>NC_056728.1:1597854625-1598514625 GCF_019279795.1 Protopterus annectens
CTCCTGAAGTCTCCATTGTTTATGTTTGGGATGCCTTAAAATCATATCTATATGGACAAAGTATCAGATGGTATAATAATAAAAGGAAATCTTGGGATAAGGAATTGTTAGATATTCAAAGTAAATTAGACTCTTATAAACATAATAATAAAGAAAATATTATGGACAAGAAAGTTATTGAAGAAATAAACAAACTAAATGAGAAATACAAAGAAATTTTAACTCATAAAGTTAAAATAACTTTAGAAAATACAAGTTTTTGTCTTATTCAATAAGCCCCAAATACTTACATAGACTTAAAATAAAACAAAAAGGTTGAATAAACAAAACCATATCAAAGAAATCTTTTCTCTGAGGAAAAAGAAGAATGTTTCTAGTATACCAGAAATACTAAATGAATTTAGAAATCACTTTCACAAAATTAACCATAATAATATTAACATGGAACCTAAAGATAAAATAAAGGAGTTTATAACCACAAATATGAATAAAAATAAACAACAGATTAAACTATTGGACAAGAGTATTTCATATACAGAAGTTATTACACAAATAAATAAGCTTAAATCAAACAAAGCACCGGGTAATGATGGTATTATACCAGAGATATATAAAATCCTTTCTAAAAATACATATTCATTAATACATAAGGTTTTATTTTGGCCCAAACTGAGTTAATAACCCCCACCAAGTTGGCAATATACATTTATTTCGCCAATTTTAAAACCTAATAAAGATCCAACTAGATGTTCTTCATACCCATCTCATTACTTAATGTTGATTATAAAATGTTTATGAATATCTTTGCTGATAGATTGAAGACAATCATTCCGGCATTATAGATATAGATCAAACAGGCTTCATTGTAAATAGAAATACTTTTGATAATATAAGAAGAACTTTAACATTAATAGATTTTGCAAATAGGAAAAGATTTAACACTTATTAGTCTTGATATAAGTTCAGCATTTGATTCAGTAAGTTGGGACTATCTGTTTACCTTAATGAAGTGCACAAACTTCTCAGATGCATTTGTAAATCTAATTGAACATTTATACAAAGGTTATATTAAGGTAGGAACATATGTTTCACAAAAATACCCATTCTTAAAGGTACAAAACAAGGATGTCCACTTTCTCCACTATTATTCACTTTAGTAATGGAGCCTTGGGCTAATTTGATCAGAAACAGTACTGACATAGAGGGTTTTGAAATAGATGAAAATACAACATCCAAAATTCAACTTTTGCAGATGATGTTCTAATTACATCACTATACAGTCTCTATTTGATAACATGATGAATTTAAAAGTATTTCTGGTTTAATATTCAATGAAGAAAAACTAAAATACTACCTATATATACACGAAAAAATATTCTCATTAGTGATTTTACTAAATATGTACCCAATTCAGGTCAGATAACTTATTTAGGTATAATACTATCTAAAGATATTAAATCTGTTATATATAATAATTATAATACCTGTTTTCTTAATATACAAAATCTTTTAATACCTGGAATAATATGTTTTTACTATGGAGGAGAGACTTACAATTATTAAAATGATAATATTCCCAAGATTTTATACTTAATACAATCAATAATACTTCCACCTACAAAAATAATTATCAAGAAACTGAACACACTAATGTTAAATTTCTTATGGGCACCTAATAGACCTAGGATTGCATTAAAGAAACATACTAATAGCTGGTCTCAAGGGGTATTTCTTTTCCAGACTTTAATTTATATACTATCTCTTCTATTGTAAAGTTATTACTTTATTAATAGATCAGTCATATGTCACAAAATGGAAAGATTATTGGGAGCTAATTAGTATACACTTCATGAAAATCTCCTTAACACATAAAAATATAATTGTAAACTAAAGGAATTTTGTACTTCACCTATTACACCTAAACATATGGTTTGTTACCCATTAAATATTATTATTAGTTATCGTAACTTTATATTCATGCACCCTAAGTATAGGGAATGGAATTTTATTGTATTTGTATGCTTTTGTCAACTCATTTAGCTATAGATAATGCTGATAATAAAGTTAAAAATCTAGATTTCTTAAAACAAGAATTTGATCTAAGAGAAACTTGCTGGTTAGAGGTTCAGACCTTTGAATCTATTCCAACACTAATTGATTACTAGATATTAAATTTACAACATAAAGTTTCTGATAAAGGTAATTCATACATACATAAAGTTATCAGACAAGAAACTTTTTACAGTGTAGATTCATACTGGAATTATTTCACTTCTATTAATGGGGACCCACAAATCAACAAGATAAACAATATATATTGGAATCTGCTTATAGAACTACGTCTTCCATTGTCTGGAGACTTTATACATGGAAATTTTACATAGATCTTTTATACACCTTTGATGATGAATAAAATAAGTAATAAAGATAATCTATGTAAGAGATGTAATGTAGAAATTAATGCTGACTGGGCTCATATGTTTTATGACTGTATAAAATTGAAAGAATACTGGAAGTCAATTAATGAATTTTGCAGGCTCTTTTACAGATAATTTCATTATTTCTAAATCTCTTATATTATTCAACACACCTGTACCTCAAAGTGTTAAAAAGGTTAAGCTTCCCTTGTTATGGTCTATTCTAGCAGTGGCTAGGAAAATAATAACTAGAAATTGGATTTCAGATACACCTCCTTCGTTCAATGAATTTAAAAATGTTATGAATATAGTGTGCCATATGGAAATAAACACAATTAGGATTAGAACAAACAGAAAAACATCTTATTTTATTGTATGGGATAATTTACAAAATTTGTTAAAAAAATTTTTATTTCAATAGCATGGTATTTTAGTTTAATTAATTGATCTGATTGTAGTGGATGTCTTTGTAAATACTTTAGTTGTTTTGTTGAATATTATAATAATACCTATTTTTAATTACTTGTATAAAATTGTTATGATATTTCTCTTATATGTTAAAACAATAAACCTGTTTTGAAAAAAAAAAACCTGACATTCATTTCCTCTCAGTTTTCCATGTTTGCGCTCAGCTGCGCATCACACAAACACTACCCCCCTCAAAAAAAGGAAAAAAAAAAGAAAAAAAAAAAGAAAAAGTAGTTGAAATAAAGAAAAGCAGTCTATTACATGCATACTACAAAATGTTAGTACACAAAACATATTTCCAGATAGCTCTGGATTTGAACTCTCACTCCAGTGAACCTTCAGAACACAGTAAGGCTGCCTTATCCCTCTTTGCCACACAAACACCTTTGTAGCAAGGAACCAAAATCATTCTGCATAGAACCAGCTGCAACATAATCTACAGTAATATGAAACCATGTAACAGTTATTTGTACATTTATTAATTTTGGATGTAGTGCACTGAGTGATCAAACAACCAGTTATGAGTACTGCTTGCAAATATGCAGCTCTTTGTATTTCTTGCTCATTCTTCTCTTATCTGACCAATAATCTGAGACATGTAGTCTGTAAGTCATTCTATATCATTGTCCTTAAACTATGTGAGGATATTAAATGGTAATGATATAATAGGGAGTTGCCAACAAATGAAAGGGAGGTTGGATGTTAATGAACAGAAACTGTGAATTGTGTGCTTACTTACATTTCCATACTTGACAAAATTACATCTAACACTTTCTAAGTCTAACCTGACACACCCACTGGATGTTGGACAGTCTGCATTGCTGTTGTATTTTCCTTCTACCAGTAATTATTCACAATTGCAATCCACTAAAAACAAACATTGAGGGAGTCCTTGCATTATGTTTACATGTGCTACACAGAACCAATTATTTAGGATTCAGCAGTTCTAATGAGTTCACATCTCATTTGCATTTTAACCATGCTGACAGTCCTGAATCTACAACATAAAAAGCAGCTAGGGAAACTGAAAGTGAGGAGACTTGTTTATGTGGATTACACAAACAAGAGGCTATTACTTTTGGATATATCTGCACAGAAGATACTGAACTTGAGAAGTTATGCTTACATTTTTCCAGCTATATACTGCATATGCTGATATATAATTTAAAAGATCTGTTTAATAGTTTTATATGTATATTTTTGATTAGCAAAAACTGCACTTTCATCTGCATGCATTAGTTAGAAATGTACTGATGGCATGGGCATTTCACAGGTATATATGATTGGCAACACCTTAACATGGAATGTTTTGTGTTAAATCTGTAGACATGTTTCAGGGATAGTTAATTTGATTGTAAGCAAAGCTGCATTTCTGTTATGGCACAAACAAGGATATGTTGCTAATGTTACTCTCCTTTTTTTTGCATCTAGCCTGTTGTACATATTTCAGATCTCTAGACTGTTTTGTGTTTCTCCAGTGAGTAATACTGAAATGTTCCTCTTTCTGTTTTATCTGAGAACAGTTATTTTATATGTTAGTTATGGGTGTTATCCTTCAGTTATATTTTAGGACACCTAGGACTATAGCACTCAAGTGTTTCAATCTTTGAAAACCATGATTCACTGACCCTGAAAATCAGGTAATTGTGGAAGCTTTTAGGCAACATGGCACCTTCCTGCTTGAGAGGGGACATGGGGTTATGTAAGGCAGAATGGAAATTTGGCAGCAGATAGTTGCTGATGTGAATGTAGTAGGTGGCCACAGCAGGAGATATGATCAGGTGCACCATGGGGCCACTGGCATATCTCATCTGCACAGAGGAGAGCAGCTGCAATGGCCCATGATTTGATGTGTACTGGGGGCCTCCTACAGACCCACCACTAATGGCAAATGAAGAGTTCGTGTCCACTGTCAGGGATCCAGAAAGCTCCCAGAAAAGTGCAGAATAGCATGTCCTTGACATTAGTGCTACTGTTACAGGGAACAGCAAGCATGCCCCAGGAGGAACTTCCTGGTAGGCTTTTGTATCTCATTTGTTAAATATTATTGTACAGTAAAACAATTTAAATCATTGTGTTAGTTCTGCTTCACAAGATTTTTTTTTTGGTGGGGGAGATTGAAGATTACTACAGTTAACAACACATTCTGATTAATTACACATGGGCTTAGGTTGGACTTTCATCTAAATTCTTGTTGAAAATATAGTTAATGGACATATAAAGGGGAAAAAGTATTATCCCTTGTGCTACTGTTAATTGTGATGATGTTGTCCTTACCTTTTATAGTAAACTCTCAGTTAACCGGCACCCATGAGGATTGGTAGATGCCAGATAAATGTAGTTTCTGGTTGCTTGAGAGTTACTATTAAAAATATGCCTGACTGCTTCTGTACCCTATACTTTTTGTTTGGTTTGACTTGTTCTCAGGTTGGGGATAGAGGGAATTTATTTGTATTTTCCTTTTTAAAAAGTGCAGCACATGAAAATTGTACTGTATTTCTTTGATTTTTTTTTTTTTTTTTTTTTTTTTTGCTGGTTTGAGTTCCAGTTAACTGAGAGTTTACTGTACTTATTATCTTCCAGGACCATCCAGCATATGGGGCATACCAATGTCTGCACATGGTAAACCAAACATTTTTATGTCAGTACTGATGAGCAATTCAAAGAAATATTCTAGTATGTGATGTTGATGTCAGGACTGTTATGTTTATTGCTGTACTGTCTAATAGTGGTGCCAATATTATAATAGAAAAACAATTATCTCTTGTCTGACCAGGAGTACTGGAAGATCACAATCTTTCAGCATAAAATAAAGGAGTCCATACAAAGTTTTTTTAACAAAGTCCAGTTATTAAATTAAAAGTACAAATAAAGGGTCATGTCTCTGGAGTTATAAGTGCTTCTTAAACATAAAAAAACAAAATGTCTGTTACAGACAAACCTTTGAAAGGTATGGTCCATTATAAGGCAGTTGTTAAAAACTGTATTTTAGTTTTTAACATTTGCAGTAAGGATAATGTTATAATTTTTACAGAGTTTAAGAACATACCCTCTCACTGACTGCATGAGCTAGGCATTTACTGTCAGCAGCATTGTTTGTCAAATTTTGAGTTTTCCTGTAAAGTTTATCAATTCTATTTTTGTTGCTAATCTTTTGAGATATTTACAAAAATAATAAAATGTTGACCAATTCACAATAAACATATTGATAATACTTCTACCTGTTCAGATACATTAGACAAGATAAAAAAATCAGTGTACTTATAATATGTATATGTGTTTAGCTATGTTAAACAAGATAAAGAATCAGTGACTGAATTGTTTTCTTTATTATGTAAGCTGGAAGCTGAGAATTCCTACTGCCTTGTATTTCATCTGGTTTTGTAATTATTAAAATAAATATGTAAATTCTGCTGACTTTCAAAATGCATGTCCTAAACACATGCAAATGTATATTTCAGTAAAGCTTATATACGATTATGAATGGCAGCAACAAGCAAAGCATTCAGTAATGAATATAACTGGGAGGGCTGTATGTTTCTTAAATCGTCTTAGCTGACTGTTGTAATTGACAGATTCCAAACCTTGTTTTTGACATCTGGAAAGAGATCATGCTCTAGATGCCCATTTTCCAGGGTCTCACTGTTATAATTTGCCTCTGTGAGCAGTACTGTCCTATAGCTTATGATCATAGGTTAATACACACACCCTTCAAAATATGTCCAGATGAAAAATCCTTCTCCAATATTTCTCCAGTATCATGGAAATAATTCCCTACTAGCCTAAGATCTTAAGTTAACTATATCTATTCACAAAAATGCATATTCACATATAAAGTGAATATAAAGATAGCCTAGACATTTTTAAACCAATTGACTTTTGTTTCATGGAGTTTGGTTAAAATACCTTAAGCCTTGTTGATGTTTATCAAGAAGGTCATACTTAATAAAATGTTCCAGGGGATGGTCAGAAAGTAACTTTACAAAAAACTTATGATAGTAAGGGTAAAATGTTAATGGTCTAAAATAGAAAAGGACCTTAGTGGATGGGAATTTAAAGATGGGGATAATAAAGGCATGCTTCCAGTTGGGAGGCAGAATTCTCCCAGTTATTGATAGCTATACTTGTAGGTTAAATGGTTTGCAATTTGAGAAGTGGCCATATTAGGAAACCTGGGGTATAATTAATGTGAGACAGAGTTTTTGGAAGCATCATGTTGTCCTATGGCCTTTTTAACTGTTTGAGGTGAACCTGCTGACAGATTGGGGAAAATTACAGCATTAGAGTAACTAGAGAGACAGTGTAAAGGATTTATCCGAAGGAATTTACATTTACAGGAGTGATTGGATGACAATATTTAATATGTCATGTTTGTGAAGGACATGATTGATTTTTTTTAAATGTTTAGGTTCACATGATAGAGCTTTTTCTTTACTTATTGCTCATGTAGTTGGCATTTATCATAGTTGTCAGGTTTCATATTTCAGCTCTTACATCTATGTATGATGTTTTTTTGGTGTCATTCATGGGGTCAGATTTCCCAGTTTTCTATGCAATATTTCTCTGTTTGGTAGTTCCAGGTCTGGAAGAACAGAGCCTCTTAATCTTAGTTGTTGGATGGTGTACAGTCTGTCTTGGATAGCTTCCAGTACATTATAAAATGCTTCCAATACCATTTTGAGATTGTTGATTGAATAGATATTTTCAGTTAATGTGCTCAGTTCTGCCAGAAGGTTGTGGTCTTCTGTTTCAGGACTTAACAAGACTCATTTTAAACTTTTTTTTTCTCTGTTTTAAAAGACCACCAAGAAAGTATAGGGCAGTGATCAAAATGGTGATTTCATAGTAACCTAAGACCTGTATGTTTTTCAGAGAAATTACAACCAAGTATATCAAGGTGCAACAAGGAGTTTGATTGAGAATTGAGTCTACCATAAATGGTCAGAAGCTGTTTCATGTTATTTAATGAAAGTGTTTTATTTAGCTGGGTTTTTGAGTTTCTAAGAGAATAATACCGTAAGACTTCCATATGATAAATATTTCTCTGTTGATAAAGACATTGTGTGTGTTTATGAAATATTTTCATTTTTGCATAGAGGCTGTAGGAGGGATATAAAGTTGTTCAACACTGAATGTTAGGTCCATGGGCTATTAGTCTGCAGAGTATTAAAAGCCTAACTAATAATCAAAGGTTGAAATCAAACCTGGTACCTTATATTTCTAAGGTAAAGATATTAACCATTATGCCAACCCCCACCCTATGGTAGTTTGGGCTATTGGATGATTGGGATAAAGGATATGTTGGGTGACATAATATTATACTAGTGGAGCCAGAATGGTGGGACTTTGAATAATCGGTGGTAGTAGAGACAACTACCCGATCACAGCAAGTGCTGTTGTCAACAAAGGTGTAAATACTGTGATATACGTGGAAGCACATACCTTTTCTTTAAGCCAAGTATATGTCACTGCTAGTTTGGAGGGCTTGCTTTGGAGTAGCCATGCAGCAAGATTCGCTTGTTTAATAGTTATCATGCGAATGTTTGCACATACTACAAAACTTTTCAAGGACAGTTTTGAGCAGTTATTATGCAGTGCTTAGGACATATGACTGCTAAGAGTAGAATTTAGGCTGACTGGAAAATAATGCAATGGAAAAAAAAGATTATAAAAAGAAAGAAACTGTCAGTGTGTTCCTCAGCAATGAAACTGATATGAAAAATTATATTAAAGAATCATAACATCATTCTTGAAAGAAATGTTAACTAGCTTACACTCTATATTTTTCAACAGAGTTCAGTTTAATCACTCCTACTGTCATTAATAATAATTTTAAACATTATGATTTATCTGCAATTTCCAGATATGTGGCTGGACTCAGTGCATACAGAACAGATTGCAAGCAGAAATGAGCACAGTTTCTGTCAGGGATAATTATTCATTGGAACTAGCCTATAAAATGACAACATATAAAGGGTAAGGAGTGTAATTTATTATGAAGCTGAAATGCAGTCCTTTTGTACTTGAAAGTTATCTCAATAAGATTAATCATATATGCAAAGAGTTTTAGAACTGTACAGGACTCAAAATATTACATCTGTTTCAATTAGTCTTGACATTTTGTATATAATTATAATATTTGTCACACTGCATTTTCAAGCCCTGGCAGGAATTGCATAGAATGTCATTAATAAAATTCATTGTTCATTAAGGACTTGTTAAGTCTAATGGTTTTAACATTTATTAGAGCCATCCTCACTAAAATATTGAAAAACATGAACTTCTGTTTAAATGAGGAAATTTATAGAATTTAATAATGTGTTTGAGTACTTGAATATGGTACTAAGTACAGGCTTCAAAGGCATGTCTTTTTCAAAAAAGTCAACATTTTATTTCCACTGACAAAGTCAGCATCACTTAAGAAATTACTGTTGTAGTATTCCTTTTATGCAATCCAAGTTACTTGTCAACAATAATCTATGCTGTTATCATTTTCCCAATTGTAGTGTAGTGTAGCTTTTACCATTGCCACTACTAAAAAAAAATAATACTTATAAAAATATAAGGTTTTAGATATTGAAATATTGCAGTGATTTACTGATAGTCAGCCTACTTAATCCCATACACCCAGTTGTAGGTGAATGACATGTATAACATTTTCTCCGTGATTCATGAAGCTCGGCGCAAGGATGGCATTAGCCTTGTGCCGACCGTGTGGCATAGAGATGGCGCAGCAGCACCACATGCATAGTAATGAAGGCATGCTGCCGTAACGGGCACATGCATAGGAAACATGTACGAGTGCAGGGGGCGTGTTCAAGCGGGGCACGGAGGCGTGAACATGTTGGCTGCATAGGCGCAACCTAAAATGCTGACTAGTACAGCCTGCCTCTAACAGTAATCACTCCTGTCAGTGTCCATGGATACTGAAATGTATGCAAAGTATGCAAGACAGTTTTGCGAACACCAAAATAAAAAGTAAACACAAAGACAGGTAGCTGAATATTGAGTCCCCATCCCTCGAACAAATGATATTTAAAACCCTGTGCCCATATTCCATTGTAGTGTCAATAGCTATACCAAGTGAAAGTGAAACGCATCGTGTTAGTGCGCCGCCAATTGCTAAGCCTAGCCCAGTGGTTAGGGTTACCACCTGTTCTACATTGTGAGGGACAGTCCCCCTAAGCAGTTGTGTCCATACCAAAACCATTATAAATGTAAAATGTCCTGCGATTGTATGACGTAATTATGTCCCATATGTTATGTAATAGTCCCATACAATACTTATTTCCATATATAAAATAACTAAATGTTACAAGAAACAAAATAAGCAAGCAAATGAAACAGAATAAGCAACTACAATGCTACAACAATAAAAGCTTATATTTAGGCATAAAACCAAAGTACTATCCTTTGTATTGACCATGGGTATGTGTTGGCCTATAAACTCTGATGTGTGTCCTAAAAATGTCCCATCCTGGTCATATGA
Source organism: Protopterus annectens (assembly GCF_019279795.1). Taxonomy (NCBI): domain Eukaryota; kingdom Metazoa; phylum Chordata; order Ceratodontiformes; family Protopteridae; genus Protopterus; species Protopterus annectens. The sequence continues at coordinate 1,597,865,000 of NC_056728.1, forward strand.
AAAGGTGGCAACCCTACCAATGGTCAGAGCATTCACCCAATATCTGCCCTTGTCAGGGTGGCCCATAGATGAACGGGTATTACCCGGGTCTACCTACCATATCATGAAAGATAATTATTTGTGTGTACCTATGTGCATGAAGTACAGCATGTGGATGATCAGAAATGCTAGGGTAGTCCTCACAACCATATTGGTACCAGAGATATGTAGTGTACTCAATGTGTTCTGTTGACTGTGCCATGGGCCATCAACTAGAGAAGGGATGGATGGTGTCTGTGGAATATGGGGGTGGGGGGTGACGGGTAATATAATATGTCACCAAGGGGAGACTGGGTTGGATGCACAATAGGTGAACTGGAGGTGTACAAGGGAGCAGTGGGTGAATCAGGAAGGTAACCAAAGAACAAATATTCACATCTAAAATACAATCCCACAAACATATTAACATTAAAAAGTGCAATACACATGTACAGAAACGTTATCGGCACATACCCACATAATGGTCTGGCCTGAACTGAGCCATCCAACCCAACACACCTGGATACATAACTGAATACCCATCATCCCCTTCACAGCACACCCCCCCCCCCTTCCTGAACATCCACCAAAACCACCCATACTCAGGCTGCTAGATAGGCGCAGCCATATCTGCACATAGTGACCCCTACCCATATCTAGTAGGCAGTCTCACCCTAGGCAATTTCAGGATTGCAAACTATGTATCCCTTGCATGTATAACCCTACCTTATTTTCATAAAGCAAAGAAGGTCATCAGTCCCCACAATTTTTGGATATCCCTCATGGGATAAGTATCTGTTCTAAACATTAGAGTTGGTGTCACGACACAATGTCCAATCCTGTATACACCTGGACACAAGTTGTATGAGCAGTAGTTGTCCACAGGACTGCTCAGCCTCCAGCCAGTCCTGCCGAACCTACAACTTGGGATTAAACACCTGAAAATGATGCACGTCTCCCCATGTACATTATCAGGAATATATACCTTACACATTCGCATAGTGGCAGTCGGATATAGGGTGATTAAGGCGCTTTAAAGCAGATGTAAGTAGGGTTACCACCTGTCCCACTTTGTGAAGGACAGTCCCTTTTTAGGCAGCTGTGTCCTGACCAAATATAATACAATGGCAAATGTCCTGTGATTGTAGGAAATACTTATGTCCCATATCTCATTTAAAAGTTGCATAAAACAATCATTTCTGTATGTAAAATACTTAAATGTTACAAAAAACAGAATAAGCAACTAAAATGCTACAAGAATAAGCTTTCATATAGGCAAATAAGTAAAGTTCTAACCTTTGTACTGACCATGGGTATGTGTCAGCCTGTACTGATGTGTGTCCCGAAAATGCCCCACTTTGGCCATTTGAAAAGGTGGCAACCCTACACGTAAGCGGGTATACAAGCGTGTATGCCCAATGGTAAGTGGCGATGATTCAATGGTATGGAAAATGTAAATAAGCATGTAGGTATATTTGCATGTGTATGTACAGACCGATATATATATATATATATATATATATATATATATATATATATATATATATATATATATATATATATATATATATATATATATATATATATATATATATATATATATATATATACACACACACACACACACACACACACACACACACACACACATATATATATATATATATATATATATATATATATATATATATATGATACACACATATATATATATATCTACATATATATGTAGATATGAAGAATGAACATGGTCACAATATAGCAGTCATAATGAATGTGAAAGGAAACAGCAGTTGAAATCCCCGTAATATTTAGTGCTGTTATATATCAGGATGGCCATAGGTGAGCACACTTCTGCATCTCCAACCACAGGTAGGATGCTAAAAGTGGAACGAACGATCTCCCCATGCTAAGTCTGACATTGAACTACATACAGGGCAGTCCCAGTCCCCAGTCAGACAAGCCTAAACCCAGATGACCATATGAACACCCTGACAATCAAACACATGTATGTGCCAGGACTATAGGCTTTGGAGGTCTGAATATCCTCAGAGTGAGTCAACATGCAGCATGGGTCCAGAGCAGTAGGGAATAGGGAATGGCGCATGTGTAGTAGTGTGGTTTTCCCAACATGAAAATGGATGCCTGCTGTGTAAGTGAAATGATGAGGCGTGTGTTTGGGTAACTATAAACCATGGGTATACATATAAATGAAGCAGAACACCAATTTTGTAGTGGTTTGAGCATCTGCCTAATGAAAAGGCATTCACAGTTCAAGTTCAACAACAGCACATATCATTTTCCTTGTGGAATGAATGTTGCTCTGCTGTAAAGCTGACATTTAAACATGTAAAGGTGAATGTGTGTATTGCATGGGACTATTAACCAGATCCTTTCAATCAGAGTGGTACTGTCATAATGAATAAGGCACAAGTAAGCACAAATGATTGGCAGTAAACATATGTAACGCACAGTAAGCATAGGTGAGTGCACCTGCATGGGTGTAAGCAGCTCCCAGCATAGGGAATACACAGTCTATACTTTAAACATGGACAGTGATGTCCCTTGTGGGACACCAAAAATTCTGTTCTTCCAGGCAATGCGAGTAAAGACTACTGTGACCAGGATGTAGCTGTACACAGAACAGTAGGTTGTGCAAGCCTGATAACACATGGGTTGACACAACGTACTACATGTGTCCTGACATGGGGAGAGTGGGCAGTGTGTAGAGATAGTTTCATATCCCACCTGCCCCCATCTGCACCCACAGTAAGGATGAGTGCTGTAGAGTAGTGGCAGGTAGGGGAACTATGAGTATGCGATTATGGGCCTAGGCATGCAGGTTTTGGCTAGCAGAAGCATATTAGGACTGCCCCATGGGTGTAAGTAATATCCTGATGTGGGTATAGCAGGCGCCCATACCTCCCAAACCCTAAGAGCACATCTATTGGACAGTCCATAAACCATTGGGGAACACATAGGGACCATATCATTGAACTGTCCCCGATTACCAGGGACGTCCGTGATTACAAATCAGAATCTAACACAGTCCCAACTAAACCCTCCTAGAACTAGTGATATTAGGAGGAAAGGTGGCGGAATACACTTATTGAATAATGACAACATGTAAGAGTCCTAAACAGCATGCACCTCAGACAATGTGTATGAATACATATGTGCTCTGGGTCCGTCAATGTGTCAGGTTAATAGCACCAACCTTCTAAATGTGTCCCTGAGGTTGTTATGCAGTGTCACTGATTCAGTGTTCATTCTTCTCCCTTTGAATGAGAGGTCTGATAGTGAGAGAAAGCGCATGTTCCACCGACTGCCTTAAGTTGATAGAATAATTGGGATGGGATTACCACCTGTCCACCTTTGCGAGAGACACTCCCCTCTGGTTAGTTGTGTCCTGCAAAATAACTGTAATTATGGCAAATGTCCTATGATTTAGGTCAAAGATTACCTATATTGTCTGTAGTAGTTGCATAAAACAATTATTTTGTACCTGAAACACCTAAATGTTATAAGTAACAATATAAGCAACTATAATTCTACAAGAGTATCATTTTATTTAGGCAAAACAGTGAAGTACTCCCCTTTCTACTGACCGTGGGTATGTGTTGCCCTGCAAAGTCTGACATCTCTACATACAGGTCCTATAAGGTTGCCACCTTTCCAAATGGCCAAAGTGGGACATGTTCTGTAGAAATGTCAGACTTTCCAGGACAAAACATACCTACAACTGTGCATAGCACAGGATTATACTTATTTGCACAAATAAAAGCTTAATCTTGTTACATTTGAATTGCTTATGCTACTTCACATAACATATAGTTTCATATATAAAATAACTGTTTTATGCAACTATTAATGAAATGTAGTATATAATAATGTCCTGTAAGGAGGACATTTGCTATGTCTTGATTATTTTTGCAGTGTCCCTCGCAAAGTGGGACAGGTGGTAACCCTAAAGTCCCACCTTGGCCAATTGAAAAGGTGGCAAACCTATAATAGGTATGCAGTAGCATGACTCGGCCGACAGATGTGGCTCCCACAACCCAACTGCTTGTCTGTATTGAAGAGTCTCAGTTCCCATGTATCAGCCAGATGGGAGCATATTGCATGCGGAACACACAAATATGATTAATTCACTGTACAGGCCGCTGATTTCATACAGTCGAACACCATGCCATTGCCTAATGGGCAAAGATTTCCGATACTGTAGTCATGTAGTCCGATGTAATAGGCATCACAAGTCGGGAGCAGATTGTATGAGGAACACACAATTAATATGATTAATTCACTGGACAGGCCGCTGATTCCATACAGTTGAACACCATGCCGTCACCTAATGGGCAGCCATTCCCGATACTGTAGTCAGGAGCGGCCTTAGGTCAACTGGTGCCCTAGGCAAAGGGCAAAATGGCACCCCCCACCACACCACCCAGTGCCCTCATCCTGGTCTACCTACACCAAATAAATACTGGTAAAGTGCCCTAGGTGGCCGCTTAGTTGGCCTATGCCTAAGGCCGGCTATGACTGTAGTCATTTAGTCCGATGTAATAGGCATCACAAGGTGGGAGCAGATTGTATGAGGAACACACAAATATGATTGATTCACCGGACAGGCCGCTGATTCCATACAGTTGAACGCCATGCCATCGCCTAATAGGCAGCCATTCCCGATAATGTATTCATGTAGTCCGATGTAATAGGCATCACAAGGTGGGAGCACATTGTATGAGGTACACACAAATATGAATGATTCACTGGACAGGTCGCTGATTCCGTACAGACGAACGCGATGCAGTCGCCTAATGGACAGCCAGTCCAGATACTGTAGTCATAGTCCAATGTAATAGGCATCACAAGGTAATAGTGTGGTCCTCGCTCCCACCCAGGGGTGTGAGTGACAGATGTAAGCACCAATGTTGGTGCATTTGCAAGTGCAGGAGCGAGCGGGTGTAAGCATGTTTGGCTACCAGTATGCGAGTATTGCACTGATAAAGCAATGTAGAGGCTAACTGAGTATAAGAGGCTGTAACCAGAGGTCATCAGTGCTTAACACCATGCAAACCCACTCACACCCTCTCCCACCTGCTTTAATGTGCCTTACTCCCTCTGTATCCAATGGGCTTGTTCTGCCCTGCAACCAAATAAACATCCTTTGCAAGGGTCAGAAACAGGACCCTGCACACACAGCTAATGTGTATTACCAATACACCATAGCAGATATACAGACAATGAACAGTGCCACAAACATATCATACAGTGCAGTCATTCAACAGTATAGGAATGTACCCCCTCATGTAGATGTATATGTGAGTGTTTATGTCCAGCATATAGGTACATACATATATAGAGATGTATCAGGAACATACCATGTGGCAACAAAGCATTACAAACAAATGTAATGGGAAACACCAGTGATGCCTGTATTATGTAGTGGTGTTGCTCTATGTGATCACAAGACACCCTCAGACAGACATGTGTCGTCATACACGCAAATAGTTGTACATTGGCCATATACATCACTCTCTGCATGTAATGTACATTAACACAACAGTACCTGTCCAATCATTATGTGTGAACAGTACTCTTGCAAGGTGCTGTGTGCAACATCATCATCATGATAAAGGTAAATGGGGTAACCATAGAGGGAGAAGTAGTGTTGTGTGTACAATGGGGTCATCCTCATCACGTGTACCTGGACCATGTAGGAGTGATGTGCATACCAGGATCGTGTGCCTGAGGGACAGGGGTGAGGATAACAGGAGTATGTTGTGATGCACATTACAAGAGTTTCATGTGTCCCGTAGGCATGTGTGTGTAATGGACAGCTATGTATAGGGCAGATGTTGTCCTAGGAGCCAATTGGTCTTATGTGTCTGTAAGTATGGGTCAGATGTTGAGGAAGGAGTGTGGGTATGGCTGTGGAGTATAGGTAGGATCACAGAAAAGACAGCATACAGGGTTGGTATATGACACATGTGAGGGGGATACACCCTGGACGGGGATAGGTCTTCGGCATTCAAAAGCCCATGGGAACAGTGGGACGGAGGTCCCCAGTCATAGGCAACTGCCACTGCACCTACACAGCTGCAAAGGAGGCAGTGCTGGGGGCTGTCCAGGAGGGGCAGCATCACCCTGCAAATGTGACACTCCACCCTTGAACTGGCGTATCTGGCTTCATAACCCTTTAGGGAGCCACCAACGCAACACTTCCGGGACCACATGACAGCAGATATGTACCTGTCTGGTCCCGCTCCCAGGGTGGACATGCTCCATCCTCAGTGGTGGTACCACCAGAAGGTGGTGCAGACCCAACAGAGGTTGATGTCTATGGCTGGACCCCACATGTGCTAGTGCCTGGTGCCATGGTCAGCTGAAGTGGGATAGGAGGTTCTGCTGGGACCTCCCAACCCATTCAGCCTATGGTGTTGCATTTTAAACCCACATATGGCTTAGTGATAGACAACAGCATACAGGATTACCTATGACAGTATGCATAGATATCACCAGCAACCCAACACAACAGATGGTGTACATTTGCAGAGGGAGCACAACACATGCATATATATTGCATGCCAACTGTACAATGTGTAGTAGACGTGTGCCCGCAGCTATGAACAGTTGCCCATCATTGGCTTGTCACTGGGAATCCCACACAGTGTCTGTCATACCACTGTCTCATGTGACACATGTCCAGTCAGGGGTGCAATGCCAGTAACACATCTCTATCAGTGTGTGGGTGGGACAGGCAATGTACACCAGGGAAGGGCTTGGAGACTTAACCATAAGCATCATCTGCCACATGCCGAACAGTACAGGGGTCAAACCCCTGACTACTCATTACTATTATATGTGCATGACGTTACAACATGTGCCACAAAGGTGACATGCTGCTGTGCTGTAAGAACATGTGTGTAGGTGACATCAGCAACAGATGTAGCAGACATATTTTAGGTGTGGCACACGTCTGTCCATGTGAACGGATGCCATTGTCACCACAACCACACTCTCTAATGGACACGTACTGACACCTTTGCCAGGGCCACAAATACACAATGCAACTACTTAGTTTGCCACACTGCAGTAATGCACAGGACCACATGCACCACAGGGGATATCTGGATGTTCTATGGGCTAAGGCATGTGAAAGTGCTTGACAACTGTTGGTATGCCAATGAGGTTTATACTGTGAGTGATTGTGGTTGGGAGCATCACAACCCACATGCAGACACAAGGTGCCAGTACTGTCATGCAGATATGCATTGATCCATGGATGTGCAGTGTTTGACTGTGCAAAATGGCTGTACAAGGCCAGGTGAGGGGTAATCCTTGGCATCACATCACCCGACAATGGTGTGTAGTGCAGGGGTGTAGTGTCTGCAATGTCCCACACAGATGGGTACTGCATTATCTGGCCTGACATCCTGGTTACCAATGTGTAGGGCCATAGCTTTGCAATGCATGCCATGTCTGTGTTTGATAGTCCTTCACATGGACATTGCCTGGGATATGCATGTCCCACAATACTGTACAATGTCATGTACAGGTGTACCTGGTTTGGCAGACACATGTGTACAGAGCCTGTTATACGCGATATGCCAATACTGGCCTGGTGTGGCGAAACCTGCTTATAGTGAGCAGGTCGGCCCTGCACCTGCATAGATAGTATGATACAGGTATTCCATGGTGTCAGTGGCATTGGTCCATACAGGGAACATGTGTACAGCATTGTCTGGCCTTTGTGGATCACATTTGATGGCACCACATATGTTGCAGGCATTCAGTGTGGAACATAGTGAAGGTACAATGTCCGCATATATGTACCTATTGTACTGCTGTACAGGGTGCCATGTCCTCTGCAGGCCACTGCATTCACACCATGCCTACTATCTGTCCTCAATGTGCATGGTACTAGCAACATAGTGGGATATCCTAGGCAAGTTTCTTTGTGCCTGGCCCATTGGTGCGGGACATATACCAGGTACTAGTAGGGCTGCATACTTAGTTCACCAGTCCTTTTGCCAGATGTATGGGTATGGCTTGTTGACACAGTCCCGTGGCTGACTGACAGCTGTACTCCTCGTGAGGTGGCCAATGTGTCATAAGACGGATACCATATAGGAAAACTACAAAACCCGCTCCCAAACATGTCCAATGGTAAGACAGTCACGGCCACCTCTACACAGGCTCTGACAGACAAACACACACTTGCCATGTCCTGTATACAAACTCCTACCATATCACACTGCAGCAATATGCGTTTAAGGCACACTCTATGGCAAATACTACAAAGCACTGTACTTGTCTCATGCAGGCAGGCAGACACAGACACACACACACACACACACACACACACACACACACACACACACACACACACACACACACACACTTGGCATGTCTGGGATTAGAACACCAACCTAACTACTTTATTACACTACAGCATTATGCAGTTACAGAACATGCTACTGAGATTAGTGGGACATAGCACTCCCAGAGATGTATTTGTAGATGGGTGACATCATCATCCTTGCCAAAGGTGGGTATAAGAAATGTATGGAGTGTGAGCAGTCTAAAAGCATTACTCAGTCCTCAGGCAAATGGGGAGACACACACACACAGCAAGTGTGGGACTAGAACACCAACCTAACTACTTTATTACACTACAGCATTGCACAGTTACAGAATGTGCTACTGAGATTACTGGGACACAGCACTCCCAGAGGTGTATTTATAGTTGGGTGACATCATCATCCTTGCCAAAGGTGGGTAGGTGGGTATAAGAAATGTATGGAGTGTGAACAGTCTAAAAGCATTACACAGTCCTCAGGCAAATGGGGGCACACACACACACACACACACACACACACACACACACACACACACACACACACACACACACACACACACACACAAGGAAAAGTGTGGGACTAGAACACCGACCTAACTAATTTATTACACTACAGCATTACACAGTTAAAGAACGCGCTACCGGGATTACTGGGATACAGCACTCCCAGAGGTGTATTTGTAGGTGAGTGTCATCATCTGCCCTGCCAAAGGTGGGTATACAAATTGTATGGAGTGTGAGCAGTCTAAAAGCAATTTACAGTCCTCTGGCAAACGGGGACAGACATAGTCACACACACACACCAGTAGTGGGAACGAAACACCTGCCTATTTACATATTACTATTGCAATACTACATACTTATGAGTCGCGCCACACAGACTACACATTTCAAGGCTGTCATTATGACCTTCTATGAATGCGGACATCAACAGGGATGCTGGCAGTTAAGATGTACATACCTGTGAACCTGTGTGTTTAAAGTAGGAATCCATCCTGACCTGGAGTATGCCCATCTGTGGAATGGATGACTACTACCACTATACAGGGTTACAATGGCCATGCCCATACACAGAGGCACATAACCGACACAAGGTGTCACTGGGCATGCTCACACACTTAGTAGCACAAGGCTGTTCGGAATGCACTATGTGTCCATCTACACAAGGATATACTGGGCATGCTCATGCACTTAGTAGCACAGGGGGCATGCTCACACATCTAGCAGCACAGGGCTGTTCTGAATGCACTACTATGTGTCCATCTACACAAGGATATACTGGGCATGCTCATACACTTAGTAAACATGGAAGGCCACAGTGGCCATGCTATTACAGGTAGATATAAAGAACACATTGTAATGGGCTCTGATGGCAGTAGTTGTCATTGTTAGCAGGAACGCTGCGCTACATATAATTGACACCGGTCTTTTACACAACATCTGCTGTCATTCTGGGATGACATGGCTGACAGTAAACAGGCCTTTGACACATATCACATGCATCCATGATTTAAGGTAGTGGAGATAATACCCAAGTCGCATCCACCCACACAGTGCCATTTCAAGGCAAATGTCCTAAACACAGGATAACTCCCTGACACCTACAGGACAACTGCATTGTTTTCCTATGCTAACCAGTGCTAGATGTGTAGCGTCCATAATCACAGCTGGTGACTTTTGATCCAATAATGGGGAGTACTGACATCTGTGCAGTGAGGAACACCTGGCTGATGGCTGATGGCTCTGTAGTGCACAATAGCATTACCACCATATACCTCAGAACCTGGCACTACCACCATATACTCCAGAACCAGACATGTGGGCCATAACACAAGTATGGACCACTCCAGGTGGTGTCCCCACATACTTAAGGCCACTCACATGTACTGACCAGTACCCCCACGAAAGGCATCACAGATGAATCATGTGCAGGACACAGTGTCACATGCTGCATTCTAGGATGTAAACATCAGACACCACCATGCCCTCGGACCACCAACACTCATCCATACATATTGTAGGACATATAAGCGTACACCACCATGTGACCCTTGACCTGTGTACTGTACCAAACTGTACATCAACTGTAGAGAGTACCCATGTACTGACATAGTTGCATCATGTGTTATGCAATGCAATGATACCACTGTCTGTAACCAGGTCAGCTGTACACATACCAGGGGGCCCTCGGTAATTCCACCATTAGCAGATGATTGTTGCTGTACACCAGTACACACCCTCATGTATGGATATGACATACGTGTACCTGCCCTAGGTATATACATGCCACACATACACACACACACACACACACACACACACACACACACACACACACAAAACATACATGTAAATAGCATAGCTGTTGTTGTCCTTTGTGCAAACAGGTGGCTACAGCCATTACACACATGCACATGGAATGTAGGTCCATGGCTGCTGAATGCTAACAGTACATAAGGTGTGATATCAATGTTGACAGAGGTAACATTCCCTCTGTACCAGTCACAAATTACACCCATCATATCATGCAACAGTCCATGTGTCATGTATGTCATTACACATGTCCACCAATTGCAATACTTACACACATGCCTAAATGTCAGGATTGTACGACCTACACACCTGTACACGTAGTGTTGTGCATTCAGATAACATGCATATGCAGTTGCTGATGTATGCAGGTGACATGTATCCTAGTACATCATGCAGTTGTAATGCAGCCTCAACATTGCCAACTGTATATGGTGATATGCTGAATGTACGGAAAGATGTCCCTCAGGTATTGACAGATGTGTGGAAATAACTAAGTAGTGGGGCATCTTTGCAGATGGATGTTTGCTGTGGACAGCTCACAGGTGTGTCACTAGCAGTCCTACAATCACCTGTGTAACCAGTAAACAATGGCTTCATTAATTGAAAGACATAACACACAGCTTAGACAGTGGTCAGGGTGACAGCAAAGGTAGATCACTTGACACCTGTTAATAGTTAAGATGTCCCATGCGCATACATTAGCACTGTTGCCACAGGAAGCATCAGTACAGTTTGTAACACATACAATACTGCTGTACGTCTGTCATAAATATCATGAGCTAGGCAGGTCTGAGATTCACAGTATTGGCATGTGTGGTTGTGTGTGTGTCCATATATGTCATGTATGGTGGGGAATACATCTCAATTTTTACTCACTCTCCTGTACACTAGTGTACACATCTGTACAGACTGCAATGTAGAAAGCAGGACATAGGCAGGGGTGTGTATCTCACACATGTGAGGCATTTGTATGTGCGTGACATAGGTGTATTCAATACTGAATGCCACAGTGTGTGTATGTATGTTACCATACTGAACTGATAAGACCCCTCCCCCCATCCAGGTGATGCATTCTACTATTCGTGTTGATGTCCTTGATCTTAGGCCATACTGACTACCTGTACATGTGTATTCTCTGTGGTGGATCATGTAGCTGCGCAGTACTGTAATGATGATTTTCCCATAGACAGGGGTCCTCACCTCACCAGTAGCAACTGTGTGTGAGTGTGTGTTACTGTGTCGGTGAATCCGTGAAGGTGTGGGTGTTTTACTGTGTCACTGAATACATGTGTGTCAATACCTGAGTGCGTGGGTGCAGTTGTGTGTTGGCATCCTGTCATGGGAACGTGTATTACTGATTCCCAATGAGGCATCACACTTCCCACTGGCCTCTACCCTTGTAATCAGCTAGACCACTCTCTTACCTCACCACTCCATGTAACTGTACCTGTGATGTCACCCTTTATGGATGTCACGTCTGTAACCACAGTAGCTTAATACACAGCTATCATGCTCTTGGATCAGTAGACATGTTTGTAATGTGGGACATTCTCACTGGTATGTGTCAGCTACACGATGCATGCTGGTATATTCATACATACCTGCGAGTGGTCCACATTGACATATGGGACACTAACTGCAAACACTGACATCCACCAGCAGTGCAATTAGACCTGAAGGAGGACAGCAGAACATCATGATCAACATGCAGTTACAGTTGTTACACAAGACACATACTTTTAACAGTACAAAATGCATTGTACATCTGTAGTACATGGTATTTCTGCTGCCTGTCAACAGTACTCAACAACTGTAAACTACACTTATCTTCCTAGTCTGTTCACCCTGTGCATCCGACCATATGAGCATGTCCCTGCACTGATGGTGTGGATGTCAGGGATGCTGCACAGGCAACATCATATGCACAGGGTGATAATGTTTGCCAGAGGCCTAGGCTGCACCATTGGATGACATCATGTTTGTGGGTTAGGGCCTTTGATCTAATTGGGCATGTGTGGATGTTATGCATGTGTGTGTTGCGGTGCCCTACATATGTTTCCAGTGTGTGCATGAATGTATGCACACAGTTCTGCCATGTCTCTGGTATTATTGGCAGCTGCAGACTGTACAGGTGAGATTTTACAGTTCACAGTGTTCGGCCACGGACATGTGACCTGTGTCTGCCAGGGGGTGCATGGGCACTACCAGGCAGAGGTGCAGATTGGGTACTGTCTGATGTCACTTGTCCACTGGAACCGTGTCCCTGTTGGGACCATCCCAGGCCATGTGCATGTGGCCTGCTGTGTCATGGTGTGGACAGCACAGCACCAGATGCACTGCTGCTGCTACCGCCACTATGGGAGCGGACATGTGAAGTCGCTCGTACACGTAGACCTGAAACAGGTGATGTAGCAGGCCTATGTCCACATGCCCAATGCCTCACTCCTACCAGATGTTCCAACACAGACAGCTCATGCTCACGGATTGTCATGCCATGGTCCAGGACTCCAACCATGTCACCCAACCATCTATCCAAAGCTTCAGCAATCTGCTGTTGAGCATTTACCATTGCCTGGATGTTGTTGTTTAAGAACAGACAGCAGCCCTCTGAAGCCTCTGATCTTCTCTGTTGTGCCATTTAGCACATGCCTGTGCCTCCATTACAGCCTGAAGTATGTGTCTGGTGACACCAGCTGCTGCGCTCAGTCTTGCAGGAGCATGTTGGCCAGAGGTCCTCCTATGAGCAGCACTGGTCACGTGCCTGTGTGGGGCACTACCAGTCAGTTGGCTGATACCATGGTGTGCAGGCACAACTTTCATAGCCCCCCACCCTTTCCTGTTCCAAGCTACCACGCACCAACTGTCCTTCCTCTATAGCCACTGGTGATGGGGTATGTGCAGGCATAGGATCTGTGTGCAGGGATGAGGGAAATAAAGCTGGAATGGCAACCAATGGCAAAGTTTCAGCCCCTGACAACTCTGCCTGTGACTCAATCATACGTTCATCATCACTGCTAGAGTCTGTGGGGACACTAAGATCAGATGTACCACAGGAGGGCAACGCACCTACATCACCTGTGAGGGCAGACAAGAACTGTACATTACAATCTATACAATAGACACACACACAGACACACACGCATGTGATATGACAGAAGGCATGCAACATGCATGTGATATGGCAGATGGCATGCAGCGCAGACAATAATAGTGGTAGTTATCATACATCCCTGGGTTGCACACAACAGCATGCATGTGTCATAGCAGATGTCATGCAAATTACACAATCATAGTAGTAGTTAGCATACATCCCTGTGTTACACCATGTATATCAGCACAGGTTAACAGTACACCTGCCTGATGTGTGGCATATGACCATGACAATAACATGTAGTATAACATGTGATCTGCTGATGTGTGCAATGACAAGCATACATGTGTAACACAATGGTGTGCTGTCAAATATACAGTGGGTCAATGGTTTCCAAATGCAGTGTTGTCTGTCCACCCTACAGATATACTGCACATTTAGCTGATGTGCATGGCCATTGCAGGGAATCATGAGGTGTCTCTATTGCTATACAGTGTGAGTTACAGACACAGTTCATAGCCATGACTGTGTTCAGATACAGTACATATATACTGTGGAATGTGACCCATGTCACTGAGGTGTATACACACTAAACCATGATGTGGAAGTTGTGACACAGGTCACTGATGGGTATATGGATGACACCCCTACACATCTGCAACCATATTGTTGCTGCCTGGCAACTATAGCCAGACATGGCGAACACGTCAGTACACCATGTTCCACATGACATCTGTGTACCACACACACACACACACACACACACACACACACACACACACACACACACACACACACACACGAGGAGCAAGTATGACATTGATGTCTGACACCAGCAAGGGGAATGTACTGTATCTGTGGGCTGATGTGGATACTGTACAGGTGACTGCTGTCATGTTGTGACACCCTCAAGATGTTCAACACATCTTATGTGGTAGATTGATGTTACGCCTACACAAGATGTGCACAGGCCTGTAGGATGTCTAGTGTTCCACATCTACAATATAACCATTACACAAAGGCCATAGTTGGATGATGTGTAGCCATTGTACAACAGGGTGTACACACAAGCACATCACGTCTACTGTGTATGTTGCTCCATGTTTCTGGCCATCCTTCATGGCCACGTGTGTACATGTGTTGGCCAAATTTTTGTGATGGGCATCTATTTCTCATGTCTGTGTTGTCCCATATGTTATACACCCATAGATGTCATATGGTCCACTGATGACAGGGTTATGCAGAAAAAGGGTGGTATGTGGGATATGTTTTCAGGTTAGGTAGGCAGTGTTGCAGCCAGGCCACTAGATGTCATGGACATGTCAAGATTGCACATCACATTGTGTGACATTCATAGCAGGGCTATGATCCACACTAGTGAATCCTGTGAGCTGGCCATACTCCAGCCCACTGTGTAGTACCATTTGTATTCTCCACATGTGTAGTTCTGATCTATAGTACATGTCCCGACAGTGAACAGCACCTCCACCATTGTATGCACAGCTGTCCACACATCTGGCAATGACAGTTTGTGAGGATTCATGTTGGTGAGCTGATTCACATAGTTTGCAAGTGATGCATATGGGTAGGCATTGTGATGCATTGCAGGTCCGACCTGTATATTGTGACAAGACCATATATTATGTGTACATGTTGTAAATGGCCACATGGCAGATAGATCTATGCATTATGATTCCTGATAAATAATAACAGTATCACATGCAACAGGCTGCTGTCGCAGCGGAACATCAGAGGTACCTAAATAGGAGTAACACAGCAGTATGAGCATTATCCATGCCTGTATAATGGCTAAAGGGTGCAATGTGCATGTTAACACATACACGAGTACATTAGACTATACTATGGTGTATGCACATGTGTGCATAAACAGAGTAGCATACTATAGTATGTGGCATGTGTGTATACATGCCTTGCATATGATGTTACATTACATATTGTACAGTGACACATGCAGCTATATGGAATATAGTTGTTATAGGTGCAGTACTGACTTATCAGGCAACTCCAGGCTCAGTGTTTGAGAGACACCCACCTCTACAATATCAGCTAATGCTTGTGGATGTGGTTCTGCAGGTGTCCCCAGGTTGTCCAGTAGCTCCTAGGTATGTGTGAGTGGGGGCTGGGTTGGTGGTCCACCACCTGTTGCACCTTGTTCCTTGGCGATTGCATTTGCACGCTGTTTCGCCTGTCTAATGAGGTCTGTACAGTGTCTGCACACCTGCTGGTATGTGCGGTTGTGGCCACCCACATCATTAACCCTCCTGCGAAGTTCCATCCACAGGGCATTCTGCTGCTGTGCATCCTGTGGCACATGGCTGAACAGGATATCATGATTGTCAAGTATGTATGGGATGAGGGCCTCATCCTCCAAGTGGGTAAAAGGGGGTAGCCTTGCACATGGCATACCTGGAAGATATAATGATGGAGACAGGTCACAGTAACTCACAGAGACATACAGAGCTACAGCTGAACATACATGTGTATCACATTTATTACGTTTAAATAGTTGTATTTGCAAACCTACATGACACTGACGTGTTTGTGTCACACACATGTGACACTCAATGGTGAGTGGATATTTTCACCATATATGTGTGTGTGTCACCTAATTACATTGCTCATACTCCATGTGGATGCTGTCTTGATGTGGGCATGTCTGTTTGCCTGTACTGGTGTTCCTACCTATCAGCACATGGCTGGATGTGTCCACATTAATGCAGTCAACCTTGATTCTGTGTATATGTCACATATAAAGACTTACACTGCCTTAACAGACATGACCTGTAACCCTGCAGACTTGCTCAAATAAGGTTTTACATGTATGTGTTTTGCCATATACATCTACACGGCACTGTACAGCAATTCAACATCCTGCCATGTATCACCTGTGTTGCACATGTGATACACATGGGACACTGGCTAGCCAGATGGTATTTGCAGGGATGGATATCAACTATAGCATGTACAGTCACAGTCAACTAGTGAGCTATATGCCATGGGCCATGTATGAATCTAGGATGAAAGGTTACCTGGCAGTAGCCGACAGGTGGGTCTGTGGGGACAGGTGGAGCAGTGCCACATTACTGATCCACAGGGTTAATGATACATTTACCATGCAGTCATCACACCATGTCTGAGAGGGAGCGATGTGCAGCTTTGATGGACAGGAATGCATAGTATGGCAGGACTATGTAAAGTGTATGGGACAAGGATCTGTCCAGCATGTGGAAGGTGGATGTCCATGAAGTATGTGTTTGAGATCAGGATGTGTACGTGTAGCATGTCCAACATCACTGGGATGGACATGGATTTGTTCAGGGTATGCATCATGCTACATAGTGGAGATGGAGAATGGGAAGGCTGGTATAGGCCATCTGCACATGGCCAATACCCCTTAAAGGAAATATGTGATCTGATATGGGTCACTTGAGTGTTGTGTATGGCTGGACAATGATCTCTAAATTCATGGATGTCACCCTGTCATTATTAGGGCTGCCACATATGACTACCTGACAGGTGTGGTGATGTAGCTATCACAGGAAAGGCAACTGCCCAGCTGCATCCCTTACACACAAGTGTCCATTATGTTGACTGCTGCCTAGGTGGTAGTTCATGGGTACAGGGTTATTAACATAGGGGTGACAAAGCAATATGTAGCTGTCAGATTGTGGCCATATGTCACACACACCTCACCCACAAAGCCTCTTCTGTATGTTGTCCACAATACTCCTGAGTCGGCTATTGCTCCTAGGTCATAGTCATTAGCATGCTTCAATAGGCAGATGCCTTCTGTTTGTCTGTGAGGTATGGACTACAATGAGGGGGAATGCAATTCATTAACCCTGACATACTGTAGCTGCCACTGGTGTGATGAGCATGTATTATTCAGACACATTCTGTAGTGTTGGTTCTGCCAGCAGTCCCAGTTGCAAAACACTCCTGTGACATAGGAATGTACATCTAGTATACTGAGTGTAGATGGTACACAGTATGGGTGATGATGTCCTATGACCTGGCAAGGTTATGATATGCATTGTGACATCAACCTTACTGTCATCTATATCTGTACTGCTGACATCAATTATTTGATCATGGTTCATGGCCTTCCAGACCAGACTCAGCAGGGTAGTAGTGCAGTACTTCCCATTATCAGTAGTGTCTCCCCCTTTGTAGGTTATGATACCTGTTGGTGTGCACCATTAAGTGTGTGCACAGCCTGACATGGAGCTATGTTTTACATGATGTGTCCATGGAGAGCATCTTGTTTTGTCATATGTGTATGATACAACCTGTGATGTGGACAGGTCCCATGTAGCCTGAGTGCAGCTTGTACCTGCATAGTTGTGGGTACAGGGGCCCTGTGGTGTACATGGATATATGCTTGTGCACATGTTGGGGGGGTGTGTTTATGTTATCCAACACCCTATCTGGAATGCTTATTCATGCTCAGCACTTGTTCAGAACTTCTAAGCACTACGTAAGCTAATAATTACTATAGCACCCAGTCTTCTTCATTACCTAGAGGTAAACAGGTTTTGTACATACTTTTCTCACTTGCTTATTGTAAAATAGCTCTTGTACTCACTTTCCTCACTTATCTAGGGGAAAGTAGTTCTATATTCAGGCATGTCCAAGAGTCAACTGCCAGTGTTCTCACCTGTCTATCTGATGAATATGGACATCTTGAGGCAATGTACACATTGCCTCATGTACACAGACAAGCCTCTCCATCTATCACCCAACACTATAACCTGTGAGAGATGCACTCATCTAGCCAAACTGGAGGTAAAGCTCTCTCCAACCAAGCCTGACCCTGACAGTCATGTGGAGAAGGTAAACATTCGCACCACACCACACTCATCACATAGTCTCACTGAATCAACCCCACCATTACCTGGGAAAACTACTCGTGTACCAACTCATTAGCTCAATGCTTTCTGGAATTCATAATCATCAATGCCCTGAATCAACATATCCACACACCCACCAGGGGCAACAATATCCTAGACCTAGGCATTAACAACATGAGTGACTGGTGCTCCACACGTGAAGTAAGCTCCTTGTTGGTCCGATCCAACCATGAGCGGAACACCGTTGATATCCACATCCTGCCCCTCCACCTATTAAGGGAACCACAGTATAATATGTCTACAAAGCCAACTTCATGCTTCTTAAGACAGATGTGGTGAACGTCATGACACCCATGCAGATGGACAATACTGTTGCAACTGCTGAATCCTACACAAATGAACTCTGTAAGCACTTACACGAGTACATGGATTGTGCTATCCCAAACAGAACCAAGACGCTATACTCCTAATTAAGGAAACCGATCTGGTGGTCCCCTGCCATAAACAAACTGTACTACAGGAGAAAGACACTGTTGCAAATGAGAGTACAATCCCATGTGTGGAGGAGCTCCATGGTCAGCCTCAGTAAGAAGGTGAGATCCCTCATAAGATCCTCCAAAGCTAGCTACGAAAACAAAACCACCACTAATTCCAACAACAACCACAAAGCATTCTATATCTATGTCACATATCTCGATGTCAACAACCAGATCTGCTCTGAGTTACAGCACAAAGGCACGAACATTACAGAACCAACTGATATTGGCAACATCCTGGCAGATAGGTACAGTGGTACCTTACCCCCTCCCTCTCAAAGCTGCACACTCTAAAGCCAAAAATCACAGCATCCCGGGCTGCGTTTTACATGGACTTCAGAACGTACTGGCTCCCCACCTATGCACCATGTTCAATAATAGCCTTGCATCGGGCTTAGCATTACCCTGGGTATGAACACTCTTCTCCTCCTCCGGTGCCTGAAATGGTTGTCAGCATCATCCTCCACACCACCGTCAGTCTCCAAGACATGCTGGTGAATCAAAGCTATGACGGCCCCTAACATGTACATATTAAAAGATCCCCATCTGTATACACCAATGGTGCACAGTGTCTGGGAATACAGAAGTGTGTGTGTGGGGCTTTTCATACGTTATACTATTGTGCAATGGATGATGCTGGTGTAATTGGGTGTTTTGTGCTATTTTATTTATTGGTTTCACAGCAGGTACTGTTATTGTGGGGCCTTTGGTGTTGACTGACGCTTGGCTGCCATGATGCATCGATTGCCCTTTACTTCAATTTTCAACCCGATTCCCCTCCCTTTGTCAGGCATGCATCCAGCTGCTGGCTTTCTTGTTTTGTACTTTCACAACCCAGGATTGTGTTGGGAAATGTGTTATGTAGCTGATCTACTGCAAGTTTGCTTTGTTCTGCTGTGACAGTTCTCTTTTCTTTGCTGTACAGCACCTCCCCTTTCCTGTTCTGCAGATAGCTGCTAGTAGCCTTGTTAGCTGTTGTCTATGGCTCACTGTGAGTTCCTAGGTGATAATTACTCATTTGTACTCCAATTACCATGCTGCAGCATTTCCTTATTGTCTTCCTGTATCCTTCCTGTTTCAGCTGTGGTGCGTGCCACGCACAGCCGTTTACTGGGTTTCGAGCGCGTTTTCATCCACGTTCACATGAACATTTGGTTACCTTGTGTGCTCTCAGCTAAGCAAAGCTATGGCTGCTTCCACACCCCTATCCTGTGGCTTTGCTTAGTAACAGGCAACCCGGATTAGCAATGATCCAATGTGCTTACAGCTACGGTGGCGCACCCCTCTCTTGATGTCATGTTTACCTCCAGGCCACTCCTCGGTGTTGTACCGCTACGCCGTGCGGTACATCCTTACGCCGTTGGGGCATTTGCGATTCAGTATTACTTGACTCATTTCCATGGCATTGACTACTAATTCCTAGTAAACAAAATGGGTAGCAGCAATGCCAAAGCACACCAATAAACACAAAGAAAATTTTAATAAAATAAAGCGCTTTTCGTTTGCTACTATTAGCAAACTTCTTCAAACAATATACCAAATCACATTCAGGTTATATATACCTCCCCCTTTTTACATTAATTAACTAATTGTTTAATAAGCTTACCAAAAGGAATACTTCTCTACACTACTTCACAAGTTCCAAAGCCATCCACTGACATAAATAAATACAAAACTGTTGTAAAATACTTTGATAAAAAAATAATCTAGACTAATAAAAAATGATAAATAAACCAAAAAGTGATATTTATAATTAGTGTTTTGAAAAACATATTTCCATAGGAGTCCTTTAAAATCTTATTAACATTTATAATCATACTAGTGTAAACTTCAGTATAAACCACAAATATTAGCATTCGTTTTTTCATCACGGGTATTTAACCAATATTATTACTTTATCCTAAAATCATCTTTTCAAACTTTTAAGCTTTAACACACTACTCAAACTGCAATTTTCATTTATGCCTGGTAAGTTGTATGCATTAAGCCTAATCTGCCAAAACAACTCCAGTTCCTCTAATTTCAGTGGTGTAGGGCCACCTCTTACATCTAGGTCTGGTTGATCAATCACTAAAAATTTAAAGCAATGCCCATGAAACTCCGCTACATGTTTAGCCAGTGCATTATCTTGTTTATTCCTGCTGATGGCATAAGAATGCTCATACATACGATCCCGGAGTCTTCTCTCCGTCTTACCTATGTAAAATGCTTGGCATCCCTGGCATTGGGCCAAATACACCACCATTCTAGTGTTACATTTAGCCCTACACTTCAACTTATACTGGACATTGTGTAGAAAAAATCTATTAGATTCCATTACTAACTTACAAAAGTTACAATTTTGGCATTTGTACATACCAGCAATTATTGGCTGTTTTTTCTTATGTTGTTCATATAGTGCCTTCAAGTTCATCCCTTTCCTAAATGTAGTGCCAGGATATTCTCTTAATTTGTTTGATATATTAGGGTTACTTGCAAAAATAACCCTACTAAATATGTTGTAAGTTGTAATAAACTTTGCCAGACCTAGATGTAAGAGATGGCCCTACACCACTGAAATTAGAGGAACTGGAGTTGTTTTGGCAGATTAGGCTTAATGCATACAACTTACCAGGCATAAATGAAAATTGCAGTTTGAGTAGTGTGTTAAAGCTTAAAAGTTTGAAAAGATGATTTTAGGATAAAGTAATAATATTGGTTAAATACCCATGATGAAAAAATGAATGCTAATATTTGTGGTTTATATTGAAGTTTACACTAGTACGATTATAAATGTTAATAAGATTTTAAAGGACTCATATGGAAATATGTTTTTTAAAACACTAATTATAAATATCACTTTTTGGTTTATTTGTTATCATTTTTTATTAGTCTAGATTAGTTTTTTATCAAAGTATTTTACAATAGTTTTGTATTTATTTATGTCAGTGGATGGCTTTGGAACTTGTGAAGTAATGTAGAGAAGTATTCCTTTTGGTAAGCTAATTAAACAGTTAGTTAATTAATGTAAAAAGGGGGAGGTATATATAACCTGAATGTGATTTGGTATATTGTCTGAAGAAATTTGCTAATAGTAGCAAATGAAAAGCACTTTATTTTATTAAAATTTTCTTTGTGTTTATTGGTGTGCTTTGGCATTGCTTCTACCCATTTTGTTTACTAGTTTTATTTTCGTGTTTTTACTTGTTGGAGTTTGGAATGGCTTCTGGGTCAGCGAGCAATGAGACCAACAGCTTTGAACCAAACAAAACACCAGAAATGCTGAAGAGCTGTTATAGCGTTGCAGGAGCAAAGCCAGCATCAGAAAAAGAATCTAATGCTAATCAACTAGATTTTCTTCTTACCAGAGTCGAGTCAATTTGTTTGAGACTCGACTATTTGGACAAACAACAGCAAGCAATTCAACAGAGCTTGCCACCTTTAACAATTGATAATTCTATCACTACTGGAACACAACTTACGTGCCCAATTGTACAGGCATCCACTGAAACGACTAACAGGAAGGAGTTGGATCCTAATACCAACCAAGCTAATCTAACAGCCTTACCAACATCAATGGAGGATTTACATGCCACTAACAACTCGAAAGGATTATTGCCCCTTAATGGACAAGAATGTAACTCTTCAGTTAATCTTGCAGGCAACCCATCGAACATAGCATTGTCTTTTAACCAACGCGCTTCAACAGTACCGAGAGTCAACATGGATATCCAGCAAGGGAATAATTATTTAGCGTTGCCTGACCTTTCTGCTTGGTTAGCGGAGAGATTTTCTTTCACCATGGCCTCCCCTGGAATGGAGAGACAGTCTGCAGGGGAAGGAGGTAACAATAACTTTACTTTTGACATTGTATCACATCTTAAAGCATTTGACAATTTATTATTGAAAGTTAAAAAACTGCACCTGGAAATTTCATATTTTAAAGAGTGCTTGAAATGTAGAATAGTGCCTAAAGGTTTAAGGCACCACCAATTTCCTACTGGGTTGGTGCCTAATTCAGCTTTCCATCAGGAACTTTTGGGGCTGTTTGACCGCCAAGGCTTTGAGTTGATTGAGTGTATAGTCAAGCATTACACCATTTGGGTGGAGGAATTGAATAATCAAGTGGCTGAATTAGACGCTAAAATAAAACTTGATAGTGACTTTTCCAGGTACAAATATGAATACAGTCGTATTTTTACAAGTATTGATCAGTACCTGGTGAAACTTAAAAATAATAAGACTAAAAAATTAGATAGAGATATTACAGCGTATAAGGAAGGGAAAGCTTATCCACTTCCTTCTACAGCCCAAGTATGGAAAACTTCCCCTGAAAGAAGTTCCACTACTGGTTATATTAATCAGCTCCCTACTCTTCAACACACTAGCTGTTTGCTTAACACTATGGCACAAGAAAATGAAGAAGTTAACCAAACTGACGGGCAAAGTCA
The DNA here is from genome assembly GCF_019279795.1 of Protopterus annectens. Lineage (NCBI taxonomy): Eukaryota > Metazoa > Chordata > Ceratodontiformes > Protopteridae > Protopterus > Protopterus annectens. Next base: position 1,597,888,621 of record NC_056728.1, read on the forward strand.
AACAGAAATTAGGAGAAGTGAAAGACTGGCTAATACCAATAATCAGCGTAATACAAAAAAACAGAATTTTCGCGAGGGGAATCAAATGGGGACGAGACCCAAGCAATGGTCCAACAGAAATCAAAAGAAAAAGAAATAGAACTAGGAGAAAAACAAGATTTGACTCCAATGTCATATGGGATTAATGAACAGTATGACAATCCAGTGCAATATAGGAGTCGGATTGTTAAAGATTTTTGTGACCTTCTACCCTCCGAAGATTCTGAGACTGTGTCTACTAGTCATTACACATGTTTAGCTGATTCAGCACCTATGGGAAGTGAACCCATAATAATTACTAATAGACTAAACGACTTTAAAGTCTATCATTTTTCTTCCACCAGTATAGGTTTAGATATGGTAGATTTCCTTTCCAAGGGTAACACATATGTTCCTAAACAAAATTGTGGCTTAGAACAATTATAGATCTTAAAACTTTCACGAGGAAATTGAATTTTAACCTGATGATGGGTTCAAATTTAACCACCGTACAAAATGACCAGTTTAGAATTTCAAGTACCTTTAATCCACCCCTTCATCCACTTATTCAAGTGTTTGAACAAATGTGCGAACTAGACATTCGCTTTAATGTTAAACACAGGGGTAAAGTTCATACTAATGACCCTACTTTACAGAAGGAGAAGGGATTTTTGGATTTCATTAAATTACATGACATTAGAGTTTGTAAACCTGATAAGGGAGGGGGACTGGTAATCTTCGACAATATGGACTACTATAATCGAATGGTAGACTTGTTAGACGACCCCGCTTATGAAATTAGTTCTCGTTCAGAGATTAATCAAGCATATTTGGGAATAAAGAACAGTTTATTAGATATGTATATAAAGGGGCGAATTGAACAAAATATATTTAATTACATGTCCATGCAGTTTCCAAGATACCCCTACCTTTTTGGAATTCCAAAAATACATAAAGACTTGAAGAATCCACCTATGAGACCTCTTGTGGACGGACGTGGGTCACCTACTTACCCCTGTGCAAAGGTGATTGGTTCAATTTTACAAAAGATTATGAAACTAGAGCCACAAATTTGTAAAGATTCCTGGTCATTTTTAGAGAAGTTGAATGAGTTAGATTTTAACCCTAACCATAACTTCCTTACTGTGGATGTTAAGGATCTCTATACCAGTATACCACAAGATACTGGAATAGAATGGGTAACCCGAGTTATGGTTAGGAATAGGGCTACAACAGAGGAAATTTCACTTGTGAAAGAACTTTTGGGAATAGTTTTATATAATAATTTCTTCATGTTTGGTGACAACTTCTTTGTTCAGAAAACAGGTGTGGCTATGGGCTCTCCATGTGGAGCTAGTATAGCTAATTTAGTGATGGCTCACTGGAAGTCTGAGTATGTGTTTAAAAATGACAATATCAAAACTAAACTAGTTTTCTATATGCGGCTTTTGGATGACATCTGTATCCTGCTTGATGGTGACAAAATTTTGGTGAGGCAATACTAAACACCTTTAATACCTCAACTGATTTTTTTCGTTTCACTTCCACTTTTGACACTTATAAAATAGCCTACCTAGACATCTGCTTAACAAAAAATTTTAATCAGGAATGTTATGAGGCTAAAATATATAGGAAGGAAACATATTCTAACACGTTTTTACATTTCACGAGCTGCCACCCTTTTCTTCAAAAACGCTCAGTTGTCAAAGGCCAACTAGTGTGGGCAGCCCATATAATTTCCACAGAGAATGATTTCAAAGAGGAATGTCAACTCTTGGGAAGGATGTTCGCACAGAGAGGTTACCCTTCGGAATTAATCTCAGGATTGATTTTGGAAGTAAGTGACAAACGTGCAAAGGGAATGTACAAACCTATTTTGTCTATGGACAAGATGGTCACCATACAAAAAGTCATATTAAATAACATGGGAAACTCCTCTTTAACAAATTTGAGAGCCCTTGCCACACTTGATTTACCAGAAACAAAGTTTATTACAACTTACAACATATTTAGTTACCATTGTATAGGCATACTAAGAAAAAATTGGTTTATTTTTGCAAGTAACCCTAATATATCAAACAAATTAGGAGAATATCCTGGCACTACATTTAGGAAAGGGATGAACTTGAAGGCACTATATGAACAACGTAAGAAAAAACAGCCAATAATTGCTGGTATGTACAAATGCCAAAATTGTAACTTTTGTAAGTTAGTAATGGAATCTAATAGATTTTTTGTACACAATGTCCAGTATAAGTTGAAGTGTAGGGCTAACTGTAACACTAGAATGGTGGTGTATGTGGCCCAATGCCAGGGATGCCAAGCATTTTACATAGGTAAGATGGAGAGAAGACTCCGGGATCGTATGTATGAGCATTCTTATGCCATCAGCAGGAATAAACAAGATAATGCACTGGCTAAACATGTAGCGGAGTTTCCTGGGCATTGCATTAAATTTTTAGTGATTGATCAACCAGACCTAGATGTAAGAGGTGGCCCTACACCACTGAAATTAGAGGAACTGGAGTTGTTTTGACAGATTAGGCTTAATGCATACAACTTACCAGGCATAAATGAAAATTGCAGTTTGAGTAGTGTGTTAAAGCTTAAAAGTTTGAAAAGATGATTTTAGGATAAAGTAATAATATTGGTTAAATACCCATGATGAAAAAACAAATGCTAATATTTGTGGTTTATATTGAAGTTTACACTAGTATGATTATAAATGTTAATAAGATTTTAAAGGACTCATATGGAAATATGTTTTTTAAAACACTAATTATAAATATCACTTTTTGGTTTATTTGTTATCATTTTTTATTAGTCTAGATTAGTTTTTTATCAAGGTATTTTACAATAGTTTTGTATTTATTTATGTCAGTGGATGGCTTTGGAACTTGTGAAGTAATGTAGAGAAGTATTCCTTTTGGTAAGCTAATTAAACAATTAGTTAATTAATGTAAAAAGGGGGAGGTATATATAACCTGAATGTGATTTGGTATATTGTCTGAAGAAGTTTGCTAATAGTAGCAAATGAAAACCACTTTATTTTATTAAAATTTTCTTTGTGTTTATCGGTGTGCTTTGGCATTGCTGCTACCCATTTTGTTTACTAGTTTTATTTTTGTGTTTTTACTAATTCCTAGTTACACAGAACACTGCCACAGACCCTTAGCAACCCTTGCGCCATTGTTCTGGTGTAGCATGCATGCCATTGACTATTATGGGGATATCATGAATTGTGTTACATTGCAGTTTTATGACATCTAAATATATTTTCCTTGTGATCCCATTTGCGCACAGATGCACTGCGGTTTTACTTTGCTTTAGTGTGGCCATGACATTACATATTATTTTTTATATGTTGTGCATTTTATTTTATGCCATTGGCTATATATTTAGCCATTGGCATATATTAACATTATAATACGTAAGTTTGGTCTGCTTTCATGGCTCCGATTTTATGTTTGACAAAATGTAAACCGTTTTTTTTTTTTTTTGGTTTACATTTCTTCATGCTTATGCTACGCCTGCACCACTTCATGAATCGCTATATACCTTCATTTGCATGCTACACTACTGTGCATGGGGTAATTAGCATACATGCACTGGGAGCTACGCAGCTCTGGCGTACGCTGGTAGTGCACGTGGAAACAGCTCATACCTGAATCGCTCGGCGGCCATTTTTGGCAGTAGATAAATGACGCTACTCCAGCACCTGGCGCAAGCTTCATGAATCCCAAGGTTTATCTTGTACATGCACAATAATTATGTCTTAGGATTTTGAAACTATTAAGGCAATAAAGTATACAGAACTTCATTGCCAGACAGAACATAAAGTAACTGAAAAAAACAAGTTATTCAATATGACATATCTGAACTTTCTTATCTTGAATATCTCACATCTGGAGCATCTGATGTGATGTGTGGTTTGATTTGTTTTATACATTTTACAATTAGATATGAACAGATACCTCATTTTCATATTATACATGCCAATCTCTTCTCAGGCTTTCAGCATTCCTTACCTTTCCCAGTTGTCTGTAAGAACTGTGATTTGATCTGCATAGATTCTGCTACAGAATACTGAACATCAACATCTTGAGCTTCAGAAATGTTAAAAACTAATGCTTTAAAACAGAAGGATGACAAAAGTAATGTGCAATTGTTTTTGCAGGGAGGCATGCCCCTAGACCCTCTCATGTGGGGCAAAACCCTTTACTTTCCTCAAACTTATATACACCAACAGCATAGTTGCACCACGTCAAAGAAGGGAGAAATCTCCCAGAAAGAAAGGAATCTCTCCCAATGAACATTTAGAAACCACATATGAAAATGATTTTCTTATGCAAAACAATGATCAACATTGTTTTCCTTGGTGTCTTGTTGTTTGGGCAATTGATGTTTGAAAAATTTCACCTTGATTACCTGTAGATATACAACACACACTGCACATTTTTATTTTTTTGATTTTTATTCTGTGGCAGAACCTGTAGTTATAACATTCTCTTATACATTTTATAAATAGATATGATATGGCCAGTATTTCATAATGGTTTGGCAAACATACCAGCCATAATTTAATCTTTCACAATGCAATACCTCTAAAGCAAACAACTTTTCATTGTGTTTTATCTCTACTGTTTCACTTTTCCCTCATGCTATAAAAAGAGCATTTCCTTACACTGCAATTCATTCTTCAGTGTTCACAGGTATATATCAAGATTTTATGTTCCCAGAAAATAAAAGTTAGTTTCAATTCTATTTTTATACAAGGCAATTATTATTTTGAGAATCTACTGAACAGTTATTTCTGAATTGCATATATAGAAATAAAACAACTCGTGTTTGTTTCAGAGAATGGCAAACTAGTTTATAACACAGTGGTAAATAGCTTAGAGTTTGCCATTTAGTGGCACCATAGAATGCACAGCCATACTGTATCCAGTTGGCATAGTATAATACAATCTTTACAATACGCAAACTGATCGAAAGAACATAGGAAATGCTGCCAAGGAAATGGAGCATAAAATTCATACTGAATACAACATGTGTAAACAAGTATGGTTCATCTGTAAAACTGAAAAGATAATAACAACAGAATTAATTTAGTGTTGAACTTAATACCACTAAAGTAAGTAACCATTCATCTTTTATAAAATAATTTTATGTTTATTGAATGAAATGCACATTCTTTTTCTTCTCCAGAAGCAGAAAAATCAAATATAATCATGGAAATAAAGACACTTATCCTGGTAACCATGTACATATTGCTCCAAGGCACAACATGCCTTGTACTGCATAGTTGTGGAGCATGATTCACAGACCTGGATTACAGTCCATATAATGGTGTGAAGAAGTATGAAACATTCATTATGAAGTGCACACAGGACTGCATTCTATACAGAGGTGCACCAAGTGCTTCCCACACTCCCAACTCTGCAGCCAAATATCATAATACTGTAGAGAACATCTGAGTTAAAAGTATGCCCCTGTGGAGACGGTGCACATATCAGTTACTGGATAGGCAGCATTAAGGATTTAATAACCACAAAGCCCCTGATGGCTGCCTATATGATGGCTCCCAAGGAAAAGGTATGGCTGACAGCAGGCAATGGAAAATGAAAGCATTAAAAAATAGCTTGTCATCCTTTTTGAAATTAAGCATATGAATGATGTCTTACAAGGCAATAAATTAATCAAAAGAAAAAAGAAAAATGTTAGAAAAATTTCAGTCACGAATACTATTTAGTTCCTACTGTCATCATGGTACTCTGCAGATGCACAGCTGTCTTTTCACTGATGTCCTCTGATGGTAAATAAAAGAAGATTGACATACTTTTTATTCTTTCTCAGTATGATTTCCCCAAATCTTGATGTTACATTTCGCTGTTTTTTTTTTTTTTTTTTGTGGCACTGATTCAGCAGGTTCAAATCTTGTATGTTCTTAAGTACCCAGGTTAATATTAGACAAACTGTTTGAACAGTTATAACCAAACCAGACACCACAGGAAGTATTATTTGTATATATACATCCCTCCTTTAATGGAGATCTACTACCAATCCTTTGGGTAAGTTTATGTGAACTCATCCAGTCTTCAATATTTAACTTGAAAGAAGCTAAGGTGTTACTCCATTTAGCATGCAAGGGAAGTCTGTCCCACAGGTAGAAGAAACTTCTGTATAATAAACTTATCCCACCAAGAAATTCTTTTAATGTTGTGATTAAGATGACATCTCTGGAATTAGTTTTGCTAACATTATTAGTTTTTTGTGGCAGGGAAGAGCTAATAAAAACAGAATTTTACAGCTTGAAAGCCAAGCAATTGATCTTTATTTAGCAGAGGTGTAACTAGCTGTTCTCACAACTAAGTGCTGTCCCCCAATCTGGCACCCCTTCAGCAACTTCAGTAGCCAAAAAATATATCTGACCTTTCCTTTTAAATTGTAGCAAATGAAGCAGCTGCTACAGATTATGCCAAACAAGGAGTGCTACAGGGTTTCAGTTCTGACTGTGACTGCATCACTGCTGGTCCCTTCACCCCACTATAGTCAGGCCTCTGCTAGGGTATGGATAAGATGAGAAAAATTTGCCATTTTAGCAAGAAGACCAAAATGTCTTATAAATGGAGGGATGCCTTAGGTGCTGATGAGAGCATTACATTTATAAAATAGAGGATACAAGTGTGAATTTTAAATGTTAAATGCTGGTTGATCTCATGAAAAGCATAAAATAATTTCTTCTATTCTTCTATTCCTAATTTCATGTTGCTGGCCAAATATTACTTATAGATTTCATTATATTTTTATTATCTGTCTACCAGGATGGTCCAACTGGTTATATATAGGTACTCCATCCCAGTGGAGGCTCATGGAGGAAAGCTTTATTCAAATTTTAACAAAAGTAGTACAATACAATACACAGCATGAAATAACAGTGACATTTCTGTAAACATTCAGAGTATTAATGCTTTTCTGACAGTTGATAGATTTCTGTACATAGTTAGGTTGCTGCATGCAGCTTTATAGATTGGTGTAATAATAGACAACATTTTATAGATTAAGATAGGCTTGGGAAAATAACCAAAACTCAAAAATAAAAAAAAATGCTGTAAGCACACAAAAGGAGTATTTGTTAGCTGGTACCTGATGCAGTCAGTATTTTACATGGTAGTGGAAGATGTGTAACAAAGTAGTGGTAGTTTCATTTCAATGAACATAGACTGTATATTTAGAGTCACAGCTACAGAATTGGATAAGTAGTAGTGAGAAGATAGATTAGGTGCACCCAGAAATTTGGGTGGCAGTGGCATGGATGTAGAGGAAGAGTGGGACAAGAAATGTGAAGCTGGGTTAGAGAGGATACTGGACTGGTCAAGGCTGGAGCAGAGCCCATGGCCATTTGCTTTTTAGGTTTTCTTTGAGTCTGATCTTGAAAGGTTTACACGTCTTTATTTCTTTGATGTCAAAAGATGAATGTTTCCACTGCCTAGAGACATGACTGGAGTAGAGATGGTTTCTGGTATGCATATTTGCTTTGTTGCAAAGAATGATTTGTCTGTGGAATGGTGAGCTCTCTTGGGGGAACATAGTTATAGAATGCTAGTGTGGCCAAGACGGTGGTTAGGATTATAGATGAGATTGTGGAGCATGGGTAGCTGTGATAGAGATGGATAGTGAGAGAAAAGGAGCCAGGAAAGTGAATCAGATGCCAGGCAATGATGGGTTTTGTACCGTTTGGGAGAAGAGCAGACCACGGTCCATGGATTCATTCTAACAGCTTGGTATGAGAGATAACCTCTATTATGGTGTTGTTTGAGGAGATGATTGTGAAGTTAGTTTTTTCATCTGTGGCTTGCTTTGGAGTGAAGAGAATTACCTTGATTTTTGGGAGTTTAGGAAGAGTTTAAGATTTAGTTAACCATGATTCACTAGATGAGTCTAAAACTTTCATACGTTTCTATCATAATATATTTTTCAGGGTAATATACTCAAGGATTCAGAAATAACCTTAGTGTTCATGTTAAGGCATTCTGTGATGCAGCATTAATAGATTTAGAGACACATTAGCAGCAAAGAAGAAATACCTCATTATCAGCTAATTTGGATGGATTGTAGTGCTGTGGTAGTGTTGTCACTTCACAGTAAGATGCTGTCCTGTTCGATTCTCAGTTAGAGCGTCTTCTGCGTGGAGACATGCGTGAATGGGCGTACCTTCGTTGAAGGTTGTGCATCAGGGCTGGCAACTCAGCATGTAAAAATCAACTTCCAATCATTAGCGGACCGGAGTTCTGCTGTGGCGACCCCTAACCGGGAAAAGCCAAAAGACTCATACACTGTGAGCTTTAATCAGCACTTCAGGAATATTTAACACTGGCAGCTGATGCATCGTGTCAGCACAAGCACCTTCCATCATTTACTCTTCCAAGCACATACCCACCCATGAACAGACGTTTGTATACACACACACACACACACACACACACACACACACACACACACACACATACACGCATACACACACGAGCACACACTTATACACACACGATCATGCACACATACACACATACACACACCTACCTACCCTTCCCCTTTTCTAACCTTCTTACTGCGACTTCCCAGGTAGACACTCACACATACATATACACTCACCCACTTACAGACATGCACACACCTCTGTCAGTACCAAATACAGTATACTATAGTGTTACTGAATAAATTATCATTTCCATTGGGTATACATGAATGTTAAATTGGCATTCTGTGCAGAACGGCCCATATGTATGGCATATTACTCTATGGCCCAAAATTGCATCAGCATTCCCGGCACATGCCACACAACATGACACCATGCCAGTGGGACAGCATGACAACTGCCATCCAAAATCCATGGGCAACAACATGTCCTTCTGTTGTGCATACATGATATGGCAATATACAAATCTTAACCATACTGCTGTGGTAGTGCTGGAGTATGGACAACATATGTTGTCTGCAAGTTTCTGACACTAAAACACATGTCTGAAGGGTAATTGTTGCAGCAGTAGTTTCATGTTGACTGCCACAATGCATTGACATCTGAATGTCGAAGGAAAGTCTAATGTGTTAATGTGCGTCATGCATATGTTTAAATATAATTAAATGTCACATGATGATATCTGCATTGTATGTTTGCACATGTAACACATAAGCATGGCAGCTAAATAGCATACATGCAAAAGAGTGCATATACACTCCAGTCAATTATATGGCAAACAACATTGTGGCAGCATTACACAATTGGAGCAAGCAGATAATACTTATGGACTTGAGGGACCACCCTGATGGGGTCAACATCACAAATTATATCTTGGGCTATTTCCCTAAATGAGTCATGCATATCCCATGCTATACCCTGAAAACAATTCCCCATCATGTCCCTCATCTGTGTTTGAAAGCACATTGTTTACCACCTGTGGTATCTGCTCCTGATAATCATCTCTCTGTTGTTCCTGGTATCATCTCCACCAGGGTGCAGCAGGGATGATGATATTGTCTGTCTACAACTGTATGCATGACCTGCCTACGTTTATTAGCAATCCTGCAAAATGCAAGCATCCTTATGAAGCTTGCTGATTATGAAATTGTGCAAACAAATGCCTATGTGCATAAGTATCTACAAACACAGGATAAAAGTATATTTTACAAGAACCATCCAAGGTGTTGTAGGCAGATGCAATAGCAATACTGAAATGAAGGGCACTCCACACAGTCTGACAGCATGAACACTGACACAGCAGACACCCATTCATTATATGAATAGGCAGGCTATGCACAACAGATCAGGTTACTGAGAACCACATCCACACATACAAGTGTGCCAACACATGCATTATAAAGAGCACACAAAGCACAAAAAACTTATATATAAAACATCTACTTCAAACCTGACTTTCATTTAGGTTGTGGCATACATTTCAAAAACTATCTCAAGAAAACATGGCTTACTGCTAAAAGATACTTAAACATATTTGTATTTCAATCAGATTTGTAAGCACATTTATAGTGCGATTATTGTACTTATCTTACTGATGAGTGATGCGTATTCTTGCATTATAACCAATATACGTGGTAATGTAAAAAATCTTGGCCTGGAACAAGGATCTGATACATTTTCTTTAACAAAACAGACAAAGTAAGCAACATACCTCTTTCCCTCCACTGCTTCTCCAGCCTGAGCACCCACTCAATGCACAAGGCATGATTTTGGGTCCTAGCCTGGTCACCTGCAAAAAGAAAAGAACAGCTATGAATGATTTAGCCCTTCAATTTGCTTAGAACAAGTTCTAAAACATTTTCCTTTTGAAGAACATAAGAAATCACCATCCACATTTTGCAGTGTTACAGACACAGACCCTTACATCCTTTAACAGAGTTAAGGATCTGAGATTCAAACTACTGTAAGCTACATCCACACTCTACTCCTGACACTTATCTGCCTAGCTAATCCATTTTGCCTGAGAATGTCTGTCATGAATGCAGTGAAAGACTTGGGGTTAAGAATGTGCAGGGGGTTTGTGGCCAGGATGCACTCAGAGTAACAGCACTTCTCTTCAGCTCTGTCTATTCCAATTTTCTCTGACAGGATTTTTAAAATATATCTATCTGAAATCTGGATTTTTTAAAATAAAAGTATACTTTATACCTTATACAAGGATAGTATAAAAAATCTTTTTGATTATTTTATTTTTTCCTGTCAAAAAATATCAGAGATCTTCTGAACTACTCCAGTCAACAAGATGAGCTTCAACAAATCTTCTCCCCAGGATACAAATTTCAAAAAGGAATTATAATCTTTGTTACTTAACATTCAAGAACTGACTAGTAAGATAGATAAAATGGACCTAAAATTAGATAGTTTTAAGGAGAGCTGTACTAAACAAATGAACATTATACATGAAGACTTAAAACAACAGAAAGAACAGATTTCAGGTATGGAAACAGCCCTAAATTATACGGATTCTAGGCTCCATGAAGGTGAGCATAATATTGAATTCCTTTTAAAACAAAATACTCACCTTTTGTCTAAAATAGATGAGCTAGAAAACAGGTCACGTTGTAATAATATCAGAATATTTGGCTTGCCAGAAAAAATAGAAGGAAATAGCATTGAAAAGTTCTGGTCTACATAGATACCTGAAATATTAAATTTACCTGAGGCTCTTTCTTATGGTATTGAAAGAGCACACAGATCTTTGGTTTCATCAAAAAATAAAAAAAAGTAATTCTGCAAGATGTGTGATTGTAAAATTTCTTTCCTCACATGATAAGGAAATTGTCTTAAAGACAGCATGGGCAAAATCTCCAATTAAAATAAAAGATAATTTAGTTCATTTTGATAATGACTATTCTCCTGTGGTAATTGCAAAAAGAAAAGTTTTCCTACCTTTGATAAGAGAGCTTAAAAATCAAATAAAATCTCACCTGTTGTTTCCTGCAAGGCTTAAAATATTTTACCAGGATACATCTAAATTATTTGAAGATCTGGACAGTGCTTTTATTTTTGTTAAATCTAACAAACATTTGGACAAAATAGAAGAAATGGATTGTGCAAATGCTAACTAGAAGGGATAAGCCGAAAATGAAACTTGGAAAACCCATGAGCACAAGAAGAAGCTAAGAAAATAAAAAAACTGCTCTTATATGCTTCTATTCACAATGGAAATTCAGTTTGTTTGTTCTACACATACTAATGACCCATAAGGTCAGGGAAATTGATAACCAGAGCAACAGGTAAGATTTTATCACTCTTTAGTATACTTTTTAATGATAATCTTTACTGTTTTTGTTTTGATGCTTATTATTCAAATATTTAGTTGTTTCTTATTTTTGATAGGTATGGCTTACTGTTTAAATTGTTATTATTGTAGTCTATTTGTTGCCATTTATATTGAAGTACAGTTATATCTATAGGTTGCTACTTTGTTTAGATAAATATCTTCTTTAATAACATGTCTCAATGCTTTGGTGCTTATATTTAGTTTAGTATTATATCGATAGAAACAGTTTATATTGTCTTCAGAAGTTTCTATAGACATGATTTTAGTGTGTGTGTATATATATATATATATATATATATATATATATATATATATACAGTTATTTTTGCATATGCTTTCTCTTATTGGCATCTGGAGCTATTTTTAACATAAATTTTGTTGTTGGTAGTGTCTGGAGCTAATATAAAACATGATATGTGGATAAAGATGATGTCCGGACTGAATTTGTGTTATGGGGTTATTGTTGGTAATGTCCGGGAATGTGGTGGGCTCAAAAGTTGCTGTTGGAAATGTACGGAGTTATTTGGTCATATGGGGATGACATTGCTGCTGCTGTTGTTTTCCTCTCCTTTTAGAATGTTTGCTTTTTCTTTTTTTTTATTTAATTCTGGCTATGTGTCTTTTGCTGGTGTATTATGGTGTTGCTCTGTTTCTCTGTGGTTGAAACTGGGGTGTTTTGTGTTTCACAGTGTTGCCTCTGGTTAGATAAGCAGTTTGGAATAGTTTGTGAGCTGCACAGTGGCTTCTGTGATTGCTGTACATTCAGAAACCATTGTTTCACCACCTGCGAATGACTTCAGTGACACGAGTTGCTTTAAAGTTAAAGTGTCTCCTACTCATCTTTTCCGCTGAAAATTTGAAAGTCTACACTTATTCAGCTTCAGCTCAAGACCTACTTCACGATCAGTCTCTTAATATGGACATTCTCCCTTGAGTTACTTCTAGATTGTTGCCATGGAAACCATAAATCCCTATACCACAAATAAAGTGTCAGAGGCTTCAGAACACTCGAACGCTTTAAAGGGAAGAAAAAAGAGAAAAACACAATGGAGATTAAACATTGTTGCTATTAATGGGTGATGTGATATATTTACTTATATGCAAACAAATTGTGTTTAATAATTATAACCTGTAATTAATTTATTGGTTACTTGTGTATTATCATACCACGTTTGGAAGGAACTGCATAAGCAGCTTGCTTTTTGACTTTTCTATGGTGGAGAGCTATCATCAGCCTGTTTTAGATACTTGTATTAGTTATTGAAGTCAGTAATTCTTAAGAAATGTGATGTTACATCATGCTGAAATGCATACGGTTGTAATTGTTTAATATGTGGGCAGAATAACTGGTGCTTTTCCGATGGACCTCTACTGTTTTGTGTTGGTCTGCTTTTTGCAACATGTGCATAATACTTTACTTCTCTACTCAAAAAATAGGTATAGGGTTCAGAGCTAAAATGTTACCCAAAACTATAAATAACTTGGATATGCTTCGAACTGTTTGCAGTGCTTTTCAGCTAGAAAAGTCCAGATGCTTTTTCAGTTTTTGTGCTGCCTCTTAGTTTTGACTCCCTGCCATCTGGCAGACATTTCATTGCTTACACAGATGGAGCCGCTGAGTGGTCGGGGTTCAACGGAGGGGTACCAAAAAGGTATAGTGTCATTCAGACTTCTTTACATAGGTTGGTGGTAGTTCTTACTTTGAAAATGTCACAAATAATGTTACAGTCTGATCATTTGAAAAATATAATATGTGCAGAACTTCTCATGGTCCCAGAAAAATATGAGTTTAATGACACACTCTTGCCTAGATAGTTTCAGTATTTTTTGTTGACAAATGAATGGATTTGAAATTAGATGCTTCTGAAGTAGGAATTCTGGGTGCGATGATATGTAAGTGCCAATTATTGTGACTGGCTTGCATACATATTTAATTGTCTGTTTAATTATTTTAATAAGCAGCAAAATAATACTTTCTCACAACAACTTAATAGGTTTGATAACATTACTAGGGTTTGGATGAGCATAGTTAATTAGAATGATGATTACTAAAATAAATAAAGAAACAAATAAGCACATTGAATTGGTGGTTTGAAATAGTATAAGCAACACTGTCTATAAAATATTTATGTTATAGATGAAAACTAATTTATTCCTTATATTTTGAGCAATCAATTAGAAATAATATTTATTGACACCTCACTTATTATTACAAAATCTTTATTAATACACAAATACAATTAAAGTAAATACATTTGTTTAAGTTATTACAAATGAGAATAATCCATACTTTCACTAGTAGATCATTAATTATAACTTCTTTTATTTCTTTAGAATATCATATTAAGAAATATGAGAGTTTTAGAATATTAATTTACTTGTTTTTATGATTTAGTTGTATATAACGTATCAATTCCTTACTTACATATGAAAAGATATTATTTATAAATTGCTTTACTATTTTTATTTGCAATCATATCAACTATATGCTATGGTTATTTATCTTCAATATCTTGATTCATAGTGAGACTAATAGAGCTTAAATTCACTTCTAGGATAGTCAATGTAATTTTTTCATGGATAAATAGTAACTACATCATAGAATAATGAAGATTGATATATGTATAAAATCTTTATGAAGTTAGAAGTTTTCTTCACTTAAAGGTTATTGAAACAAGATGATTAATTTATGTTAATAGGAATTAAGTAATACTACTATACCACAAAGTGATTCTCTTTAAATATTGTATCATATTTGCATTTTGCATAATATTTTTGTTAGTAATTTAAAATTATTAAACATTTTGATTTTCTATAGAAGCTAAGACTGATTTACCATGATCGGAAATTTTTCTCTTAGACAGATGCTGATCAGAGGTTGTTACTTGACGAGGGGTTAATCTGAGTGATTATATGTCACTTGGATTAGGATTATTTTACTCCAGGAAGGTTATGAAGGGTTTTGATGTTACTAGTTTATGTTATAAAAGTTTGTTACAGTTTTTTTGACATTCTTCACAATGCAAAGTAATAGTATAGTAATACACTCATATTTTTCATATCTATTCCTATGTTATCAATCTAAACTTTTTCTTCATATTCCTTTAATATTTAACTATTTGATATGTTTTTGGTCAAAATACACTCTTTTTCACAAATTTTACTTCTTATGACTTCACTAAAGAGTATTTCTATTAATGTTAATGGATTAAATAACTCAAATAAGAGGGGAAGTTTAGTCAAATATCTTAAATTACACTAGATACTAAATTTTATTCAACATTAATTAGTTCAGAACATCTTCAGAAGAAAAGAGGGGTAGCAATTCTGTGGAATAATACTTTACCTTGCCCAAAGATTACCAATACATATAAAGATAATAAAGGAATGCTTTGTTTCATCACGGTTGAATTTAATAAGAAAATTTATACTTTAGTGAATTTATATTGGATACCAGGAATAGGTATCAATACAGTAAAACAACATCTGGATCTCATAGTACAACATTCCAGGGGGTCCTTAATAGCGGGGATTTTAATTGCATTTTGGATAATAAAGAATCAACATCTTTAAATAAAAGAAGGATTGCAGCTTCAGCCAAATCATTAAAAGATTTTCTAGAATCATATCATCTGAAAAGATATTAATTCATTTGCAGATTCTGATTCTTTAAACTATACTTTTTTTCTTTAATAGATATAACAAATATTCAAAATAGATAGAATCTTATTTTCTAATGGCTTATTCGGCTCTCTGGTCAACACCAATGTTATTTCTTACCCAATATCAGACCATAATTCAATAATATTTGAAATTTCAGTTAATTCAAATTACAATACACAGATAAGAACTACCTGCTTATATCACAAAACTGAAAGATTTTGAAGAATTCTTAACTTTGGAGACACAATATTGTATAGAACTAAATAATAATAATAACACCTCAAAAAAATTTGTGTGGGATGCCCTAAAAGCTTTTTTATATGGGAGAATTATTAACTGGTATCATATAAAAAGGAAATGTTGGGATAAATAGTTATTAGAGATTCAACTTAAATTAGATTAATTAAAACATAATCAAGAGTCAGATCTAAATAATAAAGATAAGAAAAATTAAAAAAATTCTTTGAATAATAAATATATTGAAATCCTAACCAATAAAAACATGATTATATTAGAAAAATATAATTTTTAAAAATGTTCCACAAATCCCAAACCATTAAATTTATTAGCTAACAAAACCAAAAGATTAAATAAAATGAATCATATAAATGAAAAGTTTCCCCTAAGAAGAAAAATATGGTTTCAGACATACAAAACATTCTAGCTGAATTCAGAGAATGTTTTATTAATATTAATCAACAATCAAAAATAATAGATTCTAATCACAAAATTAAAAATGTATTAATAGATTTACTAAAAAAGACTAACAAATGAACAAGCTAATTCTATAATTAAGCCTATTTCCTTTAAAGACATTCCAACCCAGATTAAAAATTTAAAATTAAATAAAGCCCCAGGAAATGATGGAATCATCCCAGAAATATATAAAATTTTAACAACTGATGCTATAAAATTACTTCATAAAGTATATAATGTATCCCAAAATAATAAGTTAATTCCCCCTCTTGGAAGTATACTTTTATCTCTCCTATTCTTAAACCTAACAAAGATCCAGTAAGTGTTCATCCTATAGAACTATTTCTTTGCTAAATATTGATTATAAAATGCTTATGTCAATATTTGCAGATAGACTAAAAAATATTTGTACCAATTTTAGTTGAAGATGACCAAACGGGATTCATAATTAATAGAGATACTTATGATAACATTAAAAGAACATTAACTCTAATAGAATCAGTCAAATATTTAAATAATAATCTAATACTAATTAGTTTAGATATAAATTGTGCATTTGATTCTGTTAATTGGAGCTATGTATTTATATTATTGGATGAATTAAACTTTTCAAAGAGCTTTATAAATCGAATCATTCAATTATATCAAGATAGCCAATCATATATTAAAATAGGTACTACTATTTCCCAAAAAATCCCTATTATTAAAGGAACAAAGCAATGTTGCCCCTTATCTCCCTTATTATTTACCCTTATTATGGAACCATGGGCCAATTTGATAAGAGATAATGAAAATATTCAAGGATTTAAATTAAATTCCAATAAATCTTCCAAAATACAAATGTTCACAGATGACATTCTTATTATCCCTGGTGATAATGATTCATTTATTCATGCTGTCTTTAGTAATATTGAACTTTTTCAAAAATAAATCTGGTTTATTATTCAATGATGATAAAACTCAAATCTTATTACTTGGTCATAATAACTCTGAAATGCAAGTCGCTTATAGTAAATATCTACCAAAATCTGATGAACTACTTTATTTAGGTATTATAATTACAAAAAAACATAAAATATATCTTTAAAATAAACTATAATATGAGTTTATTGGCAATATAAAATCTTATTAAAAATGGAATAAAATTCAATTCTCCATGGATGAAAAACTTTTAATAATAAAGATGATTCTATTACCTAAAATTTTATATATTGTACAATCTATCTCATTATCTCCTCCTAATCAGATTATTAAAAAATGTAATTCCTTGATACACAATTTTTATGGTGTCCAATTAAATCCAGGATAACTCTATCTAATCATATGAAAAACTGGGAAAAAGATGGTATAGCAATGCCTAATTTGGAAATCTATTCTGTTTCCTCAATGGGCAAAACTATTTACCAACTTATAGGTAATACTTATACGGCAAACTGGAAAAATACCATAGAAATTCTATAAATAACAACAAACTTCAGAAATTAACTATACTAAGTAACTCCTTTATTTGGGTTCTAAAAGAATATTTCTTATCTTACTCCTCTCAAAAATTTAACTCCAATTATATAATTCTTCTTCTGAAATCATTTAGAAATTATATTTATAAATTCAATATTTATAAAGAGTGGATATATATTCTTTTTGCTATAGCTTTCACACAAGGTGTCATCTTTTCATCCGATTATAATAAAATGCTTTCTTTACAAAAGAAAAACCTAATATTTTAGTTTCAATTGATGACTAAGAATGATCTGAAAACTATAAACATATTAAAAAATCAATATGAGTATGATTCTTTCTCTTGGTTAGATTTACAGGAAGCTAGGAAAAATGTTCTAAACAAAATGGATTCTATGTCTTTAACAACAAAAAATACAAATACCTAAATTATTTCAATTTATGATAACAGCTTTACAACATATTTCTACATCTGAATATATTTTATCTCATTTATATAAAGCAATCAAATTTGATTTAGATGACCCTTCAAAAAAATGTTAGAACTATTTTACTTTAATTAATAATTATCCCCCTACTGACTCTGACAAAATAAATATCATACAGTCAGCAAGTGTAACCACTTCATCACTTAATTGGAACATTTTTACATGGAGGTATTTGCATAGGTCTTTTATTACCCCATTTTCTCTAAGTAAATTTAATAAAAAAGATACCAATTGCTGGAGATGTAACAAAGTTGTTAATGCAGACTGGGCACACATGATGTTTGATTGTTTAGAATTAAATAATTTTTGGACAGATGTTAATTCCTTTTTACAAGTTATTTTTACAGATAATTTTTATCTTTCTAAATCACTAGTTATATTTAACACACCTGTTCCTAATTGCATCTGTGAATCTAATCATCCTCTGATTTGGTCAATTCTATCCATTGCCAGAAAAATCATTACAATAAATTGGAAGTCTCATACTTCACCCTCAATAATTGAATTCAAAAATTTACTTCTTGAAGTCTGTAACATAGAAATTTTGACCAATACTGCAAGATCTTCTAGGAATACTAATTCATCTAATATGTGGAAAAAAGTATATGCTTTATTGAAGAAGTAATGCAAATTCTTTTATAATCTTCTTATTTTAATGCACTTGTTTATTAATATTTGATTCTTGTGGAGAATGGCATTTTATATAGTTTAAAATCTTTTTTTAATTTTCTAATTTTGTTATGTCACTCATTTTGCAAAATGTACATATCTCTAGTTTATGTTTATTTGACAATATTTATCTTAATAAAGCTGTTTAAAAAAAGAATGTGCAGGGATGGGTTACTAATATGGATCACGGCTTATGATTTCCAAAAAATATAATATCCTGGACATTTAGGTAAATAATTTGTAAGACTGAATTCATGTCAGCACAGTGGTCAGAATCAGTGACAGCAAGTTCAAATTTTCATCTCTCAGACAGTGGGACAGTTTCATGTATCACATAGCTTCTGCTGACAGAGAAATGCAAGGTGCTATACATCAGGGACTCAGCACTGTATGTGGGAAGACTACATGTAAAGTTATTCCTTGCCAAAGTACACATCGCAGCTCAAATACATACATCACTGTATCTCCCAGTTCTGCATTTCAGCTGTCTGTCTGATCATCTGACTCCCTCTAAAGATAATAATGAGGTGTTTTTTTAAGTGAATTTAATCATTAAGGACAAAATTACACATGATGGCACTTTTGCAAATCATAGCATATTCAAAAAGATTTTTGGCTGAAATATAGCAGCCTGTTCCAAGCTTTACACATAACCCTGTACTTCAAGATGTGCTGTTCACATAACATTATAGATTACAAAGATATTCATAGAAATTTGAACAAATGAGTTATTTGCAAACATGTACAAAATAACCATTAATATCAATAAGCAGGTATGTAGAGCAGAATTTTTGACAATGGATGAAGGACACAACAATATTAATATAATATATTTCTCCTATGTGGAAATGAACCCAAGCATGCAAACATATATGCATGCTGGCCTGTTTGTTTACAGGCCAATCTACCAGCCAGCATGTGCTACGCATTAACCAGCAGTTAATGCATGTGTGAGGCCATATTCCTGCAAATAATGGATGAATATGCAAACATCTGACACATAACTACTATTGGCCATCATAATCTACACAAACTGCTACCAACACATATTACAAATGAAAATATATCTGTAGGCAGTATGACAGGCATTCATCTTGGCTTAAACAAATGGGACTGTAATAAAAATGTTCATTTTGTTAAGAGGAATGGACTAGCAACGTTATTTTTGAGTGATTATCCACACACACAGGTAGACCAGGTGACACTGTCAAAGTCTTATGGAGAACTAAGAAATGCATAGTCATCAGTGGCCTAGGCACTATAGACATCAGCGATACACAACTACAGTGGATGTGTGAAGTGATGTTATGTTTGAAAACAGATGTGCAATATTGCATACATTATAAACATTACTGAATAAATAAACCCTACTGGAATAGAACCATTACTTATATGGACACCAGTCACCATTGTCAGGACAACTACTTAATTGTTTTAATAAGCATTACTCATAAATTTGGGACACAGCTATACCTCTAAATTCAGTAGTAAAGTTCAGGTATATGTAGGATTGTGACACTTACTGTAGGCATTCACCAGCTGTTGATGTACCTTGGCTACCCTTTGATGAAGCTGCTCTGTGTCCCTCTGATCCAGGTTATCATAGTGACGGTGAACCTACAACCCAGTCCAGCAGATCACAATATGTCATCAGTGTTACCTCAGAATCCTGTTGAAAATGTCGATCATCACAAAATTCTGTAGCCTGGCTTTCATCTGATGTTCCAATGCACCATAGGGTGATATCCTCTCTTGTTCAATTGGGCGCCCAGACACATCAAAGCCTCCTGGAAAGTCATCTTGATAATGTTGATAGTTCAATGGAATAGTACACAAATCTGAATAATGCTTACATCGCAGGTAGTAATGGTCTGGTCAGTAAATGTATCAAAATCAGTATTTAAAAGTGGTGCTTATCATGTTATCATATCATAGGAAGATAATGGGCATGCATACACATGGTACCACTTCTTTCTTCTTCTTTCGGCTGCTCCCCTGAGGGGTTGCCACAGCAGATCAACTGTTTCCATTTCTTTCTGTCCTCTGCATCTTGCTCTGTCACACCAACCACCTGCATGTCCTCTCTCACCACATCCATAAACCTTATCTTAGGCCTTCCTCTTTTCCTGTTACCTGGCAGCTTTATCCTTAGCATCTTTTTCCCAATATACTCTGCATCCCTCCTCAGCACATGTCCAAACCAATGTAATCTTGCCTCTCTGGCTTTGTCTCCAAACCTTCCAATCTGGGCTGACCCTCTAATATACTTATTCCTAATTCTGTCCATCCTCGTCACACCCAGTGCAAATCTTAACATCTTCAACTCTGCCACATCAAGCTCTGACTCCTGCCTTTTTTGTCATTGCCACTGTCTCCAACCTATATAACATAGCTGGTCTCACTACCCACTTATAGACCTTTCCTTTCACTCTTACTGTTACTCATCTGTCACAAATCACTCCTGAAACTATTCTCCACCCACTCCATCCTGCCTGTACTCTCTTCTTCACCTCTCTTCCACACTCACCGTTACTCTGAACTATTGACCCCAAGTATTTAAACTTATCCACCTTCACCACCTCTACTCCCTGCATCCTCACCATTCCTCTATTCACCCTCTCATTCACACACATATATTCTGTCTTAGTCCTGCTGACCTTCATTCCTCTTCTCTCTAGAGCATATCTCACCTCTCCAGGGTCTCCTCCACCTGTTCCCTACTCTCACTGCAGATCACAATGTCATCTGCAAACATCATAGTCCACGGGGACTCCTGTCTGATCTCGTCTGTCAACCTGTCCATCACCATTGCAAATAAGAAAGGGCTCAGAGCTGATCCTTGATGTAAACCCACCTCCACCTTAAATGCATCTGTCACTCTCACCGCAGACCTCACAGCTGTCACACTACCCTCGTACATACCCTGTACCACTAGTACATACTTCTCTGACATGCCTGACTTCCTCATACAATACCACAACTCGTCTCTAGGCACCCTGTCATATGCTTTCTCTAAATCCACAAAGACACAATGCAACTCCTTCTTTTTTTTTTTTCAAAACAAGTTTATTGTTTTAACATATAAGAGAAATATCATAACAATTTTATACAAATAATTAAAAATAGGTATTATTATAATATTCAACAAAACAACTAAAGTATTTACAAAGACATCCACTACAATCAGATCAATTAATTAAACTAAAATACTGTGCTATTGAAATTAGAATTTTTTTAACAAATTTTGCAAATTATCCCATACAATAAAATGTGATGTTTTTCTAGTTGTTCTCATTCTAATTGTGCTTATTTCCATATGACACATTATATTCATAACATTTTTAAATTCATTGAACAAAGGAGGTGTATCTGAAATCCAATTTCTAGTTATTATTTTCCTAGCCACTGCTAGGATAGACCATAACAGGGGAAGCTTAATCTTTTTAACACATTGAGGTACAGGTGTGTTGAATAATATAAGAGACTTAGAAATAATGAAATTATCTGTAAAAAGAGCCTGCAAAAATTCATTAATTGACTTCCAGTATTCTTTCAACTTCATACAGTCATAAAACATATGAGCCCAGTCAGCATTAATTTCTACATTACATCTCTTACATAGATTATCTTTATTATTAATTTTATTCATCATCAAACGTGTATAAAAAGATCTATGTAAAATTTCCATGTATAAAGTCTCCAGACAAGGGAAGATGGAGTTCTATAGCCAGTTCCAAATATATATTGTTTATCTTGTTGAGTTGGTGGGTCCCCATTAATAGAGGTGAAATAATTCCAGTATGAATCTACATTGTAAAAAGTTTCTTGTCTGATAATTTTATGTATATATGAAAGTTTACCTTTATCAGAAACTTTATGCTGTAAATTTATTATCAAGTAATCAATCAGTTTTGGAATAGATTCTTTAACTGTTATAGACATTAGATCTATTCTATCAATGAGATGTTGTCTAAAGATCTGAACCTCTAACCAGCAAGTTTCTCTTAGATCAAATTCTTGTTTTAAGAAATCTAGATTTTAACTTTATTATCAGATATCAGCTGATACCAGTACTTTAGATTATTATCTATAGCTAAATGAACTCCTTCAGAAGTAGATGACATAAGCATACCCTGAGTATAAATTATAGGGAATACAATAAAATTCCATTCCCTATACTTAGGGTGCATGAATATAAAGTTACGATAACTAATAATAATATTTAATGGGTAACAGACCATATGTTTAGGTGTAATAGGTGAAGTACAAAATTCCTTTAGCAACCACAACATGGAGTTATTTATAATCATATTTTTATGTGTTAAGGAGATTTTCATGAAGTGCATACTAATTAGCTCCCAATAATCTTTCCATTTTGCGACATATGACCGATCTATTAATAAAGTAATAACTTTTATAATAGAAGAGATAATATATAAATTAAAGTCTGGAAAAGAAATACCCCTTGAGACCAGCTATTAGTATGTTTCTTTAATGCAATCCTAGGTCTATTAGGTGCCCATAAGAAATTTAACATTAGTGTATTCAGTTTCTTGACAGTTATTTTTGTAGGTGAAAGTATTATTGATTGTATTAAGTATAAAATCTTGGGGAATATTATCATTTTAATAATTGTAAGTCTCTCTTCCATAGTAAAAAACATATTATTCCAGGTATTAAAAAGATTTTGTATATTAAGAAAACAGGTATTATAGTTATTATATATAATAGATTTAATATCTTTAGATAGTATTATACCTAAATAAGTTATCTGACCTGAGTTGGGTACATATTTAGTAAAATCACTAATGAGAGTATTTTTCGTGTATATATAGGTAGTATTTTAGTTTTCTTCATTGAATATTAAACCAGAAATACTTTTAAAATTCATCATTTTATCAAATAAAGACTGCATAGAAGAATTAGATCCTGCTGATGTAATTAGAACATCATCTGTAAAAAGTTGAATTTTTGATGTTGTATTTTCTTCTATTTCAAAACCCTCTATGTCAGTACTGTTTCTAATCAAATTAGCCCAAGGCTCCATTACTAAAGTGAATAATAGTGGAGAAAGTGGACATCCTTGCTTTGTACCTTTAAGAATGGGTATTTTTTGTGAAACATATGTTCCTACCTTAATATAAGCCAGCGTTCCTTTGTATAAATGCTCAATTAAATTTACAAATGCATCAGAGAAATTTGTGCATTTCAGTAAGGTAAACAGATAGTCCCAACTTACTGAATCAAATGCTGAACCAATATCAAGACTAATAAGTGTTAAATCTTTCTTTTTCCTATTTGCAAAAACAATTAATGTTAAAGTTCTTATATTATCAAAAGTATGTCTATTTACAATGAAGCCCGTCTGATCTATGTCTATAATGCCGGGGATAATTGTCTTCAATCTATCAGCAAAAATACTCATAAACATTTTATAATCAACATTAAGTAATGAGATGGGTCGATATGAAGAACATCTAGTTGGATCTTTATTAGGTTTTAAAATTGGTGAAATAAATGTATATTGCCAAGATGGGGGGGGTTATTAACTCAGTTTGGGCCAGAATAAAAACCTTATGTATTAATGAATATGTAGTTTTAGAAAGGATTTTATATATCTCTGGTATAATACCATCATTACCCGGTGCTTTGATTTAAGCTTATTTATTTGTGTAATAACTTCTGTATATGAAATACTCTTGTCCAATAGTTTAATCTGTTGTTTATTAAGCTTTTTATTCATGTTTGTGGTTATAAACTCCTTTATTTTATCTTTAGGTTCCATGTTAATGTTGTTATGGTTAATCTTGTGAAAGTGATTTCTAAATTCATCCAGTATTTCTGGTATACTAGAAACATTCTTCTTCTCCTTATAAAAGATTTCTTTGATATGGTTTTGTTTATTCAATCTTTTTGTTTTATTTTTAAGTCTATGTAAGTATTTGGGGCTTATTGAATAAGACAAAAACTTGTATTTCTCTAAAGTTATTTTAACTTTATGAGTTAAAATTTCTTTGTATTTCTCATTTAGTTTGTTTATTTCTTCAATAACTTTCTTGTCCATAATATTTTCTTTATTATTATGTTTATAAGAGTCTAGTTTACTTTGAATATCTAACAATTCCTTATCCCAAGATTTCCTTTTGTTATTATACCATCTGATACTTTGTCCATATAGATATGATTTTAAGGCATCCCAAACATAGACAATGGAGACTTCAGGAGTATTATTTATGTCTAGAAAATGTTGTACTTCTGAAAGTATATATTCTTTATAGTCTTTTAGCTGAGTTAAGTATGCTGGTATCCTTTTGATCTGAACATTATGAGTATTTTTATCATGAATTCAAAAACAATTGAGTTATGATCAGATATAGGACATGAAATGATTTTGGAATTAATTAAATCTGTTACCATCTGGTTAGAAATAAAGACCCTATCTATTTTTGAATAAGTTTTGTATCTGTTAGAAAAAAGGTGTATGGTAATGATTTTGACTCTATCTGATTATTAATATCATTCAAATGATAAGAATTAGCAAAATCATTTAAATGTTTTGCATTAGATGTAATTCTTCTTTTCTTTATAGTGGTAGTATCACTTTCATGTAGTATACAATTAAAATCACCAGCTAAAATAATATCCCCTACAGAGAATGATATGATCTTATCAATATGATGTTTCACTGTATTAATACCAATTCCAGGTATCCAATATACATTAATTAAAGTGTAAGTCTTCCCATTAATTTGTATTGTAACCATACAAAACATTCCTTTGTCATCCTGATAAGACTTAATGGTTTTAGGAATGGGCATACTTTTATTCCATAAAATAGCCACTCCTCTTTTTCTGAGTGTGCTCTGAACTAACCAATACTGTATACTTATTAGTGGCTAGTTTATCAATATCTTTTTTTCAAGAGATGGGTTTCTTGCAGGAAGACTAGATTGGCCTTGTGTAGATTAATGTATCTTATTAGGCTTGCCCTTTTACACGGATTATTCAATCCATTAATGTTTAAAGAAATTCCTTTTAAAGATGTCATTTGGCATTTTAAAACTCAAGAATCTTATGATCGAAATAACAAATAACAAGATAAATAATGTTACATCTCCTCTTTTAGGTGTACCTTTAAATATAGCTGTATTTATTAAATCTCTTATGGGATTTTGTATAGGATTCAATTTTGTTTGTAGTGACAATGAGTGTACAAAATATATTGTGGATGTCAAAACTATATACATATAACAATGAACAAGTGAAAATAATGTAAGGATTAAACCTTGCATCCGCCTGGAGTTGAAAACTCCAACTTAGAGCAGTATTTACTACTCAAGTTAACCCCTACCCTAAGCAGCAGTACCTCAGCTACCACCTTATCAATTTAATACTAGTTATATTTAACTGAGGTTAACAGTTTTCAATTCAATTATCTGTCAAGACAAAACTACACATTTGGTAAAACAGCATCATATAAACTAAAATAAACTTTTTTTTTTTTTTTTTTAAAAACTGTTCATACTATTATATAGATCTATGTAATATATAACACTTGTATTCTAATAGCATTCAAATAATCTTAATGTTAGAAATCAAGAGGAGAGAAAATTATGTTCTAACATTCATTTAAATCAAAAACTTTGGCTAATATGATTCAGAGATTACATGCATTAAGATGCATCTATTTTCTGTCATGTGAATTCTATCAACAGCTTGCAAAAAAATCTTGAATTGTTTGTATATGAGCATTTACTTAAACTCATTATTGTCAATAGAGTAAAATATTGTATTCATAAAAATTATTATAAATCATATTGCATAGTTATGCAGATTCTCAGAAACACCTGCGTTATTACCTAAAAAAAAGCCATCACACACATAAACACAGACACACACACATACATATACACACACACACACACACACACACACACACACACACACACACACACACACACACACATACATATACACACACATATACACACATACACACACACAAACACACACAAACACACACACACATATATATATATATATATATATATATATATATATATATATATAGATATATATATATTTGATCTCACTGAGTTGTGTCTTTGTGAGCACTATCCTACTTGCTGCCCTAGAATAAATCTGTCTGCTTTATACAAAATAATGCACAGCAAACACATATTAGTAACCAGATTTTACAATCATGCTAACCTACTGCTTTAAAATATATCACATGACATTTCTTCCAGAATAGAGTTATAAGATTATTTATGCTTGTCAATCAGATGAATTAAATGAGTTATAGTAAAGTATATGTTTGGGACACAAGTTTTTAACACAGATTATTATGCTACTGTTAAGTAGATTTTCAAAACATTTAAATAAATGTTTCATTTTCTATGCCTTCTAAAATAAGATATTTACTTGCTACAAGAAACTACATCATCTAAACTCATCATAACTGACACATTTTATGAATAGAGTATTTTTCCTGAATCTGTGGTGTGTCAGTGTGATAACCTTGTCAATGTTTATACTAACTGCTTTCAGTTTCTCTGTGAAAATTCTGTGAGTGAAGCTTCTGAGGAAACTCATGGACACTGTGCATGAGACAGCCCACATCCCAGATTGTGTCCCTTAACATTTTGGCGAGAAACTTATTAAAACTTGTGGCAAACATTCATTTTGTCAATAGAGTAAAATATTGTATTCATAGAAATTATTATAAATCATATTGGACAGTTATGCAGATTCTCAGAAAAAAAGCCATCACACTCACACACACACACACACACATACACACACACACACACACACACACACACACACACACACACACACACACACACACACATATATATATATATATATCTGATCTCACTGAGTTGTGTCTTTGTAGAGCACTATCCTACTTGCTGTCCCTAGAATAAATCTGTCTGCTTTATACAAAATAATGCACAGCAAACACATATTGGTAACCAGATTTTACAATCATGCTAACCTACTGCTTTAAAATATATCACATGACATTTCTTCCAGAATAGAGTTATAAGATTATTTATGTTTGTCAATCAGATGAATTAAATGAGTTATAGTAAAGTATATGTTTGGAACACAAATTTTTAACACAGATTATTATGCTGCTGTTAAGTAGATTTTCAAAAACATTTAAATAAATGTTTCATTTTTATGCCTTCTAAAATAAGACATTTACTTACTACAAGAAACTACATCATTTAAACTCATTATAACTGACATATTTTATGAACAGTGTATTTTTCCTGAATCTGTGGTGTGTCAGTGTGATAACCTTGTCAATGTTTATACTAACTGCTTTCAGTTTCTCTGTAAGAATTCTGTGATTTGAAGATTCTGAGGTAACTCAAGGACATTGTGCATAAGACAGCCCATATCCCAGATTGTCTCTCTTAACATTTTGGTGGGAAACTTATTAAAAACTAGTGACAAACATTCATTTAGCAGTGTAAATGCATCTAAACATGACAGAACCTCCACAATGTATTCCACAGATCATCACAGCCTCTATGCAAGTGAAATTAAACTCAAAATTACCAACAAGCAATAAAACTCAGCATTCTTCTCCCAACTCAATTTTCATACCAATCCTATTATTCACTGTGCCCACACAGTCAAAAGCATTTCTATATATTAATAAAGAAAAGAAAAAGAGTAGAAAATAAAAGGAGTGAGGCAGAAATAAAAATGTAAGAGAAAGCTGTAAGAAGTATATACAATGGAATGTTACTTACTGTTTATATTAATAGAGTTAAAAATAAAACATATTATTTACTCTTATTTAGTTCTGATTATTATTAGTTAAAGCATGACAGATTATTTACAAACAAGCATAAGCAGTATAATCAAGAAAGTATAATTATAAATAGCATTTGAAGAACTTATAAACTTTTACAAGAAATAAATATGTTATTATTCTATTAATGATATTTTCATTACTGTTCTCTCCCTGCCCTCCCCCACCCTTTACCCACTACATAATCTAAATAGAATGTCATTGTTTAAATAAAGAAAATAATAAAAGAAGAAGGAAAAAAAAAAGATAAAGATAAAAAAATGTATCAAATTACTAACCTTACTTTTTCAGAAAGAAAACAAATCGAGTCACAGCCTGCCATTAAATCCTCAGGCATTTTGACTGGTTATGAAACAAAACATTTCTTTGCACATAAAGAATAACTTTGATTAAATCTTTTCCAAAATATTTGTGGCTTTCTGGAAATGCAGGAACTATATTCAAAAGATTAATAATGAACTAAAATGATGAGAGAGAAAAAACATATAACAAATCATTTGTTTTTAGTCTCTTCTTCTTCTCTGAAGTCTTCCAGGAAGCTTCAGTTGCCAATCTCTTTAATGAAGAACTAGCCCATTCCATTTCTTCTATTTTATCCAAAATCCTTTTTTCTTTGACAAACAGTAAAGCAGAGTCTAAATCATCGAATACCTTAGGACCATCAGGAAGGAAGATTTTAAGCTTGGCAGGAAACAGAAGGTATGTTTTAAACTGTGCTTTTTTAAGCTCCCTTATTAGTGGCAGAAAAACTTTTCTTTTAGCAATTACCATGGAAGAATAGTCATTGTCAAAATGCACAGTTGTCTCATTAAACTTAACAGAATGCAACTCCTTCTGACCTTCTCTGTACTTCTCCATCAACATTCTCGGAGCAAACACTGCATCTGTAGTGATACCACTTAATGATACCTATTTGGTACCTGCACTGAGCACCTTCCCTTTACCCTGAGGTATTGATTTATGCACTGAATTTTGAGAACTTACACAGATGTGTGTAAATGGGATTACAAAGCCTCTAATTTTAAGGACTCTCATTAAATATGTATGGCTCAACTAGCACTTAAAAGACGTATGCACATAGCTGCTCTTACTTTCAGTTATACCTGAGTCATAAGTATCTGCTAAGGTAATTTGGAACTTGCTAGCATTTCTGTTTTGGGGAGTATTAGCTCATTATATATCTATTTTAACATTACTGATTTTCAAATGTATTTCTTTTAACAATGTGTGCATTATGAAAAATGTTTTTAACTTAATGGAGTGGTGTGTGATTTATCTGTAAGCATACAGGTGTTGACATCTGCATCAAGGACATGTAATATTTTCAAATAGAGTTAATTGTGTACAGACAGTTGTACATAGCAAAACTGAGCAGTATGTACAGATGGATTTACAGATTATCTGTATATCTTGCAGGTGACTCATACACCCTATTGGGTATGTACAAAAACTATGAATTCCATCATCATCCATATGTCACTGTTCTGTATGCATTCCTTTTGCCGTTATGGACGTTTACTCCTTGATGGTTCTTAAAACAAGTCTTAGAACTCCTGGGTAAATATGAACAGGATACATACTAGCTGTGGCCTGCTTACAGATCCTATGGTTTCCAGTGCTTTCTGTAAGTTGTTCAATTGATAACTTACTGATACTCTTTGCTGGTGTGGATGGCATGCACTACTCAGTACTGATTGTGTTGATCTGAGTACATCATGAATAATGTCATATGACAGATTGCTTTTGAATACTTGTCTGTTTAAGCTGCAACTGTATTACAGCCACACCCATCACACATTTCTGTTTTACACATATTTGCGCACTACGTTAATGTGAAATGCATGCAGACTATCTCCTGTGCCATGATGCTGTTGTGTTTGAACCTCCATTCTATAGGTATCTACTGTAAGGGGTAAAAATCCCATAGACCATCTCTACAGATATCACAAGTTACAATGCTTTTTTGAGTGTTATGTAGGAGCATGTTTTTATATGTCGCATTCCTATATGTCACACTGAGTTTTTCATGGAATTTTGCATTGCACAGGAATGCATAGTGTTCATAGTCGCATAAGCTGTCCACATAATCATTTCCAACAAATATGAACATGTGCATATCGCTGTCTTTCAGATGGCAAACAGACCTAGAGGTGACAATTTCTCCCCACAGGAGAATGAGATTATAATAGATGCTCTGCAACAATATAGATGAAGACTCCTTGGATGGGCTGTGAAGAGAGCATGGAGAAATGATGTCTGGGACAACCTGAGTGGAAAGTAACAATAGATTCAAACCAAAAAACATCCACAAACCAAGGAACTCAAAAAACAAGCAAACTTTAATAAACTATAAACTGAAGTATAATAAATGTAAGTGCTGTCATCCTGAACAAACAGAACTTTGTGAGACATCATGTAAGCCCGTTTTTTTGGTTTGAAGTCAGAATAGATCCCATGAGGCCTTTTGCCGATACTGCTCTGGCCTGATCCTCCATGCAATCAACAGAGTACAATGGTATGAGAGATTAAAGGATGCCACCGGTGGGGGCATACCATTGAACACCCTCCCCCAGTGAGATCTCAATATTTCTATCTGGCCAACAGGTGCACTGTATTTCATGTGAGCATCTGTAGCCCCTGTTACTATGTCATATATCATCATGTCACTATTCCATTGTCTGCATACATGACTGTATTGTCTTTCTACAAGGAAATAAAAATACATGTGCTAAACAAGAGCAAAGCAAGGCACAATTCAAGTATTTATAATTCGATATTTATTGCAGAGAGTTGATAAGCGCTTTCGCTAATGTAATAGCTTCTTCAGATCAAACGTTCTCTAATAAAACAAACTGTTTAAATACAAAAAGAAACATTTCATCAATTCAAATCAGCCAATCAACAAATTACAGTAATTAATCCTTATTAAAATTTAAAACAGCAACAGATAAATATAGCACATTATAAACCTATTGTGTAGTAAACCTACTGATAACAATCTAAAGTGTTTCCCATACTTATTCTAAAACTATGTGTATATATAAGAAATATATGTATGTATATATCAATTAAAATATATGTAATAAAATCATAAATAATGTATAAATATGTGTGTATAAATATGTATAATGGATGCTAGATTCATGTTAAAATATGTTAAAAATGTATGTATGAAATCAAATATATAGTACATATTACTATAGAAATGTCTATAGTTGTATTACGTGCCTAAAATTATTTAATGTGTCTTCGTTGTCTGAGTGTTGGTTTAATTGATACTTTGTCATTTAATCCTGAGCCTCTATCTGCTTTTAGCAAAATAATCCAATTGTTTTCCTTCTCTTCAGTGCGTGTTATTATATTATTTTATTATTGAGCCCAATGTGAGAGGGGGCAATATAAAAGCTGGTGGGCATGTGTGCATCGGCGTATGTCAGAGGGTGTCTGCATATTCCTTCAGGAAAATGAAAATTCCCAGTGATGTCATGGGTCTGACATCCATGCACTGGCTCTTGCCACAGATCATGTTGCACACCATCCGGTTGTGCTGCATAATGGACAGGAGACATAGTGAGGTTATGGCATCATTGGCTGCACAGAATGAAAGTATATTATTTGTGGCACAATCCATACAATTCCTGGCCTTGACAGTACTACAGCAGTGATGTACTACAGGCAGGGTTCTGTGTGCCCTAACTATGTTTAGAAAATTGGCACAGAGGAGCGGCAGGCCCATTTTCAGCAAAACAAACCATGCCTTTCAGGCATCAATGTCTATGCTGCAATGTACACACACTTCTGCTGTTGTCCCTTCTGTTGTGGGCCTGGCAGTCATGACCAGACAGTCAAGTCTCAATCATGCTCCTTCACCTCTCCATGCTGGCATTACTGCATCAGTCTACACTATGGAGAAACCTGGGATAAGTGCTTCCATACATGGTAGGGGCAGACCAGGCTGCTGTATGAGCCATCAGTGTGGGCTTCCTGGACTGTATTAGAGTAACATTGCCAGTTGATCCACTCTGTCAGGCAGTGTCATTCTCACCTCATGGCAATGATGATTGTTGTGCAGAACACTGACAATGTCCTCTGTCTGTGCTCATTGAAAGGTCTGATACTATGGGAGTCCAACAGCTTTACTAAACATAGTTGACTCCATTTATTACATTACTTTAGCCATAATTTACAGTCATATATTTTGCTAGTGATATTGACAATGGTTCTGTATTTTGTCCTGACTTGTTTTCCAGTTTGCAACTTTTTGTACTGGACAGATAGGAATGTATTGCACAGATGTGGGTCCCTTATTGTCTGACATACACAGACATGAGTCTGTATGCATACCTGTGCCATCTGTGCCCTGAGCTGATGACCCCTGTTATGATAGGCATGTATATGTTCATACTGGTGTATGTTATGATTATGTTGTTCTGTCTGATGTTCATTAGATGCCATCTGTGCTGCTTTTGTGGGGCAACTCCTGAACATCAATGTTTAATGTGTGTACTTCTGTATGTCTGACTTGTCATGATTTAAAGTTGTGTGTCAGATGCTGCCACCTTGCCTGGGCCTGCACCCTTTGTCACTCACACCTGTGTTTTCTGCCTCCCTATGTCCACCTGCTCCTCCTCCGATAGCTGTGGGATGTCCTCTTCAGACATCTGGGACTTTTGGAGTAGTTAACCCCCACATGCAGCTGAAGACCACCATGTACTCTTGTTAGAATCTGTGCTGCCTTCTCAGGTGTGTATTACAGTGCACCCCTGGAAGTATCCAGACACTTGAACCTAGCTTTCAGTACACTGAACATAGATTCAGTGGTATTTGTTGTTGTTGTATGTGGTCTATTGTAGGTCTCCTCTGCAGGGTTTGATGGTTCTCTGTACAGGGTCATTAGCCAAGGCTCAAGTGGGTAACCACAGACACCTGGTATGGGGAATAAACACACATGCTGTTGCCATGTATATTGTTGGGAGGGATGCCCTTAGCTTTCATCCTACCTGTGTTCCTGTACTTACCTAGTAATAGCACTTGTAGAGGAGGCCCACAGGGTTCGATGGTTCTCTGTATGGGTTGTTAGTCAAGGCTGAAGTGGATAACAACAGTCATCTGTTGTGGGGAGTAAACAGACATGCTGTTGGACTGCATATTGTTGGGAGAGATGTCCATAGCTTTCATCCTAGCTGTGTTCTTGTACTTACCTAGTAGAAGTCCCTCAGGTATTTCAACTTGCTGGAATGCATCCCACAGACCACTTTCCCTCCCTATGGCAGCATCATGAACACTTGTTTCCATAATATTTGTTATGCTGCTATCTGCTGCACACACAAACTAGCAGTTTGGGGATGGCCAGTCCTTTCTGTTACTGCATCTGTCTGCTTCAAGATGAACTGGGGTCTTGATAGAGATATGGGTGCAACCTATTACACCAAGTACAGCTGGGAAGTTTGCAACGATATAGAGCTGATGCATTTACAGTTCTTCACTCCATGGGGGTTAGATGAAAAGTGTATGCAGTCATCTAACTTGCTGCACATTGCTGTCAGTAATTTTGACAGGATATGACTTGCAGCTATCTGTGACACTCCTACAGCATCCCCCATGTTTTTTCTGATATGTCCCAGATGTATGTACACCTAGGGTGAGACATAATTTTGTTTCAAAAAGGATGGAGTTGCTTCTCAATGAATGCACAGACGTGTGGTGCACACATGTCACACATAGCCTGCACCAGCTGTCTGTCTAAGCAGTACCTGACAATTGTGTGTCGATTTGACAACTGGTTTAGTTGCAGCCTTGGTCTCACTCTAGCTGGTTGCCTTCAAGGGTGGACAGCCACATCCTAATCCATGCCTTATAGTACTGCAACCTGCTGTAATGCATTCACTACAGCTAGCATTTTTTTCATTTTTTTGCCAGTATTATCATGGATTTAATTACATTCTCTATTAAAGCTTCCATTCCTTGTGATGCCATATAGCATACATTGAGGAATTCAGAAACAAAGTTGGCATTGCAGTTTGTCACATTTAAGTTGTGTTGGACATGCAAGATGTGTTTTGGAATTCAATGGGAGTGCACAGAATGAGTAATTATCCTACAATGAATAGATAAGTACTCGGACTGCTTTCAGCATGTCTTCTAAAATCACTTCCGCAGCTGGTGCACTGAAGGCTTCCTTTGAAGTGCTGCACTGGCTACAAATAGCTTTTACACTCAAGCCCACTATGCAGTTTTATCATATCTACCCAGAATAATAATAGATGTATTATAGTGTCTCATGAATGAATGAGCTTCCCCTTGAAAGTATGCAAAGAAGAACAATATTTTTTGATCAAATTATTAAAAAAGATTAAAAAAGATTTTTTTTGTAAGAGAGCAATCCTGCATGTGCCCTCACACCCCCTGCTAATTATATGTGCCAACTCCAAGAATGCACAGTAGCAGAGTAAAGGCAAATTCTCAGACCCCACTATCCTGCTTTTGTACATACCAATATTAGCCTGTGATTAAATAAGAAAACATTTATACGGGGTTGAATACACATACCCTAAAAGGTAGCCAATCAAATCTCTAAAACCCAAAGAAAGACCAATGACAGGATAGAAACGGTAACTCTATTGTTAATACACCAGTCCTGATAAGCCTAATGCAAGTATACAATAGGTGCTCTAAATGCCTTTGAAGATCATAAAAAACAAGATGTGAAATACTTTCATAGCTTTATTAGCTTTGCATTTAAGTTTACTGGATATTGATATACTATCAATAACTCTAAAGGTTTACATTTTCAGTGTTGGAAAGGGCTAAATATAGCTGGTATATTGGTGACTGGGAGAATAAACTTTTACATAGGAAAATGATCTGGCAAATATGGGCTAACGTTACAAATCCACCTGGAATTAATGACAGTATATCGATATCTAGTGAACTTAAATGCAGAGCTAATAAGCTATGAAAGTATTTTACACATTGTTTTGTATTACCATATCTATTCTGTCATTAACCTTTCTTTGAGTTTTAGAGATTTGATTGGCTACCTTTTAGGGTATATGTATTCAACCACTTATAAATGTTGTCTTATTTAATCACAGGCTAATATTGGTATGTATGAAATATCATTGGTAGATTTTTTATTTGTTTACCTAAATGGTTCAGGTCTTTTGATGACAAATAATGAAGGGACAATGAAGGGATCTCTCAAATACAGGCTGCTGCCACAAAAATATTTGGATTAAATGACATATCGATCCTCAGTGGAATTAAAATGTACATCCAATTTAGCTATGATATTACTAATTTAACATGTTTTTTTTAAGGTTTTCATGGTTTTCAAAGATTTTTCAGGAATGCATCGAACTCTTGCAGTGGTTATACTATGACCTGTGCTATAGCAGTGGTTTTATTGCTTCATCCTTTTTAGGTTGACAGAGTTTTGACTGAATATTTTTTTAGGGGATTCGCAATCAATTGCATGTGAATGCTTTCCATTTATTCATAGGCTAATACTGGTATGTATGCAATGCTATTGCTGTATCAGTTTCAGTTTTTCATGGATTTTATTTAAGTGATTTGTGTTTTTATTGGCACAAATATATAGGAGTGTGTATTTAAATGTGTAAAAAATTTTATTTTTAAGTACATTTTGAATGGCTCTGAAGAAGTCTACAAAACAAGAATAGACAAAAGTGCTTAACCTATTAATGTACCTGCTTACACCATTTGCTGCCTGGACATTTTTTTTTTATTTGGACCCTTATACACATGTGTGTGTGTGTGTGTGTGTGTGTGTGTGTGTGTGTGTGTGTGTGTGTGTGTGTGTCCCAAAGAAAAGGAGTTTAATGTCCTAGAGTATGCCTTATTGCAATCATATGCAGTCAGTATGTGAATGCATGACAATGTTAGCCTAGCAATCAAACTGAAGTGAAAGTACAAATACCAATCCCCCCACTAAAATGGGTTTTGTTTGCTGATGATTTTCTGTGGTTTGCTGGGTAGGCCAACTAGATTTTAACAAAGTGAAATGTTTCATTGAAAGGAAAATTCACTATTTAGTGTTTTCGCTCATTAGTGTTCGACTAATGAGCGTTCGCTAAATAGGACGTTCAAGCATATGATAGAGACCCACACCAAATATATATGTTTATGCTTATTTGCTGTTATACCCCTCATAATATAAAAATATATATTAGTGGCACACTTCTTTAATACTTTTGAAACTAGTTTCAAAAGTAGCCATTACTGTATTTTGGACAAATTTATCTCTGGGCACATTTAAGAGAGCAGTTCCATATGTCCAAAACTTAGAGAAAACTTAAACATGCCTGTAAATAAGCCATATTAAAAACTGGAACAGACAAAGGCTATTTACCTAATATAATTTTCTTTTGACAAAGGCCCCTTGACCAATGATGGAATATTATTATGGCAAAATGCCATCCCTGGTTTTCCTGTGCCCCTCATAAAATAAACTTTTGGTTTTCTGGTAAATCACTGAGGGTTGCAGTCTATATAAAATTATAGGTGTTAAAGAGTCATACTTAAACACAAAACACTTAATCCTGAAAATCCTTAATAAAACATCTGGCTTTCACTGCTTATTTTGTTTTTCTATACTTTGTGGATCTGTCTGCAATCATTTTGGTCTTCCTCAGAGATTGATGGCATATAGTGTTTGGTTATTGGTCTTTTACTCCGTCCACTGTCCTTTTGCAGTTAAAGCTTTGTGCTTCTTATTCTTCAGAAAAATGCATGCTGATGCAAAACCTTTATTGAATTATAATAATATTTAAAATTGTCCCTAATTACTTTTACTCTGTCCCTGATTTTTAAGCAAAGAGGTTGAGAGCTATAGACTGCAGGCTGGCTATGGATGAAAGCAACTTGTTGCTTGCTCAGTTTAAGGTATACAGTAGTTTTTAGGTACTAATAGTTTCTGGCTGCTGTTTGCATGTATTAGAAAAATCCCTGATTTTGCAGGTTGTCCCTGACTTTGTTTTGGTCTCTACCCTTTCTGGCACATTATAGAGGACTGCAGCCACTAAATGGGTCAAGGGATTGTTAGCTGTGGATGAACGCAACTTACTCTCCTGTTTTTCATATTTTTAAAATCTGTCATCACCAGAATACTGTGCATTTGTAAGAAATCTGTTGGGATATTTATTTTCTGCCAGTGGTGTGAAAGTATGTTGAAATTGTCCCTGATATCACTGTGTATCTGTAACTTTTCCCATATATTTTTGGTCTGTGTCTCACAAAATATATTTTACGATAAATCATTGAAAACTGCAGACACTTAATGGGGGGATGTTTGAAAACAACTTGCCACGATGTTTGCTTTTAAAATTTGTCTTTGTCAGGCTATTGTGTGTTTGTATGAAATACACTGGATTATTTATTTTCAGCCAAGACTTTTTCTGAATCAGATTTGCAACTGTCCTTTACATCAAAAGTGTCCCTGACTTTCCTAATGTTTTTGGCATGTGCCTCATAAACTCTGTGGTTTTATGTCAAATAATTGAAGATGACTTTACTAAATGTGGTTGGGAGGGCCTGCTGTATTTAACAGCTGTCATTTGCTTATTTTACAATCTGGATTACATGACTAATGTAGGTTTGTATGAAGAATTTATTGTCTGCTAAGTCTTTGAGTAAAGCAAAGATGAAACCGTCCTTGATATCACAGACTGTACCTAACTTTTCTTTATAGTTTTAGTATGTACATCATAAAAATCAGTTGTTCATAACAAATCATTGAAAATTACAGTCTCTAAATGGAGGATGAGAATGTTGGCTGTGGATGAAAACAGTTAATCATCTTGTTCCAATTCATTATGCCACAAGCTACCATCTGCAAACTTATTTAATTGTATATCTGTACTATATATATATATATATATATATATATATATATATATATAGATATATATATATATATATTTTTTTTTTCCATATAGTTCAATAGTAGGAATACAGTAGTCCTGTATCCTACAAAATATTTTGTCAAAGGGCAGATTTTATAAAACAAAACTGGTGTGTTTTGGGGGATGTGTTTGCATATTCTATTTATTGGGTTGACTTAAATATTTTATTATACCAGTGGACTGAACTTCATGACACACTAAAAATGAAGTATATGAGCTGCAAAGTATTTCTCTGTAAAAGATTCCTCATTAATCTGAACAATGCAAGGCTTACAGATATAAACTTATTTCATGTATAACAAACTTAAGGCTCACTTAGGCTTGTTTTGAAAAAAAAATACAGTTTTACATATGTTATAATATGGGATTCTGTTCATTGGAAACTCTTATGAACAACTGATGAAGTGTCACAGATTACTGTAATGAACTAGCATTGACATTTACATTCACAGTTATAAAATAATTAGAGAAAATAAATGCTGACTTTTTTAGAATATGCCATTCTTAATCACAAATGTTGGTGGCACCTTATATAAAATTTAGAAAACAAATATATACCTATATAGATAAAGATCTAGCTGCTATAGATATATCTATATCTGTGTCAGCTGGATTCAATACAGCCTACACAGTGCGATAAAACTGTGTTCATGTTGTGCAACACAGGCAACGGGCAACAAGCAGTATTATGGCAAGACAGTACATCTCCATTACTTCCTGTGAATTTGGGTGTCCCACAGGGATCCATCCTTGGACCACTATCATTTACTCTCTTCACTAACAAACTATATACTGCCATGGGAATAGCATTCCTTGTCCAATATCCAGATGATTCTGCCTTAATATGTGCTGCATCCTCTCTTCAACAGTTACAGATAATTACCCAAGAAGCATTCTCTGAAGTGGAAAAATGGTTATCTGAATTACAACTCATCCTAAATCCAAACAAGATAAAACATATATTCTTCTTCTTCCCAGGAAAATCACCAGACCCTCTGCCTCCTTTCTCTATATCATCTGCTAATCACACTGTAATTTCTCCAGTACCTCATACTAAACTCTTAGGTGTCACTACCAACTGCTCACTTAAATTCGACCTACACATAACCCACACCATCAAAAAAGTTTAATAATAAAATCAGTAATCTTTATCAATACAAACAGTACCTAACAAATAGTACTGAAGCTACTCTTGCAACTACCCATCTAATCTCTGCTCTAAGTTATGCCTCACTCACTTTTACTAACCTAAAAAAGGGTGACCTCACAAAATTGGCAAGCTGCTACAAAAAAATAGCAAAGTTTGCTACAAACCTCAACTATAGAGAACACCATTGCTTACCTATAACCAAATTCTCACTCTACACATTCTTATCCACCAACCAGAAAAATCCTGCCCTTCAGAATGTAGTGCAGCCTTATAGGTTCATAAGTAGGTACTAGGCTATTGGCCCTGGGGCCTATATAAGCCAAGCCAAAAAGGTTCCTTGCCTTTTTCCACCTAAGAAAATTATTTTCCTGTGCCCCTGTCAAGCAGTGCAACAGAAGTGATCGCCAGGGTGAATTTTCTATTTACCATCCAGTCATCTAGATTTTTCTTAAAGAGGGCCAATGAGGAGCTTTGCTTGACATGAATGGGTATTTTGTTCCAGAGTATGGGAAGTCTCTGGGACTGGAATCTATCCCTCCAGCATGTTCTGTTTATTGTGGTGACAAGGTTTAGGTTCCTGGAGTGTGTGGTTCGGAAAGATTGGGATTTCTTTAAGTGTAGCATGTCCAACAGCTCTGGGTTTGACATAGC
Source organism: Protopterus annectens (assembly GCF_019279795.1). NCBI lineage: Eukaryota > Metazoa > Chordata > Ceratodontiformes > Protopteridae > Protopterus > Protopterus annectens. The sequence goes on from NC_056728.1 coordinate 1,597,928,988, forward strand.
TTTGTATGTTAGCAGAGACCGCCTCTGAGTAGGTGATATGTGACGGAGCAGAGCTGGAGTTTTTTGAGACGGTCTGCGTATGGCATCTGTTTGAGGCCAGTAATCCTCTTAGTGAGGTATTTCTGTGCCCTTTCCAATTGTTGTAGGTATCTTGTGAGATACATGCCAAACTGGGCATTGTACTCTATAATGGGTCTGATGAGGGATGAGTAGAGAGGAACAATGACCTCCTTTTTTCTAGAGGAGAATCTTTTGTGATGAAGTTTGACACGTAGAAGGATTTCCTGATTACTGTGGTGATGTGGTTATCCCAGGAGAGACTACTATCCACCTGTGCCCCGAGGTCTCTTATCACACTTTCGGTATTTAGTGAGCTACTGCCTATGTGGTAGTTCATGGGTACCAAGTTTTTTCCAAAGGGGATGACAATACACTTTTTGGCATTGAGCTTGAGGCCATAACTTTGACACCAAGCATCTGTCTCTGTGAGGCCCTTTTGTAGAATGTCTATATCATTAGGAGATTTTGTTATGGCTGCCAGTTTGCAGTCATCTGTGAACTTTGTTAGCCAAAGACCTTCTGTGTTGGTCTGCACTTCAGAGAAGTAGATGCTGAACAGGAGAGGACCAAGGACCGAAATCAGTGGTACTCCATTCATCACTGGTCTGAAGTTGGAATTGGAGTCAGCTACTTTTACTCTGTGGGTTCTGTCAGTGAGCTAGTTGGCCACCCATCTTGTGACATAGGGATTAATGCCCAGTTTAGTGAGTTTATCTGTAATTCCAGAGTGGGGGATGGTATCAAAAGCCTTGGCGAGGTCAAGGTAGGCTGTGTGCACTACCTTGACCTCGGCTAAGGCTCTAGTGACTGATTCAAGGAAGTCAATCAGGTTTAGTAGACATGCTCTACCTTTTACAAACTCAAACTGAGTGGTATCAAGGGTTTGGAGGTTACCTATGTCTTTGTTTATAAGCTCCAAGATGATACATTCCACGGCCTTGCAGACCAGGTTCATCAGGCTAGTGGGGTGGTAGTTTCTGGGGTTCATGGTGGTACCCCCTTTGTGGAGTAGGCTAACCATCACTGTGTGAAATTCAGTAGGCACATAGCCTGAGGTGAGGCTATGATTGAACATGGTACTTAGGTGGAGTGCCAGTTCATTCTGTAGTTCGTGCAGTATGCAGCCTGGGATGTTGTCTTGTCCCATGGATGCTGTGTTCTTGGCTTTGGAGAGTGCAGTCTTTACATGTTCATCCATGATTACAGGGGCTTTGCATTCTTCTGGTATTAAGAAGGGCCCTTTTGAGGGTGAGTGGGGTGTAAAGTTAGCACTAAACCTATCTACCAGGATGTTGGCAATATCTGTTGGTTCTGTATATTTAGTAGCATTGTACTGTAGCTCAGAGCAGATCTAAGTGTTGCCATTATGATTATAGACATAGCTGTAGAATGCTTTATGGTTGTCTTTGGAATCAGTGGCGATTTTATTTTCATAACTGGCTTTGGATGATTTTATGAGGGATCACGGCTTCTTGCTGAGGCTGACCAGGGAGTTCCTCCAATCCTGGGGTTTTACTCTTTTTTTGCAACAGCTTCTTCCTTCTGTTGTAGAGTTTGTTTATGGCAGGGGACCACCAGATTGGCTTCCTTGTTTTGGAGGATAGTGTCTTGGTTCTGTTGGGGATGGCACAAACCATGCACTTGTGTATGTGCTTATACAGTGCATTTTGTGTAAGATTCAGCAGTCGTACCTCTATTTTACGTCTGCATGGGTGTCGAGAAGTTTGCCACTTCTGTCTTAAGAAACATGAAGTTTGCTTTGGAGTAGTTTTTGACAGAGGTTTCCTTAATGGGAGGTGGGGGTGGGATATAAATGTCTAGGGTGATTAGCTTGTGGTCAGATTTGACCAGCAAGGAGTTCACCTCTGGCATGGAACACTGTTTACCCATACTGGTAATGGTCAGGTCCAGGATATGTTGGTACATGAGTAGTTTTCCCAGTTGATGGTGGGTTAGTTGAAATCACCCATAATTAAGGTATTGGGTTGTACCTTAATATTTTCCAGTATCTTAAGAAATGAAGAGTGGGACTCCTGGGACATGGTGGGGGAATCTGTAACAAGCTACAACCTGGATTGCAGTTTTGCACAATGTTAGTCACTTGGATAATTTTGGATGCATTATGTTGCGCAACTAGCCTGAAGGTGTGGATATGCTTAATGAACGCGGACGCACCTCCGCCTTTAGTGTTTCGGTCCAAGTTAGGTGGCCACACATGCCCTCTATGCTCTAGTAACAAAGCTCTGTTAACAGTTACCAAAGTAAAAAACATAGCTGGCCAGTCACTCTATTCATCAAGTACAGCTAAGCTTTGGAACACCCTGCCTCCTGATTTAAGATCAACTACTGATAAACACCACCTTAAAAAACAACTTAAAACATTCTTGCTTAACACTAGACTCTGTAACTCTCTTATCCCCCCCTAGCATTTCACACTCTTACTTTTCTCACTATGTTTAACTGCTTCTTGTGGTGTTACTCAGCTAACTACTCTGTAAATAACTGGCCACGTAATCTCCACACCATGGAGATATAATGTAGAAAATGTTGTATTCCTCACTGTGCTATAATGTGATATGTTATAATATTGATGTATTATGTGATTGCCACCTTTTGGAAACTTTTTACTAACTGTGTACAATTGCTATATGTATAACTGATGTGCTATAATCTGTTGTAATGTGTGATTGCTGCCTTTGGTAAACTTTGTTGTCTTACTGTGGAGCTTTTCTCCCTGAGTCTCTGTTGAAAAAGGACGTGTGTCTAGTTGGTCTTTCCTGGTAAACAAATTTGAAATAAATAAATAAACTGGTAGTGTGCTGTTTCATATTCAGTAAGCAGCTCTACACACTGTGTGGATCCATGCAAACATTGTAAACATCGTGGCACACTAATTCCTGCATAAGCAGCTGAATTGTATGCTAATCAACTGATCCAAGATGAAGGAGTTATTCAACAAGCTATAAAGCAATTGTGTAGACCCAGTGCACATTTTGCCTGCAAATTACAAAACTCATTGGAATACAGCCATGGAAATTAGTCTACATGGAAAGAATGTTAAGGGCTGCTGTTGCTCTATATAGATGTGCAACAGGCCCAAGTCTATGCTACTCCTGCTGCTGCAAACAGACCTCTGTGAAGAAGTTGAAGGATGTTTAGATCCTGTTTAACATTTCCTGGTCAGCATGAGGTGGAAAGTGTTGAGCACTATAGGGTTGATAGTGACACACTAGAGGAACTCTGCAACTACTGACTCTGGTGAGGGATTGTCACTAAGGGGAGAGATGAATACACACAGTATTTTCAGATGCAGCTCCCTGCACCAAGCACAGTTTCTGTTTAGCATACAGGAAGCATGATCCAGACCTGGGGTTGGACTCTCTTTCTCACTCCAGGCCCACAAAAACTCCACATTGACCACTTTGGATTGCTGTGTCCCTGTTCCCAGTAGCTAACATGCACACTTGGATATCTGAGTTTCATACACATCTGGGAAAAGCTGTCACAGATGTATTAACTGTGTCCCTTTTTGCCCATACCCTGAGGTAATCATGCTATCACCACTAAGCTAACCTAAGGATCTTACAAAGGGAACCCAATTACAAAGGGTACCCAGTAATACTGTGTCAAATTAATACAAATGGCAAGGTGTGACCAAAGCAGCAAGGCTTTCAGGAGTGCCCACAGTGTCACTAAAAGAAGCATAAGTACTCTCAAGATGTTAAAATTATTCTCTAAAGAATCAGCCACAATGAAAGGTATTAAAATATTTAATGATAATTAATAAAACAGAAAACAGGAGAATACTGAATACAATAAACAACAGAATTTCAACCACAGAAATATAAAAAAAATACAGTTGGATAGTTTCTCACAGATACAGAAAACAATACTAAACTATTCTCACTACATGTCCCTGACTGACTAAAAAATTACTGTTTCCTGACTACTTCCTGAAGCAAGGTAAGCTGATGTGTGCTAAGTGTCTTACCACAGCAAAAAAAACAGATAATATCTCTCTTTGTCTGTATGGATGTGTGAGTTATATATCTTGTCAGAAATCTTTCTTGTCAGGTTCCAAAGTGCTCCTGCTAGAGTTCCCAAAAAACAGATGCTGGTTAGAGGGTGACATCTCCTCTGGTCACCTGACTATGATACAATACACACACAGAGCTTTGCTAAGATCTGTGGCAGGATCTGAAAGCTAAAACACAATTTCAAACATTTAATCAGTTACAACAATAAGCCTAATATGCATGTCTAAATTCTTTCTGTCCAGCAGGACCTACAGTTGATGCATTTTTAACACAAGTAACTTTACAAATATATTTTGACTCAATCATCTGTACAAATCAGTGTGATAGTCAAATAACATAAAATTCTTTATAAAACTCCAGCTAACTACGCTGACATATGTATGCATGTATTGCCTTACTCTCCATGGCACAGATGGCACTACCTCATAACATCACATCTCACCCCTTTAAAAAAAAAAACTCAAGATAGTTTTTCAAGTGGCCTTAGAAAAACATTGCTTGAGAGAAATGTGCCTGCCTGGTGAACACTTTAACCTATACCCTGTCTTGAGAGCCCATCTGCATTAGCATTGCTGACCCACTATGGTGCTGCAGTGTCATGTCATACGCCTGCAACCCTAGGCTTCACCTTAATAACTTAGCATTTTGCTGACTGGCACAATGTAGCCATGTTAAGGGATTGTGGTCTGTAACCACAGTGAATTAACTTCCATACAGATAGGACTGAAGTTTTTGCAGCGCCCATACTATGGCTAGATATTCTTTTTCTACAGCTGCATAAAATTCCTCTCTGGGTTGGGGTCTACGACTGAGATATACAACTGGGTATGCTTCTCCCTCTGAAGAAACCTGAATGAGTACAGCCCCCCACCTCATGGTTTGAAGCACCCACTTGCACAACAAATTATTTCTTGTAATCTGGACTGGCTAACACAGTGGTCCTCCCAATGCCCATTTAAGCTTTTGGAATGCCTGCTTGCAAGGTGATGTCCACACTACCTTATCTGGCCTGTTTTTTCTCATCAGGTCTGTGATCAGCAGTTCTCTTCAGACTCCTCCTGCCATCCACTGCAGATAATCACCACAAGAACAGCCTTATCATGGTAAGGCTTCATGATGGCACAATTTATGCCCCTGCCTCCTGCATACCAGGTATACTATGCAATTAACATCACTGACCAGCCTTAGCAGCTTGAAGGGTCCCTCTCCAGCTGCCTGAAGCTTGTTGTGTCTGACAGGAATGAGCACCATTTCCTGCTGTCCCACAGCATGCTCTCGAGCTCAAGCATTTCTGTCATACCAGACCTTTTTCTGCTGTTGGGCTCCTGCCAGGTTCTCCAGGGCCAAACCGATGAGCTCCCTAACCCTTGTCCTGAAGTTTAAGACATATGCCACAACAGACTCTTTGTGTGATTCACACTCACCCTCCCTCTCATCATGAATCAAATCTAAAGGCATACTCAACCTATGTCCATACAGCAACTCAAAGGGTGAAAAACCTGTAGATTCCTGGGGTACCTCTTGGTATGTAAATAGTGGATGGGACAAATATTTGTCCCACTCTCTGTTAAACTGGTCTGTAAATGCCAGTAGCATAGTCTTTAGTGTAGAGTTTGACATCTCCATAAGACCATTAGTCTGGTGGTGGTAGGAGGTGTTTTTTTTATTTACTTCATCCCACTGGGCTTTCAGAGACAAGTCAGCAGGTCTGATATGAAATTGGCAGGTCTGTCAGTCAGTATTTCTCTCAAGAAACCTATCCTGCTGAAAATCTCTAAAAAAGCATTTGCTACATTTTCTGCCTTGATAGAGGACAGAGCCAATCCCTCAGGGTATCTAGTAGCATAATCTACAACCACCATGATATACTTCTTCCCTGTGGAACCTGGGGTACTCAGAGGCCCTACAGTATCCATAGCTACCTCTGAAGTGGCCCCTCAAGACACAGGCAAAGGCATCAAAGGAGCCTTGACTTTGTCTCCTGCCTTGCCTAACATTTGGCACTGCTCACAGGTCCTGCAGTACCCTGTAACATCCCTTGCAATCAGAGGCCAATAAAAGTTCTGGATAATATATATATTGGTACACTTTTTGCACATATCACATGCAAAATGAATACCATGGGCTATGGCTAGAAGTGCCAGATGGTAGGGTCTGGACACTATCAACTGCTGTATTACCTAACCCTCTAGCTCTCCTTCAGGGATCCACTCTCTGTACAGTAACCTTTTGTTCCAGTATACAGACTCCTTTTTTCCTTGAGAATCAGGTGCCTCCTTAGCTACTTTTCTCAGGCCTCATAATGTAAAGCCCTAAAGATGAGCCTGTCTTAGTTCTACCTTTGTGAACATTCCCAGCACCCTTTCCACTAGAAGCCTGGTCTCTTGTGACAGCAGTGCCTCACTGTCAGTCTGGGTACTACCACTCACCTCTACACTTGCAGTCACCCTGTCCATGGGAACATCAGTACCTACCAGCATCTGTGTCTTACTGTCAGGCTCACTGCTACAGGGCAGCTCCTCCCTGAAATAGCCACTTCTCCAGTTCCAGCTTTAGGTGTGGGGGTCTATTTGTGTATCCACAAAGCTACTTGACCACATGCCTCTCTCCAAGCCTGACTGCATGCAACTGCATGCACACAAGGTACTGCATTATCAAAATTATTCCCTATCAATACATAGGATAGGACAGGGATATCCTCAAACACACCAATCTGCTTGCTTTCTTTCCCATCCTCTCAGCAAAGGTGAACCTTGGACAAAGGTATTTGGGATGGGGCCCTTCCTAAAGCTCTGACTGATGTGGACTGCCCAAGCAATGACTACTCCTCTTTAACCCCTGTTAGGCTTCACAGTGGTTATGTCAGAGGCTGTGCCTCTCTTAGCAATGACCTATCTTCCATCCACTAAGATAGGATACAAACTTTGATTATAATTTGGTACCCCTGTTGTCTCCAGACAACTTACCATTGGCATGCTATTATTCCCATTTGCTGTTTCCTTCACCTTTTGTTTCCCACCTTGCTTCAGTGGACATTTTTATGCTACATGACCCCTCTGGTTACATTTAAAACATCTAACCCTTGGTCCTGGCCATATACCTGAACTAGTAACTTCCCCTGTTACTAGTGTACCCTGTTGGGGTGGTTTAAGCTGCCCACCATGGGTTCCCCTCTATCCATGGGCAGCTCTGTGTATCCCCTTCTTGTGCAGTGATGCCTTACATGCTAAGTAGAGATCCCCTTTTTCCCCAGGTTATCTGCAGTTACACACCTGGTTTGCCAGTCAGATTCTCATGTCCTCAGGGAAAGTGCTAAGGGCTTGTTCCCTCATCAAATAGTCTGCCAGCCCTTCAGAACTGGTGGTCTAGCTCCCACTCACCCACCTATAATAATAAGTGCTTACCTCAGCAATATAATTAAATACAGTTTTGTCTGCCTTGCATCTATGCACACAAAACATTTTTTTCTGTAAGCCTAAGGTGTTAACTTAAAACATTCCAGTAAGCATTACTTTACTTTATGAAAGTTTAAACAATCAGTATTACACAATTTAGAAACAATAGCTATAGAGAATACTGAATGCAACAAACAACAGAGTTTGAACCACAGAGATATAAAAAAATAATACAGTTGGATAGTTTCTCACAGATGCAGAGAACAATACTAAACTATTCTCACTAAATTAAATGTCCCTGACTGACTAAAGAATTATTGTTCCCTGACTACTTACTAAAGCAAGGCAAGCTGAAGTGTGCTGAGTGTCTTACCACAGCAAAAGCCAGATGATGTCTCTCTTTGTCTGTGTGGATGTGTGAAATATATATCCTGTTATAAATTTTTCCTGTCAGGTTCCAAAGTGCTGCTGTGAGAGATCCCAAGAATCCAGATGCTTGTTAGATGATGACATCACCTCTGGTCACCTGACTCTGGTAAAATACACCCACAGAGCTTTGGTATGATCTGTGGTGGCATCTGAAAGCTACAACACAATTTCAAATCATCCACCCTCCCAGGTATGCTGTCTAAATCTAAAAACACAGAATCAATGGACCCAGACAACATCCAAGATTGCCTATAGCATGCCTTAAACCCTAACACTGCAGACACATTTGGATCCCTACTTCAACACAGCCACCAGACAGTCTATGTTCTTGCAGAAGTGTGTACACCAACAGTCATTCATCTTAACAGGGAGGTACCATCACCTGATGCATGGAATTAGAAACCCATACTCCTGACTTGCATAATTTGAGAGGCAGACCAACGAGTCATCGTGGACCTTATCAAAAAGGACAGAGGTAATCTCCCAACTGTGTACCAAACCTATATTTGATTTGTTAAGGCTACACCATGTTTGTTAATCTGTTTGATGTCTTCAAGAAGGTCACCAATGCAAGCATGAGGAAAAGACAATCATCCTGTGCAACTTGACCTGGCCAAGGCATTTGAGTCAAATCCACACATGGGTATTACAAAGAAACTGTCTCAAGCTGGCATAAACACATACATCACCAAATGGATCACATACAGGACACATAATGTCAAAGTGTGTGAAGTCACCTCTAGCTAGAGGCAAGTGACCAGATCTGTACCTTAGGATTCTGTACTAGGTCCTTTCCTGTTCATTATTTAAGTCTAAGAAGTCAAGACAAACTTACACATCGTTTGTCTACCCAGCTTTGTGGACAGATGCAAATTGTAGACAGTCATTGAATCCCAGAATGGTATTAGTATAATGCAGAAAGTATTAACACACACAAAGGATAGTTGTCACAGCCATGGAAACACAGTAGATTAATAAATATCATGATTAGTTCCTTTATGTAAGCAAATGCGCAAGCTAATTACAATATAGACAGCACACTCCTATGAGCAGAGCAAGTAGTATGTGACCTGGATACTCAGGTAGATAGTAAGTGGAACTTACATCAGCATGTGACCACAGTGGTGACAAATCCCCTGTATGTAGCACAACTCCTGAGTATGGCCAGGCCATCCACACCAAAGGACATTATAGTCCCACTGGTCTCAGCCCTCATCACACCAACAACTGAGTAAAATTCATCCTTTTGCATGTACCTCACCACACATTTTTCAGAGTTGATTTACTCAAGTGTGTCACTTTTTGCCACAGTGAGTTCCCACACATATTATCAGCTATACCTAAGCATTTTTTGTGATGCATAACCATTAGAAGTTGAGAGGGCAGACTTCCCTTCATGGTGTTATACAAGATGCATCTGTGATATGTGCTCCAGTGATGAACCCAGTAAATACATAGCACATTGACAACATTGATAGCATGGGTTACATTCTTGCAAGTGTGAATTTTGGTGTATATATGCCATGGAAACCTGACAACTGTCCAGGATTGCTCATAATTTAAGATACAGGTGTAACACTGTCCCTTTTACTACGTCTGAAAAGTGGTAATTTTTGACAAAGGTATGCTTAATTACCCTTATAGATTACTGAATACTAATTACAGTTGTACACGTATGTTCATGCAGAAGATGTATAATAAGTCAGAATCACATATTTGATGTCAATGGCACATATTATTATTATTATTATTATTATTATTATTATTATTATAGTGTCCATGCTTTTTTTCTACTGTTGTCCAGAAGCCTGTTTTTATATGTCCTGACTGTATGAGACCTATAGTGAGATTACATTCATATTCCAGCAAATCATTTTGCACATCTTCACAATATGCACATACTCCCTATTGTATATACCATCCTTGATAAATGTCCTCTCCAGTGATCATGTCAGGGTGCTTATATCACAACCAATAATCTCCAGTGATATGTCACCTTGTGTGACAGTCACATACTATATAATAACTGCATGATGATATGACTATACCCACACAGAAGATGTAAACAGCAGTACTTCTAGGCTCATAGGTAGGTACTAGGCTATCTGTCCAAATGCATTTATAAGCCTTGCCAGAATGTGTTGGCTTTTGCCACCCCCTTAGATTAGTTCCCTGTGCCTCTGTCCAGCAGAGCCACTGAAGTGATCCCCGAGGTAAACATTCTGTTTTCCATCCACTCATCAAGGTTGCTCTTGAAGAGGGTTAGCGAGGAGCTCTGCCTAATGTAGATTGGAATCTTGTTCCAGAGCATGGGAAATCTCTGGAACAGGAATCTATCCCTCCAGCATGTCTTATTTATTGTTGTGGTGAGGTTTAGATCCCTGGAGTGTGTGGCTCAAGGAGATAAGATTTTCTTTAGGTGGAGCATGTCCATCAGTTCTGGGTTGGACATGGCCTTGTATGTCAGGCAGAGATCACCTCTGAGTAGGTGTTATGCAACCGAGTACAACTGGAGTTTCTTCAGTTGAGCTGCATAGGGCATCTGTTTGAGGCCATTGATCCTGTGATCCTCTTGGTGAGGAACTTCTGTGGTCTTTCCAGCTGTTGCAGGTGTCTTGTAAGGTACATCCCAAATGGGGCACTGTACTCTATGATGGGTCTGATGAGCGATGAGTAGAGGGGCACAATGACCTCTTTTGATGTGGATGTGAACCCTTTTGTGATTAGGTGGGCCACATAGAAGGATTTTCTAACCACTTTGGCAATGTGATTATCAAAAGAGCGATTACTATCTACTTGGGTCCCCAGATCCTTTATTACGTTTTCCATATTTAGGGGACTACCACCTATGTGGTAGTTTGTGGGTACTCTGTTATTTCCAAAGGGAATAACTATGCACTTTTTGGCATTTAGCTTAAGCTTATGATTTTGACACCAGGTATCTGTCTCAGTGAGACCCTTTTGGAGGATGTCTGTGTCAGCCGTTGAGTCAATTATAGCCCCTAGATTGCAGTAATCTGCGAACTTGGTCAGCCATAGTCCTCCTGTGCTTGTCTGTACCTCTGAGAAGTATATGCCGAACAGGAGGGGTCCTAGGACTGAGCCCTGGGAAATGCAACTTGTAACTGGTTTAGAGTCAGACCTTGCTCCCGCAACACTCATCATGTGGGTTATGTCCATGAGCCAATTGGCAACCCATCTTGTGATATAGGGGTTTATGTTCAGGCTGGTGAGCTTATCTATAATATCAAAATGGGGAATGGTGTTGAAGGTCTTTGCAAGGTCTAGGTAGGCTGTGTACACCACCTTTCTCTTGTCTATAGCCTAGTTAACTGTCTCAAAGAAGTCCACTAGGTTTTGGAGGCATGATCTGCCCTTAACAAAGCCAAACTGAGTATGGTCCAATGTTTGGAGGTTCCCAATGTCTCTGTTAATGAGTTCCATTATGATGCACTCCATAGCCTTGCAGACAAAGCTAGTCAGATTTACAGGGCAATAGTTCCTGGGGTCTGTTGTGGCTCCACCTTTGTGGGGTAAAATAACCATTGCTGTGCACCACTCTATGGGTACGTAGCCTGTGGAGAGGCTGAGTTTGAGCAGTGTGTTTAGGTGAGGGGTTAGTTCATCTTTGAGCTCATGTAGGACGCAGCCTGGGACACCGTCTGGTCCCACTGATGCTGTGTTTTTGGCTTTGGAAAGGACTATTTTAACCTGAGTGTCTGTGATTTCAGGGGATCTACATTCTTTTGGTATGGTTATGGGCCCTTTTGGGGTTGAGAGGGAGATGAAGTTTGCACTGAACCTGTCTGCCAGGATGTTAGCAATATCAGTTGGTTCAGTGTATTTTGTGCCATTCTGCACTAACTCCCAGCAGATCTGAGCATTGTCACTTAGATTCTTGACATAGCTAAAGAATGTTTTGTGGTTATCGTTGGAGTTCTTGGCAGGTTTTCTTTCAAAGCTCGCCTTGGACAATTTTATGAGGGATGATAGTTTCTTGCTGATACTGATTAGGGATATCTTCCCTTCTTGGGATTTTACTCTTTTCTGTACTAGTTTCCTCCTTCTATTGTATAGCTTGTTTATGGCAGGGGTCCACCAGACTGGTTTCCTTTTCTTAGAGGAGTGAGTCTTGGTTTTGCATAGGATAGCATGATCCATGCATTCTTGTAAGTGCCCGTAGAATGCATTAGTAAAGAATTTTGCAGCTTGGACAGCATTATCCTTTAGCATGGAAGCTTTGAAATTTTCCACCTCCGTCTTAGGTAACGTGACGTTTGCTTTTGAAAAGTTTTTCACTGTGGTTTCCTTGCCCGGGGGTGGGGATGGAATGTGGACATCCAAAGTGATTTGTTTATGGTCAGATCTAACCAGGGAGGAGTTGACTTCTGGTGAGGAACACCGGTCACCCATGTTGGTGTTGACCAGGTCCAATATGTTGTCACCTCTGGTGGGAGTGTTGACCAGTTGTTCCAGGACATTTGAGTTTATAAATTCTAGGAAATGTCGGGCAAGGGAGTTAGTACTTGAGTAGTTCTCCCAGTTAATGTTTGGGTAGTTGAAATCATCCAATATTAGGGTGTTTGGTAGGACCTTTATGTTACCAAGTGTTTCCAGAAATGCGGAATGGGGGTCCTGGGACATGGTGGGTGATCTGTAGCAAGCTACAATTGGAATTATAATTTTGCCCATTGTTAGTTGCACATGGATAACCTCTGAAGCATCGTGCTGTGCTACCAACCTGGAGGTGTGGGTATGCTTGATGAATATGGATACTCCCCCACCTTTTGTATTTCGGTCCGGGTTCTGTGGCCAAAATGTATGGTATGAGTTGTAGCCTGGTAGTGCTGGGGTGCTCCCTGGAGCCTTAAACCAGGTTTCTGTTACTGTACATATATCGAGTTACTCCATACTGAGGAGTGCCTCGAGTGCGTGTATTTTGAGGTTTAGACTTCTGGCATTGAGTAGTATTACCCTACATGATCAGAGAGCTCTTCCATTTCTCTTTTCCTGTAGTCCAGGGAGGTACAGCTCAGGTCATTCACACCAACATGGACAATGACAGAGACGTATTTGTACTTGTTCTGGAATGACCAGAGTGATTGTGTTATGTGGTGGATCCTGGAACCCAACAGGCAGCTAACAGTAACCTTCTCATTATTCAGCCTAGTGAGTGGGACGTCAGTGTGCCTGACTATAGAGTCACCTATTACTAGTATGTTGGGCATGTTATTTTGCCTTGAGGGCTATGATTGCATGGCACACTGGTTTTGTGAAGTATGTGTTTCATGGTTTGTGTTGGGGAGTGTAGTTTGCTTGGATGTCTGCTTTGGAGGGCTTTGTTGCTTTTGCATATTTTTATTTAGAGCCTCCGAATATGTTTTTGTGTATTTACGTGTGTTTTTTGCCAGTGCTGGTTTAATGGGTCTATGTGAGACTAGTGGTGTGATGCCAGTATTTCCCTTTTCCTCTTGACTGTCTGATCCATTCTTGGGTTGAGAGAGCTTAGCCTCCAGTTTGGCTGTATAATTGCATCTCTCTCATGCATTAGTGTTTGGTGGTAGGAGGAGAGGGATGTTCATCGTGTTTCACTGTTGCAGTCATGACTGTAGGGTTCTCCCCTGCCGGCAGGCAGTCCTCGGTCGGCCAGAATCCCAAAGTCTGGGTCCGGTGTCGGCTGCTCAGCCATGCTCCCTGACGTCAGAGCGCCAGGAGTACAAAGCTGGCAGCTGACGCCATGTTCTCCAGTCTTTCTTGCCGTGCGGTGGTAGCAGTTTGCAAGTGCCGGTCGACTGAGTCCTGACAATTTTTTCTAAACGTACTTCAGTCCTAAGACTTTCTTCTCCTACTCAAAGCTAAGTACCCCGTTGGGGAAACTTTTTTCTTGCTCCAGTCCGATGTCAGAAAAAGTTAATAATTGTATTTCATGTGGGAAGTAAATACCTCATAAGGATTTTCATTCTTACTGTATTCCTTGCTTAGGCCCTGACCATGATGTAGCTAGTTGTCGGTTTTGTGCTAGATTCAATCAACGTACGATTAAACGAAGGTACAGTTTTGCATTTCATTACTTAGGTAGGCGTTTTAATTACAAAATGTTGTCGGATACGGTTCCGGCTACCGGAGTTCACAAACGACACAAGGATAAAGACAGGCCTCTGAGGTCCAAATCAGATGATATTGTACAAGCAGAGCCAGCTACAGGTTCAGCCGTCGTCAGTGAGGCGCTTTTGCAGCCCCTGTCGTCGTCCATTTCGGAACCAATGGCTGAAACGGACTCCCATGAGGAGCCAACTAGGCCTTTGAATATTTCTGCTGCAGGACCTTCGGACAATGCTCCTTCGGATGGATCCGGAGCCACTGTGCAGGTACCGGCTTCCGAGGGGGTTTTCAGGCCTACTCAGCTTCTAATAAAGGCAAAGCCAAAGACAAAGGCAAAGACTCCTTCCAAATCAAAGACTGCAGCCCAGGCCTCTTCTGATCTGGCACCCAAGTCTCAGAAACAGTTACTCAAGATGGCTGAGGACTTACTTACTATGATTAGGGGTTCACATCCCCCTCCAGATAAAAGGCCAAGGCAGGAAGTGTATTATGACTCCTCTGATCAGGCTTCTGTTTTTTCAGTTTCTTCTTCTGACCAGGAATATTCTTTCCCTCCTTATGAGGATTCTGATGCTGAGGAATCCATTCCTTCAGCTTCTCCCCCTGAAGATTTCTCTTTTGGGGAAACTTTGCATGAAATGAGGGAACATTTTCACTGGGAAGGACAGGAGTACTCAGAATCTAAGAAAAGACTTAGGGATTTTCCTCTTCTTGAAGAAAAATAAGAGCAAAACTGATAACACCAAGAAGAGTGGTTCCAGAACCGCAAAGTGAAGACAATAGTTCGTAAAAAAGGTAAGTCCTTTATTAGTTGCCAAGTGGTAAAAATCCAAAGACAGTTGGTACAAAGCAGCAAAATCAGACCAAATGGTAAAATCCAAAGTCAGTAGGTACAGAACAGCAAAATCAGACAAGCGCTTTCGCTTGGAGAATGCCAAGCTTTTTCAAGTCAAAAACAGTTGCCTGCAGTGAGGCAACTGTTTAAATGAGGATGTTAATTAGTCATTCATTAGCAAAGTTTTTAATTTCATCATAACACTCACTTGGTTTACCAGTCATGTATAAACAATGCAATGTCAATTTAACCTATGCACATTTTAATGTTTCATTTTATTATTTGGCTGTTCTTTTGCTCAAAACAGTCTCAATTGTTTCTTAATGCAACTCAGCTCTAACCAAACATGTGACTAATTAACATCCTCATTTAAACAGTTGCCTCACTGCAGGCAACTGTTTTTGACTTGAAAAAGCTTGGCATTCTCCAAGTGAAAGCGCTTGTCTGATTTTGCTGTTCTGTACCTACTGACTTTGGATTTTACCATTTGGTCTGATTTTGCTGCTTTGTACCAACTGTCTTTGGATTTTTACCACTTGGCAACTAATAAAGGACTTACCTTTTTTACAAACTATTGTCTTCACTTTGCGGTTCTGGAACCAATTTTCCTCTTCTTCCCCAACATAGACCCCTGGCTATTTCTCCTATTTTGGATATTGTGGATGATGCTTTTTTGGAGGCTAACTTAATTCCTGATTCTTTTCCTCCAGCTCCTGTTAAGCCAGACAGATATTATAGGGTTCCTGATTCCCACCAGTTTTTATTCAAGAACCCTACTGCTGACCCTGAAACCATTTCTCAGGGTCCTAAGGGCGTTAAGGCTGCTTCTGCTAAAAACCCCATTCCCACTGAGAAGGATTCCAGATCTTTAGAAAGATGTGGCAAAAAAGTGTACACTTCTGCAACTTTACCTATTAGGGCTTTAAACTGTCAGTTTCATATGCTGAAATACCAGCAATTCCTTCTGTCTGTTGTAAAACAAAAGTTAATTTCCATTGCTGCCTGTGCATATGATAAGGAATTACATGACTTAATGCATGCCACTGAACAAGTTGGGAAGCATGGTTTACACTGTGGATTTGATGCCTTGGAGGCTTCTTGTAGGGCTGCTGCCTCTGGCACAGTCATTAGAAGGCATACATGGTTAAAGGAACAAAACTTGCCAGATCAAGTAAAAGCTAAATTATTGGATGCTTCTGTTCAGCATAATGTTTTGTTTGGATCTAAAGGTGAAGAGGTGATAAAGAAGATGGAGGACAAGGCAAAATCCATGCAAACGGTCAAAGATTTCTTACAAGTACAGCCACCCAGATTTAGTAGGAATTGGCTTACAAAAAAATGGTCCTTTCCCAATTCAGACAGGCCTCAGAGGGGTAGATACAGACGCTCCCGAGGAAGGCCTCAAACGCAAGCCTCTTATAGACCAAGACAGTGGATTGCTTCCACCCCTAGGGGAGGAGAGGACAGGTCGCAAGCCCATAGAAAACAGACTCAATGACTCCCTCTGTTGGGTTGCAGGAACTTCTTGCCTGGAAGCCCCTCTCGGAGGAAAATGTTCTCTTTTTCACCTACATTGGACTTATATAACCCAAGACAAGTGGGTTCTGGATGTGGTTTCAAGAGGTTACAAATTCCACCTTCATACCCTACCAAGACCAAGCGGATGGCCAGATCTTCCAAAACATCAATGGTTAGAGGCCTTAAACCAGGTGGAAGCTCTCTTGGCTATGACAGCCATAAAACTGGTTCCACTTTCAGAGATGGGACAAGGTTTTTACTCAAGGCTCTTTCTAGTCCCCAGAAAGCAAAATTCATGGAGACCCATTCTGGATCTGTCAGTCTTGAACACTTTTCTCGAGATACCAAAATTCAAGATGCTTACTCTACAGCAGCTACTTCCAATGCTGACCAAAAATGCATGGATGGTAACTTTGGATTTAAAGGAGGCATATTTACACATTCCCATCAGGCAGGAATGCAGAAAATACCTCAGCTTCAAGGCCGGATCAAGGCACTATCAGTTCTCTGCGCTGCCCTTTGGATTGTCTACTGCGCCCAGGGTCTTCAACAAATGCCTGGCTCCAGTAGTAGCTTATTGCAGACTCAAGGGAATTCAAATTTACCCTTATCTGGACAACTGTCTTATTCAGGCAGACAGCAAGGATGTCTTACTCCAGCATCTAGAATTTGTTCTGAACCTTCTCAAGTTCCTGGGATTCACTGGAAACATAAAAAAGTCAAATTTGACACCCTCACAACAGATAACTTTTCTGGGTGCTCTTCTAAACACAACAACCCAGATGGCATTTCTGACATCCGAAAAACAATTACAGCTGGCTTCAACTTTCAAAACCTTGGCATCATTGACTCAGCTATCTGCAAGGAAATTCCTGCAGGCTTTGGGTTACATGGCCTCCTGCATCCTGCTCGTACCTTATGCAAGACTACATATGAGGAAAATACAGTGGTACCTAAAAAGTGTATGGTCTCAGCATTGCCACAGTTGAGACATACAGATCACCATCTTACCTTGTCTTCAAAAGGAATTCCTTTGGTGGTCCAAGGCATGTACTCAAAACAAAGGGAAAGCCTTCAGTCTGCCTCCAGCCAGTCAGATACTAACCACGGACGAAAAACCCAAATAAGAAGGATCTTTCTATTTATTGTTGTGGTGAGGTTTAGATCCCTGGAGCATGTGGCTCGAGGAGATATGGTTTTCTTTAGGTGGAGCATGTCCATCAATTCTGGGTTGGACATGGCCTTGTATGTCAGGCAGAGATCACCTCTGAGTAGGTGTTATGCAACCGAGTACAACTGGAGTTTCTTCAGTCAAGCTGCATAGGGCACCTGTTTGAAGCCATCGATCCTGTGATCCTCTTGGTGAGGAACGTCTGTGGTCTTTCCAGCTATTGCAGGTATCTTGTAAGGTACATCCCAAATGGGGCACTGTACTCTATGATGGGTCTGATGAGCGATGAGTAGAGGGGCATAATGACCTCTTTTGATGTGGATGCGAACCCTTTTATGATTAGGTGGGCCACATAGAAGGATTTTCTAACCACTTTGGCAATGTGATTATCAAAGGAGAGATTACTATCTACTTGGGTCTCCAGATCCCTTATTACATTTTCCATATTTAGGGGACTACCACCTATGTGGTAGTTTGTGGGTACTCTGTTATTTCCAAAGGGAATAACTATGCACTTTGTGGCATTTAGCTTGAGGCCATGATTTTGACACCCGGTATCTGTCTCAGTAAGACCCTTTTGGAGGATGTCTGCGTCAGCCGGTGAGTCAATTATAGCCCCTAGTTTGCAGTCGTCTGCGAACTTGGTCAGCCATAGTCCTCCTGTGCTTGTATGTACCTCTGAGAAGTATATGCCAAACAGGAGGGGTCCTAGGACTGAGCCCTAGGGAATGCAACTTGTAACTGGTTTAGAGTCAGACCTTGCTCCCACAACTCTCACCATGTGTGTTCTGTCCATGAGCCAATCGGCAACCCATCTTGTGATATAGGGGTTTATTTTCAGGCTGGTGAGCTTGTCTATAATATCAAAATGGGGAATGGTGTTGCAGGTCTTTGTGAGGTCTAGGTAGGCTGTGTGCACCACCTTTCTCTTGTCTATAGCCTAGTTAACTGTCTCAAAGAAGTCCACCAGGTTTAGGAGGCATGATCTACCCTTAACAAAGCCAAATTGAATACGGTCCAGTGTTTGTAGGTTCCCAATGTCTCTGTTAATGAGTTCCATGATGATGTACTCCATAGCCTTGCAGACAAAGCTAGTCAGATTTACAGGGCAATAGTTCCTGGGGTCTGTTGTGGCTCCACCTTTGTGGGGTGAAATAACCGTTGCTGTGCACCACTCTATGGGTACGTAGCCTGTGGAGAGGCTGAGTTTGAGCAGTGTGTTTAGGTGAGGGGTTAGTTCGTCTTTGAGCTCATGTAGGACGCAGCCTGGAACACCGTCCGGTCCCATTGATGCTGTGTATTTGGCTTTGGAGAGGGCTATTTTAACCTGAGTGTCTGTGATTTCAGGGGATCTACATTATTTTGGTATGGTTATGGGCCCTTTTGTGGGTGAGAGGGGGATGAAGTTTGCACTGAACCTGTCTGCCAGGAATTTGGCAATATCAGTTGGTTCAGTGTATTTTGTGCCATTCTGCACTAACTCCCAGGAGATCTGAGCATTGTCACTTAGATTCTTGATATAGCTAAAGAATGGTTTGTGGTTATCTTTGGAGTCCTTGGCAAGTTTTCTTTCAAAGCTCGCCTTGGACAGTTTTATGAGGGATCGTAGTTTCTTGTTGATACTGATCAGGGATGTCTTCCCTTCTTGGGATTTTACTCTTTTCTGTACTAGCTTCCGCCTTCTATTGTATAGCTTGTTTATGGCAGGGGTCCACCAGACTGGTTTCCTTTTCTTAGAGGAGTGAGTCTTGGTTTTGCTTAGGATAGCACGATCCATGCATTCTTGTAGGTGCCCGTAGAATGCATTAGTAAAGGATTTTGCAGCTTGGACAGCATTATCCTTTAGCATGGAAGCTTTGAAATTTTCTACCTCCGTCTTAAGTAACGTGAAGTTTGCTTTTGAAAAGTTTTTCACTGTGGTTTCCTTGTCCGGGGGTGGGGGTAGAATGTGGATATCCAAAGTGATTTGTTTATGTTCAGATCTAACCAGTGAGGAGTTAACTTCCGGTGAGGAACACCGGTCACCCATGCTGGTGATGGCCAGGTCCAATATGTTGTCACGTCTGGTGGGAGTGTTGACCATTTGTCTCAGGACATTTGAGTTTATAAATTCTGGGAAATGTTGAGCAAGGGAGTTAGTACTTGAGTAGTTCTCCCAGTTAATGTTTGGGTAGTTGAAATCATCCAATATTAGGGTGTTTGGTAGGACCTTTATGTTACCAAGTGTTTCCAGAAATGCGGAATGGGGGTCCTGGGACATGGTGGGTGATCTGTAGCAAGCTACAATTTGAATTACAGTTTTGCCCGTTGTTAGTTGCACATGGATAATCTCTGAAGCATCATGCTGTGCCACTAACCTGGAGGTGTGGGTATGCTTGATGAATATGGATATTCCCCCACCTTTTGTATTTCGGTCCGGGTTCTGTGGCCAAAATGTATGGTATGAGTTGTAGCCTGGTAGTGCTTGGGTGCTCTCTGGAGCCTTAAACCAGGTTTCTGTTACTGCACATATATCGATTTACTCCATACTGAGGAGTGCCTTGAATGCATGTATTTTGAGGTTTAGACTTCTGGCATTGAGTAGTATTACCCTACGTGATCAGAGAGCTCTTCCATGTCTCTTTTCCTGTAGTCCAGGGAGGTACAGCTCAGGTTATTCACACCAACATGGACAATGACAGAGTCATATTTGTACTTGTTCTGGAATGACCAGAGTGATTGTGTTATGTGGCGGATCCTGGAACCCAACAGGCAGCTAACAGTAACCTTCTCATTATTCAGCCTAGTGAGTGGGATGTCAGTGTGCCTGACTATAGAGTCACCTTTTACTAGTATGTTGGGTATGTTATTTTGACTTGAGGGCTATGATTGCATGGCACACTGTTTTAGTGAAGTATGTGTTTCATGGTTTGTGTTGGGGGGTGTAGGTTGCTTGGATGTCTGCTTTGGAGGTCTCTGTTGCTTTTGCAGATTTTTATTTAGAGCCTCCGAGTATGTTTTTGTGTATTTACATGTGTTTTTTGCCGATGCTGGTTTAATGGGTATATGTGAGACTGGTGGTGTGATGCCAGTATTTTCCTTCTCCTCTTGACTGTCTGATCCATTCTTGGGTTGAGAGAGCTTAGCCTCCAGTTTGGCTGTATAATTGCATCTCTCTCATGCATTAGTGTTTGGTGGTAAGAGGAGAGGGTTGTCTGTGTACATGAGGCAGTTGTAACATTGTCTCAAAATGCCCAGATTCACCAGTTGGACTGGAGAGTAGGTTCATAGGTTCATAGATTAGTATTAGGCTAACTGCCCTTGCAAGCCTAGCCAATTATCCCTTGCGAGACTCAAGCCTTGCACCTCCTGTTTGTAAGGCAAACACCCAAAACTGCCCTTTGGACATGCCTGGATAGGTGCAGTAAACTGTTTTACTGAATAGCTGGTAAGGTCGAATAGAGAGCCTTGTCCTTCTGTAGTGCTATGGTTTATAAGTGCTTGCTATGAGTTTTGAGCAAGTGCTGGGCTGAGAAATGAATGGCTTGAGTGCTTAAGTTGAAGGTTTGTCTAGTTCCAAGGGAAAAATTGAAGAGGAAACTTTGTGGAGCCGGGAATAGTTATACCCTAGCTAACCAGCACTGCCCAGCTGAAAAACTGGGCAAATGCAGTTTTTATAGCAGGGAAATGAAAAAGATAGAAATTAGCCCAAAATGGTCAATAAACTACTACTTTCTGGGCTGAAAACACTCCTCCAGGGACAGATAGGATGTTCAAATACTTACTGTATTATGTGCATATGTGATTACTGTTCATGCTACAACTTTCTTGTCTTTGTGGTGTACATACATTAACATGCCTTTATCTGGTGTACATTACTGTGTTTCACTTGTCCTCTTACCCTTTCTTCATTCCTACCATTCATGTGTGTGGCTGTTTTCAATGCACACTCTTCCCCAGAATATTGTACTTATAATGCAGACTATGTACCCTTGATGATCACAACCAAAAGTTTATTTCAGTATGCTTAAAACAGGTTTGCCCAGTACTCTGCACTGAGTTCACTATCCTGTAATGTGTTAGAACTTTATGCATTGCCTTATATTAAACCTTGATAATCATTGTGGCCATCCACGGAATCATGCAGAACTACGTTGCCAGTAGGTAAACATGTCTGCATGTCTGCAGACGTTCATGCTGCTTTACACAGTTTCCTGGGGGTCAACGCTATTGCTGGCCATGAAACTGTGTTTGTGTCTGTGTAAACATGATACACGGCATGTTATGTGCAATTAGCACTGCTGCTCATCATGCAGACACGTAAACTCCATGTAGACCGTGTTAAGCCCACACTGAGTTTAATGAATCCTTGCGATGGTCTAAAACATGTTGAGTCTACACTGAAAAGTCTAAAAATTACTAATTCAACTTCTCAGTATAACAAAAAAACTAAATCAAAACCAAGAATAATCAAAAATTAATAGAACCCCCCCCAAAAAAAAATAAAACCATGCTTTTGCTGGGGCAAGATCCCTGCAACATCCACACAATCACTATTTTAAATATACCAACGCTGAGACTGCTCAACAACAGGAGAAAAAGGCAAAGCCTCCCCTTATCCCACTAAGTGCTATCTTGCACCAAAAACAGTGCCCTAAATTACAATACCTCTGACATTTTACTCACTTGATAACACTTAACAAGGCAAAACTCCTTATTCCACAGTGTGCAGTCTCACACAGAAAACAATGCTACAAATCAAAACCAGGTCTTATATTTTCCTCAGCTGAGTACACTCAATACAGTTGTTCTCTTCATATCAAACCACAAATTGCTACTTCAGACACATTTAGCTTCTCTAAACTAAGCACCCATTGCTTACATACAGGTGCACACAAGCTATACTTCCAGATGATCACCACCCTGGTGGTTGCACTACTTAAGTGTGAGAATGTAATGTCTCATTGAGCTTCACTGCAATGTGTTGTATTGCATGAGCCAGCAGTCCACCTTTCAGGGGTTTTATTTTATTTACTGTGGTGTGAAATGGAATTAGTATATATAAATATTGGGGTGCAGGGGGCTTGCCCGCCCACAAATAAAAGCTTATTTAGTGTATTTGTTTTCATTTTTTTCATCTAACCATTTTTGGTATTTAATTTTTGATAAATGATGAAATAAAAAAAATGATCATAAATGGCCCACAGGTCTTTTTCCAGTTAGGGGTCGCCACAGCAAATCACCTGTCTGCTCATGATTGGCAGTGCAGTTTTATGGCATTGAGTTGCTAGCCCAGTGCCCAATCTTCCACAGAAGGCACACACATGCACAGGGCCAATTTAGAGTATCCAATCCACCTACAGCATGTCTTTGTGATGTGGAAGGAAACTGGAGCACCCGGAGAAAGCCCACACGACCACAGGGAGTACATGCAGACTCCAGATAGAAGTCACCCCTGCAGAGGATCGAATCGGAGAACCTCTTGCTGTGAGACAGCAATGCTAACCACTGCACCACCATGGCCACCCTAGCAGCACTGATGCACCAGCACTAATGCATCCACTTAAGCAATATCCATCAATATTAATGTGGTCCATCTATTTTAAATGTTCTAAACTGTAGACATGTATACTAACAAGTTGAATGACTAACTCTTTCCAGAAGATAATATATACTTAAACTACATGGGAGGCTGTGCCCCCTACACCCCCAAATGTGGGGGGCTGTTACCCCCACATCCAACCCCTTACTATATATACTAACTCCAGGATCACAATACAGTGGGGAACAGGACATATACCTTTTTAGACTAAATGAGTTTCAATCAAATGAGTTTTCAGTGAAACAAGCTTCCAGTGAATAGTGCTTAAGCAATTCACTTTCGTGAAATGAGACTTTGACAAAATGAGTTTCAGTGAAATGCATTTTCTGGCAAACAAAATAGACCCATATATATATGTGTATATATATATATATAAATATATATATATATATATATATATATATATATATATATATATATATATATATATATATATATATATATATATATATATATATATATATGTATATATATATATGTATGGTTTACTATCATTATAGCGAAAGGCAAAACATTTGCCAGTTGCAATAACAAAAATAAACACAATGTCGACCCAAATGATCAACACATTTGATTCAACATTGTCACCGAAAACATCACGTGATAGCCGTATAGGAGCTGATGTAAATCAAACTCCTATATGACATATCACGTTTTTGCAGGGGGTCAATCTCCCCCTACACCCCATACCCCCTGCTACTAATATATTCCAACTCTGAGATCGCACTACAGGTGGAATATGGATGAATTCCAATCCCCACTGTACCACAATCTCCCTACATATAGTTGAACACACTACTACATTCACATGTGTCTTCGACTATCCCATATACTCTTCATTTTGTACACGACATTCTGATTTTCAGCAGCATAAATGATAGTAAACCCATATATATATATATATATATATATATATATATATATATATATATATATATATATATATATATATATATATATGAGAAGTAATAACTGAAGTAGTTGGAGTGATAACTGTGGTAGGATATAGTAATGAAGGGACTATGTAGAACATCTGAGGACTGCTTCACTCTGAATGAAGACAATGTAACGTAGTAGTATTAAACAGAACTGGGAAAAGTAAGAGTGTATGAAGTACTATGCTGCTAAAACTTTAGCCTTCTCATCTGAATCCATTGATTCATTTGCCAGAATTCATTTGAGGTATTGAACAGTATTAACACCTGTTCATAAAACTGGACTGTGCAGCAACTCACAGCATTTTGAAAATGTCTCTTCTGAAAATTTCAGGTCAAAATTCCACCCAGTTAAAAATTGCAACCCTGCATAGGTATCAAATATTTAAGATGAGGAACTATTTTATATTAAAATTCACTACAAAATGTATAAACATACATAAATGACTAAATGCAAAATTTAAACTGCTAAAAATACAGAGGTCAATGATAGCAGTGTATTACTGCAGTGGTGGTGCTGCGAAAGCACTGTCGCCTCACAGTAAGACGTTGTCCCATTCGATTCTCAGCTAAAGCGTCTTCTGTCTGGAGACATGCGTGAATGGGCGTACCTTCATTGAAGGTTGTGCATCAGAGCTGGCAACTCAGCATGTAAATATCTACCACCAATCATTAGCGGACCGGAGTTCTGCTGTGGCGACCACTAACCGGGAAAAGCCGAAAGACACAACAACAACAATAGCAGTGTATTAAGGTATTTGGGGTGCAGTAATACTTGTATTATGCCCAAACCAAGAGCCTTATTGTATACTTATTAAATGAGAAACAAATGTATACTGATTTGTCTGTGAGTTGCCTATGCATCAGATCTAATTTACAATAATGGAGAAAATGCAGGCCTCCTGACCTCTCATTCAGTCTTACAGTATCTAGCAAGCTGCTACCATCTTGAAATGCCATTTAGCAGGCAAAACAAAAATACACATAAAATCTCAAAAAAATTAAATCAATAAACAATCTACAGAATGAGATACCTACAGCATAAGTGCATTACTAAATTTGTACAGAAATTAGAAAATACCATAAAGCAAATAAAACAGAACCCAAAATTATTATACAAATTAAACACATTTTATGTAATAACAGCACTAAACACACATGTATGTACAGTACCGATTCAGGAGCAGTAAAAGGCATCTGAAAAGGTAAAACATAATATCCTGCTGCAAGTGAAATCAGTGACTCACAATAGCCAAAAAACAGAAGCTTTGTAGGAAGGGACAAAACATGAATA
Source organism: Protopterus annectens (assembly GCF_019279795.1). Lineage (NCBI taxonomy): Eukaryota > Metazoa > Chordata > Ceratodontiformes > Protopteridae > Protopterus > Protopterus annectens. The sequence goes on from NC_056728.1 coordinate 1,597,954,345, forward strand.
ACATGAAAAAGAACAGCATTCCCCACAGCAAACCCTCACATGCACACACACACACACACACACACACACACACACACACACACACACACACACACACACACACACACACACATATACACACACACACACAAAAATACAGTAGAAAGTGTTTGCTGTACGCTGTTTGAACCAAAAAGTAAATTTATGGTACAGTGCATAAAGGTATTTAGTATTCCATAATTCAAATACTTATTAAAAGATGCAATAAGACTATATTCATACATATATAAATTTTCTTTAGAAACTCAGGTAATGCAGCAAGCATATCATTAGCTAAACTACCAAGTAAAATTATGGGTGGATACTGCTTACTTGAGTATGTACATTTTCTGAACAAGTTAGTTGTTACAAAAATGATACAGATGTGAGAATTTTTGAGAGTGCAACAAGCATATGATCAGAAGGACAAGTTTAAAAAACATTATGTATGTACATGGGTGTAGGAGTAGCACTGCTTACATATAAGTGTTTCTCATTTCTTAAGAGTTACCAGCAAAATTATTTCTCTAGTGAATGCTGTTGAATATTTGTTAACTGGAAATGGTGTACATACTTGTGAAGCACTGTGTTACAATCTTCAGACCTGCCAAAACAGAGTTGTGCAGGATATGTAGCAAGTGTCTGTAGATCAGAGTCACAGCAAATTTAAATGTGATAAAATCTTAAATTGAGTAAGCAACCTTTTTGCTGTATGTTAAGCACAAGTCAGTTTCTTTCATTTAGAACAATAAACAAACAACAAATATCAAAAGGTAAGCATTTTTTTTCTTGACTATGTCCTTGTTAGCTTGTCTTAGGGGCTTTCCTTGATGTGGGCTGTTTTGTCTTTCCTGACCGTCAAAATAGAACAAAGAAATGCAGATGGTGAACTATGTTTTTTAACTGGGCTATCAGCTAAAGTACAAGAATGTAACTGCTGTTTAGCTCCAAATTACGTATATGAGTTCTTGCAGCAAAGATCATATTACTCAAAATATACTGTTATTGCGAATACCTTATACAACCGAGCATCATATTATACTGAAAATGAATGATTTCATGATGATTTTAGGCTAATTTAAAAATGTTCACTGCCGAGGGAAGTTAACAGTACATGAAAGATTGCCCCAGAGGTTTTTTGTAGTGTTATTTATTTATTTGTCATTTAGTGACTGGGCAAAGTCCGACTGGGCAGAAGCCCATTTTGCGCAGAGGGCTTGGGAGAAAAGCTCCAAATATATAAAAAATTAATTAGATAAGTACACAAAGAATAGAAGCTAGCAATTACAATTAAGTTTCAGCATCAATTAGCTGGGCAGTCGTATAATATAAAACATGAATTAGCAAATACAATGAAGTTTCAGACAAACAGATCAATAAACTTGACCACAATGGGCCATTGCACCAATTACTACAGAGAACACCACTACAGCTTACAGTAATCATATAATATGACTTTAATAAATCCACAAAAACAATAAAAATGACTAAGCGCTTTTGCCCTTCACATCTAGGGCTTGCTTTATCAGAGTAATGAACAAACCATTAAAACCTCTTATATAATGCAAAGTCACGTGACCATTTAATTCTATTATAATCCACCACACAAGTTAACCCTTAAAATCACCTAAAGTAATAAACATGACCAAATCCTCTATCAAAAGTTAATAAAACCATAAAATACCTATACAGATGTTGAATAATGAGTATAAAATCACAAAACAAAAACAATGGTTTAAAACAAATATTTCCTTGTTTACTATAACAATGTAGAATATTTAGGATATTAGACATGCATTGCCCTTATTTTTAAAATGCTTGCAATGGAACATCATTCATTTATCCCAGGGTGATTCATAGGGTTAAGTCTTAATTGCCATGTTGTTTCCTTTACCTTCAGCAATGTCTTAACCCCCCCCCATCCTCATACGCTCTGTCAATAATAAAAAATAAAAACTTTCTAAAATTGTTAGATTTCAAAGTGTGCAAATAAAGTGTTAGTAGATTTTTTGTTCTTAATGTCCCTAATGTTTGTGTCTTTCAGCTTTTCCCGGTTAGGGGTCGCCACAGCGGAATTCTGGTCCGCTAATGATTGGCAGTAGATTTTTACGTACTGGCTTGCTGGGCCTCATGCACAACCTTCAGTGAAGGAACGCCCATTCACGCATGTTGCCATACAGAAGACGCTCTAACTGAGAATCAAACGGGCAACGTCTAACTGTGAGGCGACAACGCTACCACAGCACCACCACAAACTCTGTAATTCTGTCTTTAAGTTTGCGTGTACTTTTGCCCACATAAAATGCTGGGCATCCAGTACAAGTTGCAACATAAACAACCATTCTAGTACTGTAATTACACTGTCCCGGACATTGAATTGTCCTGCTGTGGTCAAAAATGGACACGTAGACCATTGTTAATCTGTAACATTTGCACATACCACATTTATTCATGTTAGACCTGTACCTAGTTTTTTTTGTCTTTCAAATAAACATTTCAAATTGTTGCCGCTGGTGTACATAACCTGTGGGTCCATCCCAGGTATTTCTTTCAAATCTCTAGATAAAAGTAAGTCCCAATAGGTGGCCATAATAACTTTTAAGGTGGGAGCATCCTGATTGTATGGAACTACCATCGCTCCACTCTTAGTATTATTCCGTAAGGTGTTAGTTGCCAACTCAACATTCAGCTTTAGTATGGGCATAAACCTGGTAAGACATTTTTTAAAAACTTCATTTCTAATTTTCAGCAGTAGTCTCAGTGGTTAACGTCTATCTTTAAACATTCCAATGAGGTTAACCATCTCACTCTTAAAGTTCTCATCACTACTAACTAATCTTGACAGCCTTATCATTTTTTTCACCACGCTTTTTGTTTTTGGTGAAATGGGTGACAGCTATCATAATGTAGCGACATGTTTGAATATATCTTTTTTCTAAAAGTACTAGAACGTAATTTTCTATTGTCAACCTACTTATAGAATGAAATGTCCAAAAGTTTCAGCATCAATAAAATAAGATAAAACAAGAGTAGTTTGACTGTACATTGAGGACTGACAAGTTTACTTTTAAATCAGCTTATAGCTACAGATAGGTGAAAGGATGGTAAAGAAGAGGCAGAATAGATTAAGTACAGTATTTAAGAAAAATATATGAAGTAATGGAGAAATATTTGAAAGTTAGTAATGAGAAAAGGGGACACAGAGAAGAAGATACATAGTTTTGAATAGGAGTAGTAATGGTGTAGTGTTAAAGTAGGTGGTTAAGGGAAGATAAACAGAATAGTATCAAATGGCAGCAGGGCAGTATAGACAGACAAAGTGAGAAAAATAGGAGGAGGGGTAGTATCTATGTGGGATAAGGAAGGAGAAAGGAAGAAATGGTTACTGGCTGACTAAGCAGTGTTGTGAAGTGCATTATGGGGATGCCTGGCAGGGTTGAGGCAGGAACAGAGCCAGGTGTTAAGGAGTCATTCTGTTAGTAGTTTTTTTGAAATTGTGACAGTTTGATATGGCTTTGATGTCTAAGGGTATTCTATTCCATGCTAAGGCCACTATACAGCTGTATAGGCAGTGGCCTGCAGATCTTTTAGGTTTCTAGATATTCAAGAGTAGTTGGTCAGAGCACTGGAGGGAGCAGTTAGGGATAGATGAGATGGACGGGCAAGAAGTAGGTTTACTTAATGTGATGTGTGTAAGGGCTAGTTAAGAAAGCAGGAGATAGATCAAGCCAGTTTAACATTTTTAGTGATAGATAGTGGTATCCTGAAGGGCTGATTAGCAGCAAATCTGGCAGTTTTGTTATAGTAGTTCCATTTTGGTTTTTACGGCGAATTGTATGTTGGTTAGAATGAGAGAGGCATAGAGTAGAGTGGGAAGTAGATAAGCATTAGAGAGAGAGTCTGGAGTTGTTAGTTAGGATTTTTTTAGCTCTATAGAGCATGCCAGTTTCTGGTGAGTTTTTTTAATATAGTTTTGAATATGGAGATCATTTTTAAGTTGATCACCAATGATGACACTAAGCAGTTTGGTGTGTGGCACTACTTCTATCTTGGTGTTGGCAAGAGATGTGATAGTGAAGGTTGATTTATAATGGGATCTATTTTTTGAGGGGAAAAAGCAGTAGTTTAGGTTATTTTGGGGTTTAGTTGAAGTTTTTGTCTTTAAGTCAGCTTTCAATAGAATTAAAGGATTGTTGGGTGATGGATTGAAGGTGTGGCAGATTGTGAGAAGAGCAGATGATAGTGGAGTTATTGGCATATTGTACAAGTGTGGACTGAGGGCAGGATGAACGGAGATTTTTTATAAAAATGTTAAAGAGAATAGGTCCAAGGATGGAGCCTTGGGGTACCCCAGTGTTAACTGTGAGGAATTGGGAATAGGAAGAAAGCCACTTAACTTATTGCTGTTGACTGGAAGATTAGCTGGAAAACCAGTTGAGAGTAAGGTAAGAGAAACCGAGAGCAGACATACTGGAGAGAAGATTAGGGTGGGAGACTGTGTCAAAGTCTTTGGAGAGGTCAAGAAAGAGGAAGGATACCGAGTTATTGTTTTCCCTGGCTTTTATGATGGGATCAGTGAATGAGAGTAAGGCAGTGGTTGTGCTGTGTTATGGGCACAATCCATGTAGTTTGGGGAGAGTAAATTTTCATATAGGAGATAATCTAATTGATTGTGTATGCATTTTTCCAGTATTTGTGAGAGTGGGAATTTTATAGCTGTGGGCCTATAGTTTGTGAGTTCAGTACTTTCCACCTTTATGAAGTGGAATAACATAGAATTGTTTCCAGATGGAAGGGGCTATAGATTATTGGAGTGACCTGTTGATCAGTATGGAGATTAGGTACACTATGACGTTAGCCACAAGTTTTAGGAATTCACTTGGTAGATTGTCTGCTGAGGGGGCACAGGACTTAAGTTTAGACAGCAAAGAATTGATAAACGAGGTAGAGACAGGCTTTAGAGAAAATGTAGCATTATTGTGCATTATTGTGGGGAGATGAGAGAGGTGGATTTTGATTTGAGTTGTGTTGGTTTTGAGTTAGGGTGACTATGGACTATAGAGTCTATGAAGTAGAAGTGGAACTTTGTGGCGGTTGCAAAGAGAGAGTCATTAGGGCAAGGGTTTGGTATGCTAGAAGAACCAGGGTTAAGAATCTTGTTAGTGGTCATCCAGAGTTTTTTGAAATTGTATACAAATTAAACTATATAATATCATGGGACAGTGTGACAGAATCATCCCTTAAATGACTACCCTGAAAATTTCATAACAAAGTTCCAAATAGTTAAAAAGTTATAACCAATCAGAGTAATCAAGTACTTGAAAAGGGTGGAGAAACTATTTTACATTAAAATCAATTACAAAACATAGAACTACCATACATAAACTACTAAACATAGAGTTTAAACTGAAAAAAAAAGTTATATGTCTATAATGTGTACCTACGTTTTGTCTTAAACTATATCATTCAAGAGTCCAGAGTGGTCTCTCACATAAAACAAAAATGCCAGTTTGGAAAATTCTCTAATATTATTAACATGATCATATATAACTCTAACAAAAATGTCTGCATGCTCTGATTGTCTATACCAGGTTCACTTAACAGTACATTGTTAGTCATCTGTCAGCTCAGAAGACATTCCCCAATCATGTTTCTCATTCATGAAGTGTTTCTTAATGTATTAGTGTAAACAGAACAATTATGTGTCAGATATTGTGATGTAGAGGAAGAGTCATAATGATTAACTTGCCAGTTATGGGGAGAAAGTACCTTTGGCAGAATGAAGAAGTGAGTGCATTTCTGAATACTGGATAAGTTGATTACATGGTTGAGGTTAGATGTGGTACAATATACTGTGTGATGTGTCTCTAATGATGTCCAACGTCTGGCACAAACATTGTATATTTTGTCATGGTAATGTAACAGAATGGGGTGAGTGTGAAAAGGAGATTGAAGTTTGCAATATCATAAAAACAAAGAATATAGAGAATAGTAAAATATAACCCACCTGCAAACATCCAATTAGAAAAGTAAAAAGAGTGGTTAGATTGAAAATAGGGTTTGTGAGGTAAAAAACATGGAACACTGGTATGTCCTTAAGGGGTCAGTTTCATATATCCCATGGTCTTCTATACAATATGTTTTAAGTTATTACAGACCGAAGACTCTAGTTTGTCTGGGTCTTTCATGCAGTTTTACTTAAACCATATGTGAAATCTTAGAGCGTTGTGATCTTGCCCTGGGATTCAGAAAAAAAAGTCTTACCACACTGAAGAAACTCTGAAGGTATCCTTGGTACAGTAAGACTGAGCAATTCATAGAGCACCCTCCCACTGATTAATGGTACAAGCAGCAGCTCTGAGAGTCGCCCCATTGGCAAATGTGGCATCCCCAAGGAACAGATAATGCAAATTAGCCATGCATTTACCTTGTAAATGTTAGCAGCACAGTAAAAGACTGTAGAGTGATTCACTGTTGAGTTATTTTAAATTTGTGGAGAAAAACGCAAATTCTGTATTATGATAGTCTATACCCATTCTCTCCTTTGCAATGAGTCATGGCCTAGGGAACCTACAAGTAGATATCCTAAAATTGTGTGTGTGTCTGTGTGTGTGTGCATGTCTGCGTGTGTGCATGTGTGTGTGTGTGTGTGTGTGTGTGTGTGTGTGTGTGTGTGTGTGTGTGTGTGTGTGTGTGTGTGTGTGTGTGTGTGTGTGTGTGTGTGTGTGTGTGTGTGTGTGTGTGTGTGTGTGTGTGTGTGTGTGTGTGTGTGTGTGTGTGTGTGTGTGTGTGTGTGTGTGTGTGTGTGTGTGTGTGTGTGTGTGTGAGTTTCTGCATTTTTGAAGAAGGTCTATATTGAATATTCGGACATTCAAAATTCCGAGTGTCATATAGTCAACATCATATGATCGGATTTTTGAATGTTTGAACGTTGTAATGGAGATCTCCGTACAGTGCGGAATGGAAAGATTTCTCTTTTCTACACTGTAGTACAATCTCAGATTTGGTATATTTAAAGAGTGGGGGGTGTGGGGAGTGCAGGTGGGCTTGCCCGCGTGTAGTTTATTGTTTTTTATTAGATATTCAGACTTTTGAAAGTTTGATCATATGGTGTCGACCATATGGCAGTCGAACTGTCAAACGTTCAAGTATCTAATATAGACCCGTAGGAAGATACTTGTGTCCCCACAACACATGGACTGGTACTGACAACACAAGAGCAGTCAATCTGACAGTGCAGTTTTTTATGACTCAGAGATTCCTGCTGTTGTGCTAATTGGCAGAGTTTACCGATTATCACTGGCAGTGAGACTCTGTCTGAATCCCAGGTTTGAGATCAGATAAGTGGTCAACATCTGTGACTGCACAACATAAAATCTCACTCATAAGCTGCAGTTAATGAAAGGCTACACCTCAGCGATAACTATGTAGATAGTTCAACAATCTAACAAGGATATTTATCAAATTACCATTCAGTATGAAACCATGAGTACCTCACATTAAATTTATTTGGGTGCATCCAAGATCATCAAAATGGTGACAAAAGATGAAAGGTGAAGTGCCAGATTTAGAAAACATTTTCACATTCTAGTAAACAAATCTGCTTAATGAGTAGCAATGCACTTGGTGTATATGGTTCAATAAAACAGATTCCGTAAAGTGAGCAGGACAAGCAGCACTGTCATGCATGGTATATGTTAATGGTCACACAATGAGATGGTAATGAGCAACCTTTTTCAAATTTAGCTTTTGTTTGTTGTGAGGCAAACAAGATGGCAAAGTGATTCATAAACATATATATGGCATTACATTGGCTGCAGCCATAGCATATTTGAGCTTGACCAAAGGTTCTTGTTCAGATAAAAGAAATCTTTAAAGAATGTTAGAAGTTGATGCACATTAGTAAATGTGCAGTTGCTAGATGCTCATTACAGCTACTATACCCACTTTTTCACTACATCAATTCTCTGGAGGTACTAGGTCATCCAACTATTAATTAACCTTTTGTGGACTCCATGACACTGACATTGTGGACCAGTATTGTGCAGTTAGACACCATCCAAAAAACTGTGAACATGTTTTGGCCTCATATGCATCCTTGTGTGAGACTTGGAGTACTTGTAGTACCTATCACAGTGGGTGCTAAGGTATGTGTGGCTTTTACATATATTAGATCTAGAGATCTTTCAGTGAACTACTGGAGACACAGTGGGGAATATCTCAGGCATCTACCTCAAGAATACTCCATCAATTTCAAGATACTATCCCATGCTTCCCAGAGGAGAGAACCAATATATGTTGCATTATTTCTATGATATAGCCCATTTCCCTGAGGCACTGGGGGTGATGGTTTGTATCTACATTGAAATAAATAGCCCACCTACTGAACTTGGAAGGAAGTAACTGAACTGCAAAAAGTATAATTCCATCAACTGCCAGGTGGCCTCTAATTCACAACGTATCATCCACAATGTGAGTTGTGGACACTCAGGTACTTATTATTACTCCCACAGATGGCACAGCTGTGACCTGTATACCTGTGTAAACAGTTTATGAGGGGTCACTATCATGAGGGGAATCTTACTGATGATGCCAAATTTGCCCTAGAACCCATAGAAATCCAAAAAAACAAAATCAGGCAGGCTCAAATAACTGTCACTCTACTCAGTATTGTACAAATTGCTCATATGTGATCTATGTCTCACCTACAAGGCAATCACTGACCCTGCCCTACTAGAGATGCTCTATATCCAAAAGTCTAACTCCTCACATGTTGCCCCCTTGAAAGGCCTGAATCTAATATGCAACATCAACAAAACTTGCTGGAGAGACAAGTTTTTCTCCCAGAGGCTGCCCTGTCTCTAGAATAGACTTCCCACACATTAATTCTCTTCAAGCACAACCTTGATGAATGGATGGGAAAACACACATTTTCCCAGGGGTTCCACCTGTGTCCATTATTGACAGGGGTGACAGGTGTTGACTGAGGTTTCTTTTTGGGTATAAATTCTTGGCTAGGCTTGTAAGGGCCCCATGTCCATTAGCCTAGTAACCTCCTATGATCCTATGAATAGGGACAACTATGCTGAATTGCAAGCAAGAAATAATGCTGAGCATTTGTGAAGGCATGCTTTTGCTATCTGGATTCATTCAGTGGTGTCCTGCCATATGATCCAGGCACATCTGCAACATAGTGGCAGTGTATGCAATGTCATACAATACCATTTTTAGGAAGCAATTACATTAGGGCGGGCATATCAAGAACAGCAGCCCCAGCACAGCTGGCAGCAGAGGCTGAGTAAGATGAAGAGACAGAGAGGAGCCAGAAGCAAGCAATGACCATGTCAGAGGCTAGCCGCACTATGCAACAGACATAGGTAACCCAAGTAACAATATAGAAGGAGTTGAGCACAGTTATCATATCATCAGTTGCACAGGTGTGGAAAGCACGTGACTGGATATTTTTCAAAGGGGAAGTGTGTGAGTACTGAGGATTGAGAAAGTAAAATGTACTGTTGTGTGTCCTGTCAATTTTGGGTGGGCTTTAAAATAAAACTATTTAAAAAGGGCCAGTGTCAGTGGAAGTGTGTGATGTATTAGGGGTTCTGATGGTGTGAGTGATGGCCTAATGGGACAAAGCCTCAACTGTAGTTACAGCACAGCAGCTCAACAGAGTTTCAGTGCACGTATGGTAGAGGGGGTTCAGCATCCCATGCATGACCTTGCCCATCAGAGCTTTGTCTACAAAGAGTTGCACTGGATGTACCATAACCCTGACTAGATCCTGCGGTCCAGTGGTGCAAGGTTTGATTGCCTCAACCTCCATTGCCTAACTCTGTGCCTCTGCACGTCACTTAACCAGACACTACTCCCAGGCTGAGTCTGGAAAGTTCCATGGAGATTAGTACTCTATCCTGGAAAACAAATAAAAATAAGTAGATAAACTAGTGTGCTGTATGACCATGAGCAATGTAAGGTGCAAGACATGCCACTGAGGTGACTGCCACAAACACAGGGTCATCCTTTCCTGTGTCAAGACACATCCACAAGATATTGCTATTGAAGGACTAGCTTTGTGAGACCAGGATTATGGTCATCCATAGCCACAGTGGCTATCATCTGTGGATGTAGCAGTGGACCAGCTTCATGGTTGGTCCCTCACCCCCTGGCAAGTGAGTCACAACGATATTGCTCATTCAAGGGTGTGAGTGGACCTATCAAAACAATTACACATGCAGGACATACAGTCCCATGGGGTAGCATGCACATCATGCATCACCCTCACTAACTCAGTCATAGCTGTGCTAGTACTAGCCTGTACCTCCATGATGGCCCTGCACATATGATGTGTTATAGTCACTGACATACCAACCTCAGAAGGACTGTAACCATGACTCCAACAAACACATGTACCAACCCCCTGTGAGAGCCTCTCTATCCATGGGTGCTGGGGAGAGATTATAATATTCTACTGGGGGTCAGATAAAAATAAATGTCCATAATAATATATTCCAGCTTGATTCAAACATGTGGTAATTTTAACTGTGTATACTTTCAAGCATATTTCATTGTGATCAGATAAGTAATGGTCATGTAATTTTAACATTGTTCCACAGAAAAGTGTATTACCCCTTCAAAGCCATATGAATAGCCATGTGATTGGTCATCCACCAGCAAAAATCAATCAGTTCCAGAGAATGCATCTGTATCCTGTCTTACACTCAAGTTGGCTATGTATACCCCAGCTAGTAAACTGATCAAATAAAGACTGTAATCAAATGGAAATTAAGAGATAGAATTACACTTAAACTTGTTTCATACAAATGCACAGTAGCACTGCAAAGTCAGAACAATGATTAAATGCAGATAAATAACAGCAGGTGTCAGTCACTTTCATTCACAGACTGTCAGCTTCCCCACCAGTTATAGACACTTAACTATGTAAACTTCAGACGTTAGATTTTGAACACAAAAGTGGGTGGCCACAGTAATATATTTAAATTTATTTCACACAGATGCAAAATAGCCTGGCAGAACCAGATCATTGACTGTCAAAACAGTGATTAAACAACTGTCACATGGCAGCAAAATCAGTCACTTTCATCTATAGATACTTATTTTACTCAGTTATATAAGCTTCTTAATGATACACTTACAGCAAATAAATACAATGAGTGGCACAGTAATACATTTTAATTAGTTCAGCAATGCATAGTAGCCTTGCAAAGCCAGATCTATGACAAGCTCCCCCAGCTGCTTAGCAAATACTACATATCCAGTCATCTGGCCCAAACAGTCACAACAAAAACAACACAGTAGTTACTTTGTTAAGTATGTGAGTATTCAGTCATTAGCACACTAAAACAATTGCTTTTGTAGGAATCTTAGGAAATGCAAGGTTATTCAGCCAAATACTGTATCACGCTTGCATTGCCAATAACTACCCATGGGTTCTACTTCCTTTTGAAGACGTTACATTTTAGGGTACCCATCCACTTGCCTAAGCTATGTTTGAAACTTGACATGGAATAACATTGCTTGACATGAAAGGAGTGCTTATTCCAAAGTAAGAGGAAACTTTTATTTGGAGACTGCTGGCATGCCCTCAAGTTGTAACCACATTATATACATCTCGGATTTTTAATTCACGTAAAATTAAAAAAAAAAGAATAGACACAGTAGTGTTTTCACTTGTGACATACAAATACGCACTAGTCCTACAAAACTATTATACAAAGTCAAACGTCTTGCTACCATAAATGGTGAAGTTGTGGAGGGAGGAGACAGATGCGCCCCTCAAAGTTGCAGAAATTATGGCCTCAGTCATAGAGGTGCTCACCTTCAACCCATTCATGTTAAGCCAAGAATGTATGGCATCACTGAGGGGACATGAGGTTTAACAGAAGGCAGGAGCTGAACAATTTCTGTAATACTGGAATGAGTGATAATTTTTAAAAAGAAAACATATATGTAAACTGGATAAAATAACTATGAAGAATGTCACAATAATTTACTTTTTTTCTGTGAATGTATATGTGCTTAAGTCTTTGCTTAAAATATGATGATTTATTAAAGGCCCACAGGCCATTATGGCAACATCTGCACTGCTTACCAGAGCAAGTAATGACAATGGCATGACTCACTGTTCTGGAAAACTGGTACCAGACAATTACTTTATATAAAGGACCAGTTGATGCCATTAATAGAGCCTGAGCAGCAGATATAAAATTATCATAATCTCCTGACTGCATCGGGCAGGAGCCCTGATTGAACATGTGTCTAAAAAGGCTTTGTCCACACTAATGATCTCCATGGGAAGTAATATGGTACCCCAGACTGCTTGGTCAGAAGATTGGGCATCTCATAATGTGCATCACTGCACAGTAACAATATGCTAGCTAAAGTATGACTGGTGCAGAATCACAGCACTACTGGCTCTGCAGACTGCATGCATGTGCATAGTATTTGCCAGTCTCATTAGCCTCGGGATGGACATGGACTTGCATGCTAGTTCTGACTGGGTGTAATAGTGCATTGCATTATGGTAGCAGTTCAGAGATAATCATGCAAATGTATGTCATTATCATGAGACAGCCACACTATGAAGCTGTTTTAGCCAGAAATAAAATGAAGTAACCATACTGTGAAAGTTCCCATGAAGACAACCAAGTCAGAAATAGGAATCTGATGGAGGAGACTATGAATGTGATATAGGCATTCTGAAAGAAGGAAAGATCTACTCATCACTTATCAGGCCCATAATTGAATACAATGCTCCATTTGGGATGTACCTTACCTGACACCTGAAGCAACTGGAAAGACCCCAAAAGTATCTCACCAAGAGGATCAAGGGGCTCAAACAGATGCCCTATGCAGTTCGGCTAAAGAAACTCCAGCTCTACTCAGTTGCATCACTACTCAGAGGCGATCTGTGTCTGACGTATAAGGCCATGTCCAACCCAGAATTAACGGACATGCTTCACCTCAGGAAATTCAAATCCCTTAAAGCTACACACTCCAGGGACTTGAACCTCAGCACAGAAATAAATAGGACATGCTGGAGGGACAGATTCATATCTGAGAGGCTCCCCTCACTCTGGAACAAAATCCCAATCCATGTTAGGCAGAGCCCCTCACTGACCCTCTTCAAGAGAAATATTGACGAATGGATGGGAGATTGTAAGTTTACCCCTGGGATCTCTTTTGTGTCCCTGCTTGACAGAGGTACAGTAAACTAACCTTAAAAGGGCTACCTTCTGTGACCTACTAAACAGAGGCACAGTCAACTAATCTAAAAGGGTGTTGAAAGTCAAACACACTCTGGGTAGGCTTATAAATGCCCTAGGGCAGATAGCCTAGTATCAACCTATGAACCTATATGAAAGATAACATATTTCTGCAATGCAGTGAGCTCCAGTTGTGCATACCAGCATTGTAGTAGATAGAAAACAGCTCACACAGGGAGATAACAAAGCACGTGGGCATGGCAGGTAAAACTCCAGCTGGGGGGGGGGACTTGGCATGGCAGACAACATAGCTCTGGGACTAGAGAGATAAATAACCAATGAGGGTGGGCTCAGCATAACAGAAAATGTAGCTCAAGGGTATGAGTGGTGAATGCCTAGCTGGAAGGGTCCCCATTACAGAGAATGTAGTTTAGGTGCATGACAGGTATGCATGTCTTTCTGAAGTGGCTTAGCATGACATGGAACTTACAGCATAGAAATTGCAGGTAACTTTTCAGCTAGTGGGGCTCGCATTGCTAGAGAATATAAAACATGGACATGGTAGGCAACTGCCCTACTGATAGGGCTACACTGTAACTGAGGTATACAGACTGCAAGACATGCTACAAGGGGAAATGGTTGCCCCTGCATATAGGTCAATGCATCGATATGTGTACAGAGGAATGCAGTGTTGTGCTAATTACTTATAAAAGTAATAAGTTACTATTACTAGTTATTTTTCTGTGAAAGTAATATATTACTATTACTTATTACTTTTCTAAAAAAGTACTATATTACTATTACTAGTTACTAACTAAAGTAACGTTACTTTTACATAAGTATAGTTTATCAATTATAATATTGAGATTTTCTCACACAAGTAAGCACATGAATATGTGTATTACTAAAGTTATATACACAATGTTACAATGATGAAGAATAGCATTTAACAACTGAAAAGCTCCAGCAGACTAGGTTTTATAGCTGGGCAGTACAGCACTACAGCAGTTAGAGTTGTCACCTCACAACAAGAGGTTCTCTGGTTTGATTCTTGGCTGGGGTGCCTTCTGTGTGGAGTCTGCATGTTCTTTCTGTGGTCGTGTGGGTTTCCTATGGGTGTTCCTCTTTCTCCCACATTCTCAAGACATGCTGCAGGTAGATTGGACATTCCAAATTAGTTCCAGCTGTGAGTGTGTACATGTATGTGCCTTCTGAGGAAGGTTGGGTGCTGGGCTGGCAACCTGACACTGTAAAACTCTTCTGCTACTTGTTCTGCAGACTGATGATCTGCCATGGTGACCCCTAATGGGAGCAGCTGAAAGGAAAATAAGACAACTACTCTTTATATCTACAGAGTCGTAAATAATAATTAAACTAAACCATACACAGCCAGCACCACAAGACATACAAAAACATATCACATTTTGCCTATTTTCAGTAACTAAAAATTGAATCCCGAAAAGAATTTTAAATAGAACATAACAAAAAATTGTCAAGACAAAAGTTGGTTGATCATAGATCCACCTGAAGAGTCCTGTTTGGTGTAGTGGGTTGAAGGGTTGGGTGTTGAGTGGTGAGTTTGATTCTGATTGAAGGCAGTATGAAGAACCAATGCCGTTTATTATATGACAAGGTAATGATGTGATCTCCAGCAGGCTAGAATTATCCCAGTGTTAGGGGGTGTTTTAGTGAATGAGTGTCCCACAGTACCAGGGCAGGGCCAGAGTCTGGTCATCATTAGCTTTCACCTCCTTGCAGTGGTAAAAAAATGAAGAAAATTATGCTCCAGACTAATTCTAATGATCTATTATTAATCATACCTCTCAAACTGAAGACATCAAAAATCTGGATAAAGGCCCATGAAAAGTAGGTACAAATGGCCAAAAATCTGGATGCTAACCAACATAAAATTTTCATGTATAATAACATAACTCCATCCACTCTCATGGGATTGTGGAATATCAACATTCAAATAATTGTGAAAATGTTGCCCAATTTAACATTAACTCTGAAAATATACATTCACACAGAATCACCAGTTAAAGTCCCTTTACAGTATTAACAACAAATCTTAAGGGAAGTAGTAGGCAATAGGCATGTAAAACACTTTGCATTCTACTTTCTGCCCTACCACACTTCTAGCATATACACACTGATGTCACACTAGCTGCACCCTTATAGAAATTTATTAAAATAACATACATCAGTAACTGCAACATCTCTCTCTCTCTCTCTCTCTCTATATATATATATATATATATATATGGATTCACTTTATAACCTCGAAATGCTGAAATATCGAACTTCAGTATCTCGAGACTATAAAACCGAATCCACAAAACACCGACAAACAAAAACCGTGAAACCACATAACCGAAAACACCACACACACTACACTAAACATACAACACAACACCCACATCACAACATAAACAAAAAAAAACACACATACACAACTCACACACACATAAGCAGGGGGGCAAGCCTGAAAATGCATAAGCACGGATTTGAAATATTCAAATTCACTCTTATGCACTTTCGGTATTCTAAATTTTCGGCTTCATGGTATCGAAATGCTGAAATTCTGTATTTCAGCAATTCGAGATTATGAAGTGAAACCATATATATATATATATATATATATATATATATATATATATATATATAAATATATATGTGTGTGTGTGTATATATATATACACACACACACACACACACACACACACACACACACACACACACATACACACACACACATTATAAGGGTTTTGAATACTAGCTGTTTGATGAACTAGCAGAACTATTTTTCTACTTGATGCAATTTGTATAGTTTTATTCTGTCATCTCTCTCTTCTTATTGATGTCATTTTTATAGTGTTCTTTTTTGCGTAAAATTATCCTTCTATGTAATTGTATTTCATTAATGTATGTTATATGTGGAGCTTTTCTTCCCGGGAATCCGCTGTTTTGCATTTCGCGCTTCTGAGGTCTTGCTGTAGTTATGAATTCAGGTAAGTGTTTGTGTGTGTGTTAAGTGTTTTGGGTAGGGGCTGTGGTGTATCAGTGTGTTTTATTGCTGTGATGTGTGTGCGCGAGGAGAATGTAGTTTGTGTAGTGGTGTTTTGTGTGTGTTTGTGTGTTGTGCAACCTTGGAGTGAGAATATTTAATTTGGGGGGGGGTGTTGGGGCACAGCCCCTTTCATGGGGGGTGTACGGGGGCTGCCTCCCTGCTTTTATGTAGTAGAGAGGTAGAGAGCTTGTGTTTGTGTGTGGGGAGGATGCTATGTGTGTGTGTGTGTGTGTGTGTGTGTGTGTGTGTGTGTGTGTGTGTGTGTGTGTGTGTGTGTGTGTGTGTGTGTGTGTGTGTGTGTGTGCTGTAGAAGTGCGAAATTCAAAATCTCCGCTGTGCAAGATTTTGAATTTCCCAGTTTTGAGTTTTTGGGGTTTCAAAAATTTGACTTTATAGCTTCAAAATACAGAATTTCGATATTTCAGTATTTCTAGGATATAAAGTGAATCCATATATATATTTAGATATATATATATATATATATATATATATATATATATATATATATATATATATATATATATATATATATATATATATATATATATATATATATGTGGATCTGGACACATGCTCGACTAGCATATGTCCAAATCACAAAACATTGAACACACCTACACGAAAGCGCTTAACATCAACAAGCACTTCCGTCTATGTTTGCCTGTTTCGTAGATCGGACTACAGTGCGGGTAAGGGAAAATTCCCTTTTCCCCACTGTAGTGCGATCTCGGAGTGAGAATAATAAAGTAGGGGGGTTATGGGGGGTGCAGGGGGAAAAGCCCCCCCCCCTGCAGAAACGTAGAATTTTTATTTTTTTTGAACTACACATACATTGAAGCACTTTTCGATGTTAAGCACTTCCGTGTATGTGTGTTCAATGTTTTGTGATTTGGACATATGCTAGTAGAGTATATATATATATATATATATATATATATATATATATATATATATATGTATATATATATATATATATATATATATATATATATATATATATATATATATATATATATAGATTCACTTTATAATCTCTAATTATTGAAATATCAAATTTCAGTATTTCAAGACCGTAAAGTCGAATGTTCAGAATAGCGAAAATACATAACCATGAATTTGTATATGTCAAATTCACGGTTATGGTTTAACGGTACGTGATGTGGAATGTAGTGTTTGGATGGTGTACAGTTTATTGTGTGGATTTACATGGAATTTTAGGTAAATGAATATTTTGTATGGGTTTTGGGTAGGTGTTTGAGTCTATGTGAATATTTTGGAAGTTGTACATGTGGGTTAGAGTATGCAGGTAAAAGTATGAGGGCCAGATTCACGAAGGCTTGCACGGAGTCTAAGAGTAGAGTAAGACTCCATGCAGCCAACATATCTGCCAAGCGATCCAGGAACAGCAGGCAAGGGCGTGCATGAGAGCTCCTAAAACGTCTCTTGCACGGACAGAGTTAGTTTATGCAAATTACCTCATTTGCTGCTAAAAGCTATGCAAATGAGGTAAATTTGCGATCGAGGAAACACTAACCTGTCCGA
Source organism: Protopterus annectens (assembly GCF_019279795.1). Classification (NCBI taxonomy): domain Eukaryota; kingdom Metazoa; phylum Chordata; order Ceratodontiformes; family Protopteridae; genus Protopterus; species Protopterus annectens. The sequence goes on from NC_056728.1 coordinate 1,597,972,201, forward strand.
GTAAGAGTAGTATTATTTGCAGAAATGTACTTGGTTGGCAACTGAGTACCATTCTGCAAATAGCAAAACGGAGCCATGACAGTTCCAAATAAAGGATGCATCCAGTTGATGAAGCATGCCAATGGCCAACTATATGGCCATTGGCATTTATATGTGTTGCAAAATAATAAAAATTTACTTTTTTTTCCCCCTCGATCTCCAATGTTTAAGTGTAGCGCAGTACCGCGCAAACATGCGGCGCACTAAGAATCAGAAAATCAAAATTTAAAAGCCACAGATATGGTTATAATTCAAAATATTCATCTGCCATGCAAGTGAATGGCAGGCTGAAGACAACATGGCTACTGAGTAGTGGTTGCTAAGGGGGGAAGCTCAGTCTGAGAGATGTAACCAAGCATTAGTAGGCAATCCTATGCAAATGAGGATAAGGATAGTGAATCCCAATTTTTCCTGCTATGTGAACCATGTCCCTAGAGTGTAAGAGTAGGATAAGGGGAGTAACAGAGTAGAAGATGGGTGACATCATGAGGGGGTATGTATCAAAAAGACTGTAAGCTTATTGGAGCAGAGTGGCATGTGTTTGCTGTGAGTTACTCAGTACTAAAAGAGGTGTGTCTACAGTTGTCTAAACTGAAACCCAGAAACCAAAGGTGTATGCCGTGGCTATTACTAAAGTTTCTTGCAAAGCTGCTTACACTGTGTGTGTGTGTGTGTGTGTGTGTGTGTGTGTGTGTGTGTGTGCACGCGTGTGCGCACGTACAAACCTGTCTAAGCCTGAGTGCGCGTATGTGTGCCCGTGTAAGCCTGTGTAAGGCTGCCTAAGCTAGTATACACCAATGTGCACCCACCTAAGCCTGTGTAAGCTTGTGTAAGCCTGTGTGCGAGTGTGTGCGCTCGTGTGCGCGTCTTTGCACTTGTTTGCGCGGTACTGCCCCCTGTGGAAACAGAAAGGGAAAAGGAAGGAAAAGAATTAGTAGGAAGTTAACCAAGGAGAACTAGCAGAGCTGCCAGGTGAAATCAATCAGAATCAGCCAATTACACAGGCAGTACACTAGCCCAGCCCAGCCCAGCACTTAAAACTCTGCAAACAACATTCTCCCATGTTTTTCTCAGAAACACTGCAACACTGCAGTCAACAAAGTGAAGTGAAAACTTAAAAAGCTTAAACTGAGACATAAAAATGTTAGGGGCTGCCATTACTGTTATAAGGCAACATGTGCAAGATGGTGAGGGTGGTGCCATTGCAAATGCTGCTGAGCAACCCACAGTGAGGAGACAGAGAAGAGTGTACAGACCCAGGGTAACCTTCCAGGAGCTACATGAGCTGGAGATAGTGGAGCACTATAGAATGGACAGAGAGCTCCTGCAGCAAATTGTTGAGCTGTGCAGGCCATGCCTCACACACAGAACCAACAGAGGGGAACCCATCCCAGTGGAAACCAAGGTATGTGTTGGCCTAAGAATACTAGCAACAGGTACCTTCCAGAGACCAACTTGTGATATGATGGGGATTTTACAGGCATCAGCATCAAGGGTACTGCACAAGTTCCTGAATGCCATGTCAGCACATGTCGGTGATCATGTATATTTCCCCACTTCCTGTGCGGTATTGGCCAACAATATGCATCTCTGCCAGCAAATAGCGGAATACCCTGAGGTAGTGGGTGCAATTGACTGCATGCACATACACATCAAAGCACCATCTGGGGAGCGGGGTAGGGCCTACATCAACCGCAAGGGCTTCCACTTCAAGCTACCATGATTCCCATATCTGGCATCTGTCACAGCTGTACCAGACATTTGCCAATGGGGACATCCCTGATTGTCACCTAGTGGGGGATGCCGGATATGCACTGGAGCTGTGGCTGATGACACCCATCAGAAATGCACACACACCTGAACAAGAACTCCATAATGAGGCAAACGCACAAACACGAAATGTAATAGAGTGTGTGTTTGGGATGCTCAAGTCATGGTTCCGGTGCCTGGACACATCTGGTGGAGCCTTGCAGTACTCACCAACTACATGTACCCATGTTGTCATGGTATGTGCCATGCTACACAATATGATCCTGCAAAAACAGCTGCAGCAGGAACAGCATGGGGCAGGGCCAAACAGCCCCCCACCATTGCCAAGGCTTGCACAGGCACAGCGTGACTCGGAAGAGGAACAACCTGAGCCTGCCCCAGTAGGCAGAAGGAGGCATGCCCAGTATGCCTTGTCCTTGGCAAAGAAGCAACACATAGCACATACACTGGCTCAGTAGGAACCCTGGAAATTATACCTCTCTCTGACTCGCACATAAAATAAAAGGGATGCCTAACTTGACACTACCTGTTTCCAAACATGTATAGGCAGTGTAGTATGTGCATCTGACATAGGCAGCCCTGCAGCACCACCTGAGGCATGATTGCCATATTTTAAGCAATATAAAGCAGTGCTCAGCAACTTTCACCAATATCTAGTATATGTAAACAAAATCGCTCGTGCAATGTTGGGCAAGGTCAGGGCAAGTTGAGCAAAGTCAGTTAAACATGCTCATATCTGCTTTACTGTACCTTATGCAGTCTGGTCTGGCCAGCATGAAAATAAAAAGCAGTGAAAGGCCTTCAACCCAGGATACTGTACACTATAGTCATGGTACTGAACCATTAAGCCATGATAGCATTTCAGTGGCACAGACACAGCAGGACAATTGTACACTAATGCAAACACAAAGCAATGCTGTATCATGCCCCTAAAGAGGCAAATGGGTAACTTTCCCCACACGCCTATGCAGACAGAGAACATCAGGCCAGGCGTTGTGATGTGGGTTGTGTAGGCTATGAAGTCACAAGCTAATATACATGACATTGGATTCTAAGATCTGTAGTACAGTAGTATGCCTCAAGCCAGTACGATAGGCAACAGTACAGACTGTAATGGTGTCCTGTACATAGCAGTGCAGGCACAGCAAATGTGTATAAGTGTCAGGTGAAACCCACATCCTATGTACACCCACAGTAACAATCCGGTGTGCCCACGGGTAGAAATGTACAAAGAATAGCTGTCCCCCCTGTATGTAGACATGTTGATAAGTCTATGTAAAGTGTCTCATGGAAGCCCTGCAGGCACAGCATGATCCCTGTTGATCTATGACACAAAGGTGAGCCCTGCTGTAAAAATACAACTTGATTTACCATACACATATAGTATAAATGTGCATACTGTGCGTGCTCACACACTCCAACAAATGTAGTGGATTTCATTCAGCATCACACTGAAAGGTCATACTGGGCATGCTCACATACTTAGGCTAAATACAGATGTGATAATAAGGGATCTATGGACAAATGTGTATAGTCATCTGTACTTCCAGAAACACATTCACAAAATGGTCTGAAAATCCTGCTATGTGTTCACACAAACTGCCAAGGTCTGTGCATGTAGGTTAAAGGAGGTAGCCACTACTCAGCAGTCATCAGACCTGTCAGAGAGTACCACAACACACTTGTGATAATCTGACTAGGCACATTCAGCAGCTAGAAAGACCAAAGACGTACCTTAACAAGAGGAATACTGGCCTCAAATAGTTGCTCCATGCAACAAGACTGAATGTAACCCAATCTGTACTCTGTTGCATACTGTCTACTCAGGAGATCTCTGCCCAACAGCCAGGTCCATGTCATGGCTACACTCAGATCTGTTCTGAGTTACAGCTCAATGGCACTAAATGTACAGAGCCAACTGATATTGCCAACATCCTGGCAGATAGGATCAGTGTTAACTTTACCCCTCTCTCACCCATGAAAGAACACATGTCTATAATGGAAGACTGCAAAGTTGCTGTCATTACGGCTGCACAGGTAAAAAACACTCTCCAAAGCCAGTATCACAGCAGCCATGGGACTAGATAACTTCCCAGGCTGTGTGGTATCTACTTCCCTGAAGTAAACATTAACATGGAAGGCCTGTGGCTACTGAAGTTTCCAGAGGACTGCAAACTAGGAGACATCATTGTAAACACTAAAGATGTGGACATCCTACAAAAGGGCCTCACTGAGACAGATGGCTGTTGTCCAAGCCATGGGCTGTAGCTCAATGCCAAAAGGTGCATTATCATCACCTTTGTTAAAAACACTGTAGCCAAGAACTACAATATAGGCGGTAGTATACTTCACACTATAAGTGTGACAAGAGACCCTGGGTCACAAATGGACAGTGGATGCAACTGTGATAAGCACATTCCCACAGTAGTCAAGAAACCATCTTATGTGGCACACCTCATGACAAAATGTGTCTCATGCAGAATAAAAAAGGACACTGTTCCCCTCTACTCACCACTCACTAGAACTATAAAAGAGTACAACACCACTGTTGCTATGTACCTCACAAGACAACTACAATATCTGGAAAGCCAGCAGCAATACCTCACAAAGAGCATTAGTGGCCTGAAATGCATGCTATACACAGACCCTCGCAAAATGCTCCATCCGTACTCCCTTGCATATCGCCTACTCAGAGGTGTTCACTGCCTAACATACAAATCCATGTCAAACATAGAGCTGTTGTATATGATCCACGTAAAACACTCACAATCACTCACACCTTTGGACCCAAGACCACGAGTGAAGTACAAAAGGAAGGGGTGTAGCCATTTACCTTATGGATATCCACACCTTCAGGTTACTGGCATAGCATGAGGCCTTGGAGACCATGCAAGTGCAACTAACATTGGGCAAAGCTGCCCATCGGATTGTAGCCTGCTACAGATCACGTACCTTGTCTCAGGAACCTCACTTAGTATTCTGGAGAACAATGGCAAATATAAAGGTCCTATCAAACACCATTATATGAGGAGATTACAGCTACCCAAACATTGAGTGGGTGAATTACTCGTATACAACGTCCTTTGCCCAATGTGTCCTAGAGTTAAGAAACCCTAACACCCTGGAACAGCTGGTCAGCATGCCCACTAGAGGTGACAACATACTGGACATGATCATCACCAACATGGGGTACCAGTGTTCCACAACAGAGATAAACCCCTCGCTGGTAATATCAGATCATTAAGTAATCACACTGGACATACACATCCCGCCCCCACACCCAGTCAATGAAACCACTGTGAAGACATTTGCAAAAGCAAACTGCACACTTCCCAAGACCAAAGTGGAATGTTCCGAAGACCTCTTGCTATAGGATAATGGTATGCAATCTGCAGAATCATTTACAAGTGCATCCTATGAGCATCTACAGGGATGCATGTAATGAGACATCACAAATAAAATCAAGATGCACTCCTCCAAAAATAAGACAACAACCAGGTGTTTGTTGTCCATAAATAAGCTAGACAAGAGAAGGAAGAAACGAACACATGATAGATCCAACTTCACTAAAGGAAAGGCATCACTGATCATTATCGGGAAGAAACAATGATCGCTCATAAAATAATCCAAGGACAGTTTCTAAAGACAAATAGCCAAGGAATGTAAGAATAACAACCGCAAACCCTTCTGTAGCTTTACCAGCCATGTAGGTGTCAACTTCCAAATATGCTGTCAGCTGCTGAAAAAAGGAATGACATACACCAAACCAACTTTCATTGCCGACATGCAGGGGGACATGTTCAGTGTGAACTCCCCCCATCACCCCCAAAAGGGCCTGTGTCCATCACAGAAGGATGCAGAGACCCAGACATCATGGACATGCAGGTAAAGACAGCCCTCACCAAAGCTAAGAACATAGCATCAAGGTGACTGTATGTTGTCCCAGGCTGCATCTTACACTAGGCCCATAAGGAACTACACCCTCACCTACATTCACTGTCCAGACTCAAGTGTACCACAAGCTATGTACCCAAAGAATGACATACACTAACAGTCATCTAGCTCCACAAAGGGTGTGCCAAAACAGAACCTGGAAACCATTGCCCAATATGTCTACTCAGCCGGGTCTACACAGCTATTGAGCAAATTGTCATGGAATCCATACACTGAAACATTGGAGATCTCCAGACACTGGACTCTACACAACTTTGCCTTGTTAAAGGCAGAGCCTGGCTGCCAAACCTAGTTGACTTATTTAAAACAGTTACCATGAACATAGATGGAGGTGAAAGTAGTCCACACAGACCACCTGGACCTCACTAAGGGCTTACCACACCATTCCCTGCTCTATCATCATGGACAAGTGTACCAGCTTGAACATTAACAGCTATGTCACAGGATGGGTGGCCAAGTGGCTCACAGATCAAACACACATGTTCATAGTTGTGGGTGCCATGTCCAACTCTAAGCCAGTCACAAATGGCATCACACAGGTCTTGATCCTGGGACCCCACCTGTTCAGTAGATACTGCTCAGAGGTACAGGCAAGCATGGCAGGTGTATGGCTGAACAGGTTTGCAGATGAATGGTAACTGTGGTCCATAATTGACTGTACAGCTGACACAGACATCCTCCAGAAGTGTCTTGCAGAGACAGATACCTGGTGTCAAAACAATGCCCTCAAGCTGAATGGCAAAGAATGCATAGTCATCCCCTTTGGGTAAAACAAAGTGCACACAAATTACCACATAGGTGGTAATCCAGCATGTATGGAGAAAGTCATTATGGCCCTGGGGACACAGGTAGATAGTAAACTCACCTTTGATGATCACATGGCCAAAGTATTTAGACATTCCATCAATGTAGGCCATCTAAAGTCACCTAATGTAACCCACTTTGTATAGTCTGATGATGTCGCCATCTTACAAATATACCTGTGGAAACGAATACTTCCAGTAATATGTGTAGTGCATCATGTTAATGCGTACTCGTTTAGTATCAAAAAGTAGTTAGGTAGGGGTTTGAATCCTACAGTGGGCAACTTTGTGTGGTCTCCTTGGGAAAGAGCAACCTTTTCGGAGAGTAGTAAAACACCTCAAAAGCGGTAAACTAATCTTTGTCAAATCTGATGATGTCACCATCCTACAAATATACCTGTGGAAAAGAAAACTCCCAGTCATATGTATAGTGTGTCGGATTAATGCCTACTCTTCTAGTATTATGAAGTAGTTAGGTAGGTGTTTGAATCCTGCCCTCGACAAGTGTGTGTTTGTGTGTGTGGTCTCCTTGGGAAGGAGCAACCTTTCAGGAGAGTAGTAAAACACCTCATAAGCGGTAAAGTAACCTTTGTCAAGTCTGATGATGTCACCATCCCACAAATATACCTGTGGAAAAGAAAGGTCCCAGTAATAAGTATAGTGTGTTTTGTTAATGCATACTTCTCTAGTATCATGAAGTAGTTAGGCAGGGGTTTGAATCCTCTACTGGACAACTGTGTGTTTGTGTGTGGTCTCTTTGGGAAGGAGCAACCTTTTAGGAGAGTAGTAAAACACCTCATAAGTGGTAAAATAACCTTTGTCAAGTCTGATGATGTCACCATCCTACAAATATACCTGTGGAAAAGAGAACTCCTAGTAGTATGTGTAGCGCATCGTGTTAATGCGTACTTTTCTAGTGTTATGAAGTTGTTAGGTAGGGGTTTGAATCCTGCACTTGTTGAGTGTATGTGCTGTATGTGTGTGACACTGTTGATCAATGTATTTTGGGTTTTGCTTTTAATACTGTATGACATATCAGTATGCATTGCACATGTGAGCTAGCTGTGTGGCAAATACATATACGTGTATGTTACCTTAATGATTGCATGTGTGTGAACCCTTCTTTCTCCAAGAACACAGCTGCCATTCTTGCCAGACTGTGCTGCTGCTTCCCAGACCTTGGGTCACATCTGTATGCTTGTGACAAGCCCAGCCATCGCAGTGATCCCTGGCCTAGGTCATCTATGTCACACAAAGTCATTACTGTTCCTTTTGGAATGTGTGTGTGAGGGTCTATGGCCGAGGTATATGTCAGACCTGTTCAAACGCAGCAAAGTCTGTCAATGATGACTATTCATAACAGGTGTTGAACAACCTTTGTGGATATGCATGCAAACCCCTTATTGCTTATGTGATCCACCGAGGGATTTCAAAATACCTTTGGAAATGTGATTAACAAAGGACAGATGATGTAACACTTGGTTGCATGTACACATCGGTACCTGTTCATCATGTTGGTGGCTACTACCTATGTGGTACTGTGGGGATAACATGTTCCTTAAAGTTGTATGACTATGCTTAGTTTGGCTTATAGCTTTACAGCATGGGTTTGACAACAGGCATCTGTCTGTATTATACCCTTGTGGAGGATGTGTGTGTCATCTGGAGAATGCATTATAGGCCACAGTATGCATTACCAGACGTGGACGGACATATCCCTACTGTGATTGCTTGTACCTAAGAGAGCTATATGCCAAACAGGAGTGGTGTCAGTAATGGGTGCAGGTGAATACCAGTGGTTACTGGCATAGTATAGTACCTGAAGGATCCAAATGTTGCTGTGTGTCCTACAGCTGTGTGTCGGTTGTCAAGACATCATCTAACGATTGGTTATGGTCAGGCTGTGGAAGTGAAGTCTACTACCTCAATGCAAAACAATGACAGATAGTAACAGTATCACCCAAAGCACAGTGTCAAACCATGTCATACACACATGTGTAGTCACGTTCCGAAATGTGTGTAGTACAATGCATACTGGCCACCAATAGAAACTATGGAGTGTTACTGTGTAATACAGAGCATGTCACCTTGGCCATGTGTCCACTATGCACGTACATGCAGACAGTGCACCTCCACCATGTTCACAACTGTACACTTGCAAATCTGTGCTACACACATCCCACACATACTATCCACTCTCTAATACATGCTGCCAATACTGCACACATCAGCCAAGTGGCACGTGGCCGAACAGTACACAACTGGAACCAACACTGGTGTAAATGACACTACAATGACAAGCATCATGCCTGCTCAGCTACACCTTCAAGCATATTATTACACTGTACTGCTGACAACATGCTAACATTGCTATACTGCTATAAAGACACCCTGTGCATCAGCACCATGGTAGCCTGTTCCTGCATCAATGTTACAGATGATAGGAGGCGGCACAGGTTTCATCACATGCACAGGGTGTGTTGTTGGTTTGCCAGTGGCCTACAATGGGCCATCCAATCGACATGTATTTGTGTGTGTGTGTGTGTGTGGGGGGGGGGGGCAAGAATACTGGAATGGGCCAATGTTGATGTAATGTGTGTGGGTATGTGTTAGCACTAGGTGTCTGGAGTATGTGTGTGTGTCTGCATACATACAGTTCCACCATGTGGCTGCCATATACGGGTATTTGTGGGACAGCCACAGACTGTACCTGCGAGGCTTTACAGATCACCATCTCTGGCCACGGATACGGTACCTGTGCCTCGTGGGGGTGCTACTGACACTATGGATGTACACTGGACACAGGTCCCTGCTGGGACTGTCCAGAGCCATGTGCACATGGTCTTCTAGGATGTTCTATGGACAGCCCATCCCCAACATTACTGGGGCTGGTACTGGCACTACAGGAGTGGCTGTGGCTTGAGGGATGTCCGCGGCGACTGCCAGCTGCTGATGTTGCTGATGACTCAACTGTCCTGCACTGTCCTGACACATGGACATGACATTTTGGAGGATATCTAATGTCTCTCCCCCACGTCTATCAGTGACCTCGGTGTAATGATGGATGGCACCTGCTAGGTGACGGATACTGTCAATGATGGCGGTGTTATGTGCCCTCTGTGCCCTTAGTCCCTGTCTGGTGTACTGTTCCATATGTGCATGTGCCTCCATGACAGCCTGGAACATGCATGACATTGTCAGACCTGTGGCACATCTGCCAGTGGCATGATGAACAGCAGTGCTCCTACGAGAACCCCTGGACATCTGCCTATGTGGTACCCTTCCAGACATCTGGCTATGGCTGCTGTGTTGGGATGCATGTGCCATGGATACCGCACTGTCCTGGCCAATGCCAACTGTATGCTGTCCCTCAGCAATGGGAATTGGTGATGGATGTATTGGCAGTATGACTGTATGCATGGATGGGGTGGACAGCTGTGTACTGTCGATTGGTGGCCCAACGACAGACTCTGGCAAACATGCCTGTGCCTCAACGCACCTATCATTAGTATCACTGTTTCGCTCAGTGACATCAGTTTCCCAGCTGCAGTGAGCCAGCCCAAAGTCAGCACATGTGAGAGGAAGACAGGAAACACACCTTACGACCTGTACATGATGTCAGCACACATGCACATATGCACACATGCACACATCCACACATAAACACATGAACACATGAACACATGTACACATGCATACATGCACACATGAACACATGAACACATGCACACACGAACACATGAACAATGAACACATGCACACATGCACACAAATGCACAGAAATGCACTCATCACTAAAACACACACACACACACACACACACACACACACACACACACACACACACACACACACACACCACCAGCAATCCAGAACATACTCAATAGCGGGTGATGGTGGGGTACAGTATCACAAGGCAAACAGTTATATCACACGTGTCAGCATGCAGGACGTGTGTTTCCCAACAGCATGCAGTGCGGGTGTTGATAGCCCTTGCCAATAACACTATACATGTCTTTGATGCATGTGTGTTGTTGTTGTTCAGTGATTGGCCTCACCCTGGAATGCACTGTGTACATGGACATGACAGTGCTGTGCAAGTATTATAAGCTCTGCAATGTCCTGTGCACCATCTCTCACAGGTATATATACCATGGCTGGATATCTATCTGTGTGTCACATAGATATACATTTCTGATTAGAGTGGCTGTGTCTTCTGCAGATAATTGTGGACACAGGATTAGCACATGCATGCTATGTATACACACAGTATGAGTGGTGCATGTTTACCTGATGGAATACCATTGCTCAACATGGCCATTGTACAGTGGTTATGGTGAGTGTAGGACATATTGTGGACATGCCAGTGCCAGACATGACATGGCATGCTACAACACCACTACAACATTAAACATCACACAGACACAGTGTGTGTCATGTGAACTATACACTCAATAGCATTACAAGACATATATGTGTCACTTTGTACAAATGGTGATTGCTATGCATATTGTGTATAGGTACCTATGTTTGCACACACACAGCACTGAGGTGCATAGCAGGTAATGCTATGTGTAGTACTGTGGTCACTGTAACTGGATGGGGTGTACTACCATGAGCCATCATCATGCAGCATCATGTGGTCACTCAAGGCTACTAATGTGTGCCAGACCGGCACATACCATGCTGTACCAGAACTGCAGTACCATGGCTACATTCACCATTTCACAGCCAGTTGTTACATGGGTTTGTAAGGTGCACAATAGGGAGCATTGCCTACCATGAATGTGTAATTTGTCAAAGAGTGTCGCACGACCACATGTGAGGCATCTACCCCTCAGGTATATTATGTGTGCTGTGTGGATGAAGTGTGTGATACTGTAGTGTGACCTTACAGTGGGCGTCTGAATACGCCATGTGTAGCATGGTAACGTGTACTGCGTATGACAGTGTTGTATATGTTGTGTGCATGTGTATCAACTCTGCCTATCCAATGTCCACATCAGAGTTGCCACAACTGTGTGGAATGCTCTGTGCATTGTATGTGTTTTAGGCAGCTACCTACATTACTGGGATGTGCATACTCTCACAGCAAACATGCACAGCATGCATTATGCGTATGTGTGTTACGTGTACATGGCCTACACCTCACCTTTGCCATGCACATTTAATTAGCAGTATTAAAGGTAGAACACACTCACCAGCATGGGTCGGCTGCCTTGCTGTCACACCAGAGGGACCTACAAGGATATGAGACACTTTGTCAGTGGCAACAACTGTGGCAAACTGTGTTTGCAATCGTACAGTAGTACAACGGTTGACAGTCACAAGCCTACAGATTGTATTCCTAATTATTACTATTGAACAACACCAGGCACCACATCGTCTAACTACACAGTACACATCTCACATAAGCATGCTCTAACAATAGAGGTAACAGTAGTCTACAGTTATGTCATGTTACCTGCACGCTCCATGTCAGCTTGTTGGATGACTCCGGCCTCCATGATGACACACGTTAGTTGTTGGGGTTGTTGTTGGCCAGGAGTCACCTGGCTCAGAAGCAGCTCCTCCACTCTGGTGAGGGGGGGATGGATGGCTACCCCTCCACCTGTGGCAAGCTGCTGTCTGTGGATATCAGACGCACACTGCCGGACATGTCTAATTAAATCACTGCAGTGATGGCATATCTGCTCATATGTCTGGTTATGCATGCCTATATCATTTACCTCATGGACAGCTCTTGCCAAAGCGCAGTCCACTCATGCTTTTCCTGGCTGGTTCTAGAGAACAGCAGGGCATACAGCTACCTCTTCCTCCGCCATGCTATAGGCAGGATTACGATGGTGGGACATAACCCTGGAAGACAATGAAACAATATGTGTGAGCAAGTCATGTGGCACACATATATTTCTAATGTGCAGATATCAATTAACTTCCATATATAGCAACCTATTGGCTGTCAGAGGATACACACTTTCAATACCACATGTCAGTACTCAACCCACAACTGCCTGACAGTGCCTGGCACACTCTATATATCAAACCACGTTTTGCACAGCAACAAACTTACAACAGTATGTAATACTATACAACAGTACATGGTACACTGTATGTGACACAATGCACAACCTAGACACAGGAGATATATATCATGCTAATGCATTATGAAAAGTGTAATCCGTTGCAATGCTTGTAAAGTCCAGTGACAGTATCACCAGTATACCACACTAGTCATTGATGGCAGACCCCTGTCTAACATATGTGCACATTCGTGAATATAGGTGGCATACTGCTGTACTACACTATACATGTTGCTAGTTACGCAGTTATATCCTGTAACACACATATGACCGAGGCCATGGTACAGGCATACACACACACATCAGACATACATACCAGACATATAGGTATGGCAACACAGGTGACCTTTACCTGTGTACCTTACAGTACTGTGTGTCAGTAGTTACGAGACCGTATGGCTGAGGTATGTAATCTGTGAGGACTACAGGGGACACACGGAACAGTGGTTCCAATAAATGTGGATGTACACCATACTGTGCTGTTTAGGCATACAGCTTCAGGTCGTGCTACAGTTCATACAGGAGTTGGATTTGCCAGCAGTAACACTCAATTAGCATGCATGTACTGCTGTAGCCTACAATGGGTACCCCAGTCGACAACAAGGGACTATGTCAGAACGTATGGCATACTTCTTTTTCAGCATAGCAATTGTATGCACATATTTTGCTGGGATCACAGCTAGGACACATAATACCATGACAGAAATAGTTTGCCACTAAGCTATCACACATAAACCAAACTCTGACACATTCACCAACACATTCATCATCACATTCCGTCAAACTCACATAGCAATTATTGCATCAAATACATGTGAGTGTGCATCACTTCATAGGTAGGTAAGGGGCTATTGGCCCTAGGGCCTATAGAAGCCTAGCCATACGCTACCCTGGCCTTTGACACACAGGTCATTGCATTTCACATGGCCCTGTCAAGCAGAGGCACCAAGGTGATTGCCGGGGTGTATTCACTATCTCCCATACAATCTTCATGATTATTTACGATGACTGCTAATTAGGAGCTTTGTTTGCCATGAATAGTTGGTTTGTTCCAGAGTATGGGATGTCTCTGAGATGGGAATCTATCCCTCCAGCATGCACTGTTTATAGTGGTCAGACGGTTTGGGTCCCTAGAGCGTGTAGCTCATAGAGATTGTGATCTGTATATGTGCAACATGTCCAACAGCTCTGTTTTTTACATAACTTAGGATGTTAGGCAGAGGTCACCTCTGGGTAGGTGGTATGTGACACAGTGTAGTTGTGGGTTTGTGAGATGGTCTGCATAGGGCATCTGTTTGAGGCTGGTATTTCTCTTTGTGAGGTATATCTTTGTCGTTTCCAGTTGCTGTGGATGTCTTGTGAGGTACATACCACATGGTGCATTATACTGTATAATGGGCTTTATGTGTGATGAGTAGAGGGGAACACTGACCTTTATTTCCCTGGATGACACACCTTTTTTGATGAGGTGTGGCAGGTAGACAGATTACATGACTAGTGTGTCACTGTGATTATCAAAGGGGAGACTACTGTCCACCTGTGTCCCATGGTCGCTTATCACACTTTCGGTGTTAAGTGGACTACCACCTATGTGGTAGTTCATGGGTATGGAGTTTTTGCCAGAAGGGATGCCAATGCAGTTTCAACATTGAGCTTGAGTCCATAGCTTTGTCACCAGGCATCTGTCACAGTAAATATGACCCTGTCTCTCTCTCTCTCTCTCTCTCTATATATATATATATATATATATATATATATATATATATATATATATAAATATATATATATATATATATATATATATATATATATATATATATATATATATATATATATATATATATATATATTCACACACATAAATATAAGCATACATTGGTGTACATATAGATATACATATAGGCACATATACAGTCCACCTTTCATGGTGGGAATATCAATTATGCGAAGGTTGCAAGGTATACTGTGATGTATTAATATTGCACAGTGTTGTGCAGAATGCATTGAAGGTGTTCTTAGCACATGTAGCATTAGCAGGCCTCACTGGCTGCAACACTGCAAACCTGACAATTAATACCCACAGCATTTGACCACCACATGTCATATACCAGCACTGTATGTTGTCTTGTTTGCCACACACTACAACCTACATAAAAGTATGCACATAACAACCTTCAACAACATATATATGTCCACCCTTCACAAACAGTTGCAGTATGTCCCTTGCTCTATGCACATGTACAGATGCTAATATATCTGACACAGACAGATCTCTCCATATGTTTGTGCCATACACACACAAGGTTCACACTGTTGTAAGTCCATTGACCTCATGGCTGACCTGTTGGACCTTGCTGCAACATGAACAGGTGTCACATGTGAGCACACAGTAATATTAGAGGGTGTAGATATAGCTGCAAATCCTAGATTAGCATACTAGCCTGGTACAGCTGTTGCCAATGCTAAGCTACACGTTAATATGACTATTATGCATTTGTTACTGTGTCACATCCTTGTTAATATAACTGTATGCACTACTCCTCCAAACAGCCATTGTACACACTACTGTGCAGAACACAGATAACATGGATCAGATGTTTGACATTTAATGCTGAACTACATATATCACAGTCATATCCCACTGCACACAGCAACACGCTGATTTCTCCATGGCAGTAGTTATGCAGGGCATCTGTGCATAGATGCGTACTGCTGCTACATATGGATGATTCAAAGTATGTACAGTACTCTTCAAAAACATCTACTACATGCCAGTAAATACATATCACTTACATACCTTTACTTTGTATGGGTTTGTATTATTAAGTTCCATGTGTGTAGTAATACTTTTTTTTTATTTATATATTAATTTTTTAATTTTTTTTTATGTTGATTTTTTTTCCTGTTTCTATGGCTGTTACTGTTGTTGTTGCCAGTGTCTGTCTGTGTGTGTCTCTGTGTCTCTCTTTCTTGCTTGCTCGCTCTCGATCTCTCTCTCTCTTCGTGGCTGCAATGAAATGATTGCATGTGTGGACAGCAAGTACAGCCTGCTTTTAGAGGTATCTGCACATGTGCATGTGATGGCCTCTGCACCAATTGGTGGCCACCATTTGGTAACTGCATGCAGCCTGTGTGGTAATTGCAGTATTCACTGTCATAGCAACCTAATGCTATAAATTGCTAGGTCAGGTAGGCGTAGGCCTTTCAGCTTTCCAAAGTGGGGCCCATGCTTGTTTGCTGTGGACACCGTAGTGTAAGTCAGAAGGTTGGTATACTTCTTATATATGAAGCTAGGGGTGTAGCCAGTGATTTGAATGTTGTACTCAGACCTGAATGTTGCCACTTCCAGTACACAGTTGACAGTGTAGAATTGTACTCACCCTTACATATGCTAACACAAGCTACATGGGAGTATTTAGTTTCTTTTCTACTTATACAATTAGCCGCCATACATACGTAGTTAATGAGGAGTTTTCATTTGGCACATGAACTGTTTGGGAACTGCTATACTGTGGATATTAATGTACTCACTTTTGCACAGTTTTGTTTTTTTATTTTGTTGACATTATCACAGGATGCTCATGGAAACTGAACAATTCCAGTACTGAGTATGCCTACCTACATCCTTGCTGTACCTTAAACACAGCGGTAATCTGTACATTTGGGTGAGATACTGTGTGGGGGTTGTACAGTGCTGCAGTAAAATTATTTCCTGCTAGAATGTGTGGTTCTGTTATCACAGTCATGTAATGCAATTCCACAACAGCTGCTGGTAAAGTTCCACAGAACAAGTTTTGTGTTATGGCATTCCTATATTTCCTTAACATTCACACATTCTGATGCATGATATATATATTTCAGCAACAACCTGCTGTATATCTACTGTGGCCTCGTGGTACTTCATGCAGTTTAGTGTGTCCATGGTCCAGTGTTTGAGACTGACAGAGGTGTTTTATTTTGCTGCTGAGCAGAACAACGGCCCTCTTATGCAGGGTGACTAAGGCACTTTTAAGCAGTTGTAAGCGGGTTTGCGCGGGTTTCTGTGATGCTTAGCAATACCAAGCTAAGCACCACATGCGCACAGTCACGCAAGCCCGCTAACTACTGTTTAAAAGTGCTTACTCCCGTTAACCCCCGCTCTAATTTCTTTGAAAGAAAAGAAAATGGGGAGATAGGAAAGTGGTGAAAAAGGGGCACAAAGAGGATAAGACAGTAGGGAAAACAGCTCGGGATGTGCAGGACGGGTGTAGGGAAGGTCCATAGCTGCCCATTTCTTTAACAGCAACAGCTGTGCATATACTAGTAATTTGGAGGGAATTTTGAAACCTTCCACCCCTGATAGAGGGGTGAGGACAACAAAGTATGTTGTATTGCCAATTGAAATTCAGTGTCTGTGTCCAGCGGACATTTGTGTAAAATGGGCAGCTATGTATGGGGCGTAATTTTTATGTGGGAGTAGATTGCCCATTTTTTTTCAGGTGAGAGTGGAATGTGAGGTAGGGGAAGTAGGTATGTTGTGAGAGGTAGGTTGGGGAGGTAAACAGACAAGACAAACAAGACGCATACAGGGGCAGAATATGACACGGGGTGGGTGAACACAATTGACAGGGAAGGATGTTTGGAAATTGCAAGCCTATGAGCCCACAGATGACAACAGTGGAACTGAGATCCCCACCCATGGGCAGTCACCACTGCACCTTCACAGCCCAGAGGGTGGCTGTGCTGGGGGCTGCTTAGGAGGGGCAGTCTCATGCATGATTCATGCCACTCTTACCTCGAGCTGGCATAGGGGATCAGCAACTGAGCGCTGGATCTCCCTACGCACTACAGCCCGGACCCTTCGGAGGGTGACAGGTGGCCCTCCTCCAGTCATGCTTGCATGGGGGGGACAAACCTCATCCTGTGCAGTTCTTCCACCTGAAGGTGGCACAGGACAATGAAGAGGGGGGCCCGGGCTGGGCACCGGACCTGCTGGTGCCAGGTGCAATCACCAGCTGAGGTGGGACAGGTGGGTCCGCTGGGACCGGCCTTCCCATATGTTCTGTGTTTAGGTGTATTTAATAACAACATAGCCAACAGCATTCCAAATTAGTTGTAACAGCATGCAGTAATATTCCCATTAACCCAACACACCAGAGTTCCAACAGTTGAACAGCAAGCATAACACATACATCTATAGAACAACAGTGGATATTCCAACAGCATGCATGATTGATTGGTGGCAACAGGCCACCAAGATTGTGGTGTTTGAACAGGGCACATGCATCAAAGTAAATGCAGATATTTATAGAACAATAGGACATATGTCCCAACAAATGTTTTGAGATTAGACATACCCATTGAGGTGTGGAATTGCATTGTTTATGCACATACAGTAGGGTGTAAAAAAATACCTCCATTAACATCTTATATGTACTTATAGTTTACACTACATTCCTTTTGACTGCAGGTGTATATCCCCTACATGTATTATTACACTAGGCAACGTGCATTAAGTTGTGTAATGGGTTTGGCTAGTTCATTATATACCTGACCTATATCTGACATAATAACTGTCCAGGGTGCAGATGTTACTGCTACGTATTTATATATTTTATTTATATTTATATATCTACATATCTGGATGTGTTACCGTGACATTATCAGTTATATTTCTACAGCCCCCTACATTTATAGCAGCAGACTCACATTTCTGGGGAACACATTAACAAGCTACTCATGTGCCAGATTTACCTATGCATGCCAGCCATTAACCAACTGTTGAGGACTGTATATATGCTTCACAACTACTGGCACTCCCTTCATCCACTTTGTATGGGACTGCCCAACTGTGGGTCGGCAGCGCTTAATACAACAGTACTATTTATATAATGCAAGAGTACATCAACATTTCAAAGTAAGTGACACGGACACACTCCAGGTATTATACATTTATTAATTACATTACACACTTTTCTAGAGGCTCTCTCATTTATTTGATATTACAGTGCATGTAGAAGACTTATTCAAGACATATTATACCTTTATTCATGGGTTATAACACTCTTTTTCAGGCTCTCTCACTTATTTTATATAACAGTACATGCAGAGATATTATTCAGGACTTATTTTACCTTTATTAATGGGTTACAACAATCTTTTTCAGGCTCTCTCACTTATTTTATATAACAGTACATGCAGAGAAATTATTCAGTTTATTTTATGCCTTTATTATTGGGCTAAAACACTTTTTTTCAGGCTCTCTCACTTATTTTATATAACAATAAATACATGCAGAATAATTACTAACCTGCCTGGTGGCACAGCCTTATCAGCCTATCTGCATAGGCTTGATGATTTGCAGCATGGACACCTGCAGCTGTGAAGTAAATGAAGGGATATTGAGACATACCTGTCCATTATATAGACCAGAATAGCTATTCTTACATACTCCATTCCATGGATGCCTAATCAGTAGTGGGGCATTGTCATTTCCACGGGCCTCCTTTATCCACTGGTTCAGTTGGTCCTGCTTCCATCTCTTCAGGTCTGCATGGTGGTGTCTGACCTCCTCACCAGTCCGAGGGACACCTGCGGCACTGGTGATATCATGTAGATGGTTACATGCCTCCGCTTTGTACTCTGTGCCTTGGAACTGGCCCTGCAGGAGTCTTGCATCATGATGATGGACAAGGAGCCAAACCATCAGTTTTGACTCCTCAATGCCCCACCGTTGTGCTCGAAAATGAGAGCCCTCTCCAGCACTGACCATTCTGACTGCAGATGGGAACTACAACCAGTTATGGCGATTATTCCTGCCTATGGGGCTTAAATATGGCTCATTTCCCACACTTATTTGTGATTGGCCAGTTTTGAAAATTCTCAGCTGAGTGCAAACCTGCTTAGCACTGAGTAAACTTTCATTAATATGTATATGTATGTTGGCAGTGCATGAGCAGCAAAAGCTGTAATGGCTTAGTGGTTCTGTACTTTGATTATGATGCACAGTATCCTGGGTTCGAAGCCTGTCATTGCTTTTTATTTTACTACTGGCCTGACCGGCTAGCAGGTGTGGCTATGTTTAGCTGACTTTGCTCTACTTTGTCCAACATTGCTCTACATTTCTCTACGTTGCCCGACGTTGCCCAATGTTGCGCTAGTTGGTGCTGTGCGCAGATCCACGCAAACATGTTTTGCATGCGCTAGTTGGCACGATGCGCAGCTAAGCGCAAAGCCATTGCACTAGTTAAAGCAGTGCTTAGCTATGGGCAATTATATTGCACTAGTTAAAGCAATGCTTAGCTATGGGCAATTATTCTTAAATGTGCTTAATACTGGTAAATGTTGCTTAGCAGTGCTTCACATTGCTTAAGATAGGTTACTTATGCATTCATTAGTATGCATGACCATTTCACCTTCTTATATATGTTTAAACTATCGTTCACTACTACATAGGCCATTTAAATGCATTTTAATTGAATTTAAAAGGTAAATGTCAGGAATTATTTTTATGCACAGATTTCCTAATGAAAATGGAAAGGGAAGTGGTGGGATTTGAACCGGGAATGCCTCTTCTTTGTGCTATTTGTGCTGGTTCCTGTGCTATTCCATATCCTTATTTGGATGGAAGGAAGCGTCTTTGTTCACCAGTGGGAGTGGGGAGCACTGAGCAGCCTATTTGTCCCTGGAGGAGTGGTTCCAGCCAGAAACTTGTAGTCTATTGGCCATTTCACTTGTATTCAACTCAGCACTGCTCCTCATGGTGTCCAGAGAGAGTTCTACAAGCAGCAGAGAGCAAAGAGTGACTTTTGCCTGTTTATACAGCTCTGCATTCTATTTAAACTGTTTTTGTGTTGATTAACTGTTTTGCACTTTTAAAAGGTTATTTGTATTTACTGTCTGTTTTACTGAACTAGAATAGTCCAGTCTTCAGAGTTTGCTGATCTCTGGAGTTGCCCATAGAAACCATCGGGCAACCCGTCCGGTTAAACAATGTTAAACTATTTGTGCTCTTCAATTTTTCCTTAGAACTTCACTTGCAATCTAAACAGACTATTCTCTATCTCAAAAGCTCAGCACTTGCTCCTAAAGCATTTTTATATAGGTAAAGTACTTGTATACTAAACAAAGTTCTACATTAGCCTAGAATCCCCTTGAGTACCCATTTCCTATAGGTCCCTTCTGACTCAGTTATACAGCAAACTTTTTCACTTTTATCTTGAGGCAATGTTACAATTGCCTCATGTATCTCCCACAAAACACAAATACAAGTGAGAGATGCAACTAAATAGCCAAACTGGAGGCTGAGCTCACAACTCAGGACTGGCAAGACCAGACAGGAGGAGAAGGAAACCATGCACACCACAAACCCAGTTTCACATAGAACTATCACAACTGCAAACAAACACATAAACACACAAAGACATACTGAGGCACTGATCAAAAATCTACCAAAACTACAGAGGCCTCCAAAGCAGACACCCAAGCAACTGCCACCTCAAGACATAAGACATGCAACACATAGTTCTCAAAGTCAGTGTGCTAAACAGTCACAGCCCTTAAGGCCAAACACAATGCCAGACACACTTGTTATAGGTGACTCCATAGTCAGACACACTGATGTCCCACTCACCAGACTGAACAAGGAAAAGATCACAGTAAGCTTCCTATCAGGAGCACTCAGGTCACTCCACAGCAAGTACAAGTATGACTCAGTCATTGTCCATGCCGGTGATCGACCTGAGTGAAAAGAGACATAGAGGAGCTCTCAGATTATGTAGCCCAGGCCGGTATGACCCTGACCCTGAGCAGTATCCTACCCTCACCAAGAATGATGCCACAATACAGAGACAAATGTCTGCCTGGGATGACATGCTTGACAAGCCACGCTGCTTCACAAGGCTTGCACCTGTCACCCTGGGCTTCCGGATATTGGCAAGGCTCTTGCACCCCCAGCTCTTGCCACCCCATAGTGCCTTTTTAGGCAAGGCTCAAATGATAAACCTACTGCCCTAGAAAACAAAATGGAGAAAAACTAAGGGTAATACTGCTCAATGCCAGAAGTCTAAACCTCAAGATGCACGCCTCAAAGCCCTCCTCAGTATGGAGAACATCGATGTCTGTGCTGTGACTGAAACCTGGTTCAAGGCTCCTGAGAGCACCCCAGCACTATCAGGTTATACACTGAACCACAAAAGGAGGTATCCATATTCATAAAGGATACCCACACCTCCAGGTTAGTGGGAGACCATCCAGGTGCAATTAACCATAGGTAAAAGTTTGTAACATGCTACAGACCACCTTCTCAAACTCAGGAAACCCACACAGCCTTCCTGAAGACACTGGAGAGTATGAATGTCTCTCCAAACACCATCATATTGGGTGACTTCAACTACCCAAACATAGACTGGGAACATTACTCAAGCCCCAACACCCTAGCCCAAAGGTTCCTGGAGTTCATAAACTCAAATTCTATGGAACAACTAGTCACCATTCCCACAAGAGGAGAAAATATACTAGACCTGATCATCACAAACATGGGGACAAAATGCTCCACACCGAGTATATCCCTCATTGGTGAGATCAGACCATAAATTAAACTCACTGGAGATCCACATCCCGCCCCCACCCCAGCAAAAGACCACAGTGAAGAACTTCTCAAAAGCAAACTTCACACTTCTTAAGACTGGTGGTATCCTTCAAGGCCCCGAGCCAGTGGAAACCACAACCCACGCTGCTGAAACCCTTACAAATGCCTTCTACGAGCACCTCTAGGAATGTATGGATCAAGCAATCCCTAATAAAATCAAGACCCTTGGACCCCAGCCATAAACAAACTCTACAACAAGAGGAGAAAGCTAATACATGACAGAGCAAAATCCTAAAAGGGAAGGCATCTCTGATCAATACTAGCAAAAACGATCACTCATAAAATCATCCAAGGCCAACTTTGAGAGAAAAAAATGACACAACAAAAAGACAATCATAAGGCCTTCTTTAGCTATGTATGAAACCTGGGTGGAAACTCCAGATATGCTCAGAATTAGTCCAAAATAAAAAAAAATCACTGAAAGACAAGACATTGCCAACATACTGGCAGACAGGTTCAGTGCAAATTTCGCATCAATGGGACGGACGGTGTCCCAGATCCTGCCTCTGAACTTGGTCAATTTTTTTTGAAACAGTCACTAAGGCATTGATGAGGGTAAGGCAGTTCACACATCATGGAAAAAGTTCAGCTTAGATGTAAACCCGTATGTCACAAGATGGGGTTGCAAACTGGCTCAAGTACAGACACACAGGGTTTAGAGTTGCTGGTGCCATGTCAGACCTGAAGTGCAGGCAAACATAGGGGATTGTGAAAAATGCAAATGAATGCAGACACAAACTGGCACCAACATGACACTCTCCATCAGACACACCACTCCTCCAGAGGTCTCATATAAAAATGGATAACTGGTGCCAGAGCCATGGCCTTAAGCTAAATGCCAAAATGTATAGTCATACCCTTTGGGAAAACATGGGTGGTAATCCATTAACAACACGGAAGAAGTTATCAGGTGGGACCCCCAAAGACAGTGTCTCCTTTCTTTGACACCACATTGCCAAAGTGGTTGAAGAAGACCTCTACAGTGCCCACCCTGATCATGAGGATTCACATCCAGATCAGGAGAGGTCATTGTACCCCCTGTACTCTTCACTTATCAGACCAATGATTGAGTACAATGCCCCATTTCGAATGTACCTTACCCGACACCTGCAGCAGTTGGAAAGACCCCAAAAGTTCCTCACCAACTATTCAGTCGCATACCGCCTGCTCAGAGGTGATCTGTGCCTGACATACAAGGCCATGTCCAACCCAGAATTAATGGACATGCTCCAACCAAAAGAATCAAATCCAGTCGAGAGAGCAAGAGACTTAACAACACGGATATATATAAATAGGACATGGCTGGAGGACAGATTCCATCACCCAGAGACTCCCTACACTATGGAACAGAATCCCAGTCCATGAAGAATCATCTCTGTATCACTGCTGGACAGCAGATAGCCTAGTATGAACCTATGAGCCTATGAACCTATGAAGGCTCTACCACTACGCTATTGCAATTTGGCTTAATTTGCATATTAGTAGTTTATTATCCTCTTCAATGTCTAAACTGCTTACTGTAGATAAGAAATGGGCACACCCGCGCACACACACACGCAAATACGGGCAGCTATTTCGGGAACAATAAAAAAAAAATTGTTTTAACTTTTATTTCATTTGTACAGGGGTTTTGAATGTGGGAGAGTGTAGTGTTGGGGGTATACACATTTGAGCGGACTCACTCATATCTGCTGACATTTGCAGATTTAGGCACTTGCAGGGGCATGGATATTTGGACTTCTCGGCAGTCTGACACGACCCCTGCACTCCTACATGGTCTGTGTTAGCCTTAGAGTTGAATCAGCTCACCCACATGAATATGCATGGCGCGCTGACATCATACTCTTAGGCGGCCGTTTCCGAGTAAGACTTAGTCTTACACGGAGGATTACTGAATCCCCCCCAAATGTTTAATTGTTGAATGTGGTGGTGTTTGTATATATGTGATGTGTGTGTGCGAGGGACTTTAGAATATCTAGCTGTGAGTTTGCTGTTTGGTGTGATCTCGGAGTTAGAATATATAAATAGCAGTGGGGGTGCAGGGGGGCTTGTCCCCCTGATTATTTGTAGTGTAGGCTTGTTAATTTGTGTTTTTATGTGTGTGTGTGTGTGTGTGTGTGTGTGTGTGTGTGTGTGTGTGTGTTTAACTTTGCGATTTTTACTTTTGTGGTTTTGTGGTTTTGGTATTCTGCAGATTTGACTTAATAGTCTCAATATACTGTAATTCGATGTTTTAGTATTTCTAGATTATAAAGTGAATATATATATATATATATATATATATATATATATATATATATATATATATTTTTATTCCACAACCCCAAGAACTGTGCGATCTCACACACCAACTGTCCATCTGTACAGTCAGTCAAATGCGTTTGACAAAACAGGTGTTGGTCAAACTTCCTGTCAACTAAACAAATAGGACCCACCGATAGATATATAGATGTTTGTGTGTGTGTGTGTGTGTGTGTGTGTGTGTGTGTGTGTGTGTGTGTGTGTGTGTGTGTGTGTGTTAATATAAGAGGAAATGAAGGAAAATGAATGGCAGGTTCTTCACTTTGTATGAAAGTAACAGATTAGCCAAGGGGAAGGATGTTGTTTTTAAACAGAAGTTTGTGCTCCTCTTTGTTATATTTTAGCTATGATGTGCTTGATGTCAGTTCCTGTTACTAAACAAAATTTGAAACATTGCAGCTTTTTGATTCTTACCATTTGTTTCTAGTTACTGAATTTTTTTTATTGAAGTAATATTGTGTCAAAATAATTTTCAAGCTTATCTTTGAAATACATATAGTTAGTAGTTTGCCAGCCACTCAACACTTGCCTTCCACTGATGGACATACAAACAAAAAGGGCTGCATAGGAATATCACCCTACAAAAATCAGAATACTCATTGAGAATATGGGATGCTTTCTGGCTGAGACATGTGAATGGAGCAGAGTACCCAGTTAGAAAATTGTGGGATCAGGATAGCAAAAAGGTTGAGAGTATAAAAAGTATGCAGTATCTTAACATGGGGAAGCAGCCCACATAACTCTGCTACCATTTGTTTCTAGTTACTGAAAATTGTTTTATGGAAGTAATATTATGTCAAAATAATTTACAAGCTTATCTTTGAAATACATCATAAAAATAAGACCTTATATAGTTACTAGTTTGCCAGCCACTCAACACTTGCCTTCCACTGATGACCATAAAAACAGAAAGGGCTGCATAGGAATATCACCCTACAATAATGATAATCTTCATTGAGAATGTGGGGTGCTTGTCTGGCTGAGAGATGAGAGTGGAGTGGAGTAGAGTACCCAGTTAGGAAATTGTGGGATCAGGATAACAAAATGTTGAGAGGATAAAAAGTATGCAGTGTCTTAACATGGGGAAGCAGCCCACATAACTCTGTTTTGAG
This sequence comes from Protopterus annectens, assembly GCF_019279795.1. Taxonomy (NCBI): domain Eukaryota; kingdom Metazoa; phylum Chordata; order Ceratodontiformes; family Protopteridae; genus Protopterus; species Protopterus annectens. The sequence continues at coordinate 1,597,997,891 of NC_056728.1, forward strand.
CAAAGTCATAGGCCTAATGAAACTCTCAACAGAAGTCAGTAGTAATCACAGTTTTAGAGACACAAAGACAGCCATTAATACTGAAAATTATTCATAATGTCAGCACCCTTTCTGCCAATCATTTCACTTTGGGCTTATCATGCATGTCAACCTTTCAACGCATATCCTGCAAATTTCCTTCACCATTCTATACTACTGCCTGGAATTCCATCTGCTTTGGCATCTCTGTTAACACATGAATTTGGCACAAACAATTGTTTTAATCTATCACGTAACTTTGATTTTTAGACATGAAATGTATACATATAACTATATCTATCCATCTATATATATGTATATGTATATATATATATATATATATATATATATATATATATATATATATACATATATATATATAGAGTCACTTTATAAGCTCGAAATACTGAAATATCGAAATTCAGTATTTCGAGCCCATAAAGTGGAATCCTGAGAACAGCAAAGGCTCAGAAGTGCAAAATTCAAAACCTCGAATACTGGCGGTTTTGAATTTCTCGCTTCTGAGGTTTCACTGTGGTTATGGATTCAGGTAAGTGTGTGTGTGTGTGTGTGTGTGTGTGTGTGTGTGTGTGTGTGTGTGTGTGTGTGTGTGTGTGTGTTAAGGGTTTTGGGTAGGGGCTGTGGTGTGTGTCAGTGTGTTTTGTTGCTGTGATGTGTGTGTGTGTGTGTGCGAGGAGAATGTAGCTTGTGTGGTGGTGTTTTGTGTGTGTTTGTGTGTTGTGCGACCTCAGAGTGAGAATATTTAAGTAGGGGTGGGTGTGGGGGTGCAAGGGGGCTTGCCTCCCTTCTTTTATGTAATAGAGAGCTTGTGTTTGTGTGTGGAGAGGATGGTGTGTGTGTGTGTGTGTGTGTGTGTGTGTGTGTGTGTGTGTGTGTGTGTGTGTGTGTGTGCAGTAGAAGTGTGAAATTCAAAATCTCTGGTGTGCAAGATTTTGAATTCCGCTGTTCTGAGTTTTTGTGGTTTCACAAATTCAACTTTATAGCTTCCAAATACTGAATTCGATATTTCAGTATGGATATATATATATATATATATATATATATATATATAATATATATATATATATATATATATATATATATTACACACACACACACACACACACACACACACACACACACACACACACACACACACCAGTTCTTGCTCAGTGTCTGCCTGTAAGGACAAATTATCTACATACAGCAACTTTGTTGATCTCTCCCCTCCAACCTGTTTGCTAATGTAGTCCATCACCAGGTCACCAGTATGAACATCAGTCAGCTCCGAGCTGAACCCTGGTGTACACACACTCCCACTGGGAACCCCTCTGTGAGACCAAGCACTGTTCGTACTTGAGTCATTGGGTTCTTGCACTAATTGTACCAATGTTTATGGGACTTCAAACCACCGCAGTACTGCCTAGATCAGCTTTCTTGGGACCTTGTCATATGCTTTCACCAAGACTAGGAATGTCCAGTTGGACTACTTCCTCATCTCTCGCTTCTTCTCAACTATTAGTCTCACTGCAAACATGTGGTCACTTATGATGCACCCCGATCTGAATCCAAGCTCCTCATCTGCTATCTTACATTCTACTACTCTGCATATCTGTTTATCAATCATCCTCTCCAGAACTTTCATGCAGTGTGACAGGAGTTTGATCCCTCTGTCCTGCTCACAGTTGTGGATGTCCCCTTTGTTCTTGTACACTGGCTCAAGTATGCTTATTTTCCAGTCATCTGGGATATGCCTTTCTCTCCACACTGCTGTGAGTACCCTCAGGAGCCATTTCTCCCCTATTTCACCCAGCATCATTATCATATCTGCTGTGACCTCATCTGAGCCTGTCGCCTTCCCCAACTTCATTTTCCTTAGTGCTATTCTTACTTCTTCTAGGTTGGGCTCTTCTTCTTTGCTCATTGTAGGCTGTGTCTTTGACAGTACAGCTTCTGTGGCATTTTCTTCATTCAGAAGCTTCTGGAAGTACTGCATTCATCTGCCTTTGATGTCCTGTGCACTGGTGAGCAGATTGTTGCTAGCATCCTTTACGGAGGGTATCTGACTATCTTCTTTATCTTTCTGTCTTTGGCTTGCAACCTGATATTGTTTCTTTGTGCCTCCTAATGAGTCATTTTCCAGAAGTTGGTACAGTGCCTATGATGCCCTATTCTTTGCTATTACAACTCCTTTCTTAGCTTCTTTGTTAGCCAACCAGTATTTCTTCCTAGCCTGGTCGGTCTTTTATATCTACCACTTCTTCCTGCTCTTCTTATTTCTTTTGATGACTTTCTGGATTTCTGCATTTCACCACCAGCTTTCCTTATATACCTTATGTCCAAACCTGGCTCGACCACATATCTGTTCTGTAGTTACCACACATGCTGTTTTGAGGCGCTGCTATTCTTCTCCAACTCCACAGATTTTCTCCTCTTCTTGGGGTGCTAGAGCCCTGAGTAATTCCTTGAACTGTCGTATTTTCTCTCCAGTCAACTTCCAGGTCTTCAGGATAGGGGAATCAAATGCAAAATTGAAGGCACTTGGGATGATACTAAGCACAGATAAGACAGTGGTAATGGTAGCAAACTGGGAAATCAGAAGAAGCTGAAAATTGAGATAGAAGGGAAGATAGTGGCACAAGTAAGTAGCTTCAAGTATCTAGGAGGGGTGGTTGAGGAGAAGGAAGGTCTGAATGAAGAGGTCAAAGCTAGAATCAGAGGGGCTGCAGCCAACTGGCATAGACTATCATATGCCGTCTATGAAATAAGAATGTAAAAGAAGTAGAAATGTAAGGTGTACAAGACAGTGGTGCAACCAGTACTACTGTATGGTACAGAAACCAGGGTTGTAAAGGCAGAGGAGATGAAGAAGCTAGAGGTTATGGAAATTAAGTGCCTGAGAAGGGTGGTAGCATGTATTCTGTGGAACAGATGAAGAAATGAGGACATAAGAGTAGAAGCTAAAGTAGCTCCAGTTGCAGAAAAGATCAAAGAGAACAGATTATGGTGGTTTGGACATGTGCAGAAAAGCAAAAAACAATCTGGTTAAGAAGATTTGGGACAGACATGAAGAAGGTAAGAGAAAACGAGGATGTCCAGCGAAGAGGTGAATGGATTGTGTGAAAAAAGATCTGTGACAGTCAGGCATGAATGTCAAAGAAGGCAGGAGTGTGGCATTAATCGAGAGAGATAGCAACAGTTAACATGATTCCCTGACCCCCTGTAGAAAATGGGAGAAAGGGGGCTGATGATGATGATGATGATGATGATGATATACATTAGTCTCTGAAACTCTGAGCTTCATATGGTTGTGGCTCCTTGTTGAACCTGAGAACATTTTTGAATCATGTCTCATGGGTTGAAATCCTTTTGAAATTTGTTAGTAACTAACATATCTGATGTTGCACTTTTCATTCATTCCTCACCTGATGAGTTTGTATCTTAGATTCTGATCTGACTCAGCTACTTCTACAAGATCATCAGATCCAAGTACTCTTGAGCTCCTCCCTTTACCCATAATGCCCAGCCAGCTCAACATATCTCAGATCTCATTTACTGCCATCAAACAGATTTGACTGTTTTGAAATCTAGATCACCACAGATCCATACTTCTCCAACTCTATCAAATCCAATTTTTTAATGGCTAACTTCTCCTATCGTGGAGGTATCTCCATGAAGACACTCCAGACCTCTTTCCACCACATCATCTCTTAGATCTTCCAGAAGCCTTTTGGAAGCCAATGTGGATGGGATAAAGAGGAAGTTTCTCAGATTGCAGATTCAGATCAGGATTCTCCTGCCTTCAACTCCCACTGGATCTGCAAGCCATCCCTTGTCCACGTCCCTGTGGGTATTTCCTTCTTTGATCTGACCCACTGTTTTAGAGCCCTCAGACCTGAGATTACTGAGGGTGTTTTTATTGGACCTGAAGATAATTTGTTCTTCAACTTTGATGGTTCCCCTGAATCCACAGGCTCCAAGCCTTTTGGAACTGGAAGACTTTGGAGACAAGGCATTGCCACAGAGTGCAAGGGGCTGGAGTTGACTCTGAAGTTTTCAGAGTCATCTGTTCCTCTCAGGGCTTCTGTGCTGATAGCCTTGGTCTGACTCCCTCCTTGGGTGGAGTGCTGATGGGGTTGCAGGAGCCAATATTTTGAGATATCCCAGCCCCTGTGCCATCAACTTCTGTGTCCCCCAGGCATTTTGCCTTTGAGGTTGTGGATAGGGCTTTTTTCTTGTCTAGAGAAGAGACATCCCTGCCCCTCAAAGGTCAGACAACCCTGCCTCATCTGGTTCTTTGCTGTGAGCCTTGTCCATCCTTTCCATTGGGACAGCCAGCCCAAACTAGTCTCCAGCTAGTCAATCAGGACATTTTCATCTCTTCTGATACCTCATCAGACCATACCACTGAGAAAGTCACTTGAAAGAAAACATGTAAGAGAAGGAACTTAATCCCCTTATTAATCTATCATGGAGGGCACTGATTTTGATAAGGGGAGGGGCCCCCCAGATCACCAGCTGAAGGCATCTCCTTTGTAGACATCCTGGAGCTCCTGAAACAAAATGGTTGCAGGTCCTCTGACACCCCCTCCCTGAATGAATCAGTGATACTGGAGGATTTTGGGTCTGGCCCATGTACTTCTTGGGTTATGCCCCCCTGCCAATGAACTGATTGATCTTGTTTCTCACCGGGCATGGAAAGAGCTGAATACTGTTGAGCCAATACCGAAAAGACCAGACAAGATCTTAGCTCCACCTAAGGACTGCACACACTGGAGCAAGGGAGTCCCAGTTGATACCACGGCTGTGGCTGCAGCCACAAAGAAGGAAGTGGCACAGCATAATTCCTCTGTCTATCCCCCTAACAGAGATTGCAGGGCTTTGGACAGACTAGAGAAGCACATGTATGTTTCAGTAACCTTTACCTACAGGTCACTAAGTTATCTGGCAAATTTTCTAAGGTTACAAAGAGAGCTGACTGAAAAGCTTGCCAGATATCTTTCTGGGTCCATGTAGACTAAAGATGGAAATAGAATCTCCTCTGAACTGGCCACCCTCCAGTCTATTTCAAATGTGTTCATGAGGCTGATCTCCCATGAAGTGGAAGGTACCTCATGGGCAGCAGGTTCAGGCATAGCCATCAGGAGACATGCCTGGATGCATTTATATGAATTTGTGGAGCCCTTTAAGTCTTCGTTCAGGAATGTGTCTTTTGACACATCTTGCCTATTCAGCCCCAAAGTTAAAGACAAGGTCTCCAGATGTTAAGAACAGAGAAAGACTCTGTCTGCTGTGGGTGTATGTTTTTCATCCCTTCAAAGACCTTTCTCTAGGAATTAGTGTGGAGGTAAAAAAATGTGGTTTAGAAAATCCAATTGTCCTTTTCAAGATTCACATAGAGATAGTTCCCTCAGGGGCAGAGGGGGCGGAACTCGAATGGACGATTCCATCCTTCCAACTGATGTGGCTGGCAGTACCAAGGCTTCACTGATTCCTTCTCAGCTAAGCCCTATCAACACTCTTGAAAGGAGGCCAGACTATTCCCCTCTGGAAGCAGTGGTGGGACATTCTCAATAATAAACAGGTAGAAGACCGTTACAAAAAATACCACAATCCAGAAAAACGGTCAAGGTCAATATAAAAAATCCACTTTAACAAGATAAACAATAAAACACTTTTAGAAATATAAAATCCAAAACATTTTTTATATGGAAGGTTTGAAATGTGTGTAGCACTTTAAATATTTTGGCTCCTTTTATGAAAGGATTTATTTAAATAAGGTTGAACACAATGTATTTTGTTTTTCACTTGAAAAAGCCCTGCATTTGAGTCAGGGTGAAATCGCTTGTGACATCCGAATAAAAATTTGACTGCCATCCTTGTTCTTGCCTTGACTGTTTTTCAGGGTAGTGGTGGGACATTTATCTCTTCCCCTGAAATCCTAACTGTCTCTTACAAGAGATTCCTGGGTGCAGAGAATTATATCCCGAGGTTATACTATACAATTTTTTCTAACCAATCCCACCAATGTGAAGAAAATCCCCAATATTCCAACCAGTCAGAGGGAAGCAGCATCTCTAGAAATAAAAAAAAAACGTTGCTGGAAAAAAGAGTCATCCAAGATGTCCCACCAGACCAGAGAGGATCCAGAATTTACTCAAGATTCTTCTTAGTGTGAAAAAAGGACAGTGGACTTAGACAAATTCTGTATTCCAGCAAGTTAAGCCAGTTTGTACAGTATTCAAAGTTTTGAATGGTTGCAGTTCAGTCCATTTTGCCTCTGCAGCAAAAGAATGATTGAATGTGCTTGATAGATCTTCATGATCCATATTATCACATGAAAATGAAAAGCCACACCAGGAGATACTTGTTCTTTCAGCTGAGAGCCAGTCATTACTAATTCAGAGCACTTGTCTTTGGTCTCACCATAGCTCCCAGGGTGTTCAGCAAATGCATGGCAGTGATAGCATCTCACTTGAGACTGCTGGGATTCTGAGTGTTTCTATATCTAGACAATTGGCTCATAACTGCCCCAACCAGATATCAACCTCTGCAGGCAAAGAACTACTTGCTCCATTTGCGAGTTCATCTGGGAATCATTATCAATTACAAAAAGTCACAGATTACACCTATGCAGAGCTTGGAGTTCATAGTGGCTCATCTGGACATAGTCAGTCAGATAGCCTGTCTTCCCTCTATGCAAATACAGACACTGAGATCCCAAGTCAAGAAAGTGATTCAAAGTTCTTCTCTTCTGGCCCAATTAATATTGCAAGCCCTGGGATCAATGGCAGCAGCTATCACCCTTGTTCATTTGGTGGACATTTTGTGTCCAGTGGTCCATTCTTCAACACCAGTTATCTGCTGTAGCCAAGATTATTCACTCTTGCAAAAATTATCTTCTTTGGTGGATTTATTCTCAAAAAGCTTCTACTAGGAATGTTTACAAAAGTGAAAGGAAGGGATTTGTTTTCTGTGCCCTTAGCAAGGATCTGGATCCTTTTTCAGCACCTGTGCCTTGTATCCTTGAGTTTTTAGCTTCAATTTTCAATGAAGGTGCACGCTTTGATACTATTAAAGTGCAGTTGGCTGCCATTTCAAATTTTCACCTTGACAAAAATAACTCTAACTTGGCTTATTCTAAACTATGTAAAGCTTTTGTTAAGGGAGCCTTTCTACTTAGACCTCTGTTAAAGGACCCTACTCCTCCTTGGGATTTAACTATCATGCTTGAGGCATTGACACATGCTCCCTTTAAACCTTCAACCAAAGCAGAACTGAATTTTTGTCTTGGAAAAACATTTTTCTGTTCACTATCACATCAGATAAAAAAATATCCAAACTCCAGGCTCTATCTTTAAAGCCTTCTTACCTGTTTTTTCATAAAGACAGGGCATCCTTGTGAACAAATCCACCTTTCTTGCCTAAGGTAGCTTCTGAGTCCAACATAAACCAGGTCATTAATTTACCAGTTTTCTTTCCTAACTTTTCAAATAAAGATGAGTATATGCTCCACCTTTTGGATGTGCATAGGCAACTTCATTCTTATCCTCTCAGAACCAAAGACTTCAGAAAAGCTTGCCAGCTATTTGTTTCTTTATCTCATAATAGATTGGGCAAACAAGTATCCCAAAGTTACACTGGCCAAATGGTTAACTGAATATATTTTCTTTGTTTATAGTAAAAAAGGTTTATCCTTGTCCAAGTTTCCTACAGCTCATTCCATGAGGTTTATGACAGTTTCTTCAACCTTTTTGTTGAGGGCTTCCTTGGATGACATCTGTGCAGCTGCAGCTTGGACTAATTCTCATACTCTACTTGCTATTTACAAGTTGGATTTAATTTCCAGGAGCAGAGCGGCATTTGATTCAGCAGTGCTCAGGAATATCCTTTCATAAGGGCCCCCCAAGGTTACAGTAGATGGGGACTCTACCCTTTTAGTTGTGGAATGACATGAAAAGGACATCAGACAAAAAAGGTATGTACTCAACATAACGATCCACCTGTGTTGTTCATTTTTCATTCTTCCACAACTTCTTGCCTACCTGCCCAATCATTTTCTTCTAGAAAGATCTAAGAGTTTTTACAGGAACTTCTGTTTCCTTGTTTGAAATCCAGCTTTCTTTTTCCTTTTTGCCTTTGTTAAATTCCTTAACAGGATGGCCCTATATTTAGAGGGGCAGCAAAATCAATCTGAGGTATGTTAGGTTGGTGGGACATTATGGCTGAAGGGAGGAGGTCAAGAGTTCTTGGATCCTATGATCTGGTAGAAACATCCGGGTCAGATTCAAATTTCAGATCCAAACCCATCAGTTGGGAAAGAATGAAACTGGACAATGGCATGTTATGGTGAGTACCTAACTTATTATTTCTGGGTATAACTGTTTGCAGATACTTTGCAATATTGTTATTTTATTTATTTATTTATTTATTTTTGATAATTGAGTAAACCTACTACACATGAGTGTGTCCTTTTTATATATGACCAAGGAACATTGTCTAGTTAAAGTGTCTTACTCAGAGTCACATGCTACAACAATGAGGACTGACAAAATCACGTGCAGGACAAGAAGACACAGCCGCTTAACAGCTCACAGACTTGATCTTCTGACCTAAACTGACAGAGCAGTCTTCAACAATACACTAATAACTCTGACACATCAGGAAATACTTTCTCTTCCCTGAGACAGATTGTTGACATGTACTATTGTTAACAGAATACAAACCCTGATATATACAGGAAACTTTTTGCAGGATGGCTGACATTTACATTACAGTGGGAAAAATATATAAGCACTTTGCAGATCCACCTCATTCCCCTGAGATGAATACTTGCAAAATCCATCAGATCCCTTTTGCTATTTCCTATAGCATGATAATCTTATGCTAATCCAGCTCATATATTCTTGTAGTATCTGTAGATGCTGTGTTAAGGTAGGTATTTGCAAGAGTTATAGTGCTCATTAAAATGTAAAACAATTTAAACAGATTCAGAAAGGCAAAACTATAATCCTTTAAGAATAAATAAATCCTATTAGAACATGCACTTTATCTGAAGACTTCAATACAGTTTTCATGACATCCTGTTTAATATATGGTAAACACATTAAATTAATGCAGATTCTGCAATCTAAACTTCTCTAAGCTATAAATCCACATTTATTACAACTGTGTAAAAAGAAGGTTAAGTCATGGTTATTCAACTATAACTCATTAATTGTACATCTCTAATTTGCTGGATATTATAAAATCAAATATTGCTAGTAAAAGATGCATAGAAAAAAATAAGTACATTTCTTCTCTGTCACTTGCTATGCATTTAAATATCAAAGAATGTTTTGTTTAAGCAATATAAATACTCAGAATATCACAGCATAGACTGTTACTTTCCTAGCTTAATTTATAGAACATCTTAATAAAAATGCCTCCACAATAAAATGTGCAGAATATTTGTAATCAGCTTAAGCAATGCAAACAATATTACCTCCTAGAAAGAGATTTAATCCACATGCAATTTGCATATAAAACAGAGTGAAAACACTTAAAAAGCATAATTTCATTTGTAATTGAGTCTTTTTAATTTTACATTAAAGACACATTTTCTACCATGAACTTAACATTAACTGAGATTTAAATAAATAAAAGTATTTCCATCAGTCGAGTCTGAAGCCCAGACTGCAATGCCATATTCACAATACTGTCCATATTGGTACTGAAGCCTTGCCCTGTGCAACAGTGTTCTTAAGTCTATAGCCTAGTATACAAGGATATTTATTTGAGGAGATACCTAGTCTTATTTCTGAAATGAGTTTAATCCATCTAAAACATAAGTTCAAATTCATAAAACGTTGCCACATTGCTATAAGCTAATGTACTTGATGAATGGCCATGTACAGGGTGGGTGCTAGTCAGTAAACACAGCTGCACAGCACAGCTAGCCACAATGACATGGCTGCCTGAGGTACATGCTAATGACCGCATAATGAAGCACCACATATGACAGTGAGTTTCAGGAATGTTTAAACATTGTACAGTGATTCTGCGGCCAAAGTAGACTTGTGCATGACCAGATGCTCATAGTCAGGCAATGTAAGGTATAATTTGCAACAGCTATTGTAAATCTGTGTCTGCAAGAGACTCTTATAGCAACTCCTGCAGACCCAATGTACACAACATCACCTCCAGAGGTGCTGGATCTTCTGACCATGGTGGTTGGAAGATTGGCAGAATGGTTAAGGTGTTTACCTAACAGACACAAGGTGCTGGATTTGATTCTCACATGGTCTAATTAGCGAGGCTTGAAATGGCCTGCAAGGCAGTTAGCCTACTACTAATCTTAGAACCTTCTCATCTGAGTACTGAAGAAAATATTTCTCCTCAAAAGAGTAAGAGCTCAAGACAGGTATAGCCCATAGATCACCCCCAATCTTAAATAATTATTAAAATGTATGGATAAAGCATGGAGTCAGTGCTTGGAGTCAGAGGAGAATCCAGCAGCAGAGGATGACCTTACCAGATGGATGTGGGCACCACATGCTGCAGCACTATCAGTGTGGCAGTGATTTGCCGATAGCTTTACAACATAACTACACACAAGAGCTAAGCAGATATAAACAGTCTAGTCCAGATCCAGATTTGCTGTATCCAGGACTGTTTGTAAGCTTCTGAGATCCCAAGTCTTTCTGTGTTGGAGGGAAGCCTTCTAGCTTATCAGTGGGAGTGGTAAGTACTAGGTAGCCTATCTACCACAAAAGAGTGGTTTCTGGCCAAGAAATTGTAGTTTATTGGCCATTTGGTCAGTTTTTCCATCTCTTTCAACTTTCTGGTTTAAAAGCCTGCTTTTGCGCTTGTTTCCCAACTTTTCTGTAACTAGTCTAGTTCAGATACAGATATGCTGTTTCCAGGGCTGTTTGTAAGCTTCTGAGTGGTGCCAAGGTCTGCTCTTCATTTTTTTCCCTTAGATCTACTAGTTCTCTCCTCTCCTGCACTTTTACTAGCTTATTAGTCTAGCACTTTACTAGACTTCTTGTAGCAATTTTTGTAGCACACAAAGTGCTACCAGCACTAAACGTTCTACAAGGAAACAGCTTCAGTACTTATTATTAATGCCCACCCCTCCAGGCACATCTAAAGGTCAGTTCCCTGTGCTTTCTCCTATTAACCTGGTGAACTTGGGCATCCTGAGACAATGTACCAACTGCTTCATGCACACTGACAACCGTCTCCTCTTACCTCCGAACACTCAGATTTGTAAGAGATGCACTTATATGTCCAAATTGGAAGCCACACACTCTCTAGCCAAGACTGGAATAACTGGTCAAGAGGAGAAGGTCAGCACTTGCACCACACCACATGGAACACATAGCCCTCCAGAACACACACCAGCACTGCCTTCACATAAAAGCACAAACCACACACCCACCTTTGCGGAGGCTCTCAATAAAAATCTACCCAAACAGTAGAGACCTCCAAGGCAGAAATGCACTCGACCACCACAACACAACACTAATCACGAGACACATAACTCTCCTAAACAGAGTGCCATTCAACCAAAGCCCCTAAGGCAAAACAGCATGTCCAACACACTAGTCATAGGTGTTTTGATAGTGAGGCATACTGATGTTCCACTCACTAGGTTGGATAAGGAGAAAGTAGCAGTCAGCTGCCTGTCATGTGCCAGGATCCACCACATAATGCATGCATGTGGGTGTGAATGACCTGAGACGTGCCTCCCTGGTCTACATGAAAAAAGACATGGAGGATTTCTCTGATTATGTAGCCCAGGAGGGTATGACCCTAGCCTGAGAAGCATCCTACCCTCACCCAGAATGATACCACAGTACATGCAGAAAATGATTGATTTCAGTAACTGGCTAAGTTTCTGGTGTCATTATAAGGAGATCCAGTATCTGTCTGCCTGGGATGACATGATTGACAGACCTCGATGCTTTGCCAGAGATGGCCTGCATCTGTCACCCCTGGGCTTCCAGATACTGGCCAAGGCTCTTGCCACCCCTATAGTGCCTTTTTAAGTGGTGTTCCAAAGACCAAATTACCACCATAACAGCTACAAACAAATGCTATCTGAGGGTCATGCTGCTAAATCCTAGAAGTCTAAATCTCAAAATGCACTAGCTCACAGCATGCACTCCTTAAAATGGAGAACATCGACATTTGTACTGTAACAGAAACCTGGTGTAAAGCAGCAGAAAGCACCCCTGCATTACCAGGCTATAACTCATTCCACACCTTTCGGCCCCAGAACTTGGACCGAAGCTCCAAATCTGGAGGTGTTTCCACATTTATAAAGGATGCGCACACCTTTAGATTGGTAGCCCAACATAACACATCAGAGATACTTCAGGTGCAGCTAACATTGGGTAAGACAGCGATTCAGGTTGTAGCCTGCTATAGGCCCCCAGCCATGTCCCAAGACTCACACTCCACATTCCTAAGCACCCTGGAGAATATTAGGGTCCAACCTAACACTCTCATGTTTGGCGACTTTAACTACCCCTCCATTAACTAGCAAAACTGCTCATGTACAAATACCCTTGCCCAACGTTTCCTGGAATTCATTAATTCCAATGCCCTGGACCAGCTCTCTCTTACCCCTACTAGAGGTAGCAACATCCTTGACCTGGTCATTACTAACATGGGTGAGCATTGCTCTACACCAGTTGTCAACTCCTTCCTGATTAGATCCGACCGCAAACTAATCAGCTTGGAAATACACATCACTCCCACCCCACCTCCACAAAGGTAACCACCGTGAAAAACTTTTCCAAAGCTAACTTTAGGATCCTAAAAACAGAGGTGGCTAACTTCACCGTATCCATGCAAATGGAGAACAGTTGCATGACTGCCAAATCATACACCAATGCACTGTATGAACATGTACACAAATGCATGGATCTCACCATACCCAATAGAACCAAGACACTCTCTTCCAAAAAAAGAAAGCCAATATGGTGGTCCCCTGCTATAAACAATTTTTTATTATTTATTTATTTTTATTTTTATTTTGCATTTGTTTACCGGGATAGTCTGACTGGATACATGTCCATTTTCAGCAGAGGCCGGGGAGAAAAGCTCCAAGGTACAAACAGAAAGAGATTATATGGTTCATGTTAAACACTGTTTACAGACTCTTTATATAAGCAAGTTATACAATTCCCAAAGTTTAAAAATTCACAAGGTAAAAGACATAGAGTTTGAGACACATCTGAACTGCAATTAAAGTATTAGGCACCATCATAAGGAGAGAGCTAGTCAGGCTTGGTACAAGGACATAGCCAGTTTAGTTTGAAATACTGTTTGAGTATTTTCCTAAATTTATTCAGGGTGGATTCTAGGGTGATGTCAGTGGGGAGACAGTTCCAAGTTCTACCTACAGATTTGGCAAACAGGGAGACACCAGCTGAATTATTAGTTTTGACAGTTAGAATTAGCAGTCTATTGGAAGAGTGAAGAGGTCTGAGATTGTTGTAGGAGTTAATAGGTTCACAGGTTCATAGGTGTGTACTAGGCTAATTACCCTGGGGCCTTTACAAGACTAGCCCATAGGATTACCCTGGCATCTTGCCACCCGACCTTAGTTCCCAGTGCATCTGTCAAGAAAAGCCACTGGAGTGATCCATGGGGTGCATTTTCTATTTCGCATCCACTCATCAATATTTCTCTTTTTATTTTTATTTTTATTTTACATTTGTTGACCGGGCTAGTCTAGCTGGAAATATTTCCATTTTCAGTAGAGGCCCGGGGAGAAAAGCTCCACAGAGAATACAATAAAGAAAAACATCATAGTGTTTCAAAGAAAGTTCGTAAAAGACAAAAACAACAACTCTACAGTTCCCTATTATTACTAAGTGAGTTAGTTACTAACTCACACAGTTGCAGTCCAAAAAACCTTATACAAACATAAAATACTTTGTATGATAAAGATACTAAATGATACTAAATGAAATAATTACTACCACACACAGTTATAGTCCAAAAAACATTATATAAAGATAAAAATACTTTGTATGATAAAGATACAGGGTAGGAAGTAAGAGAAAAGTGAGCTAAGAATAAGGGAAGTTAGAAGGGATTAGTAATGGAAAGGAGAGCAAGTAAGACAGTCAACAAGCAAAGAAGTAATTAGGAAGACAAGTGGGAGTAGAAGAAGAAAGCCAAGTGGAGGATAGAGTCAGCGAGAAGTAGGAGGTAGTTCTAAAGTAGAGTATAAGTAGTGGAAAGTTAATCAGGTTTACTACAGGAGCACAGCCAGTGGTTTTGGAAGTGCAGTTTAATGTTTTGTTTGAAAAGAGGCAATGATGTAATCTTTGTTATGTTGCTAGGTAATAAATTCCATTTTGTACCTACCGAATTGGTAAAAAGGGAGTCACCAGCAGTGCTATTTGATTTTATAGAACTAGTTAATAGTTTACTAGAGGAGCGGAGAGAGTTAAGATTGTTATAGGGGATTATGAGTTGAGAGAGTATAGGGGTGTTCTTTGGTTGGTACAGAATTTTATGGGCAATAGTGAGTTGTTGGATTGCAAGATAGTTTTGAAACTCTAGCCAGCCTAGTGGTTTTCAGGTTGAGACAGTGATGTGTCTGTAGGGGTTACCTGTAGCGAGTTAGCAAATGTTATTGTAGCAGGTAGCCAATTTGGTAAGGTTGTTTTTCTTGAGGTTGGTAAAGATGGGAGAAGCATAGAGAAGAGTAGAAAGAAGATGGGAGTGAGCAATCCTAGTTCTAGTGGAAGGTGTCAGAAATGGTAATATATGATATAAGGATCCTATTTTCTATTGACAAGTTTTATGGAGTTGTTAATGTGTTGGCTGAAAGAAAGATTATTATCAATTGTAATACCTAACAGTTTAGTGGTAGAGTCGGGAGAGATGACAGTGGCATTGTTGGAGGAGATGGTGAAGTTTAAGGGGGGGGGGTCCTGGAAGTGGGGGTGAAGAGGAGAAGTTTAGTTTTTTTAGCATTTAATAAGAGGAATCGACTAGAGAACCATGTTTCAACGGTATTAAAGATTTTTTGAGTATGAGAGATAAGTTCTGAGGTGGAAGATGCTGAGCAGATGAGTGTAGAATCATCGGCATATTGAATGCAGGTAGCTTGAGGGATTATTGTTTGGAGATCATTAATGAAGAGGGAAAAGAGAAGTGGGCCAAGAATGGAGCCTTGTGGAACTCCGATATAAACAGGCAAAAGAGAAGAAATGTGATTATTCCAGAGAACTGCTTGTTTTCTGTTTGTAAGATAAGAATTAAACCATCTAATGGCAGGAATATCAAAAGATAGGGATTCAAGAGTATTGATTAATAAAGAGTGGTTAACCATATCGAATGCTTTGGAGAGGTCAATGAAGATGACAGAAGAGAGTAGGTTGTTGTTACGGTTCAGATTAATAGAGTATACAAAGGAAAGCAGGGCGGTAGTAGTACTATGATATGGTCTGAAGCCATGTTGACAGTTAGCTATAATGTTGTGGAGAGAGAGGTGTTGTACAAGCTGATGGTGGATACATTTCTCCATAATTTTGGCCAGAGGAGAGAGGAGAGCAATAGGTTTATAGTTGGAGTAGTCTATGGAGTTACCACCTTTATAGAGTGGGATAATATGAGAGACCTTCCAGATATCTGGGATGATTCCTTCTTTGATTGTCCTATTTATGAGAATAGAAATAGGATATGCGATAACCTTGGCAGCTTTTTGTAGAAAGAGTGAAGGTAGCTTGTCAGCAGAGGGGGTACAAGGTTTTAGTTTGAGAAGGAGTCTGTATATGTAAGATGTAGAGATAGGATGTAAAGAGAATTTAAAGGAAGAGTTTGTAAGGTTACATGGTGGGTGTGAGTTGTTGGCATTCAGTTGTTTAGCAAGAGCTTGTATAGTTTCAGTGAAGAATGTGTTGAAAGCATCTGCAGTTTGTTGAGGGGTATCAGGATCAGCATTAAGTGGGGAAGGTCTTTTAGAACTTCCTGGGGAGAGGAGTCTATTGACTGAAGACCAGAAAAGTTTAGAATTATTAAGATGAGTTTGTTGTAGATTGAAGTAGAATTTTTTTTTGTCAACTATTATTGCCTTTTGGTTAGATTTCTAAGCTGGCGGAAGTGTAGAAGATCAGGGTTATTTCTGTGGGATCTCCATGTGGCCCAGACTTTATTTCTAGTGAGAATAAGTTTTTTGGTTTCATGGGAGAGCCAGGGGGCTGCATTAGATTTAATTCTAATGATACGTTCAGGAGCATGTATGTCAAGAATGGATAAAAAAGTAGAGTTAAAGTATAGTACTGCATTTTCAAGAGGAAGTGTTTTTAAGGGGTTCCAGTTACATGCACTAAGTTCAGACTGAAACAGTTCTGGATTAAAATGTTTGATAGTGCGTATATTTCTTATAGTGCAGAGGTTTACACAATCAGCCTTTTCCCTTGTTATGAATGTTAAGGAGTGATCGCTAACATCATCTGGCAAGGTTCCTACTTTGTAACTATCTTTGACTTTGTTTATGAGAATCCAGTCTAAAATGCTTTGTCTATTACTATGTTTGTTGAGCCTAGTAGTTGAAGTAATGGTTTAAGTAAAACCATGGAGGTTGATATGAGAAGAAGGATTATCAGCATTAATGCTATTCCAGTCTATATTCAGGTCACCTAGTATAATGGTTTCTTGGGGATATGTGGCAGATATCCAGCTAAGGTAATTTTCGAGGATTGGTATATTATTACCAGGTGGTAGGTACATACATATAATATAAAGGATTTTTGGAATTTAATTGAGTTTTGCAATGATTGCTTCTACCTTGCTATCTTGAGAGAGAGGCAGGAAGGGTAGTAATATTCAGATGGTTTTAAAAGAATGCAACACCCCCCACCTTTGCGGTTGGGACGGTCAAGTCTTACTATATTGTAGCCTTGGGGAGTAATCTCAGTGTCTTTAGTGAAAGACTTTAGCCAGGTCTCAGAGAGGCAGAGAATATCAAATGAATGTGTGTGAAGGAGGGAATGCAGGTAGGGTACTTTGTTGTTTATGCTTTGGGTATTAAGATGTCCTATTAGGAAGGTGTTATTGAGTTTGGGTATGGACATTAGGGGAGAAGGGAAAGTAGGACCAGGGTTAGGGTGGATATCTCCAGCTTGAAGGGTAAGATTAATAGGTTTCATAGTGAGGTTACATTTTAGAAAGGTTAGTAATTTAGTTTTGTTATCAGAAGGCAAGACATATTTGAGATGTGAAAGTCGGTGGAATTTAGGTAGTTGATAGTTAGGGGTAGAAGAAGTATATGGATATGAATTAAGTGGATTGAGAAATGTTGTAGTGTGTTTATGTGGATCAAAAGGTTGGACATACAAAGGTTTCTCATAGAAGGATAGGAGTGGAAAACTGACATAGGGAAAAAAAATTAGAGAGAGAAAAAAAAAAGCTGGCAGGTGGGAGCCATAGTAGGAGTAGGAGTATTAGAGAAAGGTGAGAAAAGTATGAGAGGAGGAAGTAGAAAGGGGTATTCTATTGTTAAGTAAAAGTATAGAACACCTTAGGATAAGAAAAAGAGAGGATAGGAGTAAAACAGAGAAAGGAGTAAAATGTAAGAGGTAATTCTAGTGTATCTTCTTCTTCTTTCGGCTTTATCCCGGTTAGGGGTCGCCACAGTGGATCACCTGTCTGCACATTGAATGGCAGTGGAGTTTTACGGTGTCTAGTTGCCAGCCCGGCGCCCAACCTTCCACAGAAGGCACACTCACACGCACACCTAGGGCCAATTTAGAGTGTCCAATCCACCTACAGCATGTCTTTGGGATGTGGGGAAACCGGAGCACCCGGAGGAAACCCACATGACCACAGGGAGGACATGCAGACTCCGCACAGAAGGCACCCCAGCCGAGGATTGAACCGGAGAACCTCTTGCTGTGAGGTGGCAATGCTAACCACTGCACCACAGTGGCCGCCCTCAAAGAGGTAATTCTAGTGTATAAAGGAGTAAAATTAGGAGGGGTAAGTGGAAGAAATTGAAGAGGGCCAGTGAGGTGCTCTGCTTGACATGTATGGGAAGTTTATTCCATAGCATGGGCAGTCTCTGGGTTATGAACCTGTCCCTACAGCATGTTCTGTTGATTGTGGTAATGAGGTTGAGGTCTCTGGAGCTTGTGGTGCAGACGGATTGGGATTTCATTAGATGCAGCATTTCTAATAGCGCTGGGTCAGACATGGCTTTGTAAGTCCAGAAGAGATCGCCTCTAAGTAGGCGACATGAGACAGAGAATAGTTGGAGTTTTTTTAGTCTGCCCATATAGGAAAAATGTTTAAGGCCTAGGATCATCTTTGTGAAGTACGTTTGTGGCCACTCCAGTTGTTCTAGGTGTTCAGTAAGGTACATGCCAAATGGAGCATTGTACTCAATGACTGGGCTAATGAGGGAAGAATAGAGGGAGACAAGGACCTCTTTCTTCCTGGATGCAATACCCTTAGTAATGAGATGTGCCACATAGAAGGACGTTCTGAGCACAGTGGCAATGTGGTGGTCAAAAGAGAGGATGCTGTCAACTTGTGTTCCCAGATCTCTTATAACGCCTTCTGTGTTAGTGAACTACCATCGGTGTGGTAATTCATGGGAACTGGGTTTCTCCCAAAGGGGATGATGACACATTTTTTTGGAATTGAGCTTAAGGCCATGGTTCTGACACCAGTGGTTGGTTTCAGTGAGGTTTTTCTGTAGGATGTCAACAACACTCGGGGAGTTAATAATAGCTCCCAACTTGCAATTGTCTGTGAACTTTATCAGCCAGAGTCCCTTCGTGTTGACTTGGACTTCAGGGAAGTAGATACCAAACAGGAGAGGACCCAGGACAAAACCCTGTGGGACTCAACTCATGACTGTTCGGCAGTCTGACTTGGAGTCAGCTACTTTCACACTGTGGGTTCTATCTGTGAGCCAGTTTGCAACCCACCTAGTGATATAGGGGTTAATGCCTAGCTTAGTGAGTTTTACTATTATTCCTGAGTGGGGAATGGTATCAAAGGCCTTGGCCAGATCAAGGTAGGCTGTATGAACCACTTTGCCTTCAGCAAGATCTACCCTTCACAAAACCAAACTTTGTGGGATAAAGAGTTTGGAGATTCCTTATATCCTTGTTTATTAGATCCATGATGATGCATTTCATAGCTTTGCATATCAAACTCATCAGGTTAATGGATTGATAGTTCCCAGGGTCTGTAGTCGCTCCTCCATTGTGGAGAGGCATGACTGTAGCAGTGTGCCATTCAGCAGGGGCAAAGCCTGAGGTGAGGCTGTGATTGAACAGGTCACACAGGTGAGGTGCCAGTTCACTCTGTAGTTCATGTAGAATACAGCCATGGATATTGTCAGGTCCTGTTGATGCTGCATTCTTGGCCTTGGACAGTGCTGTTTTAACCTGTACAGCAGTAATACTGGGTGCCTTGCAATCTACTGGTATTGTGACTGGTCCCTTGGGGGGGTGGGGTAAAGTTGACACTGAATCTGTCGGCCAGTATATTGGCAATATCTGTTGGCTCCGTATAGGTTGTACCATTGTGCAGTAACTCAGAACAAATCTGGGTATTGTCATGGAGATTCTTTACATAACTATAGAAGGCATTGTGGTTTTCTTTACTATCTGCTGCAATTCTGTTTTCATGGCTAGCTTTAGAGGATTTGATGAGAGATCTCAACTTTTTGTAGAGGCTGATAAGGTAGTTTTTCCAGTCTTGGGACTTAATCTTTTTCCTAATCAGTTTCTCGTTCTGTTGTAGAGTTTGTTCATGGCAGGGGACCACCAGATTGGCTTCCTTTTTTTGAAGGAGAGCGTCTTGGTTCTGTTGGGTATGGCGAGATCAATACATTTGTGTATGTGTTCATACAGTGCACTGGTGTATGATTCAGTGGTCATGCAACTGATCTCCATTTGTATGGGTGCTGTGAAGTTAGCCACCTCTGTTTTTAGGAGCCCAAAGTTAGCTTTTGGAAAAGTTTTTCATGGTGGTTACCTTTGCGGGGGGGGAGGGGGATTTGCAAGGTGATTAGTTTCTGGTTGGATCTAACCAGGGAGGAGCTGACTATTGGTGGAGAGCAATGGCCGCCCATGTTAGTAATGACCAGGTCAAGGATGTTGCTACCTTTAGTGGGGATAAGAATGAGCTGGTCCAGAGCATTGAAATTAATGAATTCCAGGAAATGTTGGGCAAGTATATCAGTACATGAGTAATTTTCCCATTTAATGGAGGGGTAGTTGAAGGCGCCCAGTATGAGAGTGTTAAGATGGACACTAATATTCTCCAGGGTGCTTAGGATTTTTAAGTGCAGGTGTATTGTCAGGTTGGTTAAGTTCTTTTTGTGCCACTATAAGTTGGTTACAATGAATTAGGTTGAGCAGTTCTAACCACCCAAGATAGATCATGTTGTTATAGTGGTGTGCCCTGAAGGGCATCCCAGTGTCAAATCTGGCAATGTGATTGTAGCATCTAGAAAGTTTGTTAAGGTCAGATTTGCTTAAGTTTGTGAGTAAAGGGGATGCGTATAGAAGAGTCAAGAGTAGATGAGAGCGTGCAATGGCAGTTCTAACTGGTGGGGTTAGGAAGGGTTTAATCTTGTATAGTGACCCAAGTTTTTTACTGATGGTTTTGATAGTTTGTTTGACATGCATATCAAATTTAAGATTATTATCTATGATAATGTCTTGGAGTTTTGTATAGGTGACTGGGGAGACTGTGGTGCCATTGTTAGATTTTATGGAAAAGGAAAATGCAGTGGGACCTGCAAGTGGACGATTAGCAACTTTGTTTTATTGGGGTTTGAGATCAGATGATGATCAGAAAGCCAGTTTTCAACTATGTCAAACATTTTCTGGTTTGTTGTCCACAGATCTGATTGGGATGTAGCAGAGCAAATCAGAGTGGAGTCATCTGCATACTGAATACAGTTGGATTTGGGATGACTGTGTAGAGGTCATTAATGAAAATGAAGAACAGAAGAGGTCCTAGTATAGAACCCTGGGGGATTACCATGGTATTAGGAGGTTAGATAGTTTGTTCTGCCATAGGAAGGCCTGTAGTCTACTACTCAAATAAATTGGAACCAGTGAAGAGCTTTATTATCTAAGCAAATTGTTTTCAGGGTGTGGATTAGTAGCTGGTGATCAACTATATCAAAAGCCTTGGAGATATTCAAGAAGAGGGCTGAGGATAACTTATTGTTACAGTTATAGTTTATGGCATTAGAGCAGGCTAGGAGGGGTGAAGTGGTACCGTGATGAGGCCTAAAACCATGCTGGGAGTTTCTCAAGAGATTGTTCTGAATTAAGTTGTGTAGCAGTTGTCTATGAATACATGTTTCCATGATTTTAGCCAGTGGTGACAGTATAGCTATTGGTCTGAAATTAGACAGTTCAGTGGATCTGCCACCTTTGTGGAGTGGTATCACATGGGATATTTTCCAGATGGAGGGGATGGTGGCTTTCGACAAATTAGTATAGAGATGGGGTATGCTATTGCATCTGCAGCTTTTTGTAGATACTCAGTGAGGAGAAGATCAGCTGATAGTGTGGTGGGTTTTAATTTTTTGATTAGGGCATGGATAAGTGATGTAGCAACTGATTGGAAGCTAAGGGAGAGTGGGCTACTGGGAGTGGCGGACTCTCAGCCAAGACAGCTAGGAGGTAACTGGCTTGCTAGGGCTTGGATAATCTCAGTGAACTAGGAGCAAACTCTACAACAGTAGGAGCAAACTGATGTGAAATAAGGTAAAGTCCCAAGACTGGAAAAACTCCTTTATCAGCCTCAACAAAAAGTTGATATCCCTCATCAAATGCTCTGCAGCTAGCTATGAAAACAGGATTGCAGCAGATAGTAAAGACAACCACAAGGCCTTCTATAGTTATATAAAGTATCTCCATGGCACTACCCAGATTTGCTCTGAGCTACTGCACAATGGTACCTCCTATACCGAGCCAACAGATATTGCCAATATACTGACTGACAGATTCAGTGTCAACTTTACCCCTCTACCCCCCAAAGGACCAATCACAATACCAGTAGATTGCTAGGCACCCAGTATTACTGCTGCACAGGTTAAAACAGCACTGTCCAAGGCCAAGAATACAGCTTCTATGGGACCCGACAAGATCCCTGGCTGTGTCCTACATGATCTACAGAGGGAACTGGCACCTCACCTGTGTGCCCTATTCAATCACAGCCTCACCCCAGACTTTGTCCCTATCAAATAGCGCACTGCCACAGTCATCCCTCTCCACAAAGGAGGAGAGATTACAGACCCTGGAAACTATCGCCCCATTAGCCTGACGAGTCTGATATGCAGAGCTATGGAACGCGTCATCATGGACCTAATAAACAAGGATATAAGGAATCTAAAAACTCTGCATCCCACAAAGTTTGGTTTTGTGTAGGGTAGATAATGCCTGCTCAACCTGATTGACTTCTTTGAGGCAGTCACCAGAGCTGTTGATGAAGGCAAGGTGGTTCATGCAGCCTACCTTGATCTGGCCAAGGCCTTTGATACCATTCTCCACTCAGGAATCATAGAAAAACTCACTAAGCTAGGCATCAACCCATATATCAGTAGGTGGGTTACAAATTGTCTCACAGATAGAACCCACAGTGTGAAAGTAGCTGACTCCAAGTCAGGCTGCCAACCAGTTACAAGTGGATTCCCACAGGGTTCAGTCCTGGGTCCTCTGCTGTTCGGTATATACTTCTCTGAAGTCCAGGGCAACACGAAGGGACTCTGGCTGACAAAGTTCACAGCCAATTGCAAGTCGGGAGCTATTATTAACTCCCCAAGTGATGTTGACATCCTACAGAAAGGCATCACTGAGACCAACGACTGGTGTCAGAACCATGGCCTTAATTGATGGTAGTCCACTGAACACAGAGAGATCTGAGAACACAGGTTAACAGCAACCTCTCTTTTGACCACCACATTGCCACAGTGGTCAAAAGTCCTTCTATGTGGCACATCTCATTACTAAGGGTTTTCCATCCAGGAAGAAAGAGGTCATTGACTCCCACTACACTTCCCTCTTTAGGCCAATCATTGAGTACAATGCCCCATTTGGCATGTGCCTCATTAGACACCTGCAACAACTGGAGAGGCCGCAAAAGTACCTCACAAAGAGGATCCTAAGCCTTAAACACTTGTCCTGTATGGACAGACTCAAACAACTCCAGCTATTCTCTGTCTCATATCACCTACTTAGAGGGGATCTCTGCTTGACTTACAAAGCCATGTCTGACCCAGCTCTGCTAGAAATGCTACATCTAAAGAAATCCCAATCCGTCCACACCACATGCTGCAGAGACCTCTACCTCATTACTACAATTAACGCAACAAGCTGGAAGGACAGGTTCATAACCCAGAGACTGCCCATGCTATGGAATAGACTTCCCATGTATGTCAAACAGAGCACCTCACTGGCCCTCTTCAAGAGAAATCTTGATGAGTGGATGGGAAATAGAAAATTCAACCCAGGGATCACTCCATTGGCTTTACTCGACAGAGGCACTGGGAACTAAGCTCGGTTGGCACAATGTCAGGGCAATTCTATGGGCTAGGCTTGTAAAGGCACCAGGGCCATTAGTCTAGTATACACCTATGAAGCTAGGAAAAGAAAATGTGTCCAGTATATGTATGACATTGTACCAAAATGACACATAACAACCGATATCATTACAACTATAAACATATGACATTGGATATTATTATATCCAGACCTTGTACAGATGAATATTGCACCTGGATGCTAGATGTATCTATATGACACAAGTGAGCAAGGTATTATAAATTGTAAAGTGATTAACAGGTAAAAATTGGGTCACATAGTGACATTAGGGCTGCATCTCTTTGGCTTCATCAGAAATCAATAAATACTCGGGGGCCTATCCATTGCTGCCACAGCATCCAGCACCATGCTGTGGAACTCTGTGGAGGTGGTACTGCTGTTATGTGGGGCCATGAACTCCTCTGTCTCTGTAAGGGGTGGCTCCATAGACTACAAACCACATGTCAGCCTGAGTTCCTGTGCCATGGCCTCTGCTCCTTGGATGGCAGCTTGGATCATGTTGCTCTGTTTGTAGTGGACCATGTCATAATTTCAGTCCTGACCACTCACAGCATTGACATTGGTGATAGCTTCATGCCATGCCTGGTCATGGAAGGGCTGATTATCATAGGTGAAAACAAACCGCCATCTACCTTGGAGACAAAGGGCCTCAAATACCATTTTACTTTTCATCTCTGTAAACTTGAGCTTGTGCTGTTTTTTTTTTTTGTTTTGTTTTTTTACATATCTTGTTTGTATGGAAACCACTGGAATTAACAGCTGTGGTAACATACACGTGTTACAAACTCTAGCAGATACGCTATAATAATAGTCCAGCTGCTATGCTTTAGTAGGGCCTAACACTAAAATACATGTATCTACAAAACAAACTTTACCTGAATGGCAGGCATTATTTTGCCCTAAGCACACCCTCCCACCATAACAAAAATACTAGTACAAGATTACAAGTTAAGAAGCCCCAAACTTAAGAAGCACAATGATCATTTGCCACAAACTTGGTAGAAATTTGTAAAATGTAATTCCTTATGTAATATGTACAACTTTTCCATACTGTATGGTACACTTTTATATTGTCACAACCCACAGAAATGCGTTCTACTATTGCCAGTACACTTGCAACGTACCCCATCAGACAGATTTGGCCATTACATGTAGATTCACTGAAAAATGGAACCTTAGTTCTAGACCTTACAGTAAATAGCACACAAAAACCTGTTCTAGTGCAAAGAAGTATGCAAGAAAAGAACAGCATACCTTATGGAAGCATATATAATGGTATTATGTAGCAACAAGTGACTGCTGTAAGAGACTTCTGGATCTGAACAAGGTTATTGTATTGTGTAGCATGGTGATGATTTGTGGCTTTGGTGCACTTTTACTGCATATATTCACCCCTAATTAGGGATTATCTCATTATTGTTTCTGAGTCTTTCAAGTTGTATGATGAGTAAATCTGATAAACATTGTGTTGAGTTCTACACAATGTTGTGCACATACATGAGGACCTGTGTTAAGCTTGGCAAATGTAACTGAAGCCCAGATCACAGGAGTTGGGAAAATGTCATGCTCATATCTCTTGAGTATACCTTGTTATGAGTAATGTTCCTCACTTAAAGTTTTAAATATCCATGTTCCTTGCCTTTCCACATTGAAAGGGTCTGTCACACATTCAAGTGTCAGCAATTTATGCATCTGATATCCTTGGTAAATTATAATGATTATTTTGGATTCATAAAAATAACCTTTTAAAAATCTAACATTGCACATTAACCACACTGTGATTACACCAGTTAAACATTTGGTATGCTGTTTGTGTTCCACGTGCTGACCATTAGTTCAACATTTTTATGAGAAGTGTGTTCCACAGTCTATTTATGGAAGGTTGACACTACTGATCATGCAGTCTTTAACCATTTAAAGATGGAATCACTGTTGAGCATTCTTTCTCAGCTGCAAGCAGAGGGATGAGGACTGCCATATTTCATTTCTTAAAATATTATTAGAACCTTAATAAAGAAGTACCTATATTTTAGTATTTCACCATCCATTGTGCAGATGAGGTGTCCATTGTTGTACAAAGGTTGAAACAGGAAAGAAGTAATCTTGATACCATTTCTCTGCTATTTTTCCTGAGATCTTTGAAGGTGAGACATTTATGAAAAGATAAGGGTAGTTCTACCTGGAGTAGAGGTGGAGTGAGCAGGATTCCATTATTTTTTCTAGACATCCTCCATAAGCAGTATAAGCAGCAGCTCCTGCAGGAGGGCTATACCAGATCACAGAAAAAGGCTGATGCCTGGAATAGTTTGGTCAAATTTGTCACCCATACTACTGGTGCCCCAAGCATTGGAGAACAGTGGTGAGACCACTGTAATGCCTTAAGTTGCTACAAGTCCGATGTCCTTGGCAGATTTCAGGCTGACGTTAATGGACAATCACTACTATCTCCTGATGGAGAAATGATAAATTAGTAAGCAAAGGAGAGTAGTAATGCTGGAATTTAATTCATCCTCAAGGCTTGGTGAGTACCTTCATGAGGTGGATCCTGTTTTTCACAAAATATCACCAAGATGACACTGATATATAGATTATATTTTATGTTGCATATATCATGTACAGAAGTAGGTTAAAAATAAAAAAAGACAACTAAATGCACAAGGCCCAGGATAAAAAAGTGCCCAATCCTGGTAAGCGCACTGGTGGCAGGACTGGAAAAATGACAGCGTAGAATCCTCAAGACATGAAAACATTCCTACAATGGGGTTAAGCTGGGCCTGGGGGAGGGTGCCTCCCCTGTTGTAGAAGGAAATAGTAGTCCACAAAAATTGATAGCCCAAAGAAGAGCCATAAACACAAAAGAGTGAACTATTGAGGATAAGAAATCAGAAGGAAGTAGTAGTCCACAAAAACTGCAAAGAAAATTATACATCAAAGAAGAGTCATAAACACAAAAGAGTGGACTACTGGGGATAAGAAAGAAATTATGCATTGCTACTATTATGCAAGAAGTCAAGAATTTCCACAGAGAAGATATAACAAATCATTAAGAGAGAAATTAGAGGAAAGAAAAATACTTGCACAGGAAAAACTGTTAGAAGCTTCAAATAAAAATTTGTGTTCATTAATACAACAAATTTATGAAAAACGTTATATTGACTTAGAAATATTGGGCCATTTGGAAAAAGAAGCAACTGTGGAAGTACAAAAATATAACAAACAAAATCTAGAGATTTTTGAAAGGTATAAAAAGAAATATGGACATATGGACATGTGAAGGAAAGAGAAAGCTGATATAGTACAATATTTATGCAAATGAGAAAGCTAAACTAATCAACACAAAAACATAGCCCCAAAAATATTTGAAGAAAAATACAGGCAAAGGCATCCAGATATGGAAAATTTCACAATACAAAAAATAAGATCAGAAAGAGGGAACATAGAACCGAAGAGTAGTAAAGCAGAAGTAAAAAAAAAATAGAATTTGAAGTTATGGAATACATGCAAAGTGGAGGATTTAGTGTAGAAAGCCAAACAGAGGTTATATCACAGCATGATAGAACATTGAGTCCCCCAAGTAAGGAGAAACAGGAGGAGCAGGAGATATCTGAAGAAGAAAATGGACATGGGAAAGAAAAAGAGATTTAATATAATGTGATATTTATATAAAGAACAAAGCAAAATTAACCAGTACAAGAAGAGGAGCACAAAAGATATTTGAAGAGAAATACAGGCAAAGGCATCTGAATATGGAAAATTTCACAACACACACAAAAAAAAGAAAGCAAAGAGTAAAAGTAGAAAAAAGAGTATTAGTAATGGAGAAGTTAAAGAAACTGAAATTGAGGCTATGGATTAACTGCAAAATGAAAGATTTAGTTTAGAAAATCTAACGCTGATAACATCACAGCAAGATGGAGCAATGGTTTCCCAAATTATGGAGAAACCAGTAGAGTGGGAATTATCTGATCACTTGCCTTATGTAGATACTTTGGAGGCTTCCATAGGAAACCCATACAAAAGTTCCAATGGAGTTGCACAGCAAGAGAAGTAACAGGAAACTATGGCAACTCTGATGTAGTCAATGTTGTGGAGTGATAGGCCAGTGAGTTCCCATATGAAAGAGCAATGGATGACACAGGATGAAACTGAAGAGAATGTGGCACAGGAAGTTGCTCTGGAACTTTCTGTAGAATGCCTGCAGGAAATGGAGAACAAAGAATCTGCGCTCACTTTAGAAGAAAATTATCTAAGAGAAGAAAGAGTTGCTTGATTTAATAGAAATGGACAGACATATTAAAATCAATTAAAGAAATAGACTACAGAAATTCAATAAAACAGAAAAAAGTTAGAAGTTTGATAAATAAATGAATATAATAATTAGGACTGTTCATATAGATTCCTGCAATATAACATAAGTAAATAGGATATATTAGTGTGAAGCTATATCAATAACAGATAATGTCTTACCATAAAAACAAAGGGTAGTAAGGGAAAGGAAGGGGAGAAATCAAATGCTATGATGGAAGTATCAATTAGAGAAAACTTTAAAGCAATTAAGACAAGAAATGTCACTATTAGATGAGTACAGAAGAGGGAACAGATCAGCAAAAATACTTATAAAGATAGATGTGATAAAAGCAGTACACAGTATCAGAACAGATCAGGATCTATTGTGCACTATTGCAAATAATAGACTAAAACATCAGCACAAGCAGAACAACTCAGAAGATCTGCAGATAAATATAAAGGAAAAGTACAAAATAACCAATTTATTGATGACCCAAAACGTTTTATAGAAAATTGGGAAATGAGGCAAAAGGAATTGAAACACCACCAATAAAAGAAGAAATAGATATATTCTAGAGAAATATCTATGAAGATGCTGTGGAACATAACAGATATGCTAAATCGATAGAAGTTCAAATGTACAGGATATGAAATGGGATGAAGTAACAGCCAGAGAGACTGAAACAAAATTAAGAAAAGGTCCGAATTGGGAAACTCCAGGCTCAGATGCAGTACCATTTTAGCCATGAGTGAGAACTATTTATATGTGTACCAGAACAAATACCAACCTGGTTAACAACAGGAAAAACAATACTTCTACTTAAAAGTGAACTTGCAAGCTATCTTAAAAACTATAGATCAATAAATTGCCTTCCAACAACATAGAAGCTATACAATGACATTGAAACCAATAGAGTTTATAGTCATTTAGAAGAAAACTCAATCATGGCAATAGAACAAAAGATAGAACAAGGATAATTTATGGTTAAATAAAGTTATAATGGGAAACTGTAAATAGGGGAAGAATCTAAGTATGACTTGGTTAGACTACTAAAAAAAGCATTTGACAGTATCCAACATTCATGGATAGAAGAGTGCCTAAAAATGTATAAAATATATCCTACACTAAATGATTACATTACAGTGATAAACCACTTTGCAGTTAATCTATGATAAAGGACAAATTGATATTTCAGGGATAAAAATTCAAAGGTGGCTATTCCAGGGTAACTCTTTATTACCACAGGTCTTTTGTCATACACTTAACCCATTAAGCTGTCTACTTAACAGATTAGGTCATTACTACAATTTGGCTTCCAGAAAACAGCGAAGTGTAAAGACTTATCTTCCTTTGTGGATGATTTAACACTGTATAGTTAATCAGATGAGGAACTGAAAGCACAACTGCAAGTATTCAAAACTTTTTCAGATGACATAAGAATGTCATTTGGTCTTGATACATGTGCAAAAGCAACCTTTAAAGCAGGAAACTGCAGCACCAAGAAAACATCAGTTTGGGACAGGAATGTGACATAAAAAAAACTTGAGCAAGAAGGAGTGTGTAAATATTTGTGAAATGATAAGGAATCAACAATAAAACATTAACAAATGTGAATAAAACTTAGTACAGAATATTTTAGAAGACTAAAATTAATACTGAAAACAGCATTGACATCTAGGAACAATCTCTAAGGTATACCCATATTTGCTCTTCCTGTCCTAACTTGCAGTTTTGGAGTGGTTAACTGGCTCCAAAAAGTGTTAGATCAGTTGGACAGAAAAACAAGAAGGAGGCTTTGTGGTCACCAAATGATTTATAAAAATCAGTGTATACAAAGACTATATAATCCCCATTCTGAAGGAGGCATGAGCCTCCTTGAAACTGATTACGTGAAGAGTTCTTCAGACGTAGGACTACATACATATCTGCTGACCTCACATGACCCAAACATAGGGAAAGTTTTAAAACATGAGGAGAATAAGTCTAAGATGTCTTCCCTGCTTAGTTTAGCAGAAGCATATTGGTGTCAAGTAGGAATGGAAATCAAAACAAAAGTAGATAAAAATCAGGCAGCAAATGAATGTGCCAAAAAACAAAAGAAAGAATATAAGTTGAAGGATCAGACAAAAAGACAAGAAATGTGGAAAATGCATAAATATTTTTACAATTATAGAAACTCTTGGAACCACCTCATGTTGATCAGGATTGAACACAGGAATGGTAAAGTAGAGGTGAATTTAAACCAAAAGAAGAAAGGTTAATATTGGTGGCCCGAGATCGTGGACTGTGTACATGTTGTTTTTTCAAAGTCCATCGAACATTTGGGAGAAACAGACAAATGTAGGTTTTCTTAAATGGAACTGGAAACAGTCAGACATCATGTTGCTGGTTATGATATACTAATGGCAGAAGCACTGTATACTGAAAAGCATAATAATGTGGCAAGACCATGGCACTGGGGATTGTGTAAACATTATAGTACTGAAGTAGCTGAAAAAAACAATGGAAACATGAGCCACAAAGCATTATAGAAAGTGATGGAGTTTATATCACATGGGATCATCCTTTACTAACAGTTCAAAAACTAGATGCGAGGAAAGCAGATATAGTAGTCCACGATAAAAAGTCAAAACTGCCATTGATCATTGAAATTGATACACCCAGTGAGTACAGTGTCTTACATACAGAGAGACACAATGTCATAAAATACCAGAATTTGCCGGCAGAAATGAGGGCAATGTGGTGGAAGCATCCCCAGACAGTTCCAATAGTAATAGGAACAACTGGTCTTATAAAAAGAATTTATAATCATATTTAGATCTATTACTTATACATGTAACTGCACATGAATTGCAGAAGGAGTCAGTACTGGGAACATTGTGGGTGCTGCAAAGGGCACTTCTGACTAACATCAAATGTTGAAACAATAATGATTTCATGAACTTTAATCATACTTTGACTTAGGAAAGGGGGCCATTCTCATGATGTTGCTAGAAACCCAAAAGACTTGGAGAAATAAAAAAAAAATCCATTCCCATCATGGTGGTAGAGACCCAAAAGACTTGAGGCAGGATTCACGATGGCTTGCACGGAGTCTAAGAGTCGTGTAAGACTCCATGCAGCCATCGCGATCCAGGAACAGCCCAAAATCCCGTGTAAGAGACCAGCTAAAACGTCTCTTACACAGGCAGGGCGTGGATATGCTAATTACCTCACTTGCAGCCGAAAAGCATGCACATGAGGTAGATTAGCAATCCACGAAGCAGAAACCAGCCCGTGTAAGTGTTGTGTTAGGTGCAGAAATGTACTCAGTTGACAACTGAGTACGTTACTGCAAATAACACAATGGAGCCATGACAGCTCCAAATAAAGTGTGCATATGTAGCAGGCAGCATGCCAATGGCCAAATATGTGGCCATTGGCACAGTAACCCGATGCAAACATGAAATAAAATATATATTTTTTTCAACGATCGGTGATGTTGAAACGCAGCGCAGCCCCGTGCAAACGGGCTGCGCTAAATAAGATATAAAAATAAAGGTTTGAAACCCACAAATGTGGGTTTTATGAAATGCATGGATTTGCAATGCAGGGACTAGCAGACCGAAAACAACATGGCCACCGTCTAGTGGTTGCTATGGGGGGAAGCTGAGTGTAAGACATGTAATTAAGCATTAGTAGGCAATCCTATGTAAATGAGTGGTAGGAGAGTGAATCACACTGTCACACATCAAATGAGCACATTCCGTGTAGTGTAAGAGTTAGATAAGGGGGAGTAACAGAGTAGGAGATAGGTGACATCACAGGGGGGGATGTCAGGAAGAAATCAAGCTCATTGGAGCAAAGTGGTATGTGAAAGATGTCAGTCACACAGCATAAAAAGAGGAGTGTCAACAGATAAGCATGGGAAAGTCAAGAAATGAAAGGTGTACACTGTGGCCAACACCAAAGTTTCTTGCTGTGCATGCATGCGCACGTGTGCACGCTGGGAGGCGCGAGTAAGACAGAGTGCACGCTTGTAAGGCAGAGTAAGCATGTAAGAGCCTGTGTAAAGATCTATAAACCTATTTGCACTGGTGTGAGTGCATTTTAACCCAAATAAGCAGATTCTAGTCCGTGTAAGCATGTGTGCACACGTGGTAGCCACTGTGAGCGTGTTTTTGCTGGTATGCGCGCTGCTCCCCCCTGAGGAAACAGAGAGGAAAAAGGAAGCAGAAGAAATAGTAGGAAGCTAGCAGGGAATACTGGTAGAGCTAGCAGGTGAAAACAATTAGAAGCAGGCAATCACTCAGGCAGAATACTAGCCCAGCCTAGCACTTAAAACACTGCAAACAGCACTGCAGTACGTTTCTCTCAAGAGACACTGCAAGACAGGAGTAAGCTAGTAGAAGTGAAAACTGAAAAAGCTGCACTCAGACCAAACATGCTAGGGGCTGCCATAGCTGTTATAAGGAGACATAGGAGACTTGCTGAGGGTGGTGACAATGCAAATGCTGCCAGACAACGCACAGTGAGGAGACGGAGAAGAGTGTACAGGCCCAGGGTCACCTACCAGGGGTTACATGAGCTGGAGATAGTGGAGCACTATAGAGTGGACAGAGACCTCCTGCAGCAAATTGTTGAACTGTGCAGGCCACACCTCACACACAGAACCAACAGAGGGGAACCCATCCCAGTGGAAACCAAGGTATGTGTTGGCCTAAGAATACTAGCAACAGGTACCTTCCAGAGACCAACTGGTGATATGATGGCGATATCACAGGCATCAGCCTCCAGGGTACTGCACCAGTTCCTGGATGCCATGTCAGCACATGTCGGTGAGCATGTATATTTCCCCAATTCCCGTGAGGTATTGGCCAGCAATATGCATCTCTTCCATCAAATAGCGGAATACCCTGAGGTAGTGGGTGCAATATACTGCACGCACATACGCAACAAAACACCAGCCGGTGAGCGGGGTAGGGCCTACATTAACCGCAAAGTCTTCCCCTCCATCAACTACCAGGTCATGTGTGATGCCCAGGGCATAATAATGAATGTGTGTGCTGGCAGCCCTGGGAGCTACCATGATTCCCATATCTGGCATTTGACACAGCTGTACCAAACATTTGCCAATGGGGACATCCCACATGGTCACCTAGTGGGGGATGCTGGATATGCACAGGAGCCGTGGCTGATGACACCCATCAGAAACGCACACACACCTGAACAAGAATGCCATAATGAGGCACACGCACAAACACGTAATGTAATAGAGTGTGTGTTTGGGTTGCTCAAGTCACGGTTCCGGTGCCTGGACACATCTGGTGGAGCCTTTCAGTACTCACCAATTACATGTACCCAAATTGTCATGGTATGTGCTATGCTACATTATATGATTCTGTGAAAACAGCTGCAGCAGGACCAGCATAGGGCCGGGACAAACAGCCCCCCACCATTGCCAAGGCCATCACAGGCAGAGCGTGACTCAGAGGAGGAACAACCTGAGCCTGCCCCAGTAGTCAGAAGGAGGTGTGCCCAGTATGCCCTGGCCTTCGCAAAGAGGCAACGCATAGCACATACACTGGCTCAGTAGGAACCCAGGGAATGATACCCCTCTCTGACTCACTGATATAGTAACAGGGACGCCTAACATGGCACAACTTGCTTTCAAACATGTACAGGGAGTGTAGTATGTGCATGCGACATAGGCAGCCCTGCAGCACCACCTGAGGCATGATTGCCATGTGTTAAGCAATGTAACACCATCTAGTATATGCAAACATGAAGACCCTGCCTAACATCTCACCCTCACCAAGCATGATGCCACACTATGAAGATAAGAAGATCAAGTACAATAATAGGCTGTAGTCTTGCTGTTAGCAAGGGGGAACAAATGGCTGACAGCCTGGGATGACATGCTGAGCAAGACATGATGCCCCATCTGCTAGGGATGGCATGCACCCAGCACACCTGGCTGTGTGGATACTGGCAAAGGCTGTTGTCACCCCCACTGTGCCTTGAATAGGTAAGGCTGGAAAATCAAACCCACCACCATAGGTAGCACAAGGGATAACAACCTGGACGTAATGCTACCCAACGCCAGAAGTCTAACCTGCAAGGTGCATGCAGACCAAACCCACCACAGCATGGAGAATGGTAATATCTGTTCTGTAACAGAAATCTGGGTCAAGGCCCAGAAGAGCACCTTAATACTACCAGGTTATGCCTCATACCATGCTCTACAGCTCCAAAACATGGAACACACTACAATAGGAGTGTGGCTATCAGTAATTGTCAAGGATAACCACACCCCCAGGTTGATACCACAGCAAGAAGCAGCATGGACTATCCATGGGCAAGTAACAGTGGCTCAAACTGCGTCCCTGTTTGCAGCCTAAAACAGACCACACTCACAAACCCAGGAACCCCAGCCAGCCTTCCTGAAGACACTGCAGAGTGTGACTGTCTCAACAAATACCAAACAAGGCACACACAAAGTATGACATAGGTGGCAATCCATTATATATGGAAGAAGTAATCAGGGACCTAAGGACACAAGTGGACAGTAATCCGTCATGTGACACTCACATTGCCAACGTGGCCAGGAAGACCTGCTATATTGCCCACCTTAATATGAAAGGATGCACATGTAGATCAAGAGAGGTCACTGTGCCCCCATACTTTTCCCTTATCAGGCCCATACGTGACAACAATGCCCCAGTTCAGATGTACCTTACCTTACACCTGCAGCAGTTAGAAAGACCCCAAATGTACCTCACCAACAGGATAAAGGGTCCAAACATTTGACATCTGCAGCCTGGCTGAAGAAACCACAGCCCAATTCACAAGCATACTGCCCAGTCAGTGGCGATGTATGCCTGATGTATAAGGCCATGTCCAATCCAGAATGAATGGACATGCTCCAGTGCAGAAACCCCAAATCCAGCAGAGACACCACAGTGAGATATCTGAACCTCCACACAAAGATAAATAGGATGTGCTGGAGGGACAGATCCATAACCCAGAGGCTCCTTACACTCTGGAACAGAATCCCAGTCCATGATAGGCTGAGCTCCACACTCATACTCAACAAGATAAATCTGGTGAAGTGCATGGGAGATAGTAGGT
The DNA here is from genome assembly GCF_019279795.1 of Protopterus annectens. Classification (NCBI taxonomy): domain Eukaryota; kingdom Metazoa; phylum Chordata; order Ceratodontiformes; family Protopteridae; genus Protopterus; species Protopterus annectens. Next base: position 1,598,032,892 of record NC_056728.1, read on the forward strand.
GTAAACTGGGGGCCATCCCTGTGTCACATCTAGTAAAGTAAACCCTACATGGGCATAATATGCACATTGCAAGGGGTGTCGAAACTCACACACAGTCTGTCCATGCTCAAACAAGGCCAGGGCAGATAGCCTAGTATGAACCTATGAACCTATGACGATACAAATTGTGCAGGACACAAAGGATTATCACACAGCTGTCCTACCTGATGGTAGGAACCATGGTGATAATCCACAGATATGCTCTGCAGTACTCTAATATCACAAACAATACACCAAACCCACACACATTGCCAACATCCTACCTAACAGATTCTTTGCAAACTCCCCACCAGCACCTAACTGACAAATATCTATCCCAGCAGAGTGCTGGCCCCCTGCATTGCAGATGCTGAGGTAACAGCCAGCATCTACAAAGCACACCACACAGCATCAATGGTACCAGATGGTGTCCTGGGTTGTGTCCAACAAGTACTGTAAGAAGAATGGAACACCAAATAGCACTACTGCACAATATCAGTCTTACCACAGGATATGTACCCAAAGAGCAGTGTACAGCAACAGTGGTCCCTCATCACAAAGGTGGTGCCTGAATGGATACTGCAAACTATCACCCCTCAACCCTGACTATGTAGGTTGGCAAAGTAATGGAGAGGATGATCATGGATCCCAGGAATAACGAGATTGGGTACCTACAGACATTGGAACCTACCCAGTGTGGCTGTTATAGGGCAGATCCTGCCCCGTACACATGTCTGACTCATGTGAAACATGCACCAAGCCCAGTGATGTGGGGAATGTTGATCACACAGCCTATCTGGACCTTGCTAAACCCTTCTATACAATACCCTAGTCGGTCAGTACAGATAAGCTCACCAGCCTAACTATAAATCCCTATCCAAGTAGATGGGTTGCAAACCAGCTCAAGGACAAAACTGACCTGGTCAGACATGCTGCAGCCATGTCAGACTGCAAACCAGGTACAACTGGCATCCCACAAGGCATGGTCCTGGGACCTCTCTTGTATGCTATATATGTCACATAGGTACAGGCCAACATGGAAGGACTCTGTCTGAACAGGTTCGCAGAGGACTATAAACTGCCCACCACATCGGACCCTCCAGCTGACCCAAGCAACCTACAAAAGGCACACATAGAAACAGACAAGTGGTGCCACAGCCATGTCAACAAGCTAAATGCAGAATAGTGTATAGTCATCCCCTGTGGAAACACAGTACATGGCCAGAAATTACCACATAGGTGTTAACCCAGTAAGTACATCAGGAGCAATAAGAGACCTGGGGACACAAGGTGATAGATATCCTGCATGTGACAACCATGTGTCTGTAGTGGTTACAGAAACATACCATATACCCACCTAATCATGAAGGTAAGCACAGCTAGGTCAGGGTAGGTCAATGTGCCTCTCCAGTCATCCATCAGCAGCCTCACAATTGTGTACAATGGCCTTTCAGGGATGTACCTTAGCAGATGCCTGCATCAACTGGAAAGACCCCACAAATACACCACCAGGAGGATCGCAGAGCTGTAACAGATGTCATGTGTCACCTGATTAAACAAACTGCAGTTCCACACAGTGCCATACTGCCTGGCTGGAGGTGAACTGTAGCAAACACCAATAAATGTCCACAAACAGTAGAAAATTGAAAAAAAACACCACAGCTCCGAAACTGGATCTGAAACCACACATAATTTGTTGTTGCTATGTTGCTAGGTTAACAGTGAAGGGTACACCAGTACTCAAAACAAGTACACGTTTTCCAAATGAGCAAGTAAAAATGAAAGTAAAATAGGGATGTCCAGAGCAAGTTAAACGCACAATGTCCAGTTTTAATAAACAAAATAGCCTTCCAAAAACAAAGTTCTCGTAAATGTTAAGCGCTTTTCGTTCGGGTTATACCCGAACTTCTTCAGACAACCTTCTCTAATTGCTATTACACTTAAATAGTTACTTCCTTCGTTCCTGTCCTATCAGGAAGAAGTTACAATCAACTTTTTTATCAATCGAAACTCAAGGTTTTACTTTTTTATATGTAAAAAAGTTTGTGTATAAATCCAGTATAGTAGTTAATACACATTGAATTAATTTAAATGTCCATTGTCTATATTTTCTGTAATTACTCAGTCCACTGATGTAAGTAATCATACCCTTATTGAACAATAAAACATATCAGTTTTCAAACTTCTTTTGGCATAAATATTCCTGTATAATACAATTAGTTAGTACATAGGTTCATAGGTTCATAGGTTCATACTAGGCTATCTGCCCTAGGGCATTTATAAGCCTAGCCAAAGTATGTTTGGCTTTCGCCACCCATTTTAAATTAATTTTGCTATGCCCTTTTTCGAGGTTATAGGTTCATAGGTTCATACTAGGCTATCTGCCCTAGGGCATATAGATGTGTAGTATCCAACCAGTTCTCTCCTTTGCGTTTTAGTAATAGTACTGTCCTAAAATACAAAAGGACATAAAAAGGTATAAGTAAAGATATTTATATTAAGTCAATTAAAATGTTATTATTGTGTCTGCTCTCTAAAGTAACCAACGGTTCCCCCTAGTGTTTGAATGTAACATTTACTTAAAAGTTTTATTAACCTAATAATTGTTAAAAACATTCCTATTAAGTACCCCCATACCTGGAAGATGTATTGACGTGTACAAAAATATATATATAAAAAAATATATATTAAATATGTATGTATATAAAAAGATATATATGTATATGTGTATGTTGGTTACTTTAGAGAGCAAACACAATAATAACATTTTAATTGACTTAATATAAATATCTTTACTTATACCTTTTTTATGTCCTTTTGTATTTTAGGACAGTACTATTACTAAAAGGCAAAGGAGAGAACTGGTTGGATACTACACATCTATATGTACTAACTAAGAGAGCCCTTCTATGTCCCCTAACATGTAGTCCAGGGAGGTGCGTCACAGGTCATGCACACTGGCACAGACAATGACTGAGTCATATTTGTACATGTCTTGGAGTGACCTGTATGCTTGTGTTATGTGATGGATCATAGTGCCCGACAGGCATCTCTGCATGACCTTCACCTTGTTCGGCCTGGTGAGAAGGACCTCAGTGTACCGGACAATAGAGGTACCTCTCACAACTGTAGCAGGTGTGTTGTCAAGCCGTATGGCCTGTGACTGTTTGGCACACAGGCTTTGTGAGCTATGTGTTGCACGTGCTCTGCTCTGGCTTAACGTTTGCTTGTGTGTCTGCTGTGCAGGTGTCAGCTGCTCAGGCAGGATGCTATTCTGAGAGTCCAAGAATGTACCTGTGTGTTTCTGTGTTTGGATTGCAGTCGTGGCAGGTCTATGTGAGACTGGTACTGTATTCACTGTAGTATCCCACACCACCTGACAGGGTATGCCAGTACTGAGTTAAGAGAGCTTAGCCCCCAGTTTGGCTATGTAGTTGCATCTCTCACATGTGTTGTAAGTGTATGGGAAGGGGAGAGAGTTGTCTGTGTACATGAGGCAGCTGTAACATTGCCACATGACTCACAGATTCACCAACTGGACCAGAGAGTAGATTGACAGGTGACGTTTGCACATGCTACCATAGCATTGTGAACCCCATACTAAGTAACAACACATAGGGTGAATGGGGAACAAGGTACTCAAGGTGAGTATGTGAGGGTGTAGTGCTCCTGATTTGTTAGTGCTGGCATATATGAATGCTGTCTTGAGCAAATGCGAGGTAAGTCATATGCAATGTGTTACAGGCAATCTACATGCAAACAGGACAAACAGTGAGGTTCTGTCAAGTGAGACATGGACATCAGTACAGTAAGCAATACAGATGTCACTAGGGATCCACAGAGGCAATGTAAATCTGCACTGCAGGTGGAATCAGTGTTTCAGGAACATAACAAGCAAACATGCATACAAACAAAGCTACAGTCAGCAGGCCTGTATGTAGACTATGCTACAACAAACTAAGCCAGTACCCAGACATTCCCAGGTCAGACGGGCTGGGTCCAGCCACAACCCCCAACAAGTGTATAGACCATGTACCTTCATAATGTTGAATAACTGGCCTGACACCCAAGTGCTCATACCTGTAATAATACACATTTCAAATAACAGACACTGAGCGCTCACTCAGCAGTTCCAGACTTAGGATGATGTATGCTACCTGTCCTGGCACCACAGTATCCTTGACATGTATGGAGACTCTCCCTCCTGTCATTGTTAGTTCTGTGTTTTGGTGCTATCGTGCATGGTATGAGGTATGACCTTGTAGTGCTAGTGTGCTCTTGTGAGTCTTGAACCTGTTGTGTATTACTGCACAGATATCAACATCCTCAAACATCCTCATTGCAGAGTGAGTGTGGACAGCATGCAACTCGCAGTTGACATGACCATCATTGAGTATCAATATGTACATTTTCATATCCCCTGTGCTACCTATGTAGGTGGCCGTCTCTTGACAGCCTCACCACCAGTATGCAAAGATGTGCAGACAGTACACTATGGTAATTACTATGGGTGTACAAAACAATACAATGACATTCATACTGTAACTGCATCAGGCATGCTGGGATATACCCACAATGATATCATTACACTGTACTGTTGTCAACATTATACTATTACAACACTTCTATGTAGTCACCCTGTGCATCAGCACCATGTTAACCTGTTCCTGCACCGATGTTACAGATTGCAGGAGGTGGCACAGTTTCATCATATGCACAGGGTGTGTACTTGATATGCCTGAGTCTGCCACTGATACAACCAATTGACATTTCTGTGTGTGTGTGTTGGTGAGGGACAGCAGTACAAGATGGGGCAATGTTGACGCAGTGTGTGCGTGTATGCGGTAGCCCTAGGTGTTATCAATCTGCATGTGTGTATGCATGCACACAGTCCCACCTCATGGCTGCCATATACAGGTGTTTGTGGACAGCCACAGACTGTACCTGCCAGGTCATACAGATCACTGTCTGTGGCCATGGACATGGTACCTGTGCCTGGCAGGGGTGCTATAGACCGTATCAGGTACTAAGCCAGACTGGGTACTGTCATCAGAAGCAGGTGGTTGGTGACTGGAGACAGGTCCCTGTTAGGACTGTCCAGAGCCACATGCACGTGGTCTCCTGGGGCGGTCTGATGACAGCACAGACCCAGCATTGCTGGGGCTGCTGCTGGCACTATGTGAGTGGCCGTGGGCCTGTTGTCATCCAAGACGGCTGCCAGCTGCTGCTGTTGCTGGCATACGGCCACGTCGACGCCTCAACCATCCACCATTGCCCTGGCTCATGGACATGTAGTTGTGGAACAGATCTAATGTGTCCCCCCAACGTCTGTCAATGACCTCGGTGAAGTTACGGATGGCAGCCGCAACATCATGCATACTGTCACTCATAGCTGTGCGACATGCTCTCAGCTCCCTCAGACCCTGTCTGGTGTACCGTTCCATAAGTGATTGTGCCTGCATTACAGCCTGAAACATAGCTGAGGTTGAAAGACCTCTGTGGGCACATCTGACAGGAGCAGTACGCCCATGGAAGCTCCCACGAGAACCCCTGGACGTCTGTCTGTGTGGTACCATGTCAGGACCCTGGCCATGGCTGCTGTGTGGGGATGCATGTGCCACCAATACCACATTACCCTGGTCAATTCCCATTGTATCCTGTCCATCACCTAGGGACATTTGTGACAAGGGATGCATTGGCAGGATGACTGTGCACATTGATGGGGTCGACAGCTGTGTACTGTCAATTGGCTGACCAATGACAGACCCTGGCACACCTCCCTGTGCCATTACACACTTATCATCATTATCGCTATCCACAGCAGCTGATTCAGGTTCCCTGCTGCACAACACCAGAGCAGCACCAGAACCTGTGGGAGTAAGACAGGAAACACAGTTTACAATGTGTACACAATGTCACCACTGATACACACATGGGCACATGGGCACATGTACACATGCACACATGCACACATGGGCACATGGGCACATGGGCACATGCACACATGCACACATGGGCACATGGGCACATGCACACATGCACACATGCACACATGCGCACATGGGCACATGGGCACATTGGCACATGCACACATGGGCACATGGGCACATTGGCACATGCACACATGCACACATGCACACATGCACACTCCTCAGTATATGAGATATCAACACACAGGCACAAACACACCTGCATTCAAACACATAGCACTACTGCTTCAGCCTATTATTACTATTAGTATCAAGAGTATTGAAGGTAATGTTATTACACACTCACCAGCATGGATAGGCTGCCTTGCTGTTACACCAGAGGCACCTGCAGAAATGAGACATTTATTGTCAGTGGGCACAACTGTGCCATTTATACTGTGAGTATGATACCGTTCAGTAGTGCAACAGTTAGCTTCCACAGGTCTACTGCTGATATTGAGAATATCACTCGCACAATAATATCCAAGATTACAGCTACAATTCGAGGACACACCTCACACATGCATAACCTAACAGTGTACAGAATGGTCAACTATACACATGGCATGTTACCTGCATGCTCCGTGTCCTGCTGCTGGGTGGCTCCAGCCTCCATCATTACACATGTATGCTGCTGCTGTTGCTGTTGGGCTGGAGCCACAACACCTAGGAGTAGCCCCTCCAGTCTGGTGAGGGGGGATGTCTAGCCACCCCACCACCTGTGGCAAGCTGCTGCCTGTGGATATCCAACGCATGCTGATGGACATTTCTAATTAAATCACTGCAGTGATGGCGTACCTGCTCATATGTCTGGTTATGTGTGCCTATGTCATTTACCCGATGGACCAGGTCTAGCCACAGTGCAGCCCTCTCCTGCTGGTTCTGGCTGGTGCAGGAAAAGTGTATTGCGAAATCCTGCACCAGGCTCTGGTGTATCTCTTCCTCCTCCGCAGTGGAGCACACAGGGTTTCGCTGGTGAACCATAGCCCTAAAAAAGCGAAGGAAAATATGTCAGCAATATCTGTCAGCAAACTATGGCACACATAATACACATAATACTCAACTGTAGTGATATAACTTAACCACCATATATAGCATCTATCTGTCTATTGGGGGATACACATGTAAATGACCAGATATCAGTGCTCATCCGACAACTGTGCAACAGTACCTGGCACACTCTATAGGACAGACTAGTATACTGCAGCAGTCAGCACACTGGTTCAGGTCCAATGCACAACCTCACACTGGGGGTTTGTATCAAGGTACTGTATGGGGAACATTATCAACCCATGCACTGCATGCAATGCACGTTACATATTTCACTGGTAATGCACACTACTCTTACTTGCCATAACCCTACCTACACCACAATGACATACAGGGTAACACAGAACAAAATATGGCAATGTAGTATGTGTTGATCGCAATACCTCACACATCTGTCTCTGGCCTCACATCAAGGACACACACTACTATGACAGACAGACAGTCATGGTGAGCAATCACACCAGTACATAACATGCACCCAGTCACTGGCACACTCATTCCACCTCAAATATTTGGTTTGCAATGTGTTCATGGTTGTGCATTTTGTCTTAGGTAGGTAGTATGCTTTTGGCCCTGGGCCTACAGCAGCATACTGTTATTCTACCCTGCCCGTTGTGACACCTGTGTAATGATCGCACCTGCTCCTTACAAACAGTTACACAGGGTGACTCATATGGCATATTACCTATCTGCATAACATTCAGCAGGGGTATGTCTGACATCTACTCATGGGGAGCCTTGCTTCTTAATTCTGTGTGGTTTACTCCAGGGTATGTCATTTCTGTGGGTAGGGACCTGTACCTCCACCATGTGCTCTATACTGCAGTGACAAGGACGACAGACATAGGTAATTTGTGTTGTGGATGTTGGAGGTGTTACCATAGTTGTTGGACAACTCTCATGGGTGTGACTGAACTATGTATATCCAGCAGTGATAACCTCTATGTAGGTAGTCTGTGTGCGCTCTGTGGTCTTGTCAGTCACTCTGCATAGGTAATGTGTTTGAGTGCATTGACACAGTTACTTGCATATGTCGGTGTCCTTCTCCATACCTGTAGCTGTCATGGGAGGTACATACCGTGTAGGACATTGTGGGGTGTAGAGGGGTACAGTGACCTACATGTCCATAGCTGACACACCATGTCCGCTGACACATTCCATGTACAGGTATTACAGGACTAGTGTGCCACTGTGTATATCAATGGGGAGCCTATTGTACACTTGTTGCCCCTGTTCCCCTCTGACACATGCAGTGGTGGGCAGGCATGCACATATGTGGTGGTTACTGGTGTCAGTGTGTTGGAATGGGGCATGGTACTCCAGTATCCACACTGGTTTTCACTCCATGCCTTTGTCACCAGGCACCTCTTGCAATACATCTGCACACATGTGCCTCACTCAGTATATACATTTATATATATATATAGATATATATATATATATATATATATATATATATATATATATATATATATATATATATATATATATATATATATATATATATATATATATATATATATATATATATATATATATATATATATATATATATATATATATATATATATATATATATATATATATATATATATATATATATATATATATATATATATATATATATAATATGTATATATAGATATAGATATATACATATAGATGTGGGGAGAGGGGGGAGAGAGAGAGAGAGACAGAGGGAGAGTGAGAGTGAGAATGAGAGTGAGAAGGGGTGGGACAGAGAGAGAGAGAGAAAGTCATATACAGACAAATCTGTTGTCAGTCAGATCTGTCTGTATATGTATATGTATCTACATATATCGATATATGTATGTGTGTATTACATATATCGGTACGTACATATTCTATCAATATCGATGTCTGTGCAGTAAGTGAAACCTGGTTCAAGGCTCCTGAGAGCACACCAGCGGTACCAGACTATACCTCGTATCATGCTTTTTGGCCCCAAAACTTGAGCCAAAACGAAAAGGGAGGGGTGTGTCCATATTCATGAAGGACACCCACACCTCCAGGTTAATGACAACACATGAAGCATCAGAGACCATCCAGGTGCAAATAACTGTAGGCATACCTGCTATACAACTGGTAGCATGTTACAGACCACCCTCCCAATCTCAGGAACCACAGTCAGCCTTCCTGAAGACATTGGAGGATGTGAATGTCCCACCACACACTATCATATTGGGAGACTTCAACTACCCTAACATATACTGGGTGCATTATTCTAGCCCAAACACCCTAGCCCAAAGGTTCACGGAATTCACTAAGTCAAATGCAATGGAACAGCTAGTCACCTCTCCCACAAGGGGAGATATTATACTAGACCTGATCATCACAAACATGGGGACAATGTGCTACACACCAGAAGTATACCCCTCACTAGTCACATCTGACCACAAATAATCACCCTGGATATACATATCCCACCTCCCCCACAACACAAAAGACTACAGTGAGAAACCTCTCAAATGCCGACTTTACACTTCTTAAAACTGAGTTGGTATCCTTTAAGCCCACTGGGCCAGTGGAAACCACATCCCACAATGCAGACTCCTTCACAAATGCTTTCTACGGACATCTCCAAGAATGCATGGATCATGCAATCTCAAATAAAACCAAGACCCTCTCCACCAAGGGCAGGTGTCCTGTCTGGTGGACCCCAGCCATGAACAAATTGTATAACAAAAGAAGGTAGCTACTGCACGACAGAGTAGAATTCCATAAAGATAAGGCATCTCTGACCAGCACTAGTAGAAAGCTACATTCTCTCATACAAACATGCAAGGCCAACATTGAGAGGAAAATCGCTATGGACACTACAGATAACCACAAGGCCTTCTACTGCTATGTTAGACACCTGGGTGGAAACCCTCAGATATGTTCAGAGTTAGTTCACAGTGACAAAAACTACACTGAACACACAGATGTTGCCAACATTCTGGCAGACAGGTTCAGTGCAGATTTCTCCCCTCCCTCACCCCCAAATGGGGAATTACTTATCCCAGCTGACTGTAACCTCCCTGTCATCTCAGATGTCCAGCTGAGAACTGCCCTCAGCAAAGCTATAAACACAGCATCAATGGAACCCGACGGTATCGCAGGTTGCATGCTACGTGAACTCCAAGAGGAGCTAAACCCGCACATATAATGCTATTTAACCGTAGCCTTACTACAGCATATGTACCTGGACACTGGCATACAGCAACAGTAGTCCCACTTCACAAAGGAGGCACCTCTACAGACCCTGGTAACTACCGCCCCATGAGCTTAACCGGCCTGGTCTGCAACGCTATGGAAAGAATCATTATGGAACTCATACACAGAGACATTGGGGACTTACAGACACTTGATCTTCCACCCAGTTCAGCTTTGTAGAGGGCAGATCCTGCCTTTTGAACCTGGTTGACCTTTTCAAACAGTCACTAGAGTCATTGACGAGGGCACAGCAGTCCATACAGCCTACCTGGAATTGGCTAAAGCTTTCGACACAATACCCCACTCTGGCATCATAGACATGCTCAACAGCTTAAATGTAAAGCCATATGTCACAAGATGGGTTGCAAACCGGCTAACGGATAGAAACCCTAAAGTCAAAATCACTGGTGCCATGTCAGAGTCAGAGCCAGTCACAAGTGGTGTCCCACAGGGCTCTGTCCTGGGACTCCTCATGTTCGGCATTTATTTCTCAGATGTGGATGCAAACATGGGAGGGTAGTGGCTGACAATGTTCAAAGATGACTGCATACTAGGCGCCATAGTCGATACACCAGCTGACACATACATCCTTCAGAAAGGCCTCACTGAAAATGACAACTGGTGCCGGAGTCATGGCCTTAAACTGCATGCCAAATACTGTATAGTCATACCCTTTGGGAAAGACAAGGTGCCCACATATTGTCACATAGACAGTAACCCACTGAGTGCAGACAAAGTAATCAGAGACCTGGGGACACAAATCGATACTGACCTCTCATTTGACACCCACGTTGCCAAAGTGTTTGGCTAGACTTCCTACCTTGCCCACCTTATCATGAAGGGATTCACATTCAGATCAAAGGAGGTCATTGTACCCCTATACTCCTCCCTTATCAGGCCCATGACTGTGTACTATGCCCCATTTGGTATGTACCTCACCTGGCACTTACAACAGCTAGGGGGACCCCATAAGTACCTCACCAGGAGGATCAAGGGTCTCCAACAAATGTCATATGCTGCCAGACTAAAGAAACTACAGCTCTATTCCATAGCATACCACCTACTTAGAGGTGATCTGTGCCTGACGTACAAGGCCATGTCCAATCAGGAATTGATGGACATGTTCCACCTTGTTAAATCCAAATTCATCAGAACCACAAGAGCTACAGATTTAAACCTCAGCACAAATATGAATAGGACATGTTGTAGGGACAGATCCATAACTCAGAGGCTTCCCATACTGTGGAACAGGATCCCAGTTCATGTTACGCTGAGACCCTCACTGACTCTCTTCAAATGAATTCTTGACGAGTGGATGGCAGATCATAGGTTTACACCAGGGGTCATCTCTGTGTCAGTACTAGAGAGAGGCACAGTAAACTAATGCTATTATGTAAGGGGGTCTTCACTGTGTCACTACTATACAGAGGCGCAATTTTCTAAATCTATTCTGTACACTGTGTGCAGATAGCCCAGTACTAAACCATGACACTGTGAAACTATATATCTCTATGTATTTCTACATCCCTCCCTATCTATGTATACACATATGCATATTATATATATATATATATATATATATATATATATATATATATATATATATATATATATATATATATATATATATATATATATATATATATATATATATATACTCCTTTTAGTTCCACATATGTATACACACAGTAACGTACTGATGAACATCCATTACTGTACAACCTACTTGTACATTGCACTACAACCTACATTGCTATGTGCACATAGGTACCTTCACATACATATGTATGTAGAGCCTTCAGTGACAGTTGCAGTATGTCTCCGGCCCTATGCACATCTTCATATACATAGATACAGACCAATAACACATCTGGAGGGTTCACAGTATGTAGACTATTATACTAGTACTTTACATTACCTGTGTTTGTTGCAGCTGTTTGTGTAGGCTTGCAGTTACTTGGCCTGCTGTCAACCTCTTTGTTTTGTTGTTACTGTTTTTTTTAATTTCATTTCTTTCTCTCTTTCTTTCTCTCTCTCTTTCTCTTTTTCTCTGTCTCTACCTCCAGAGGGTGCAATGAAAGTATTGCATGTGTGGACTGGGAGTACAGGATGCTTTTGTAGGTATCTGCACATGTCCATGTGATGGCCTCTGCACCAGTTGTTAGCCAGCATTTACTAATTGTATGCAGCCTGTTGTGTAGTGATTGCAGTTCTCACTGTGATTTCAGGACAGTGCTACAAAATGGTCTGTTAGGTAGGCATAGCCCTTTCAGATTATCAGGGTGGGGTCCATGCTGGTTTGCTGTGGACACTGTTCTGTGAGTGTAAGGGTTGGTATGTCTCTCATATTTCAGGCTGTGTTGTAGACACTGCAATGCGTGTTGTTCTGTAAGCTGAGTATTCCTTCCTCCAGTGTCCTCTTCTCCGTGTGTATGTAAACTGACACCTATGACTAGAAATACTGTGTATATGGGTGTGTGTGCTTTCCTGTGGGGATTGTGGGGTAACTGGTATATAGCAGTGGCTCTTGCAATCTGTTGTTATGGCTTCAATATTTGCCCTTTACATTCACTCCTTGTATGCCTGCTAGGTGTCTTTCCTGTAATGTGTTGCTATGGCTTTCCTATTTTCCATTTACATTCACAGCTTGTAATGCTTGCTATATCTGTTTGGGCAGCAATTCCCTATGTGTTTGTTGTGGTAGGGTGTTACTGCATGCATTGTCGTCTGGCCATGCTGTGTGCCTTGACACTTACAAGGGTATTTGATCATGCTGCTGAGCAGGCCTCAGATACTCTCAGGTTCATCGTTTATCAGCCTCATGGAATGGTGCATGTCAGTGGGATACTCCAATGAAATATTCTGGTATTCTGCAGTTGTGACTGTGGGTTATTTTGAGCATATGTATTACTACACCATTTTTGACGTGCAAGTGGTGCATACTTTCAGTAATTCATAGTTACCATTGCATGTGTAGTTGCACCTTTCTGCCTACTGTTAGTACATTTCACAGGGTGAAAGTGGGGCACAGTTGACATTTGTTTTCACATCAGGGACATCCCTGTAACTCAGTCACACTTGCTATGTCTGGGCTCTTAACTATTCAACTATGGCCGTGTTTATCCTGCTCTGAGTATGTGTGTGGCTTGCCAGATGATACTGTGACATTATTACCTACTAGCTACCAACTAGCATGGCTGTTTCTCATCACACAGTACTATTTTACAAATCCACTAGATTTGACAGTAAATTTACATGACATGTTTGTGTACTAGACTTGCTATATTCCCTTTACATTAATTCCTACTATTTTATGATATATCTCTTTCAGCACAATGTTCTTGTATAGCAGTCATGGCTTAGTGGTAAGTCATGCAGACTAGTGTTTCCAAGGTTCTGGGTTTGAGACTGCCGGAGGTATTTTATTTTGCTGCTGAGAAAACTACAGGCCTTGTCAGTCAGAGTGACTAAGGCACTTTTAAGCAGTTGTAAGCGGGTTAGCGCTGGTTTGCGTGGAGGTCACGCATGCGCACTGCCGCTTAGCTTCGTGCACACACGCTTAGCTAAGTTCACAGAAGCACACTCCCGCTTACTACTGCTTAAAAGTACTTACTCTCGCACACACCTGCGCTATTTTCTTTTAAAGAAAAGAAAATGGGGAGATAGGAAAGTGGTGAAAAAGGGGGCACAAAGAGGGTTGGACAGTAGGAAAACAAGCTTGGGTTTTGCAGGAGGGATGTAGGAAAGGCCCATAGCTGCCCATTTCTTCATCAGCAACAGCTGTGCATATGTTGGTAATTTGGTGTGAAATTTGAAACCTTCAACCCCTGAGAGAGGTGTGAGGACAACAATATCTGTTGTACAGCCAATTGTAATTGCCAGTTTACATGTCCAGCAGACATGTGTGCAAAATGGGCAGCTATGTATGGGGTGTAATTTTTTTGTGGGTACAGAGTGCCTTTTTTTTTTTTTCAGGTGAGAGTGGTATGTCAGGTACAGGAAGTTGGTATAGCTGGGGAGGTAGGTAAGGGAGGCTAACAGACAAGACAAACAAGACGCGTACAGGGGTAGTGTATGACACATGTGGGGGGGTTACACAATTGACGGGGACGGATGTTTGGATATATCGAGCCCATGAGCCCACAGATGGCAACAGTGGAACTGAGATCCCCACCCATGGGCAGTTGCCACTCCGCCTTCACTGCCCAGGACGGGGCTGTGCTGGGGGCTGTGTAGGATGGGCAGCAGGCACGCCCATGAGTTGTGCCACCCGTGCCTCAAGCTGGCGTAGGGGCCCAAGCACAGCGTGCCTGCTCTCCCTACGCACCACAGTCTGGACACTATGGAGGGTGAGTGGATGTTCTCCTCTGGCCACGCTTGCAGAGGGGGGATGATCCCCATCCCCTGCAGCGCTTCCACCTGCAGGTGGCACAGGGCCACCGGAGGAGGGTCCGGCCTGGGCACTACTGCCAGGTGCACTCGTCAGCTGAGGTGGGAGAGATGGGTCTGCTGGAACCCGCCTTCCCTGTCGTCCTATGTTTTGTATTATTTAATGACAGTTTGGGTTAGTAAGATGCAATACCATTCACAATTAGTTGTAACAGCATGCATTAGTATTCCCATTAACCAAACACCCATAAATTCAAGTCATTGAACAGCAAGCATAACACATTCATAATTTGAACAACAATACACAATCCAACAACATGCAGGGTTGATTGATGGCAACAGGCAATCAGGTTTGGATGTATGAACAGGGCACATGCATCAACGTACATGCAAATATGTATGAACCAACAGGACAGTTGTCCAGGTGAGTTAATTGTGAATACACATACCCATTTCACGTGGAATGGATTATTTGTGGTTATAGGGTAGGGTGAAGAAATATTTCATTAACAACTTCAAATACCTATACATATGCTGTACATTTCTACTAGCTGCAGATATATACACACTACAGGTCTGACTACAGTTTCCTATGTGTAAACTTATGCATATTCATGATAGGAATGTTACTGCTACATCAATATACATTTCATTTTTATTCATACACATTCATATCTGGCTCTGTTCAGCTACAGCATGTTTGGTATTTCATACAACCATACTATCTGCATATTGCAAACTGAGAGCAACATATCCAAATTCTGGGACACACATTCCAGCTTCAGTACTTTATTCCACACATTTCGCTGTTTGGTTGTGCCTGTCACATTCATTTCATTCTGTACTGACTGCAGTATACTTTATTCAGGAGTTATTACAACTTTATTGGTGGATTCATACCTCTTTCTCACACTCTCACTTGTTTTATTTTTATAATTCAGGATGGTACTTAATTCTAGGCTTTATTGACATGTTTTACTTGGTTATAACAATCCTTTCCAGCAGTCTCACTTGTGTCATGTTTCAGAATTTAAACGGGGAGATATTTCACACATGTGTTTTACTCAGCTTGTGTAGCTGTAATTTTCAGCCTGCTGCAGGTTATGTACTATTATATAGCAGGTGGAACATCTTTATTTCAGACTTGCTTCATTTTTATTTTTGGATTACAGGCTGCATCACACTTATGTAATCACACAGTACTAGCAGAATCTCTCTTACACTGTTACTTGCACTTTATATTAATATGTGACTACACTGCACTCTTTGCAGGCTGTCATACTTATATTTTTTAACAGTTACAGGGAGAGGATTACTAACCTGCCTGGTGGCGCAACCACACAAGCCTATCGGCATAGGCTTGACGATTCACAGAACGGACACCAGCAGCTGCAATATAAATGAAGTAATATTGGAATACACATCTGCATAATATCAGCTAGGTTGAATTTCTACATAAATAATTTCATGTAACTTACTCAGTAGTGGGGCATTGGGCATTTGCCGGGCCTCCTGGATCCAACGGCTCAGTTGGTCCAGCTTCCATCTCTTCAGGTCCGCATGGTGGTGATGGACCTGTTCACCAGTCCTTGGTATTCCTGTGGCACTGGTGAGATCATGTGCCAACCGGTCCCACGCCTCAGCCCTATATGCTCCCCACAGGACCTGGCCCTGCATGAGTTGGGCCTCATGATCATGGATGAGGGGCCAAACCATATATTTGGACTCCTCAATGCCCCACCTCTGTGCTCGGAAGCAACTACCCTCTCCTACACCTGCCATCCTGACTGCAAATCGGTTCCACAATCAGTTATGCTGTGTATTCCCACCATGGGGCTTATTTATGCCATTTTTCCCACACTTATCTGTGATTGGCCATTTTGGAAATGTATCAGCTTCACAAAACCTGATTTGTCATGCTTCTCTTCCCATTCATTCCTATATATATGCTATTACTGCACTTCTAAGATCAACTGTCATGGCTTAGTGGTTCGGTACTTTGACTATGGTGCATGGTATCCTGAGTTCGAACCTGGCCATTGCTTTTTATATTTTATGACTGTCTACACAGGCTAGAAGGTGTGTCTGTGTAAAGGCAGTTTTGATACAGCTTGCTCAATGTTGCCCGTCGGTTAGCTTGTTGGCACGGTGCGCAGCTCCGCGCAAACGGGTTACGCTGGTGTACTCGTCATTTGGTTGTCAGCACGCATATTACGCTCAGCTCAGCTGCGGGCACACAGTTTCAGTGTGTTAGAACTCTGCTCATCCCATCCCCAAGCACTCATTTTACACCTGTTAAACCACTGCTCACCTATGGGCACTCATTTTGCACCTGTTAAACCACTGCTCACCTACGGACAGGTATACTCAGCTTGTTAGAGTGTAGCTCAGCTATAGGCACTTCTGACATTTGTTTTTTTTTTTTTATTATCACACATTTCTTCATAATACATTGACCATTTCATTACATTTTACATAAAAATAATTGTATACATGTACATATATGTCAGGGAATTGTTTCGTGCTTATTTCACTAAAAATAAAAATTGATGTTGTGGGGGCTCGAACCATGACTGCCTCCTCTTCAGCCGACATCTCTACCGCTACGCTATTGCTTCTTGGCTTACTTTGCATATTTAGATCTTATATACTTTTCCACTGACTGCTAACTGTGGCTAAGCGACGGGCACGCCCGCGCAAACGTACACACTCACGGGCAAACATCTTTAAAACTTATAAAAAAATATAACATGTTCATTTTCCCATTTTATGTTTATAGTCTGTGGGGGCATGTGTTGCGTTGTGTTTATTGACATTTACGCGGACTCTGTCGTGGGGGTTTACTTTCGGGACTGTTACTCTTCTGGGGCATGTCCATTTGCAGGGCTCGCCCTACGGACACACCCCCTACTTTCTTAGATGGACCATGTTAGCCTTGGGTGTGAGTCAGCATGCCCTTATGAATATGCATGGCATGCTGACGTCACACCGTTTAACTGCAGCCTCCGTGTAAGCCTTGTAACTCTTACACGGAGGCTTCGTGAATCCTGCCCTTGGAGAAATTAAAAAAAAACAAGTATAAGATAATTTATCAGTCCATACACCCAGCGAATGAATAGTACAGCATGCTTTTTCATTCTGCTTTACCTTTATGTTCAGCCCTTGTGGAGATTGAAAGGAACAGGGAGATGCAGAAGCAGACTATAGCACCTGAGAGAGAGCTGGGGTAGTCTAGCTGTTGTTGTGAAAGGTCTGTCTGCATAGTGAAAGACAGCACA
The DNA here is from genome assembly GCF_019279795.1 of Protopterus annectens. NCBI lineage: Eukaryota > Metazoa > Chordata > Ceratodontiformes > Protopteridae > Protopterus > Protopterus annectens. The sequence goes on from NC_056728.1 coordinate 1,598,050,812, forward strand.
TAACAACATCTCTTAATAGGGTCTATATTATATTCTCGAAAGCCAACAATGAAGAATCTGAAATTCTCCACACGAGAATATCGAAAATTCAGAATCTCGAGCGCGTAAACGGAAATCTCCATAAGGGGAGATTTCCATTTACTGCAATGTATTGTGGTCTCGGAGTTGGTATATTTAAGTAGTGGGGGGGTGCAGGGGGGCTTGCCCCCATGCTTAAACCTGTTAGGGTACTTTTTTCTTTCTTTTTTTTTTTTGTCTTTTTATAAGGTAGACGTTTGAAGACATCGACCATATGGTGTCAACCATATGTTGTTCATTGTTTTCAACCGTCGATTTTATAATATAGACCCTCTTAGTATTTAGCATTCCTTACTGGAATTAGCATGACTGTGTGATGTTAAGAGTTTTGATTCTGCAAGCCACTTCTTGTAGAGCTGGACAAGTGGCTCATCCTGTTAAGTCTCTGTTTACCAAGATTGTTGGGCTGGCTAGTGGTTTGATCCCCTACCCCCTCAAAAATATATATTTTTTACTATGACATAGTTTTAACTGTCAAACTAGTTAAAAAAGTAACATTGTAAATGTTGTTGTGTCTTTCGGCTTTTCCCGGTTAGGGGCCACCACAGCGGAACTCCGGTCCGCTAATGATTGGCAGTAGATTTTTGCGTGCCAAGTTGCCAGCCCTGATGCACAACCTTCAACGAAGGTGCGCCCATTCACGCATGCATGTCTCCAGACAGAAGACACCCTAGCTTAGAATCAAACGGGACAACGTCTTGCTGTGAGGTGACAATGCTACCGCAGCACCACCACCGACATTGTAAATAAAATAGTTAAATTATGTAGGCTCTGTTATTAAAAGCTTATTTTCCTTCACTGAATTTTATGAATATGAAAAAATATATAATGCAATTTCATTATTTATGTATGTGTCTTCCTCCACCCTCTGGGGCTATCCTTTCTATTTTATTTATTTATTTTGTTTTGTTTATTAGTGTACATCCATTTCTGTTCTTATTATATGCAATAACCTGTAGTGACGAAATTTGCATGGCTTGTTGTTCCCCCATATGTGGTAGCAGCAGTGCTACCACCACTTCCATTACCACCAGTGGCACTCAGCACATCTGTGTCCCAGCCTGCCAGAGTTGCCTCCACACATTAGGCCCTACTTACATCACCTGAGTCAGGTAGCCCTGCATTAGAAAGTGGCAAACTGGCACCCACCAGTAGCAATGTAAGTGGAGAAGACAATTATGTCCCCTGTCATGAACTGTCAGAGCTTATGAGAGAGGAACTGGACAGTAGGGTAGATGCCCATGTTGGCCCAGGGTGAGAAGTAATCTCCCACTGCTTCAGATATGCGAAGACTGCATCTTTGCACATCTCTGCACATACAATACTTTCATGAATCATGGTGTTCCCCTCCATTTTGTGTCTATATCCACAAAGATATTTAATACAATCTTCCCCTTACCATTATCTTCCCTGTATTTGTGTGATGTCTCCTTCACCATTGTTTTCAGTATCCCTTATTGTGTTACCTCACACTCCATCAGTCAGGTCTGTCTTACCTTGTTACCTACCCTCCCACTCTTACTCACCTCTTTCTTTTCTGACTTCTTTTTCCAACTTTCCTTGATCAAAAATCATTAAAAAGCTATATTTTCAAATAAATAAATAAATACAATACTCCTGGGAGACTGAGTAGTACTAATTGGGTTTTACAGGACTCTATAGCCTAGAAATAATGTTTTTGGCTTACCTATGACAGCAGTTATCTCTGTATTATATGAGTTGTCAGGGGCAAGCACAATCTGAGGAAGTTAGGTAGTTGCATTGTGGGTGGGGAGGGGTGCCCACGGGCTTTGTTGGGATCCTTGAGCTTTTGAAATGGCCAAGACATATCTGATAGATCTGAGCCAACCCATCAGTGAGAATAGAGGTCAAGATGGACAACACACATGGAACTTTATAGTAAAGTACATAACAACTTCTTTTTTTTCTTGGTGCTGCAGCTTTCCTACTTTAAAAAGCAACATTAATCAAGACCAAATTGCTTTCTTGTATCATCTGAAAATGTTGTGACCATTTGCAGTTGAGCTTTCAGTTCATTATTTGAACTATATATACAGTTTTAAATAATTTACAAAAAGAATGTAAGTTTTTACACTTTGTTGTGTTCTGGGAGCCAAACTATAGTCTTGACCTAAACTGTTAAGTAGATGGCTTAATGGACTAAGGACAAGGCAAAAGAGCAATGGTAACAGAGTCACCCTGGAATATCCCCCTTTGGATTTTTATCCCTGGAATTATAATTTACCCTTTATCATGGCATAACTGCAAAGTGGCTTGTCACTGTTTCATGGTCGCTGTAATGTAATCAATCATTGTAGGGTATATCTTGTACATTTTAAGCACTCTCTTTTCCTTGTATTTGGGATACTGTTTGATGCTTTTTTGTAATCTGTCCATCCCATACTTGGATTCTTCCCCTTTTACAGTTTTCCATTATGACTTTAATAAGGAACAAATGATCATTTGCTGTTACTCTTTTGAGCTATTGCCATGGATGGGAAACCGAAAATTCAACCCTGGTTTTGCACCATATCTCTATTGCAAACAGGTAACTTGTAAATGGTTCATCTACCAGGCCCATGCTTACACTTATTAAGGGTATCAGAACTTGTTAGAGATTTGGGATGCATGGCTAAGGTTAAAAGACCCTTGTCGTCATTAGCCTAGTAAACACCTATGAACATTTGAACCTATAAATACTCCAACCCATACATCTCAACTAGACAGACCTTTAATTGATGTAAGCATGATTGGCTCTTATAATTCATTATAAAAAGTGTAGTTGTCTCACAAATCATTGATAAATTCAGTCAAAAATTAATTAAAAACATGAGTGCAATTCACTAGGGTTACTGAGACAAAAAGTTGAGATGTGCTCATATTTCATCGCCATCATGGTCACTCCTTATTTGCACACCTTTTGTTTTACCCTCAGCTTAATTCCCCTTTTCACCTCTATCCTATACTCCCATTTCTAACCTTTAATCTGGTCAAAGAAAGGCTAAACATACCACAAACGCACACATGCTCCAAACGGGATTATATATTGAAATCATAATTTCATGGTCATATATTGTATTGATGTTGACATAGAGCAATGCCAGTGGTCACGTATAACCACAGAGAAATGATAGTTCCTGTCCTATGGCAAAAATGAAGAAATATCATTTGTATAAGCTACGATTTAGCCACTGATTGTGCAAATGAGCTTAATGTAGGTATAACTTAACAATAGTGAAATATGATAAAGTTAATACTTTTTCCTACAAAGACCCCTGTGGCTGAACATACTGATGATATGAGTACTCAAAGCTCAGTGCACTGAAGTAGAGCTCAAATCCCCAGAAGATGGCATGTTGTCTTACCGTATAACATTTTCATCATAAAATTGTATTTCATTCCCTTCCAATGCTTTATTTTATTTTTAAGCACATTTCCTCAGTGACATAGCTGCCTAATGCTCTGGGTCATTTTGTATGAGTGACATAGCAAGGATTCATACATGGTCAGGTATATTTCTTTTTTATTACTATCCATTTCTGTATTACTGATATGTGTTTTCCAAATAAAAAAAAACATCCGTATGTCTGATTCTATAGCATACCTGGCTAGTGATCTGATTTGGAGTTTCAAAGTCATGTGGATACAATCATCTTGTCTTACTAATCGTGTTTCTTTCCCCAAAAATGAAACATCACCATTATCACTGTTTACATTCTGTCATGGACTTTAGCACTAACAAAGTACAAGCAAGGGTTCGCCCAACATTGAGTTGAGAAACTGTGAGATACACTCCTAACCCAACTTCACCCAACTCATTGCCTCTTAGCTCACCTTATGTGCTACACTATGTGTCTTCCCCCTTTTAATCTGAGTAGCATATTTCCATGTCCAAACTCCTATCTGATTCAAATATAAACAAAACACACAAACACAATGCAGCCAAGTGAATTTTTGTTTTACACTGTTTAATGTCAAGTCTGCAAATGTGCTACATGTTGTGGGCATGTATATACTTAATGACCCCTTACAGCTGAATACCTTCAGTAGCTGCCCTAGAGATGGACTGCTATGAATCATGTCAATGTGAAAGTCGTAGGCTCATAGCCATTGATTTGTATCTGGTTACTTCGTCTTGCTGTCTGTCATCTGTTTGTTGTCTTTCTCAATTCTGTCCTAAACCTTTAACAACCTTTAATCCTATCAAAAATATATTATCAAAATATATTATCAAACCACACACATGCCATTCCTAATAAGGGCTTATAGAACAAGACAGATCATCTGTCTATAGTATAGGTTGCAGAATAGTAAGCAGAAAGCAACTTCACTATCTTTATTCACACATACAGAAAAGGCACTTTTTGTTGTACAGCAAAAACTGAGAAAAATCCTTTCAAGATACTAAGACCTTGGCATCCAAAGTGCAACTCAGCTGATCATTGATGTGCATCGATACTGACAAAAATTGAAATTAATATAGTCACTTTAACAGCTTCCATGGCTCATTGTAATCATGAAGTGATGTGTACATTGTCATTACACTACTGGGGGTTGTAAACCCTAATGAATATATGTTGTTTACCAGTGTTCATTCTTTCAGTCTTCTACAGTGATGCAACATTCCCTTGAAATGAGTATTTTCTGACAAATTTATAGTAAGCTTTTCTATAATTTCTCTTGATAATATATTGATGTAGAGATTATCAATTTGTCATCCAGATGGGTTCAACTCCATTGAAGTCTACCTTTTAGTAGTATACTAAACAATCCATGTCAGGTACTAATTACTACTTACTATGCATGTAAACCATATGCCTACAATTAGTACATGTATGCAATAGTTTGACATGCCATGTATAGTGCACATACAGTAGAGGGAGGATTTAGATCCACTTATTGTTGTATGCTGGTTACCAACATTCCCTTTAAATATGTGTTTTCTGATGCCTGTTTTTAAGTTTTATTGTGGCTTCACTTGATAATTCACTGATTTTGGAGAGTATCATTTAGGCAGGGGCTCAAATCCATAGGCAATTACCTTGTAGCAGTGTACTAAACAATCCATACCAAGCACAAATAATATACCATGAAGATGTGAAATAAGTTAAATATAAGATGACAATATGACAGCTTTCACAACTTAGTCTACCCATGCAGCGATGTGTACATTGTCAGTACACTGGCAGAATGATATTAATCCCCTGATGCTTAATCTGTTGCTTCCCAAATTCACTTTTCAGTTTTTAACACTGTTCTGACATTTTCTTGAAATGCATGTTTTTTCTGACTTGTTTATTACAATCTATTCTGTGGCTTCACTTGATAATGCACTAGCATACAAAATATCATTGCCAGGCAGGGGTTCAAATCCATTTCAGTGTAATGTTGGTGCCTTGTTATCATGTATTCCATTCAACTGAAATATGTTTTTAGACATGAGTGCCTCCATGGCATAGCTTACAAATTCCCTGGTTTAGAAAATGTTATTAGAAAAGGTAGGGGTTCAAACCCATTCAGGTGTATTTTTTATCTTGCTGTCATGTGTTCTATTCCATTGGAATGTTTTTCAGTCACCTTTTTATTAGTGTTTTATGCACCATCATTGTTAACCTCAGCTGCTTGTACTTCAGTGTTGCAGCAGGGTGATTTACCAAGGTCTAGCCAAGGGTTCTGTGCTTTGGCTATGATGGGATGTGTGATTGTACACACTGCTTGACTACATGCATATTTGATTAGCATTGCTGATCCTCACACACACAGACACACAGACACATACACACACACACACACACACACACACACACACACACACACACACACACACACACACACACACACACACACACATACACAATGTCAATAGTGCTGGTGTGGCTGCAATTGCAGATGTGGCATTTTTCAAGCTCCACAATAGTGTTTTTATTTGCAAGTTCATGCAGTGGTGATGCAGGCCTTGTAATGCCTACAATTCTGATGGAGATAACAACTTCAGTGTTAGCATTCCATTTTGTATTTTAATATAGACGTATTCTAAAAAAGCTCTTAGAGAAAGTGAATTACTACATACATACAAATATTTCATGCACAGACATTAATGCCCTTCTAATTTGCCAATATACCAAAACACTTCTTCCCAAAATAACCATCCAGGCTGTTCTTAAAAATATCTAAACTAGTACTTGCTTTAAGGTAATTGGGTAGTCTGTTCCATGCATCAGCTACTCTGTCAGAAAACCAATTAGTATAGTTCCCATTCCTATATAATATTCTACATAGGTTGTCTGATGCTTCTATAGCATTTTTTGATAATCCCAAACTTTCCCAGAGATAGTTTTCTCTAAATGCACTATATACCTGAAAAAAATATCTTGTTAGATATCTGTAAGAGACACTGTACACATTTAGAGATTTTAGTCTTTCATAATAACTTAAATTTTCACATCCATGGATGCCCTTGGTAGTTACACTGAGTTTCCATATTGTTATTCCATACTCAAGTTTTGGTCTAATGCAACTAACAAACAATAACTTCATAACTGTTGATTTCCTAGGCTTTATAAATCTTTTTTTACAACCTATAGTTCTATAACTATGATTAACCAATTGGTTGGTATGACTAGAAAAACTCAAAGCTGGATCTACTCACATAACTAGGTCCTTAAATGAGTCAACTACAGGTTCAATCACTGTGTGCTGTATTAAATATTCACCTTTTGATTTATGTTTCCCAAATCTCATATGCTTAGTTTTTGATGTATTTATCATCATATTATTCTCCTGTGCCCAAATGGTCAATTTAGTCAAGCTAGTTTGCAGAAATGCCTTATCTGTAACACATGTAATCAGTTTACCCAATTTCAGGTTGTCTGCATATAGAATGCAGAACACCTCAGATGAAAAAGTTAGGTCTGAAAGTTACAGTCTAAACAAGTAAGGGCCTAAGACAGAGCCCTGTGGTATACCTTGACTGTAACCGAGGATTTCCCCTGTCCATTTGCTATATGATAATTGCCATGTCCTATTTGTAAGTCATCCATCACCAATACCTAGTTATTCTAATTTATTGATCAGTGTTTTGTGTATGACCTTGTCAAATGCTGAAGTTAAATCTATATAAATTACATCACACCACAATTGTTCATTCATAGCTGTTATTATATTGTTATAGAACATCATATTACAAGTGGTGATAGATCTATTTTCAACATATGCATGCTGATATATGGTTTCAAGTCTCAACCTATCCAAATTTGACAATAACTTATCCCATATTATCTTCTCCATTATTTTTCCACAACATGAAAGTAAACTTAAGAGTCTATATGACCCTGGGTTTGTCCTACTCCCCTTTCCCTTAAAGACAGGCTTAATAAGTGCATGTCTCCAATCTTGAGGAATCTTCCAATATTTATATAACCTAGTGAATAATAAATATAATGGTACCATGAGTTCTTACTGAAGTCTTCTCAGGTCATTGTTACTAATTCCATCTCCTACCAGTTCATCTGTTTACCATATTTGTATAAAGGAGTAACTATTTCCCATACATTGCCTTGTTAACCATTTTTTGCAGTATTAATGAGAAATATTGACTTAGTAATAATACAGGAAACAAAAGCAAGACATGTTTGATGGTTGAGGTGATGATTACTAATCTACTGTTAAAATGTACATTTTAGTATGTAAGTTGAAAGTCAAAAAATAGGCAGCTTAGAGTTTATTGCAACAATGCCAAGATGTAAGATTTTTCTGTCTCAGTGGCGTTGTTGTGATGCAATATTAAAATGTATTTATTTTATTTAAAATTTGTTTACTGGGAATGTCCAACTGGTCAGGAGCCCATTTTCTTTGGAAGCCTGGGGAGAAAAGCTTGAAATGATACAAGAAAAACGAACATTATACATGAAAAAGACAATAGCAAGTATTAAATCATACATTAAATAAGTGATGACTACTAAATAAGTACAAAGAGGTAGATGCAATAATAAAGCATGTACTAGATAGAATACTAAGTAAAAGTAATGTGATAGATTACATATATATATATATATATATATATATATATATATATATATATATATATATATATATATATATATATATATATATATATATATATATATATATATATATATATATATATATATATATATTTTTTGGATTAAGGTAAAGAGTGAGGGTGAGACAGAGGGTCAGAGTATTGGAAGCAAGCATATGCTTAGAAGAAATTGTGCAGCTGGATGGGAATAGTTAAGGGTGGAAATCCATTACGTTTCATAGTTTGATATGATAATGTTTAGTGTAAGAAAGTTATTATTTTGGTATCTCCGGGTGTGTAAAAGAAAGATCCTAGAGATTGGATGGTGTTCACCTAGTAGGTAAAGAGCAGGGGCAGGTCTGGTTACATAGAAAATGTTTTTAGGGTGTTTTTGAAGTTGTTAAAGCACTTAATGGTAGTAATGTCTGTTGGCAGAGTTCCAGAGCTTGGTGGTAGCATGAGAGTATAGGCACCATCCAGCTCTTTTGTTTGGAATGTAGACGGTTAGGAGCTGCTTATTGTCAGAGTGAATGGCTCTGGTAGGGATGTAGGGTTTTAGGACAGATTTGACATCTGGGCAGCTATCAGATCTATATATTATCAATGCATGTGCAGAAGACAGCTGAATTAGGTTTAGGTGGTGTGTAAGTTTGAGCCAGCTTTGTTGTTTCGGAGCTAGGCAGTAATGGGAATAATAGGTGTTGTCTGTGGCAAACTTGGCAATTTTATGGTAGCAAGACTGGAGTTTGTTTTTAAGAGAAGATTGTAAATTAGTGTATTGGGGGCTGCATATAAATAGGTGTTGGCGAGGGTTTTTCTGGTGGGATTATTCAAGAAAGTTTTTTTGTCTATGGAGTGTTCCTAATTTGATGTTTTTTTTTTAATGTTATGGCAGATATGGTGCTCAAAAGTTAATTTGTTGTGTATGGTAATGCTGGAACCTTAGCGCTAGAAACTGTTTTAATTTATGTGTTATCCTGAGAGAAAATGTTAAAGTTAAGTGAGATAGATTTTGCTGAGAAAAGCAAGAGTTTTATTTTTTAGGATTTAGGAGTAGCTGGGCTTCTTTCAATCATGTCTCTATTTAGGTGAAGGTAGTTTGGGTGAGTTGCTGGAGATGTAAGTTATCAGAGGAGGAGATTATGGTAGTGTCATCTGCGTATTGGATAATGGAGCAAAGGGAGATGAGGTGTGAAGGTTGTTGGTTAAAACGTTGAAGAGTAAGGGTCCAAGCATGGACCCTTGTGGTACCCCAGTTGTTTTGGTTTTGTATTGGGATAGCTTATTTTGCTATTTAACGCATTCCTGGCGGATGGATAGGTAGCTTGCAAACCATTGGAGGGATGGTGTAGTGCAGCTTACAATGTATAGTTGGTGAAGAAGTTTGTTGTGGAAGACTGTGTCAAATTTATTTATTTATTTTATTTTTATTTTACATTTGTTGACCGGGCTAGTCTAACTGGATATATGTCCATTTTCAGTAGAGGCCCGGGGAAAACAGCTCCACATAAAACACATGAACAAACAGAACATTAAAACTTCAGTTACAGAACATTAAACTTCAGTTACATATAACTTGTCAGACATAAACAGGTGTTACATGGTAATTTAGTGTACATGATGGATAAAAGTAGAATAAAATAAGATAACCCCCCCCTTTTTTTTTTATCAAATGTCTTTGATAAGTCTAATAGTAAGAAAGAGGTGATATTATCAGTGTCAATGGCTTTGAACACAGTGTCCATGAAGGAGATTAGGGCAGTGGTGGTGCTGTATGATGGGCGAAAACCATATTGGGTAGGAGTAATTAGATATGGTGAAGCAATTGTCTATGTATGCATTTTTCCAGGAGTTTGGAAAGAGGAGAGAGGATGGAGATTGGTCGATAATTGGATAGTTTGTTTGAGTTGCTCCCTTTATGTAAAGGGGTGATGATGGATTTTTTTCCAAAGGTTAGGGGCACTGGAATCTGCTATGGCATGATTTATAAGGATGCTGACAGGATATGCTATGGCTTCTGCAGTGAGTTTTAAGTATTCAGGGGGGAGGTTGTCAGAGGAGACAGATCATAGTTTTAGTTTTTGAAGTAGTTTTTGAATGAGGGAGGTAATAGCAGGTGTAAGAGAAAAGGGGGTAGAGGATGTAGTTGTTTTTTGAGGAAGTAAAGGTTTTTTTTTGGTTTGTGCATGGGTCATGAAAAAAGGGGGAAGGGGGCTCAGAGTTGGGGTTTGAAGTAGTTGTGGCAGTGGAATTTGTTAAATGTTTGGTTATGCTTAAGAGTGAAACAGGTTGGCAATTTCTGCGAGAGTTTTGTCAGGGTGTGGTGACAGAATTTGCTTGGAGCCTGGGGTAGGTAGGTTAGAGATGTATTTCCAAAATTGTTTTGAGTTGTTTTGGTGGTTTGCTAGTTGGTTGGAAAAATATTTTTTTTTGTCTAATTTCACTAACTTTTTTGCTTTGTTACAGAACTCTTTATATTTTATTAGGTTAGCATCGGATTTGATATTTTGCCATTCCTTCCATGCTTTATCTCTATTTTGTAGATGTTGTTTGGTATTTTTTGTTAGCCACGGGGCATGATTAGTTTTTATTCTTTTAGTGGGTATAGAGGCTAGACTGCTGAGAGTATTTAGAAATACATTGTTGAAGTATTCAAGGGCATCTTCTAGTAGTAGTATTTTAAGTGGATTCCGGTTAGCCAGACCTCTAGAGGCAGAGGTGCAAGAAACAATCAGCGGACTTTGCAGTAAGAAGGTAAGTGTGGTGTAACCAGCTTAGAATAAAGGAGTCCTAATCTAGGACAGAGTTAACTTGTAAATCAAAATTATGACCATCAGGTTTTATTACACTACAAGGCAAATGATGAGGGTAAAATGCAGTGGCAAAGTAACGAGATGGAAGATAGCCAATAGCTACTAGATCAGCAGGTAGCAGAGAGGCCCTGGTTCAAGCTGGGCAACAAAAACAATAGAGGACAAGTATGGAGAAGCACTATGTAAATCTAGGTAGAGTCATTGGGTATATCACTGAAAGTAAAGACCTAAACAGAAAACACAGCAGTATCAGACATGAGGGAAAGGGAGAAGAGAAATTAGATTAAGGAAAAATAGACATTTTCTTCTAATGGCATCCCTGGCAGCATGCTCGCTTATAACAGTTAGTTAAGCAGTGGATTTTATGACATAACATAATAGCAATAATGAACCTACACTGAGTTTGTTTTTATGATTGTATCGTGTCACAGTATTTGAAATAGGCAAGTGTCCCTTGAGCGCACGATGCCATGGTTAAAAAAATATTACTTTATGACATGCAGAGTGTTACCTCTGTGTCAAAATTACTATATAAACAACAATTCATGCATTTAGCATGATCCTAGAAGTTTTATGATACCACACTGTCCCAGGGCATCTATGCCATGGCTGCCTGCAACAGGTTTTCCAACACATCTCTGTAAAGTTCACCTAATTTCTTTCCTTAATAGCATTTATACAGCCTGCATTTGAAAATTTGCCTTCAGTCCATATGGCAGTCTTAGTAAGAAAGCAGTAAATAAATTAGAAAAAGAAAATTCTTTCTTGTAGCTGAGCTTGTACTTTTGCAGTTATTTACACATTCTGCACACAGGATGCAGCCAGCCATGCAGGCTGCCATACATATTACCTTTTAGAATTCCTGGTAAATATAGTTTACCAAATGAATCTGGTGAAAATGCTCCATTAGACTGCTACCATGGCATATTTATTATGAACCAACTGAAGCTCGTGGTTGTTCCAAACCCTGCATTATGTAATTGTAGCCATATTTTACATACCTTGCTCTGTGTCAGCTAGGGGTGGGGCATGGATATTTTTAGCAAAGATGACTTCCAGCTGTGAGTGCTCCTTATGTGAAAGTATTCAGATTTTTTTTTTAAATGTCAGGACTCAAACAAGCTCTTAGCAAAACAACAAGTAAACTCTTGAGGCTTGCACAGCAGCAACAGATCTTTAGTTGAAAGTGGTACAGGGTTGCCAGACGTCACTATTTGAGCAGGACTGTCCCAAGATCAGCAGCCCAATTCTGAGTCTCGCACTGCCTGTTAAAATCCTGGTGAAACAGGCTCCAGTTTGTGATTTTTGATTGGATGGTATGCCAGCATATGAGCCAATTAAAAATCACAAAGTGCGGCCACTAATGTTCAATGCGAAACAGTGGGCTGTTCTGCATTGAACAGAAGTCGCTCTGCTGTGCAGTTTTTGATTGGCTGGTATACTGGCATATGAGACAATCAAAGGAGCCACTTCTGTGTAATGCAGAACTGCAGGCAGTTCCCCATGAAAGATCTTTTTTTTCCTGCCTGTCCATTTGCAAACCTGCCAGCTCTGAATGTGGAACCAAATAACATGTGAAAGGTAGCACTTTTATACAGCAGTGCTTTTTCTAATTATTTAAAATCCCCACCATTTCTGAAGGGTATTTGAAACCACATAACTCAATCAGTCCCTTTAAGGTACATCCATGCCTTAAATTCCTATATTTTAATGCAAGTTTTAACATGCCCATTTCATTTAAACTATAAGTTTGAATCATTCAGCATTGCAAGCCATCAGTATACAGCATATTCTGTAGAATTTACTCTGTCCTGCCTCTGATACTCTGATTGACAATTTGAACACTTGAAATTGAAACTGGCACGTTCCATCCTTCTCAACAAAATATTCTTTCTGTTTCCTATGTTATTGTCATAAAAATGCTTGGATATTCTCATAGCCACTTATTGATTTTCTCTAAATACAGAGAGATGTATTTTACTCAAGTTACTACATACATCACATCACTGCGTGTGAGGTCAGTATAGAAATTATGTGCAATGTCTGCTCTGAATCATTGGTCAGGGACAAGGGCCAGTTCTTGAGGCTAGTTAAGTGTAACATTATCAGATTTTAGCCAACGTGGCTGGTACAGTCCTGCTCCTGCAATGGTAACACTTCAACTCCTACATCAATAGTGGATGTGTCTAAATCCAAGAGATGCCATCTCTGTGGTTGTCGTCATGCTGACACCTTATGCAGCAGATGTCAATCACATTCAGGTGACACACCAACATCTAGAGTTAAGGAAGAGCCAGTACAATTATTGACAGAGATATTTATCATAAACCGGGACATACATGTGACAGTGAGCTCTCTGCCATGTCTGCCTTGTACCTGCCCACTATACCACAGCTGAGCTCTCTGCCATGTCTGCCTGTCTGCCTTGTACCTGCCCACTATACCACAGCTGAGCTCTCTGCCATGTCTGCCTTGTACCTGCCCACTATACCACAGCTGAGCTCTCTGCCATGTCTGCCTTGTACCTGCCCACTATACCACAGCTGAGCTCTCTGCCATGTCTGCCTTGTACCTGCCCACTATACCACAGCTGAGCTCTCTGCCATGTCTGCCTTGTACCTGCCCACTATACCACAGCTGAGCTCTCTGCCATGTCTGCCTTGTACCTGCCCACTATACCACAGCTGAGCTCTCTGCCATGTCTGCCTTGTACCTGCCCACTATACCACAGCTGAGCTCTCTGCCATGTCTGCCTTGTACCTGCCCACTATACCACAGCTGAGCTCTCTGCCATGTCTGCCTTGTACCTGCCCACTATACCACAGCTGAGCTCTCTGCCATGTCTGCCTTGTACCTGCCCACTATACCACAGCTGAGCTCTCTGCCATGTCTGCCTTGTACCTGCCCACTATACCACAGCTGAGCTCTCTGCCATGTCTGCCTTGTACCTGCCCACTATACCACAGCTGAGCTCTCTGCCATGTCTGCCTTGTACCTGCCCACTATACCACAGCTGAGCTCTCTGCCATGTCTGCCTTGTACCTGCCCACTATACCACAGCTGAGCTCTCTGCCATGTCTGCCTTGTACCTGCCCACTATACCACAGCTGAGCTCTCTGCCATGTCTGCCTTGTACCTGCCCACTATACCACAGCTGAGCTCTCTGCCATGTCTGCCTTGTACCTGCCCACTATACCACAGCTGAGCTCTCTGCCATGTCTGCCTTGTACCTGCCCACTATACCACAGCTGAGCTCTCTGCCATGTCTGCCTTGTACCTGCCCACTATACCACAGCTGAGCTCTCTGCCATGTCTGCCTTGTACCTGCCCACTATACCACAGCTGAGCTCTCTGCCATGTCTGCCTTGTACCTGCCCACTATACCACAGCTGAGCTCTCTGCCATGTCTGCCTTGTACCTGCCCACTATACCACAGCTGAGCTCTCTGCCATGTCTGCCTTGTACCTGCCCACTATACCACAGCTGAGCTCTCTGCCATGTCTGCCTTGTACCTGCCCACTATACCACAGCTGAGCTCTCTGCCATGTCTGCCTTGTACCTGCCCACTATACCACAGCTGAGCTCTCTGCCATGTCTGCCTTGTACCTGCCCACTATACCACAGCTGAGCTCTCTGCCATGTCTGCCTTGTACCTGCCCACTATACCACAGCTGAGCTCTCTGCCATGTCTGCCTTGTACCTGCCCACTATACCACAGCTGAGCTCTCTGCCATGTCTGCCTTGTACCTGCCCACTATACCACAGCTGAGCTCTCTGCCATGTCTGCCTTGTACCTGCCCACTATACCACAGCTGAGCTCTCTGCCATGTCTGCCTTGTACCTGCCCACTATACCACAGCTGAGCTCTCTGCCATGTCTGCCTTGTACCTGCCCACTATACCACAGCTGAGCTCTCTGCCATGTCTGCCTTGTACCTGCCCACTATACCACAGCTGAGCTCTCTGCCATGTCTGCCTTGTACCTGCCCACTATACCACAGCTGAGCTCTCTGCCATGTCTGCCTTGTACCTGCCCACTATACCACAGCTGAGCTCTCTGCCATGTCTGCCTTGTACCTGCCCACTATACCACAGCTGAGCTCTCTGCCATGTCTGCCTTGTACCTGCCCACTATACCACAGCTGAGCTCTCTGCCATGTCTGCCTTGTACCTGCCCACTATACCACAGCTGAGCTCTCTGCCATGTCTGCCTTGTACCTGCCCACTATACCACAGCTGAGCTCTCTGCCATGTCTGCCTTGTACCTGCCCACTGTACCACAGCTGAGCTCTCTGCCATGTCTGCCTTGTACCTGCCCACTATACCACAGCTCAGCTCTCTGCCATGTCTGCCTTGTACCTGCCCACTATACCACAGCTCAGCCCTCTGCCATGTCTGCCTTGTACCTGCCCACTATACCACAGCTCAGCTCTCTGCCATGTCTGCCTTGTACCTGCCCACTATACCACAGCTGAGCTCTCTGCCATGTCTGCCTTGTACCTGCCCACTGTACCACAGCTCAGTGCTGAACTACATGCAGAGGTTGTTTCCCTGCAGAGACACACTCAACCAAGTACTGCCCATAGCTCATCACCCTTTCACAGTGCACCAGGCCCTTCGACATAGTAAACCACCCCAACCTACTTTATGCTTACACAATGAGCATAACTGCAGGCCTTCGTCTTCTTGCACATCAGTACTTGCAGTCATACACTTTCCTGTGACAGACATGCATTCCTGAACCCCTACACCCACCTGCACACTGTTGATAACTGTGCTTGTCCTTATGACACTGTAACTTGGGCTGCTTGTATCTAATGCACAGAGTGTCCAATTTATGCATGCATTAACATAATTATGCATCTTAGCATCCATCAGTTGTACTTGCCTGTATTATCATAGGTACTGTATATTTTTAACGTACAATTTCCTTCTAGCCTTGTGCAAATGATGAAAAATGTGGCCAGGACTTTGTTCATTGCGTGACTTAGGCTGTCTATATGTGATTCATAGAGTCGTCACATAACTGATTTTCCATTGTTGCAGCAACCCTTCATATTGTTTTAGATTGGTTCTGTGCTCAAACATAAGAAAACAGCTGTGTACATAGCTAATGCCCACACTGTGTGGCCAAATTAAATTTCTATGTTTCTGAATCCTTCTGCCGTGCTTATATTTGTACTTTAGTAGCATACACCACAGCTAATTATATGCTCATCAGCATACACCTCAAATATGGCTTTATTCTCATCTGGCTATATTGTGTTAGTGTTTCCTGAATTGCACACTACTCTCATTAGTTGCACAAGTGTGCTCATTGTGAAAATGTTCTTAGTGCAATGCAACAGGAATTTACGAATCCTGGCCCTTGTGTTTTGATGTGATGAGGTCATCACAATATGGTTCCTTGAATCACACTTTGATGGAAAGTATACTATCTTAACTATTGTTTGACAAGCATTGTTGATAGACATTTATTAGGAGACAAAAAGTATATTTCTTTATTTTTGCCTTTATTCCCTCCATAAATGAATGACATCTTTTCATTCCATTGACTATTTCCAGATTATTGCACAGCTAGGATGTTTTCAGTGCAGAAGCATATGAAGTGTGGTAGACCTCAGAATAAGTAGCTGATATTTGGCATTAATTATCTTTGTTTCAGTTTTGGTTGCTATTTGTCTGTTGTAAGTTTACTTTATAGGAATTTCCTTAATGTATTTATATTTTGACCTGGCAGAATTTTTGACCTTTTCTAATACTTCCTTCTGAATGACTCTTTTTTTATACATTATTATCCTCCCAGAGTTACAAATCCTTATCTGATTAGACATTATGGGTTATTGCCGTATTAAGTAAGCAATATTAAATGTGAACGTAAAAGTTCATTTTTTGAGCTGCCCTACAGCCATAGCTCTCAACCTTCTGTCTTGAAAGTGTAGAATACTTCCTCTAATAATATAGAACAAATGGCCAAACTGTGGAACACTTACTAGCAGTTAAGAACTTTAACTAGGATGATTACAAGGTTACAAGGTTAAATGTTTTAATTTAAACTTTCAGTATTATTCACCCCTGATATCAGCTGCAAAAATTCTTGATATAGAATGACCTACAAACCATTTCAATGTGGAACTGTGAAGAATGTGGAAATTTTAAGACCCAAAATGAGGAACATTATTCATAATGAAGTACATGTGAGACATATGCCTACAGTTGCTGTACCTTTGCCTGCTTACGGGCATTATTTGTTTTATTTTATGCATTCATTGACAAGGGAAACCCACTAAACATGTCCCTTTTCTGGGGTGACATAGTTGCACTGTCTTGTTAAGTGACTTGTTCAGAGTTACACAGCAAGCAAATGCAGGTTGAAGGAATCAAACTCTGTACCCATGATTACAGAAAGCAGCTGATTAACAGCTCAGAGTCTTAATCATCTCTGCTAACTGTCATATTTTTGTGGCTTATTTGTTTATAGTATTATTTCAATATATTTATTTAGTAGTTTGTTCATTTATGGGTTTGTTTTACACTATTTTATGCACTTTACTCAGTTATTAACATTGAAATGTATTGAAATATTTATATAGATGTATTTATATATTTCTTGATTTCTGCCATTGCATAGTATCTTAACAAACAAAATGTAAGTGTTCACAGATACTTAAAGTTCATGGGTTCATAGGCGTATGCCACGTTAACAACTACAAGGATCTTTTTATGTCTAGCCATGCATCCCAAACCTCTGACAAGTTCTTGTGCCTGTGATACATGTAAGCAGGAACTTGTGAGATGAAATATTTACAAACATGGCCTGGGAGATGAACAGTTTACAGGTTGCCTGAGTCCATTAGAGTCAAAGATGCAACACCAGGAGTGAATTTCCTGTGCCCCATTCAATTATCCAAGTTGCACTTGAATTGGTTAGGGTGGAACTCTATTTCACATGGATGGGGAGCCTGTTCCAGAGAAGGGTAGTCTCTGAGATACATACCTGTCTCTTCAGCGGGTCTTACTTATATCACAGGCAAGGTTTAAGTCTCTAGAATGGGTAATTTTGGTGCTGTTTGTTTTGTGGTTAGTGTTGACTCGGAAGTGTTGCTTATTCCTCCCTAACAAGATCATGCAAATAGTCAGTCTTAAGTATTATGACGAATTTTTTTCACACGGAAGGAAATTTTTCTTGATAAATGGTTCAAAGTTTAGATAGATTAAATTTGTCTTAGCACTGCTAGTTTTCTAGACTGATATCTGATGGAGGATATCAAAAACCTTGAATACTAAATTATCTGGAGATTTTATTTACTCCAATAATTCTCCATTAGATAATACCAATGTCTGTCAATTTACAGCCAGTGACTGTGGTGAAGAGCTACTTAACGTTTTCATCTTGAAAGATGAGTTTGACTCTGTCAAGCCGCATTTTCCTAATGCGTACCCAAGAACAGCTCACTTAAACAGAAAGTGCTCTAGGTTCACTGCTGAAAAGAGATAGTTGTGCTAGTAGGTTTACTAAGTTAATAAATAAAATAAAAGAAAACAATAAATGATTAGAATTTACATTTCCTAGCTCATTTCTGTAGTCCTGCACTCTGTTGGTCTTATTGGCTGGGCGTATACTCCTACAGAATGGGCAAACAGAAAAGGTAAAGAGGAATGACTGAATCATTCTTCAGCATAACTAGAAGACCCCTTTTCAAAGCTTATAATTCTGCTTCAACTTTAATTTTATTGCTGTGCTTAGCTCAGTCTAAGATCTTCTCATCCTGTTATCATTATCATCTATTTCTTCCTTTGCTATTCCACCTCTACTCAGTTTTCACTTTAAGGTCCACTAACTCTATGTTGGACTTATTCTACCCAAGATAGACATAATGAACTTCTCCCCTGTCGCTCTGAGTTACTACAAGATAGACATAATGAACTTCTCCCCTGTCGCTCTGAGTTACTACAAGACAGACATAATGAACTTCTCCCCTGTCACTCTGAGTTACTACAAGACAGACATAATGAACTTCTCCCCTGTCGCTCTGAGTTACTACAAGATAGACATAATGAACTTCTCCCCTGTCACTCTGAGTTACTACAAGACAGACATAATGAACTTCTCCCCTGTCGCTCTGAGTTACTACAAGACAGACATAATGAACTTCTCCCCTGTCGCTCTGAGTTACTACAAGACAGACATAATGAACTTCTCCCCTGTTGCTCTGAGTTACTACAAGACAGACATAATGAACTTCTCCCCTGTCGCTCTGAGTTACTACAAGACAGACATAATGAACTTCTCCCCTGTTGCTCTGAGTTACTACAAGACAGACATAATGAACTTCTCCCTGTCACTCTGAGTTACTACAAGACAGACATAATGAACCTCTCCCTGTTGCTCAGAGTTACTACAAGATAGACATAATGAACTTCTCCCTGTCACTCTGAGTTACTACAAGACAGACATAATGAACTTCTCCCCTGTCGCTCTGAGTTACTACAAGACAGACATAATGAACTTCTCCCCTGTCGCTCTGAGTTACTACAAGACAGACATAATGAACTTCTCCCCTGTCGCTCTGAGTTACTACAAGACAGACATAATGAACTTCTCCCCTGTCGCTCTGAGTTACTACAAGATAGACATAATGAACTTCTCCCCTGTCGCTCTGAGTTACTACAAGACAGACATAATGAACTTCTCCCCTGTCGCTCTGAGTTACTACAAGACAGACATAATGAACTTCTCCCCTGTCGCTCTGAGTTACTACAAGACAGACATAATGAACTTCTCCCCTGTCGCTCTGAGTTACTACAAGATAGACATAATGAACTTCTCCCCTGTCGCTCTGAGTTACTACAAGACAGACATAATGAACTTCTCCCCTGTTGCTCTGAGTTACTACAAGATAGACATAATGAACTTCTCCCCTGTTGCTCTGAGTTACTACAAGACAGACATAATGAACTTCTCCCCTGTCGCTCTGAGTTACTACAAGACAGACATAATGAACTTCTCCCTGTCGCTCTGAGTTACTACAAGACAGACATAATGAACTTCTCCCCTGTTGCTCTGAGTTACTACAAGACAGACATAATGAACTTCTCCCCTGTCGCTCTGAGTTACTACAAGACAGACATAATGAACTTCTCCCCTGTCGCTCTGAGTTACTACAAGACAGACATAATGAACTTCTCCCTGTCGCTCTGAGTTACTACAAGACAGACATAATGAACTTCTCCCCTGTCGCTCTGAGTTACTACAAGATAGACATAATGAACTTCTCCCCTGTCGCTCTGAGTTACTACAAGACAGACATAATGAACTTCTCCCCTGTTGCTCTGAGTTACTACAAGATAGACATAATGAACTTCTCCCCTGTCACTCTGAGTTACTACAAGACAGACATAATGAACTTCTCCCCTGTCGCTCTGAGTTACTACAAGATAGACATAATGAACTTCTCCCCTGTCGCTCTGAGTTACTACAAGACAGACATAATGAACTTCTCCCCTGTCACTCTGAGTTACTACAAGACAGACATAATGAACTTCTCCCCTGTCACTCTGAGTTACTACCCCTCAACTAATTTTTTCCCAACTCTGTTCTCTTTAAAGTAGACTCTCCTGCTGCTCCTTACTTAAAACTTTTTTCTGGAATCTCCCTCATCCTTCTGAATACTTCCTTCCCACAGTGATTGGAAAAAAAAGGGTGTCTGATTTCTACTTTCTTATATCACATATGCTTATTTACCTTGTAGCACATGTTTTGTATGACTATTATATTTAATTGAAGTTTAATGTTTTGAAACTGAATTTTTAATGTGCTATTTGTTTTATGTGGAGCTTTTCTCCCTGGGCCTCTACTGAAAATGGACATATATCTAGTTAGACTAGCCCGGTCAAGAAATGTAAAATAAAATAAAATAAATAAATAAAATAACTATTACGCACATTAAAAATAAGCAATAACAGCAGACAAATACATCACATAAAGCAAATGTTGCAGTTTTGGTAAGACTAAAATTGATTTACCAGATCATTGATGTGAAGTTGTCCTATCTCGTCTTCATTCTTAACTGATGGGTTCAAAGCTGATCCTCAGCTTCGACTTGGCCACTTTTTTACAAGCTCAAGGTCTTCAGCTAGCTCAAGGCTAATCCACTATCCCATGATGCCCTAGCATGCTCCTCAGATCTCGTTTGCCATGGAAGCAGATTGAGCATTGTTTGACTAACTCAGGCTAAGTGACAAACTTTTTCTTACTTTTTACTAGTTTAAGGCTCTTGTTATTAGAATCACTATACAGAATAATTTGTATTGTTCCTAGTTTTCAAGTTTTCTAGTTTAAAATTTTAAAGAATAGAATCCCTTGAACTCACCAGGCAGTCGGTTTGTTGGGCCTAACCATACCCTATACCGCTGCGTAGTTTTTGAGTAGAAATTCTTGAGCCTTTTTGATAGTTTGTTTTAGTTTATGCCATTAAGTATCATTCTAGGTATTTAAAGTTTACAGTGTTTAGCAGTGTGTAGTGTATAGTTTCTATTTAATAGCTCACTTAAGTTAGATGTCTCTTTTTTCTTTACTAGTTAGTGTGTTTTTTGCTAATTATAACAGAATACAGTGTTTAGTATTGTTATAGAAGCCTGTTTTAATTAGAGCACTTTTTTCTCTTTAACTTTTGTGGGTGTTGGTCCGGAGGTTTCATGTGTGTGTGTGTGTGTGTGTGTGTGTGTGTGTGTGTGTGTGTGTGTGTGTGTGTGTGTGTGTGTACTTTTTCTCCTTCGGAAATTTCTAGTAAAATAAATATAATTGTTCTTATAACCTCAGATGAGGGTGGCCACCGTGGTGCAGCAGTTAGCGTTGTTGCCTCACAGCAAGAGGTTCCCTGGTTTGATCCTTGGCTGGGGTGCCTTTTGTGCAGAGTCTGCATGTCATCCCTGTGGTCATGTGGGTTTCCTCCGGGTGCTCCGGTTTCCTCCCACATCCCAAAGACATGCTGTAGGTGGATTGGACACTCTATATCGGCCCTAGGTGTGAGTGTGGGTGTGCCTCCTGTGGAAGGTTGGGAGTCGGGCTGGCAACTCGACACTGTAAAACTCCACTGCCAATCATGAGCAGACATGTGATCCGCTGTGGCGACCCCTAACTGAGAAAGAAGAAGAAGTTCTTATAACCTCGGTTAAGTTAGAGAGGTTAAAAAAACTGATTATTCCTTTTAAATACATTGCTGTTAGAATGTCAAAACAGGCAAAGGAGGTGAAAAATGTCCAAAGTCTGGGCAAAAGATGTCCTTGACAGACAGACACACAGAGTGTGTCTATTGCTTGGATGCAAGTCATTTGCAGGACTCTTGCACTATTTGTCATTCTTTTAGTGCAAGAGTCCTCCATGAAAGGAAAAATAAACTAATTTTAAGAGGACTGATAAAGTCTAGCTTTGCTGAAGCTATGGAAAAATGTCAAAGTTCCCAGGAAAAGGCTAAGTCCCCATCATCTGATAAGAATAAATCCTCCAAAACATCATCTACTTTGGAGGAGTCAGAGCCAGCTAAAAAGACACCTGGAATGTCTCCAACAGCAACTAAAGATATCAGATCAGAGAGACCCTCAACAACAGCTCCAATGGTTTTGGAGCTGTTGGTTTTAACAGTACAGAGCCAGTCCCCTGCATTGGAGCTGGTATCTCCTACATTGTGATCACCACTACTGCAAATGTCAGCTTCTCCAGCCCCATTGTCCATATCCTCCAGGAGCCTTTCCAAATTTGATGTGGATCATGTGGAGCAGAGACTGCTGAAAACACCGGCTCTGGCCAAACTTTTATCTGAACTGAGTGACCCTCAGGATCTCTGAACCCTGTCCTCAGAAACAGCCTCACCTTTGGTTAATCCCATTTCATCCCTTAGGACACCAGTGTCTGTCTCAGCAAAACTGACTCCACAAAGGTGTAGAGATCCACAACTTCAGGAAACCCCAGTGGGTGGACCCTTATCTTTCGAGATCTCTCCAGAATATCCTTCTGAAGGGGGACCTCGAAAGAAAAGTTCCAAGAGGAAACATTTGGACTCCCCTCAGCAGTTAATTACATCTGACACAGACCTCGATGAATCAGAAGGGTCCCCATGGTCACCCTCTGAGGATATCTCCTTTGTGGACATCCTAGAGATCCTAAAACAGAGAGGCAGGTGGAAGCCCATCAACCCTACTGATGAGGAGTCCATGTACCTGAAAGCTTTTGGATCTTGACCCTCCTCCTCCTGGGTGTCTCCACCTTTCGATGGAATTCATTTGTCAAAAGGCATGGGAGTCTCCAGACACAGTGGAGCCTATCCCTAGGAGGCCTAATAAATGTATCAACAGCCCAGAAGACAAAGCTTTTTTTAATAAAAGGTATTGCGGTAGAAGCTATGGTGGTGGCGACAGCCACTAAAAAGGAGTTATCGAAAACATCCTCATCTGTTCATCTTCCAAATAAGGATTCGCGCATGATGGACAGATATGGAAAGTGCATGTTTTCATCAGCGGCCTTTACCCTCAGGTCCCTGAACTATTTAACCCACTTTCCTAGGTTACAGAGAGATCTCATAAAAGAGCTAGGAGATTCTCTCCAGGATTCAGTAGCTGAGGGGATATCAGAGGAAGTATCATCCCAGCTCTCCACCCTTAACTCCCTGGTGAAATCATCCATCAGGCTAATCTCTTATGCAGGTGATGGAGAGAGAGTAGGTCAGTGTGTTCTGAAATCGCCCTTAGGAGACACGCCTGGATGCGCCACTGTAACTTTGCGGAACCATTCAAGTCATTCTTTATAAACACCCCCTTTGATGGCTCATCCTTGTTTGGGCCTAAAGTAAAATAGACTTTAACCAGGTGTGAACAGGACGGAAAGGCTCTCTCTGCTGTGGGAGTACATTTTCCCACCCCTTCCAGACCCTATCCAAAGGGTCAAAAGAGGGGAAAGATGTGGTTCCAGAAATCCCAGAAAGTTTTTCCTGACACATGTGGTGAACCCTCCTTCAGGGGCAGAGGAGGAGGTAATAATGGAAGATGCCGACCACGTGGCAGAGGGGGTCTGCAGAACCAAGGTAACCACAAATCCTTTTTCGGTAAGCATTTTCAGTGCTCCTGAAAGGAGGCCCATCTGTCCCACTCTGGAAGCAATCGGGGGATGCTTGTCTTTGTATCCAGTCGCCTATCTAAAAATTACAAAAGACAGATGGGTACAAAGAATCATATCCAGAGGTTACGCAATACCCTTTTCAATGCCACCTCCACAAATCAAAAGAATCTTAGATGTTCCACCCAATCAGAGAGATCAAGCAACCATAGAAATTCAAAAGTTACTAGAAAAAAGAGCCATCCAGTCAGTCCCCACAGACCAAACAGGATCTGGAGCTTACTCAAGATTCCTTTTAGTTCCAAAGAAGACAGGGGACTGGAGACCCATATTAGATCTCAGCAGACTGAACAAGTCAGTAAAACAGACAAATTTCCAGATGGTCTCATTGCAGTCAACACTTCCTTTTCTAGGAAAAGACAATTAGATGTGCTTGAATGACCTTTAGGATGCATACTACCACATAAAAATGGACAGGCCATCCGGACGTCACCTGTGTTTTCAGCTGAGAGCCAGCCATTATCAATTTTGGGCTCTGCCCTTTGGCCTCTCTACAGCCCCCAGAGTGTTCACCAAATGCATGGCAGTAGTCACAGCTCACCTGAGGTGACTAGGATTCTGAGTGTTTCCATACTTAAGATGACTGGCTCCTAACCAGCACCACCAAGCAACTACTCATCCAAGCAAGGGAACACAACCTTAAAACTATATGCACAGCTGGGAATTACTGTCAGCTATGAAAAATCTGCCTTATTGCCATCTCAACATACTGGTTTTATAGGAACAGAATTAAACACAGTCACAATGATGGTAAACATTTCAAAAGAGAGAATTCAAGTCCTTCAAAAACAAGTCCAGAATCTTCTACACAAAACAAAAGTTCAAGCCAGAGAGGTTCTAAAGGTGGTGGGAACAATGGCAGCTGCTATCACAGTAATTCCCCTGGCACGCATGCATATGAGGATCCTGCAGTGGCTTCCTTTTGCACAATGGTCAATGCAGATGCTTTTGATGTCTCGCAAGATTATTCTGATGCAAGTTTGTAGAAATCATCTTTGGTGGCTTCAATCAAACTGGTGACAATAGGCAAACCCCTTGTTCCCCCAGCTCCGTTAGCCATGGTGACCATGGACACTTCCCAGATAGGGGGGAGCATTAATCTAGGAAGAACAGCCCAAGGCACATGGCAAGAACATGAGGTTCACATGCACATCAGTGTTCTAGAGATGAGGGTGGTGCTTCTAGCACTGCAGGCAATTCCAAGACTCTCTACCTGTAGGAACGATTGCAATTCAAACAGACAATATGTCAATGGTATGGTATATAAACAAACAAGGAGGAACCAAATCATATCCCATTTGTTGAGAGGCCCTCAGAGTTTGGCAGTGATCAACTTCCTCCCAATGCTTTCTTATAGCAATCCATATCCCAGGAAGATCCAATGTGATTGCGGACAAACTCAGCAGGTAAATACTGATGCCTCACGAGTGGTCCCTCAAACAAGAGATAGTGGAGAGCATTTTCCACAAATGGGGCCAGCCTTGCTGCAGTCTTCTTGCCACATCTACAAGCACAAAATTCACCAACTATTTTGCCCTAATTCCCTCTCCAGGAAGTCCCTGAGGGATGCACGATTGGTCCCCAAGACTCCTAAATGCTTTCTCCCCTTCCCACTAATAGCCACGGTTATCCAGAAAACCAGCATATTGGGAAGGACCTTAATTCTGATAGCCCCTTACTGGCCTCATCAAATCTGGTTCCCCTTCCTACAACCTCATCTTCAAGAGATACCTTGGATCCTGGACCCAGTGCTGGATCTTCTGATCCATTCTTCAGGGATTTCTCACCTGTCCTTACAAACCCTCAGGTTGACAGCTTGGCTGCTCCAGTTCCAAACATAGCCAGGTTACAAAATCTCTCATATGCCACTCGACACATTTTGATGTCTTCTCATAAGACATCAACAAAAAGTCTGCATCTTAGCAAATAGAAAAGGTTTTCTAGTTGGGCTTTAAAAATAAAACTGACCCTTACTCTGCACCCCTTTCGTCTATTTTAGAATTTCTAACAAAGCGTTTTGAAGAGGGTGCTGCAGCTGCTACCATCAGGGGACAATTAGCAGCAATATCAAATTTTCATCTAGGTGAAAACGGACCAAACATTATGTCACATAGATTGTGTAAAGCCTTTCTTAAGGGCACTTGTCTTTTAAGGCTACCAGTAAAACCTCCACTACCACCATGGAACCTCAACTTTGTCCTATCCAGGATAATTCTTCCATCATTTGAACCTGCATCTTCATGTGAGTTAAAATTTCTAACTTAGAAAACTATCATTTTAGTGGCCATCACTTCAGCTAGAAGGGTGTCAGAACTGCAAGCACTTTCAAGCAAACCTCCATACCTCCTGTTTCACAATGACAGAGTTTCCCTGCAAACAAATCCATCCTTCCTATCTAAAGTCTGTTCAGAATCCAATTAAATTCAAACCATAGAATTGCCAGTCTTTTTTCCCAAGTATGGCAATAAGGCGGAATATATGCTACACCAACTTGATGTCCACAGACAAGTATGTTTCTAGTTACATAGAACAAAATAATTCAGAAAATCTGATCAACATTTTGTATCATTCTCAGAATCTAAAAAAGGTACAGAGGTATCAAAAACCACTTTGTCCAGATGGCTATCAGACTGTACTTCCTTTACTTATAACTCAGTGAATAAGAAATTACCAGGCAAAGTAAAGGCTCATTCAACTAGACCCATTGCTACGTCTTCACCCTTTCATGCCAAAGTCCTTATAGATACCATTTGTGCAGCAGCAACTTGGGCAGCACCTCATACCTTCATCAGTCATTACAAAGTAGATATGGCCTCCAGGGACAGGGCTTCCTATGGGTCCACTGTGCTGAAGAATATACTCCCATGAGCCACCCAGGATTAATGATGCTAGAGACATTGTCCCAACAGTTAAGAATGAAAGCAAGATAGGACAACTTCACATAAAGAAGTTGTGTTCTTGCCATAAAATTCCATGTGAGTTGTCCATCTCACCATTCATTCTTATGTCCCTCCCTCCAACCCCCAGCCTGTGGATTCCTGTGGGATCTGGACTTTATTAATAATTGGACTTTGACCTTTTTCAGATTTTTCTTATAGTATAAGAGATAACCTTTATGCAACTATTAATATGCATGCAAACAAGATCTGAGGAGCATACTAGGGCATCATGGGATAGGGGATTAGCCTCGAGCTAGGTGAGGACCTCTAGCTTGTAAAAAAATGGCCATGTTGGAACTGAGGATTGGCTCTGAACCCGTCAGTTAAGAATGAATGGTGAGATGGACAACTCACATGGAACATTATGGTAAGAACATAACTTCTTTTTATTTACCATGTTAAAGAAAAAGGCCTTTAGGGATCATATAAAACAGGCCAAACTAGAATACTTTCAGAAGTACACTGGCAATAGCTTCCTGCTGCACTATGTTTCTTGAGGAAAGTGACAGAATATAACACATTTCAAGCCATAGTGAGGAAACACTAGCAACCACAGGACATCACACATCAATGTATATTGAGGGGTGTGGGACACATATAGGTTTACTATCATTTTACTGACTCATACTCAGTTGAGTCATTGTATCAACTCACATCCACAGAAAGCTGTAATGCAGACTTATGGCATACCAAAATAATTACAGAATTTGGAATTCCCTACCACTCTGGACCTAGGAACAAGTGTTAACATGGGTTGAGGGGGGGGGGTGAGATATTTAAAGTCAGGAATTTTGCTATTCAGCATTGTCAATGGAAGAGTTTTGGACTTTGCACAAGTTGGGGTTAACTGAGTGTGAGTCAGTAAAATGATAGTAAACCATATATATGTTGGGTTGGCTACAGTGGTCCAGTGTTTAATGTTGTCGCCTCACTGAAAGAGGTTCTCTGGTTTGATTCTCAGCTAGCGTGTCTTCTGTGTGGACTGTCCTCCCGGCGGTCATGTGGATTTCCTCCAGGTCCTCCGGTTTCCTCTCACATTCCAAAGACATGCCGTAGGTGGATTGTACACTCTAAATTGACCATAGGTGAGAGTGTGTGTGAGAGTGAGTGGTATGACTAAACTGCTGTGGCAGGACTGGCCACCTGGCAGTATAAACCTTGGCCTGAGGTGATTGTCACTGCTGAAGTCACACCTCGATCCCATGTGCAAAATGGGAAAAAGGAGTTAAGGATGGATGGAGATATATATATATATATCCATTTCAGCAGTGACAATAAGGATGGATGGATATATATATATATATATATATATATATATATATATATATATATATATATATACACACACACACGCATACACACAGTAAGACGCTGTCCGGTTCGATTCTCAGCTAGAGCGTCTTCTGCGTGGAGACATGCGTGAATGGGCGTAACTTTGTTGAAGGTTGTGCATCAGGGCTGGTAACTCGGCATGTAAAAATCAACTACCAATCATTAGCGGACCGGAGACCCCTAACCGGGAAAAGCCGAAAGACGCAACAACAACAACAACATATATATATATATATATATATATATATATATATATATATATATATATACAAATATATGTGTATGTATATATATATATATATATATATATATATATATATATATATATGTGTGTGTGTGTGTGTGTGTGTGTGTATGTATCTGTGTATATATATATATATATATATATATATATATATATATACATACACACATATATATATATATATATATATATATGTGTATATATATATATATATATATATATATATATATATATATATATATATATATATATATATATATATATATACACATATACAAGACAGACCACGTCCTACAGGAAAAGGAAGACTGTTAAACTCAGTATACTGTGTTATCAGAGCTAGATAAAAAATATATCGGTCCACATATGTTCTTGTCAGATGATAGTGCTGCATCATATTTTTAATATAATCACGAATTACAGAGTTTCTAAGAAAGAAAAAACAGTATGAAGAGCCTTCAAATTCTATGTCACTGCTGAACATTGTTTTTCTATCTTGCATTACCCAGTATCATTACTCAGTATCATTACTTAGTATCATTACTCAGTATCATTACTTAGTATCATTACTCAGTATTATTACTCAGTATCATTACTCAGTAAAGCAAAACCTAACACAGCAGGGTTTTCATTTACTAACAGAACTGTACAGCTACATGCAGGTCAGGCATTTATTAAAAAAACTGAAGCTGTTTCAGTCAACCTTTGCCCAAATAGTTTTTTTTTAATTTCTTTATTGATTTCAAAATAAATTAAAAAAAATATAATAAAATGATGTGAACTATTTTTCCAATTATAAAAAAAAATTACTTTGCATCACTGTGTGTATTACTGAATGCAGATTAACCAAAAGTGTATAAATACTAGGCAGCAATTTGATTTTCTCCTTTGCTCTGGAAATTACAAAAATAATTTAAGCACAGGTTTGTGTCTTTCTCCTTTGTAACACTGTTGCTTCAGTTTATTTTGAATCTATTTTATCAAAAATTCTGAGACTATTTCAAAAACTACTGTTGACTTGGATTTGTGTGAAACACATTTTTAAATGAAAATGGTTGTACTTCAAGAAAACATGGACTTTTAAATGAGATTATTCAGAGACAAGTATAGTATGTATTGCATGAAATAGAGCAATGAGGGGGATGTGGAGGGAGGGGTCAATACATAGTGTGGCTGCAGTATTGGAGAAACACTGCAGTATGAATTATGTGCTAATGACAGTGTAAGACATACAGATGAGTGTCAGCATGCTAATAGTCATCCCATATGAGAATGACAAAAACAGATATTGCAGTATACTTCAATCAAAAGTAGACAAATTAGAATGATGAACCATGTAGTTCAGTTATTCTGAACTTAATAGTGAACAGGAGTATCCACTCATGCTATTGTACTAGAAGTAGCATCAGCATTATCTGGATAGCATGTGTTAGTTGATGCCTTACGAGATAGTGTCAGTGGTGAAGCACATTGTTTCCACCACGTTACAAAGGTTTCCACCAGTGGCAAACATTCCAGCACTTCCATCATGGGTAAATTTTACAAATACTATCACGTAGACAGTCACGCCATGTGTCAGCAGACATGTGGACCCCTCACAAGGAATCAAGGGAGATGCCTGGAATGCCTGTCTCAGGAAACACAGAGGTTTGTTTAGAACTAACCATCCTTGCTTTGGGGACATTTCATTATCTGACAGGGAACATGTTAAGAGTTTCACAGTAATTGTCCTAGTGAATCCTACACCAGTTCCTTGATGTGATGCCTCAGCATGTGTGGGAGCAAATGTAGCTTTCATCACCAGCAGAAGAGAGAAGCACTACAATGCAGGTATTCAGTGGCATAGCCCATTTCTCTGATGTTCTGGGGGCCATTGACTGCACCCACAGTGCTATCAAGGTAGCAAATAATCGATATGGCACTTGTTATATCAACTGAAAGTGCTTCTATTCCCTTGACTGCCAGGTGATACGCAGTATTCCCACTTTTTATACACAATATGTGTGTGTGCCATCCCAAATAGTTCCCATGATTTTCAGCTCAGATACATATCACCTGTAAGACGATTTCATGTGGGATTACCTTCCCTGAGGTCATCTAGATGGCAGATGCACACATTGCTGCTATGTAAGTCAACAATGCGACTATATGCTGGTTCCCTGAAACAGGGTAGCAGATCAATCATAATGGTGACTACTGTTGTGCATTGTGGTAATGCTCAGTATGCCTAGCAATTGTGGTTAATGACCGTAAGCTCCCAGATCATGACACAGATAGTGCATAACAATGTACTCTCACAGACACATAACATCTCAAATCATGTGTTCAGACTTCTGAAAGTCCACTTCCACTATTTGGATACACCGACTGGTGCAATTCAGTATGTTTCAGAGCCCTGCATTAGATATCTGTGGGTTTGCACCATTCTTCATAATATGGTGATCTGAAAGTAGTTTCAGTGTGGTACACTAAAGCAATGTCAGGCATACCTTTGACAGAAGTGAAAGATGGGTCAGGTGAGGAATAATTGAAGGAATCATCTAAGGCTGCACCTCATATGACACAGTTTTAAGTGAAACCACGAAGGCACTGTCAAAGCAGTGGCATCTGGTACATAACTATAGGCTGTAACAAGGTCAATAAGGAATAAAACAGAAGCCATCAATAGCATATGCATACAAAGCAGTACAGTGCATTGACTGGCCACACTGTTTACCAGACATTACAGTATCCACACCAGGATGGGCATGGTACCCTTTTCATTATCATATAGTGACAGGAGCCAGCAGTGGTAACATAAGTTGATGGGACACAGGTGGTGGATGCTGTAGCCTCTCTCATAGTAGGATGATGGGGAATCAGGAATCAAATTTTCCAGTGATTGAGTGAAGCTTCAATGGGTGGAACCAGGAGGGGTATACAGTGCCAAGAATGGAGGCATCTTGTCCACAGACTGACATATCAGATTGAATGCATATATGGAAACCTCATTGTGCTGCCAGTGCAACATTTCAGTTGAATGTCAACAGCCATAACCCCGGGAGCAAGGGCAGGTAGACATTTCTCTGAGTATGGCTACAGAGGATTGTGATAAAGTTGAACTATGTGACACTGAGTAGTTTGCTCAGTGGCATCTTCCCATGTTGCAGCTAGAAGGCCATCAGTCACTACAATGGGACCGTCCTTTCCAAGGACAGAGACATCCATAGATAGTGGGGACAATGAAATTATCACCAGAACTTTTATGCATTATTTGTGCAAATCTTGTGTGTGATTGTGCAATGTCTATTGATCCCCTAGCAGATCTATAATCACTGCCACATGAGACACCAATGCTTAAGATAGCCATGTCTACTCCAGGATCTCTATATGACATGTCACTCTGCATGCAATGGAGGATGTTCACCAGTCCCTAAAGTGGATGCAGTTACAGAGGCCACACAAGACATTTAGCATGTATGGCATGGTGTGAATAGTAGGCAACTGTTCCCAGATCACTGACCTGCACATCTGCTTACTGATGTCAAGTGTGTATACCTGAGACTGGAAATGTTGTGGAGTCATGCTCAGGATGTCCACCTATATTCCTTTCCCTTATGTTGTGTTTCTGCAAATCAGTGCAAATGCAGTCCTCTGATATTGTCTGTAGTGCTGATACCTGTTTAATATTTGTAGGGTTGACATTGACAAGAGAGCATGCACTGGGGATGGAAGAAGTTCATCTCACTAGTCCACCATTATCTCAGATGCAGTTTGAGTGTGTCCATCACAGTCATAATTTCTGATATTGATATTATGCTGTCAAGCTGTGCCATGTGCAGGAGGTCATCATAATCAGTCCTGATTACCCACAGACATCAGGCATGTTCTGACCTGTTGAGCTGGATTCTCTAAAACTAGCATATGTGAATATATACAGGTAACATACCTGTGTAAGTGCTGGATCATATCTGTTGCCCTTACAACGATGTGGCACACATTCTAATGCATATCAGTCATACAGATCTGTGGGCAAATAAACACTTAGTGGTGCAAGTTGTCACTGTTGAAGCCTCAGTGGCATAGCATGATAGATGTGCAGTGTTTATACAACCAAACAATTCATAGTTGCAAGCCAATGTACTACAACAATGGCACATGCTGCAACTAACCCATTACATTATTTTGTAGACATGTGGGCAGTCATTTCCAGGCCAGCTCCAACATCTATTCCAGTGCCAGCAATGAGGGTTCTCCCATCCTTCCAGATGTGAGATTCCAAGAGTTTCTCCACTTCAGCAAATTGTCACTGTGTTGATGGACACCCCCAGTGGTCAACCTGTTTCTGTAAATTTCCTATTCCTTGCCTTTGGCATGCAACATCATATCAGTGATTCTGCTATACACCTGTATTCTTGTCCTATTGTGCCTACACATTGCATTCATATTCTTTTTTTTTTTCCTCAAAATTGTTTTTATTTTCAATTAAAATAACATTTGCATAATATTTTTAAATATAATTTTAAACAACTATATACAATATTTACAATAGCCTGACTTTCAATTATATACACTGTATGTTATTAAATATAGAATTACAGATCAGTTATCAGAGATACAATATTGAGTAATGCAGTGTCCAACAAAGATATAACTTTCTTCCAAGGATTATTTACCAATGGCCTAGGATATATTTGTATTTCTTTGATTTTTATTTCCATCAATGCAGTTGTCTTCAGTAAAGTGTAGAATTCTTCCAAGGTCAGGTGTGTATTTGAATTTCAACTTCTGGTTATGCATTTCCTAGATATAGCAAGTATTGTCCATAACAAACACATATTTGTCTTATTCAGGTAGGGACCTTCATTTACATTTAGTATAATCAATGCTTTAGTTAAGGTAAAGGATTCATTAAATAAAGCTTGTAAAAAATAATTGATTCCATTCCAATATGATTTAATTTTATTACATTCATTAAAAATATGAATCCAGTCTGCTTTATTTGACTTTTCACACCTCCAGCAAAAAACATTTGTAGTAGTACTGATCTTTTTAATTCTATCTGGTGTTAAAAATGGCCTATGTAAGTATTTCCAGTTAAAGATTTTCCAGTACTGTGTGTTAGAGGTGTAATTAACTGATAGTAAGATGTTAGTTTTAATTTCTTCTGCTAATTGCAATGACTGGCCTTTTGTTAAGAACTGCCAGTATGATGGTTTGGAAATTGTTTTATATGCTTTTAACTCTTTATATAAATTTGAAATGGAATTTTTCGTTTCACAACTATTATATAGAAATTCATACAGAAAACCTATTAGATTTGGAATATCTTTAAATGAGGAATTATTAATTAATCTGCATAGATCTTGAGTGCACATTAGAATGCTTTGTAAGGTTAACCAGTCCTGTGTTGGAATATTGTAAGCAGTTTTTATCATATGTAAATCTAAAACATTTAATTTATTTACACATTGAAACCAGGATAAGAATCCATTTTGTTCCCAGGAGGTTATTGTTTCCCTATATATTTTGTGAGAAAAGTTCTTAGTCATGGTAAATGGGGTTAAAAGGTCAAACCAAAGTTTTAGATCTATGTTTGCATTGATAAGTATCCTGAAGGAAATGATGTAATGATTAATCAGTGCTGTTTTAGAAGGTTTTGTTATATTATATTGTATACTTATGCATAGTATGTACCAGGGTTAGTTTGATTTGTCTACTATTATTTTTTTTAACAGATTAAATTAATTTGTTAATATGCCATTCTTATTTCTTTCCAGTTGGCAAAATAATTTGGGTTTATCTCATCTACTGTAGTTTTAAGCACAGATGCTTTTATATATGTTTCTATTTCTGGGAAGTTCAGTCCTCCTTCTTTCCAGGGTCTAATGTGATGAGTTAGAGCTACTCTATTCTTTTTGGGATACCATAAAAATTTTATTAACCACAAGTTTATTTCTTTAAGAATGCATCTTTCAGGAATTAACTGTATTGTTAATGCTAAATATAGTATTTTTGGCAATAAGACCATTTTTATTAATTGCAATCTGTCTTCAAAAGTTAATATCATTTTGCTCCACTTTTCTTTATATATTTTTATTGTTTCAATAATGTTTTATAATTTATTAATATTATTTTGCTTATATTTTTGCATAATACTATTCCTAAATAAGTTAGTGTAAGTTTTTATTTTCCTATGATGGATTTATCTGTAACTTGTAGTTCTTTTTTCTTATTTTAAAATAGAAATTTTGATTTTGATCTTTTAAAGTGTAGGCCTGAAATCTTATAGAATTTCTCCATTACTACTTCTAGCTTTCTTAATGACTCTTTGGAGTTTGATAGGGTTAATAAAATATCATCAGCAAAAAGAATTATTTTAGATATGTAGTAGTCATAGACTTCTATTCCTTTTATTCTTGTATTATTGCATATTATTTCTGCAAGTATTTCTATAGCCAAAGCAAATAAAATAGGAGAAAGGGGGCATCCTTGTTTAGTACCTTTTGTTATATGGATAGAGTCTGAGGTGAAAGGACCTAATTTAATGTAGGCTAAGTTATTAATATATATGTTTTTTAGTAATAAGATGTTAGTAATAAGATGAAGGGAGGAGGAAATTCAAATAATGCTAAAATTTTAAATGGATATTCCCAGTTGAGAGAATCAAAGGCTTTTTTTTCTGTTCTAATCCAGTTACAAGTGTTTCTCTATCTTCTTTATTCACATAATCTATAAGGTTAAGTATCCTTTTAATGTTATCATTTGTGTGCCTTTTATATAAAAATCCAGTTTGATCATTATTAATTGTCTTTGAAAGTGGGATTTTCATTCTGTTAGCTAGGATTGACATGAATATTTTGTGGAAAAAACTGTAAGGAACCACCACGAAGTGCATAAAAGAATTTAATGTAAAAAAGAACAAGCGCTTTCACGCACCACCATGGCGCGCTTCATCAGGTTATAATAAATGAGTAAAAAACCATCCATTATATATTAAAATACTAGCAATTAAACAATTAAATCATTAAATGAACAAGTCAATTAAATTACTTAAAGAAACAACTCTAAATGTATGCTAAGCCTTTTTGTGAATGCTTCTCTATATTTGATGTATAAACAAGAAGCTTCTAATAGGCACAAAAAGAAAGAAAACAAATCAACCATCTAGGTGAGTGTGTGCACCACTATAATGGGGTTAGCATAAACTCCATCAATATAACTAAAACTAGTATGACATATAGTAGCACCTAACAAGAACAAACTGATGATGTTGTCTTCATCTCCCAGGGTATAATACATACCATACTATTGAATATTGGAAAAGGTATCTAGTAAAAATAATAATAGGAGTATTCATAAAGTAATAACACAAATCACTAGAAAATTAATGTAAGAGTATATAAGTTTAACAACGATTACAATATAATACATTATATTAAAAATAAATATAATACTATCCTTTATTAATAGTAGTTTGAACAATAAAGGTTAGAAAATTAAAAACTTAAAAATTAAAAATTGTATAAGAATGAGTAAATGGATTATATTTATCTGTCCCTTAACAAAGCTGGTCTAATACTGACTGCTTGATTCAGACCTGGTTCGACATGTGACCTAAGGTTAAAGATCCATTTCAACTCATAAAGATCGAGGGATCCAATGGTATCACCTTCTCTCATATTGTTATATACTATTTGGATAACCCTAAACTTAAAATGATGCTTGGGAAACTGATGGCAATGTTTAGCCAAAGCATTATTAATGTTCTCCTTCCTTATATCATAGACATGATTATACATGCGATCCCTTAGCCTCCTTGAAGTCATTCCTACATAGTAGGTATCACATAATTCACAGGTGGCTAAATAGATGACATTTTTCGTGTCACATGTCGCATAAAAAGTTGGTGTGAATGTTAAGGACAATCCTGGTACTACAAATGTCTGATTTTTAGATATGAACCTGCACATATTACATTTAGTGCAGGGATAAGTTCCCTTCTTATATAATGCTCTAATGTCTAACTGAGAAACATCCATTTTCTCATTGCATAATAGTCTTTTGAGATTCAAGCTGTTACTGAATCTAAACGTGGGTTTTTTACCCACTATCTGTGCTATAATGGGATCAAGCAGAAGAATTTTCCAGTTATTCTTAATAACGTCAGTAAGATGATGTATATCGTTAGTGTACTTAATATTAAATGTTAAATGTGCTTCTTTGTTATTTGAATTTCTTGGAAAACCACCTCTTTTAATGTATGTAGGAGTCTCCAGTGTTGATGATATTAAATCATTAACTAGACCAGGGGAATAACCTCTGCTGATGAAACAAGTCTTAAGAAACTGTATCTGATTATGTAAGTCATCTTCTCTACTGCATAGTCGAGTTGTTCTAACTATCTGTCCCTTGACCACATTACGAAATATGTAGCGAGGATGCATGCTATCAAAGTGAAGGATAGCGTTTCTCCAGCATGGCTTTCTATATATCGTTGTGGTAATGTTATTCATATCATCCTTATTGATGGTTATATCCAAGAAACTGATACTAGAGCAAGACTGTTCAAAAGTAAATCTTAAAAAAGAGGTGGTAGATTCCATGTAGGCGACGAACTCATGCAGGGAATCCAAATCATTATTCCAAAATAAAAGAATGTCATCTACAAAACGTCTATATAGAGTAATGTTTTTGAATCTGTCATTATTAAAAATGAACCTGTTTTCCCACTGGTGTATAACTAAATTTGCATATGCATTGGCACAGGGAGTGCCCATGGCCACTCCCCATGTCTGTGCATATGTTTGATCCCGAAACAGAAAGACACTGTTGTTCAATACTACATCTAAAAGACTGCAAATAAGCATCTGACTGGCATTGTCAAGTGTTCCATTACTATGTAGGAACTCCCTAATAGCCTCCAAACCATAATCATTTGGAATACTTGTGAATAAGTTCTTAATATCCAATGTAACAAATAGAGTATTCCTATGTATATTGCTACTTGTGGAGTCCATTTTTAAATCATGCAGTAACCCATAAGAATCTTTCAGTATAGTGGGTATTGCTTTAACTAACGGACCCAGTTTGGTTTGTATGTAAATGGATGCATTTTCAGTTACCCAATGGGTGCCAGAAACTATTGGACGTAGGGGAGGAGGTAGTACCCCTTTATGCATCTTCGGGAGACCCTTAATTATAGGTATCAAGGGGGATTCAATTACTAAAAAATCGTATAGTTCCTTATCTATGCAACGGCACATAAGAAGATCATAAAAGACATCATGTACCTCTCTCACCACTGAAACAACTGCTGTTTTATCTATGCGCTTATAGGCAGTATCATTGTCTAACATCTTTTGCATTAAGTCAATATAAAAAGGGGTTTCCATTACGACTACCCCTCCACCTTTGTCCGCTGGTTTAAATGTGATCCCATTAGGGATTATTTGGTTGGTATCTAAATCATCTTTTTTGAAGTGTTCCATATAATGGAACCAAAATGCTTCAAGGATATCTCCTATATCTCATACTTTTCCCTTTCTTTTCATGATATATACTACTAATGTTATTTGCTTTAGATTGTATTTTAATTCTTGTAGATAAGTTATGTAGATATCTGGGGGAGGTGGCTAATGAGTTTATTTTTAATTTTTCCAAGGCTAGACAAGTTTTATGTGTTAGAATTTCATTATATTTTTTATTTAATTCCTCTATTTCTTTTTTGACTTCTGGACAATTTTGATTTTTTTTTAGATTTTGCTGTCAAGAGTCTGGTTTGCAAGTCTAATGATTCAGATTCCCACTCTCTAACTTTGTTTTTGTTACCAGCTAAGGGTCTTACCAAATAAATACGCTTTTAATGAGTCTCAAACCATGACTCTACTGATTTCTGTTGTATTATTAATTTCAAGAAATAATTGTAGTTCTGACAACATCCAGGGTCTGAATTCTTTAATTTTCGTGATATATGATGGAATTCTAGTTGAGAGGATTAAAGGTTTAATCTCTATTTGGAGCTTCATTATTAGAGACTCATGATCTGAGAAGGGGCATGTAACTATTGAGAAATTGAGGATTTCTGTTTGTAAATCTTGAACTACGAATAATTTATCTATTCTGGTTTGTGTTCCAAATCTATGGTCTTTATGGGAAAATAATAAGGATTTATCATCTTCTACTTTAAAAGTGTCTATTAAATGAAATGAATCAATCCATCCTTTTAAGGATTTTGAAATAGTTGCTATGTGAAAAGACTTCTTGGTGGTTTCAGAAGCTTCTAAGGTACAATTAAAGTCTGCTCCCACTATAAGATTTCCTTTATAATTGTTGGAAATAAAATATAGTTGTTTTTTAACCATTCCTGCTCCAATTCCTGGGAACCAATATAGATTAGCTAAGGTTCATATTCTGTTATTAAATTTAATTATAACAAACACTAGTAGACCTTCTTTGTCTTCATATTTATAAATAACTTTTGGAGTGATTATGTTTTTCTTCCAGAGAATTGATACTCCTTGTGTCCTTGTTCTATAGGAGGATTGAGCTAAGACTGTATAGTCCTTAGGGTTCCAAATAAAGTTATAATTAGTCTTAAAATGCATTCCCTGAAGAAATACTACCTGTGCTTTATTTAGATTTAAATATTTTAGTAAGTTTGATCTTTTATTTGCCTTATTTAATCCATTAGTATTTAATGATAAGAATGTTAAATCCATTTCAAGTTATTGTTGGAAGAAACATTTTGCTTCTTATTTTTTTATTTTGATTATAGTAGTTATGCCATACTCTCCGATAACATTGAATGTTATTTTTATGTGAGTAAACTTGGGAATGTAATTTAATGTCCTTTCTTCTTTAAATACAAGTAGGGTAAAATTCTGGTCAGGCTTTAAAAGGTACTTCTATAAAACATTAATTCTAAGGTATCAAATACAAGTAAATATGAATTTCCATTAAACATGGAATGAAAGTCATTCCTAATCCAATAAATAAAGATAGATCTATTGGATTATCACTCATACCTTTAACCAACAATATCAACTGAGCTCCATATATTAAATTATTATATGGAGAATTTTCTTAAAAGAGATATGGAATTCTATATTATTCTATTATTATTCTATAGTATTTTATATATCAGGATGGAATGTTAGTAGTGTAAACAATTATGTTGACTTAGAAAATATCCAATATTTAGTTACCCTTAAGAGATCCCAAGCATGTCAGGTATGTCATTTTGGATAAAGTAAATGCAACAGAGGAGCATACACTAAATACGCCAACACAAATAGATTATTACTAAAATAATTTGACTGAAAGGACTCTGTAGGAGACAATGAGTGATTACCAATGAAATATGAATTTATCTAGGTGTACTGTCTTCCGTTACCTTCCCACTCTTCAGCTCACCAACTTCAACTTACACTTATGAAAAGACATAGCTTATCAGAGATATCCTGACTCTGAGTAGAGGTGCCCTACATTCTAGTGTGCAGTGCTTTTGCATATTTATAGATTTACAAAGCAGAGTCTAAGAATGAACTATGATCACCCTGAAAATTCTCACCCTGCATAGGGCACCTCCTGCTTCCAGAATGGGTAATCACATCTGTTCTAGAAGGAATGTGTAGGTATCCATATGGTAATCAAGACTTACCTTAGGTAAGTATTAATCAAATAGTGTTTAGAGCATCTTAGATAGTTCTCGGGGCAGTTAGAATACTCTTAAGCCTCTTCTCCCATGACCAGAAACAGAGATTTCCCTTCCCTTTCTTTCCCTTGTTTTAAATCAATACTAATAAAAGAAATTCAGCAAACATAGGTAAACAGAAATAAGATTCAGTAGTCCGTCTTGTACATAACTCTCAATCCATTAAACAAGTCAGTGACTAACATCACTTTAGTAAACATTATAAAGACAAATTAGAAATAATTTCCTAGCTCCATAAATTTTCAGATAAAGCAAAAAGTTAATGATAAGCTTCTTTTTCTTTCGACTTTTCCCAGTTAGGGGTCGCCACAGCGGATCACCTGTCCACTCATGATTGGCAATGGAGTTTTTATGGTGTCAAGTTGCCAGCCCGGTGCCCAACCTTCCATGGAAGGCACACACATGCACGCACTCACGCCTAGGGCCAATTTAGAGTATTAACTAAAAGCATAAAGCATTTCAATTTTTCCTTGTATGTATACATTCTACTTATATTGTAGCGTCAATAGCTGTCTTTGAAATCTGTACAATACTTCACTTCTTCAAATCATTCCTTTTTCATTTCAGGTTTTGTTTTGTCAAAATGGCAACAATATTTCAAGGGCAAAATTAATATTTAGACTGATGTTTCAAATAAATAACTTGTCAGTTGCCAATTGAGTTAGTTTAGAATGTATGGTTAGTGCAAATATAGCATGTTGCAAAAATAATATGTATTTTTTCGTGTGCTCTAGAGACTGTCATATGGAAGTGACATATATAATGTAGCATATATAGAGCAGATAGCGTATGGATTCAGGTTGTTAAAGTAAGTTATGCTTATTAATCATGCAGTTTCATTTAAGTTCACACGTAATTTGGGGACATTTCTGTTGAGTTTCCAGGAATGTGTAGTCCAATGTGAGTAAGTGAGTCCACTTTTCCTCATAAACATGTCACAATTCATTAAACTAAGCAGAGTCTAACATCTCTCCAATAATCATTATAAAGACAAATAGTAATTTCCTAGCTCTTCAAACTTTCTGATATCGCAGAATGTTGACAGTAATCTATTTTAACTGGAAGACTAAAACATTTCAATACTTGCTTGTGAATATACATTTTTACTTATACTGTAGTGTCAAGAACTGTCTTTGAAATTTATGCATTACTTCACTTCTTTCAAGTCATTCATTTTACAGTTCAGAATTTATTTTGTAAAACTGTCAATAGCATTTCAAGGGCACATTTAATATTTAAACTGATATTTTAAATGAATAGCTATCAGTTGCCAAGTGAGTTTGTACAGAGTGTGAGGTAACTGCAATGATAACATGTTGCAAAAAGTAATATGTATCTTTTCATGTGCTCTAGAGACTGTCAATTTCAAGTAACATATAAAATGTAACTTTTACAGTGCAGACAGCTTGTGGAATCAGCATGTTAAACTGAGTATTATACCATGATCCTCCCCCCAAGCAGCTGATTGGCCAGCGTGCCCCGTTGTAATCGGTCCGTCGTTTTTAAACATTAACCGCGCTAGTTGTAATGGGTTTAATATATATAGAAGCTTTTAAATACAGCAGAGA
This sequence comes from Protopterus annectens, assembly GCF_019279795.1. Taxonomy (NCBI): domain Eukaryota; kingdom Metazoa; phylum Chordata; order Ceratodontiformes; family Protopteridae; genus Protopterus; species Protopterus annectens. Next base: position 1,598,092,692 of record NC_056728.1, read on the forward strand.
CAAATAATTTATGTTAGCGCTTAAGCCCACCCAACTAAGGTTATTTAAACCTTAAGAACAGGCAAGATCTCGTTTTAAAGTAAACTTCGAAGAAAGCAAAGCCGTTTTTATGTTAAATGAGTTATTTAAACAGACAGACGGAAATGTCAAGCGAGATGGATGTTGTTATGTTTACTAATCTCATGTTGTTAAACTCATTTAACATAGCGACATAAAAAAAAACAACGATTCTCCTTTTTCCTCGTTTGGCCCACCACATTGATGTGGCGCGCGCGCGCCGCAGTACATTAGAACTGCCGCTGATGCCACATCTCTGCGAAGGGGCATTATACTATAATACTTTTTAATCAAGTAGCTACATTTAAGTGCAGATGTAGTTTGGGAACATTTCAGTTGTGTTTCCAGGAATATGTAATGCTATGAGGATAAAGCATAAAATATTTACAAATAGTCCTATTATGTATTTATTTTACCTTGCTTAGGTTGTTTTTCATTTTAATAACGAATCAACATTACCTTTTCTTATTATTTGTTATCTGTGAGGCTTAATGCACTTTGCAGGTTCACAGTGTCCTTAGAAACTGCAGCAATTGTTTACTGTTGCTATGGCAACACAAATAGAATGTGAAGAAAGCTTCACTTCTCTTAATCAACGGTACATTTTCCCCTCCTGTTTTTTTTAATCTATATTTGTTAATACTAAAAGGAAATAATTCAAAGGACATATGTACAGGAATGGAACATTTCAGTGTTAATCATGAACATGTCCCCAGTCCCAATAAGCATAACAGTGACTATCATTATTCTAATAAATATTGTAATAACAATTAAGTTCACTATTCCAATTAGTCTACCTTATAACTAGATTATTTTAGACTATTATTTATCTATATATAGATAGTGAGTTATGATATATATATATATATATTTACATGATTTTCAAAGATGTCCGCCATTCTGTAAACATTGCTAATCTACAGCTCTTCAAATACCCAGAGAATAAATTCAACCCAGAGGAATACCAGAACCTTTTCAATAACAATTTTCTGACCTAACAACTCTATGCATTCACCAGGAACCCAGAAGGGATAAATGAACCTGAAGAGTTAACAAATCTTGGTAAGATTACAACAGTTTACCTGGAACTGAAAAGGGACCCAAGGAAAGAAGCCGTGTGCTCAGGACACTCTACTTTTTCACATTCAGCCTTTAAATCAAGAAGTTTCTACTTTAACAAAATGTCAAAAGAAGATAAAAATATGGACACTACAACAACAAAAACTAAACTCTCAGAACTTTTATCACCTGAGAAAGATTTGATCTCTAAAAGACAGAAAATAACAAAGCAACAAGACACTGTAAAATCAGGGAATAAAAACAAAACAGATCAACTGGCAAACCTGGAAGATATAAAAGCAGCTTTACTGCCTATACAAGAAGCTCTAAAATAATTATCTAATCAAGTGCAATCCTTTGGAACTTCTGTTAACCAAATATTGGAAAGAATGGATAAATCTGAAGCCAAAATCACTGAGAATGAAGACAAAATAGCCCTGCTAGTCAAAAAAAGCTGACTCACATGAAGCTGACATTCAAACTATGCAAGCCAAAATTATTGATCTTGAGGCAAGATCTAAAAGAAATAACATAATCATCAGATGCATGCCGGAAAATATACAACATAATGAGCTGATCCCATCCATCATTCAAATACTTGCAACTCTACTCAAAGACTCAAAATCTGCACATCATGTAAAAACAGAAAGAGCACACAGAGCCCTAAGAGAAGTGCAAGCTTCAAGTATCCCAAACCTGTTTATGCCAAACTTCTCAACTTCCAAGATGTTAATAGAATATTACTATCTGCAAAGAAAAATGGAGGATCTGTAATTTGAAATAACAATACAATATCCATAGCCCAGGACTTGTCTTTACAAATCAGACAAGCTAGACAGCTTTTATCTCCTTATTGCAGATTTTTAATTGACAAAAAATAAAAATTTCAAATGAAGTACCCACATAACTTAGTATTTTAGGTAGATGGGGCCAAATATTCAGTTACCAACAAAAAGGAAGCTAAATCCACCTTTATGTCTGTTTTCAAATCTATTCCTGCCACAGAGAACTAGTTTCACGTTCCGATGCGGTCTACTGAACCTCCGAGGTTGGATACATCTCACAGCAACAGCCAAGGTCTTATTTTCCGTATATCTGGTGTTTACCTTGCCCTAGGCTGTATTTTAGGTCTGGCATGACCTTTTTTCCCGTTTGCAAGGCACGTGATCTTCAACAGGAAGTAGACAATCTGCTCATCATCCTGGCTTTCCCACGAGAGGAACTGAAAATGAAGGTACTGCTATAGAAGTCGTCTTCAAAATGTGGCACTTCCGGAAGTCCATCTGTAATCTGGATCCCCCTTTGAGAAGCTATGCAATTGGCTTAGCAGTCTGGATGCTCGGTGGGAGATTTAGAAGATCTGTAACCGAGAAAAAGTATTGTACTGTGATGAAAAGCACTAATTACTCAGATAATTGTGTTAAATGACATTCCCATCACCCCAAAATCATTAATGAATACTTTAAATATATTTTCAGCTATATATAAGGTTCTACAGTTTACTATGTTAAGTTGAGATGTCACAACACTTTACTTTACTGGCACATTTAAATGCTCTATTTTTTTCAATGCTACATATTACATCTTCACAATTTATATAACCTTGATTTTTTAAACACAGATTTTAAGCGTTTTGATTTTAATTGACCTAAAAATAACACAGATTCATGTACATTCTTTGTAATTGTACTCTGTCTCTATATGAGAATAGAGTGTAGTATGGTCTTCCTTAAGATAGCAAATTTATTTTAAATAAAAACTAACCTAGACATCATTTAATGCTAGTCTCTCACACACTAAAACCAAGAGCTCCAGGTCATACTAAAACACCAACGGAATATTAATAGGTCTCAACTGCCTATCTAATATTTCACTAAACTATTAAATGTTAAGAATCTTGCAGAAAAGAAGCATTTATTTTAGTTACCCTATTCTGCTGAACCAGCATGGCAAATGTAACTACATAAAACCAACTATGTAGTGCACACATATATGATCATAGCGTTATACTCTATACTCCACAAACTACTATTTTAAATAATTGGTATTAGGAATAGCTGTATCTACTTTAGGTCCTTCAGACTCACTTAGAACTTAAGGTAACTTGGATTGCAAAATATTATACTATAAGTTGATACAAGTTAGGTAATAAGGAAAGTCCTTATAGTAATGTATTAAACCCACTACAGAAGTTGGAAGGGAATAAGGTCCTATACGACTAAATATAATCAATGTTGTACGAAGAGTTACAAAATCTTATGTTCCTCCTGGTTATTAACCTACCTGGTTTAACCATACAATAGTACTGAAAAAGACCATTCTTGATGGTTTATAAACCCAAACATCTATTACACATACTCTCAACTATATAATTTTATGAGTCTGATGTTAAAAAAAACACGCAAAAATCATACCTCTATCAAATAGTGTACTATGACCCAACAAAGTCTTATGGAAAAGATTTTAACTTACCTGACTGTAACAAACATGGACTGCTAATTACCAGTTGCTCAAGAATTTTTAATTCTGATTTCTAACTGAATGTCTAATTATTTGTGTTTATGTGTATTTTTGTGTTGTTTTCTCCAGGACTCAGTAAGACCTTATTAAAGTAATTATCTGATGAATACCAAATATATGGTAGAGAAAAGTTGCCATAAGACCTTTCTAATGCATTGCCATTCAAGACCTAAATATTGCAGGGCACAGTTAATAAAGTGGGTAGGTTCAAGAATCTTGATTTACCTGAAACTCAAGACTTGAATACTCCCCCCCATAACAAGATAAGGTACACTTAGAGTTTTAATTATCTGGCCTAGAGGAGGAATAACACACACAAACTAAGACTTGACAAGAAAGATATATACTCTATGTCTATAGTTATTAAACTAAATTGAGACAATAGCCTATAGTTGTTAATCGCTCGATTATTATTAGCGATAAGTGGTGTGAATTGTTTTTCCCTGCGTTTACTTATAACCAAGAATGGTGCATATGATTATTTAAACTTGGACACCCTATAAATAATTCTAACAAAAGGAGATGTAGGTTATAGAAGCAGTGTTGGCTAGGGAATGAGTGGGATAGGCTTTGTACAAATAAGTCTAGGTCATACAGGACCAATAAGTTTCTTTTTCTTTTTATTCATTAACATACGAGTTATATACATAATATCAATACAAAAAATATAAAACCTAAATTTTGGCAGGTCCTGTTAAATTCCTGGTCCAGGAGATTAGTGGATAGGCACAGGGTTGGGACGGGAATGATAGAATGCTTTCATAACATACTTTTGATAAGAACTCATCATAAATCAATATATATATATACACAAATTACAGATTTACTTACACAAAATAAAAGATTTATGAATGTGGGAAATAGATTCATGGAATATTAAAGGGCTTCAGAACATTAAAAAAAGGAAACTGGTTATACATCTATTTTTGCAAGCTAAGGCAAGCTTCATACTACTTCAAGAGACCAACTGAACCAACGAACAATGGTCAGAAATAAAAAAAGAAAAAATGGATAAGAGAAATAATAGCCTCTGAAGGTAAAACCAACAGTGCTGGAGTAGCGATAATCATTAAAGATCCATATCAAGACAAAATTATAGAATCCAAAATAGATAATGAAGGTAGAAGGTGCTATGTGATTCTTTCAACTACTGCTTATGACAAGCCCATTATACTTCTCAATATATACGCACCATGTTCTAATCAGCATTCCTTCTTTGCTTCATTATACCCTATCTTAAATCAATATAATAACCATTATATAATTATAGGAGGTGACTGGAATGCATACCAAAACCCTAAACAGGATAAATCAAGCCCACAGAGATCATGCAACAATCAAGCAGTGTTAGCTTTAAGTGAACTTAAAGATGATTTTAATTTATATGATCCCTTTAAATTTAGTAATGACTCGATTACCTCAATTAAATTTATGTTTTACTCCAACTGCCATAAAATGTGGTCAAGGGTCAAGAATTTACTTTTTTCTAATTTCAGAAGCACTAATCAATCTTGACCCCATAGTATCTACTCATGCCCGTTACTTGTCTAACCACTCTAAAATTACCTTAAATATTTGTAAGTCTACCAGAAGTAACATATCATATTGGGGTTATAACTGGTCCCTAAATCCCAATCTTTTAAATAAAAAGGAAATAGTTAAGGAAATCCAGGACACACTTAAAACATCACTAGCAAACCTGGCAAATCAGCAACACTCCCCTGATACTGAATGGGCAGCAACTAAAGCCCAGATAAGGGGCATCTTTCTCCAAAAAAGCATCTTATTATAAAAAAATTCAACTCAAAGAAGAACAGATATTAGAGGCTAAAATTAAATCATTAGATTAGGATTTAATTAAAAATCATAATACGCAAACTGAAACAGAACTATTGAAATGCCAGAAAGACCTCTTATTGATTCAAAATAATAAACTATCTTTCCATGAAACATAAATACTTGCAAAATATGCTAATCATATTCAAACACCATCACGAGCACTAGCAAGAATTATCAATCAGTCTAAAACGCCCTCTCAAATTTCTGAAATATTCTATAAGAATAAAACTTATACGAAAAATGAAGATATCATTAATGTTTTTGAAAAGATATACTCACAAGTTTATGGAGAACAAATAAACATACTCACAAATGACATTAATAGTGATTTCTTACAAAAACTCAATTTTCCAAAATTGATGAGAGGCTACAAAATGACCTAATAAGACCAATATCCATTGATGAAATAATATCAACAATCAAAAAATTGAAACCTCACAAATCTCCTGGTCCAGATGGGCTTACAGCGGAGTTTTACAAAACATTTTACCGTATCACTGCACAAATTCTATCACTCATATTAAATTATATAATAAATAATAAAATGAATGATATTCATTTTAATGCATCCAAAACAATTTTCATACCCAAAGATAAGACAGATACTCAGAATCCAGATAACTATAGACCCATATCACTTCTAAATATCAACACCAAAATTCTGACATCTCCTTTGGCTAATAGACTGAAGAAAATAACTAACATAATTATATCTAATGAACAATCTGGCTTCTTAACATCTAGACAATCCAGTGATAATACATTAACACTACACACGCTAATATCATATGCTAATCAAAATAATCTAAACATGTATGCACTCATTATAGATGCACATAAGGCATTTGATAGAGTTAATATAAAATTTTTATTTCAGATCTTACCCTACTTTAATATACCCCAAGAATTTATCCTAACATTACAAACACTATATAATAACCCTATACAACATTATATATAAATAAAATAAAATTGTGGTCTAACAGAATTCAAATCAGAAATGGTACAGCCAGGGATGTCCTCTATCTCTTTTATTTAACCTATATTTAGAACCCCTATTCTTGAACATCAAACAAAAAATATACCATAATGCTTCAGTAATTTACAATACAAAAATCTCCCTGTCAGCTTTTGCTGATGACCTTTACATATATTGTACAACTCAAGTTTCAGACACCCAAAAAATCCTATCTTCTATTGAAGATCTTGCATTAATATCAAACTATAAAATAAACCTTAAAAAAACCAACATCTTTCCCTTAAGAACTCCAAAACCTTTTTCACTTTTACCACTGGTAGGTCATGTAAAATCTGAGGAGAAGATTAAATATTTAGGAATCACATTCTCTACAGATAAATTTTTTTATCTTAATAATATTAAACAAAACTGGGAGCACCTTCTATGTGATTTGAAGAGATGGAAAAACCTGAAATTACCGACTTTAGCAAAAGTTTCAATCATTAAAATGAATATCTTACCCATATTATTATACATTTTTATGTCTTCTCAGGTATTAATACCCAAGAATTTTTTTAAGCAAATTCATACTGAATTTGCTAAATTTATATGGGAACCAAAAAAAGTAGAACATCTTATGATAAACTTATGACCCCGAAAAGTAAAGGAGGATTAGATCTACCTAATTTTGAAAATTACTACCTAAACATAAATGCCAATAGAACTTTAAGAATTGCAAATTATGATTCTCAAAGTAAAAATTGGTCCCCACCCTGGTTAAGATTGTGTTTTAAACATATTGTAAGCATCAATATAAATCCTAAAGCATTACTCTTTTTAAACAGCGATAACATTATATCATATTATCTAATGGAACCCATTAAAAATGATATATCATTAACACAAAAACTCTTTAAATCAGTAAATCTCTTCCACCATATGTTGATCTTACAACCTATACACAAAAATCCTAATTTGAAAATTAATAACCAACTAATAGATCTAGGAAGATTCCCACTTATAACTAACTTAACATTACATGATATATATCCATATTTAAACTGTTCTGCTCATGAAATAAGTCATCAACTGGGCCTCCCTGTATCATATTTACTGATTTTGTGACAGATTAAAGAAATGTCTGCAAGTTATCTTCAAAACATATCCATCAATAAAGATGAATTAATGAAATGTATCTCACTATGGCAAGCCCTTCTACAAAATAGCAAAGCTATAACATGCTCATATAAACTGATAAAAGACATGAAATATCAAGATCATTTACTATTGTCTAATTATTGGAAAGAAAAAATACCATCGGTTGAGAAAATTAAATATTACAAGCAATTAATTTAACAGTAAAATCCACCTCCCTTCAGAAATGAACTTTTTCCCGACTCATGATATACAATAATGCCTACTACACATGCCTTAGCTTGCATAAATTTAACCCTAGAAATTCACCAAAGTGCCACATTGTAATGATGAAACTGCTGACCTTTTACATATGTTTTGGAGCTGCAAATGTATATATAAACTTTGGAACTCCCTGAAATTTCAACTACAAAAGATGGTATATCAAGCATCAATGCTTACTTGGGAATTTACGATTCTGCATATCCCCCCAAATAACCTAAAACCCAAATGATCACTCTCATTAATACCTTTCTACTAATTAAACATTACATAGCTACTAACTGGTTGACCCCATCTAAAACCTCATGGGAAAATTTTCGGATTTTAGTGATAAAACATATATTAGCCCACAAGTACGTATTAAACAAACAAAACAAAAATCCCTATAATCTGAATTTATGGGAGCAAATTTTCAATATTATACTGGCATAAAACATTGACTTTGAAAACCTCTTTGGCATACAACATGGAAACTGAGTATTTTTAGAATTATACCATTCCAAGATATTAACCCTGGAGAAAGCAACATTTAGCTTTAGGACTAAGAGAAATATGGAAGCATTCATGTAAACAGTGTAAATATGTTGTAATCATATTGTTATTAGTACTGCTTTGAATATCACCTATGTATTCTCTTGTAAATATTTTGTAATGTAAAAGGAAAATAATAAAGAAATATTATGGAAAAAAAATATATATATATATATATATATATATATATATATATATATATATATATATATATATATATATATATACATACAGACTATATTAGTATAGTAAATAGGAGTGAATTTAGAAAGGGATACAATATGCAGTTAAAATAAATAATGAGAAAAGAGAGAAGAAAGAAAAAGAAAATTAAGAGAAAATGCACATATACTATGTATGTTGATTTACAGTATAAATACTTTATGTGCTATATAACCCTCCTTCTGTGAAATAAAATTACCCTGTTTTACATACCTGAGGTAATGTGAAAACTCTCGTGTCATCTATTTTCAAAAAATATAGATAAAGATTCCAGTATTTAGTTACCTTTGTTTTAAAATTCCAAGCAGTAAAATTGGTCCTTTAAACTAATGTTAAAACAATTCATATCATAGTAGATGCTTTGAGAGATTTGGCTGTAACAGTATCCATCTTTTGCTTCTTCTTTTTGACATCTGTCCAGACATTTGTTTCTTTTGTTCTCTTGAGAGAAGGTGACATCCAATCCATATCTTCTGGTAAAGTAATCACATTATTAGTTTTAATAAATGAAGAGGCTTCCTCTAAGTTAATAAACGTCCTCATCTCATTGGCATACAGTATTCTTATCTTTGGATATGCAAGTTGTGCCTTGATGTTATTTTGTTTCAGAAACTTTATCATTGGCCACACATTTTTCCTTTGTTCCATTATTCTAGATGAATAGTCATTATCAAATCTTATCAGGCTCTGTTTATATTTTAGAGGTACCTTCCTCCAAGCAGATCTTAAAATCAGTTCCTTGTCTAAGTATGAAAGAAATTTGATAATTTTTGACCTAGGAGGAGAGTTTGAGTTGGTGGCAGGTTTCTCAAGAGCTCTTGGCACCCTTTCAATGCCAACAGAAAGTCCTTCTTTTAAATTTAAAAAGTCAAGGATCCAGCTTGATAAAAAGGAAAAATATCCCCACCTTCTGTGTTCTCAGGCAATCCGAAAATTCTGATGTTATTTCTCCTCTCCCTATTTTCCAAGTCATCTACTTTATTAACCAACTGTTTTGTTTAAGAAGCAGTTCTTACTGTGTTTCCTCTTCCTTAAGTCTGCTTTCTAAGTTATTTAGAGAAAACTCTATTCCTGTTATCCTTGTCTGGTGTTGTTGTAGCATTTCCTTGAGGATGTCAGCCTGTTTTTGACTGCTTGTTTTAAGATTTTCTAGGTTCTCTTTAAAATCATCCATCTTCAAAGACAACTCCTGCAGGGTAGATGTCATCTGTTGTAGTTCCTTCTTTAAGGCAGCATCCTGGTGAGAATTCCTTGAGTTGCTCATTTTAACAAGTGACTACATCTCCAAGCTTTTTGACAGGAAATTATTTGTAAAACTTCACCATAGTTTCTAATTATGTAAATTAGTCCATTATCTATAAGATTTTATACTTTGAAGAGAAAAATAATATTTTTTCCTGTCTTATTTAACTAGTTATATGGAGCTCTAAAATACTGCTGCTTTCAGCTAGCCTTTCAGGCTCTGGCCCATCTGCATTCATGTTCTGTATCGGTCTCTGCAACACATGATTATGGAAGGTCTTGTCTGCTTGACCCTTTCAAAGGAGACATATGCCATGTGCATGCAAAGCTTTTAGAAGCATGTCAGTCTTCTGGGTGTTGGGAATTTTACCAGTTTTTGCCATTTCTTCAGGTTCTTGACTAGACATGTACACTTTTGGGCTACACATTTGGATCAGTACATGTTTGCATGACTCTTCATGCCATTTGACAATTGTATCAGTACTGTCCTTGGCTATATTTCCGTAGCCATAAACTTGTGTTTCTATGGTGTAAACATTCTGACACTGTACCACAGTGTGGCAGCAGTGGACATGTATTCCATGCTTGTTGCTCATCCTACCTATGCTGAAATCACTGTCTCATATACTAGACAACCTACATCCCCTGTAACAAATGTATGCAGTCCCTCGTGCTATGTTGCTGCAATTCTTGCACAGCAGGGTAGGGATCAGATCTGACTATATTACCTATGCCTTTTCAGGATGCCCCCCTCCCCGTGGAATGTGACCTGTAATTATCATTTTCCCTGTGCATTGTCTGGGTAAGCCATTCTAGCAAGCCTGCTACCTTTCTAGCTCTGTCCTTTGCTCCTTGTTATGCTAAACCCCTATAGCAAAATGTAGACTGTCCTGTCCAATGACCTGTGACCTGTCAAGCTGAATCACCTAGCATGTTAGTCCTCATCATTTCCTTTGCTGAATTATCCAACATGCTCCTCTGCACAGTTACTGACCCTGTTGCCATTGTGCATCCCTGTATGGTTTCGGCAGTCCCAATGTCCATTACAAGTAGTCTTGTCTGTTGTCAGTCTGCCTTAAAGGAAGCAGAATGTTATATAATATATACTCATACTCTGTGTTGCTCAGTGTAACTCAAACTCTTAAAATATGTGGACCATGATTCTTATCAAGCTAAAATGTTCCACATAGAACAAGGAACTGATGGAATGGTATAGTATCTATTGCATTGTGGCTATAACATGAGACATGATCAGCCATTTTTGGTGCCATGGTGCTCATGCCTGTCCATTTCTGTGCTGGGATGTCATGTGTGGTGTGCACATGAGGATTACCATTGTAAAGTTTGACTTGCCACCTGTCCATAGTAGTCTTACATTGCATCATGATACCATGCTTATTAGTAATACCCAACTTGGCTTGCCCAGTATGTGTGGCTATGCACACTAGGTGATCTTTTTATCCAGGATTAGACCTGAAAAGCAGATATAGCCTCTTCAGATTCTGAGGTTAGCAGGTCTTCTGCAAGCTGCAGCAAGAAGAGTAAGAGTTTCCTACATCTGCTGCACATGGACTATAGGGAATGCTTTTATAGGGAGAATGATGACCCGCTCTGTAATACTGATGCCTGGTACCAGATGACTAGGGCACTGAAGAATGTCACTTACATAATTTGTTCTAGCAAGCAGTGCTGGCACAAGTGCAGTTATCTGTGGGTGCTTTACTCAGACGTTCAGCACCAGTAGGATGAAGAGTTTTGGAGAGGGACCCACATTCTTATTCTGTGCATTCTGGACTTGATTTGGAACTGTACATTATCCCAGTAGCCTGCAGATATATTTGCCTTCTCTTGTCAGAGATTTGCTGTGCTGATTACTGTTTGTTTTTTTTCCATCAGATTATGAGATGCCAGTGAACCAGGTAGCACCAGGAGGGCCTGTCTATTTATGTGAGATAGGCTTTCCAAGAAGAACAGTAAGTGTAATAGATTGCTGCCTGAACTGTATTATTGTATTGATGCATAACCTGTATGTAGCAGTCTGTTGTATTTGCTGTAGTAGCCACTGTGCCTATGACTTGATCTCCAGCAGTCCAGAGGCTTGCTTCTCTGAGAGGTTATGAAGAGTACCATATGGAAGGTAGCCTGGAGGGCTTGTTGATGTCCTCTGTGTGCACAAAGACATCACATAGACAAAGTGCTGATTACAGTAAACTAAACATTCATACATATGTTGCAGTAAATGGTCACTGTATGTAAAATGGATGTAAAACTACATGTAAGGCACATTTATATGCAAATGAGGTGGACATAGTACTGTACATCAGTTGCAAACATGCCAACAGCATATTTGCACCCACATGCCATAAAAAATAGAGACCTATAAATCCATATGTACAGTCATGCAATCTCATGGAAGGAGATGTCACAGCTGCAAACATGTGACACAAGAGTACTGCACGTGTGGAGAAAGAAATAAGGAAACACACATGCAGAAACAGAATGACATACAATATTGACAAACACACACCTGCAGTACATATAGCAGAACATGGTCTTAAGAGGACTTTCTATGACTAAGTGATGCATGTAAATGTGTCATGCAGCAATGTGACACTATATTCGGAGGATACATGTCAATAAGTGCAAGTGACACTCAAAGAAAAGTTACAATGTAACTCATGCACAATATACACAGTATCTGGATGTGTGGAATCCCAAGAGTCCACAAACATGGTGATGTGTGCAGCCATGTATGAACATTTTGTAACACTGTAAACTAATTAGTCAGTGGGCACATACACACAGTCATGTGAAGATGACACATACTTGTAACATGGTTCTGTTTATCTGGATGGAATGCATTCAATTGTGAACAATGCAATTGTTTGCGGAAGCACAATTCACTGGTCTGATCTATTGCATAAGAGCTGGAGGCATACTTGCAAACAAAGGGGCACAAGACAGCTGCACATACATGGTACATGTGTCACCACTGCACATATTAATATAACTACTTCCATCATGTCATCACCATCTCATTTGTATCAGATCCAACAAAAGGACACAATGCAGAAAACTAAAGGAAAACTTCCATGTGAAGCATTGTCATTACCATATCTGCATATGTTGCAATACTACATGATAGGCAAATATGTCTAGAAATCACTGTGATGAAAGGCAGATGCATGCCACACCCTAGCAGCATTGCCACTTCACAGGTACGCATACACTGTCAACATGACAAGAAGGTTAACACAGCCATAAATCCAAAGATGTATCGAGGGAGAACATATGCTTCTGTGGTCAAATATGTCTATAGTGCACCTTAACACAGCTAGCACAAAGGCATATATATGTGGTGTTATTACACTCTTGTAGATATCACTGGAAACCAAGGCCAATGCAGAGTGCATTCCCAGCATAGATGAATACAGTGATGAAATTACCACAGCAATTTGCAGCACAACACTGTAATGTAGCAGTACCCTCAGTGCATAATATCAAAGGAGATGATGCAAAAGGACAACACATATTCTGGTAAACAACTGTTTATGTGATGTATGAGTCACACTGTGGAATGTCCTACACATGACAAGAGTTTGCCCTATCACAAACAGTAATACACATCTGGCATAGAACAGCCTGTCAAACATTCTAAAGAAAATAACACGGAAAACACAACTTCAATATAGAGTAATATGCATAAATTGATGCCATGACAACAACAACAACAGATTTAAAATCTGTGGTGATCACATGCAGGAAGCATTACATGGAAGGAAGACAAAGATTATAATTACATTCATAAGGCACTTCCCTGGTTAGGGTGAAACTCATGGATGTGATCTGTGGTGATCTCCTGGAAGGAGTTGTGCATGGCATGAGCCAAGTCCTGGAAAAAGTTTCCTGTCATCATTTGCATCTTGGTATGAAAGATGTCTGTCATGACTTTTACCAGCCAGTCCCTCATGTTGCTAGGTCATGGTGAAGGATGACATTTCAGGCCTACTGGAATGCCAGAGCATGATGGTCCAGGCCTCCCACCACATGGGACTACTGCTTCTCTGACTACAATAACTCTGTTAGGGTCGGACACATCCTCTCCATTATCCTCCATCTATGGTGGAGTGACTGTCATGTCACTCAGCCTCTGTAATATGCAATGAATGGAGGAGAACTCAGCATTAAGGAGCATGAAATTACCACAGCAGTAAACAGCATAATAGTGTAATGCAACAGTACACTCAGTGCTATCAATCATATACGTAGACAAAAATTACCAGGAATGTCATACAGATAAATCTAAAGAGATCAATAAATAAGTGAAAAAGCAATGTCCATACTGAGCAAATCCTGGTAATTAGTGACACTGAACAGTAATGATGCTCAGTTTAAAGACATTTTTGACATCGGTGCATGTTATGAAGGATATGATGTATGAATCCCGACTGATTACTATGACATCTTAAATGCACTATGGAGTGCTGTCTCACAAACAAAATGCAGTAACTCCCACACAATAACAGTGTTGAAAATTTATGGTCACTAGGGTTAGTAATGGACAGCTGTGATTTAGGCATCAAAGGCATTAAATAAATGCACACTACACACAGATGGTGTGCCAACATTTGCAAGCAGGATGCATATGCACTCAAGTATGTCAATGCTCATGTTATATTTTCACATGGAGGGATGACATGCACTCATTCAAGTCATCAACGATGTAGGCAGTGCAAAACCAAAATGCAAGTTACAGAACATTGCCAATAGTACAGATATTGCTACACACTAAGGTTAAGAGACTATATATTCAGAAAATATCCCCACTGAAAAGCAATGTGCACATGTTGCACAGTCAGGTGCACACTTGTATGCCCTTTAACTACTGGAGTACCAACATAATATGACATGTTCTGTTTTTAACAATGGACAAGTGCAAGTGCCAGCTACAAACCTGATGCACCTCATTATATAACAACTGATGATGAATTATAATACACACACACACACACACACACACACATATGAAGTACTACTACACATCTTTGTGAACTGGAGCATGATAAAGTACACTAGCAGTGCTATACTTATGTCAGAGTATGCACAGATAAGTATGCTGTTATGATATGTGGAAACGCCACAATCAATATGTAAACATTGTCTATATCTCACATATATTTCTATGTTTATTTCAAATGTCCATATTTTTTATCATTTGCCATATATTAATTTGTCTAGAAGCATGATTGACATAAATGCATGCTTGTCTTTATTTTGACCTATAATTAAAACATCTAGTGATTAATTAGGAGTAGACAGTGGCTGACATTGTTTAAATGAGAATAAGAGCACATTCCATAATCAAAGTACGTCACAGGCTAGTTTTGTTCTATATAGTTTTATGAGTAAGTTTAATGACTTGATGATGGTTTTTGAGCTGTATGTTTCTGATGATGTGCTTTGGAAGAACCAAGACTGACTGGGCGATGCTTTCCAGACCAAATGATTGTTAGCCTTCAGGATCCTAAACAAGCATCCAGTAGGAGTTTGAATAATCAATCTGTGTTGCTTACATGAGGTACCCCAACAGTTTTTGCTTGTGAGAAACCACAGAACCTTATCTAGTTGTATAAATGCTTCAGAAATCCTCCAAACTACCATGGAGACATTCTCATCAAAGCTAAGTTTATCAGCTGTAATATTGTGTTAGTCTCTTTATGATGATCTTCAGTTAGGCATTTGAAGATAAGTTTTATAATCAATGCTCATAGTACCTTTTCCAGAAAAATATAAGATAAACTTCTTGATGCACATCATGAAAAGCACACTGTAAATGCTCAGTTACTAAACCCCCCACCTCTGCAGTGCCCTTCTGTGGTGAAGTTAACAGTACTGCTCATCCTTGAGTCACTTCCATAGTTTGTCACACACTATTGATCGCAGATTTCATTTCTGAAAGAAAATATTCAGTAGTAAAAGGTCTAGCAATGAGGACTATGGTTCTACACTAAACATGTGTACCATGTCCAAAACTGTTTTGCCCACCTTTATGCTCTTATATTCTACTAAATAATCAGTTTTTGATCCAGATAATTATATACCAGCTAATTTACTGTGTCTGCTTATCCAGAATGCCTAAATTCCACACAGAGCTGCTGTTGGCTCATCTAGCACTCTGTAATAGTCCCATGAAATTGTGACCCGCACTCTCAGCTCTTCAAGTGAAGACAGACAGAGAGAGAAAAAAAGGATTTCTGTTAACTGCAGAAAGCTGAGTAGCTTTCTACAATATATCCAGCAGCCATGCCCCACCAAACTCGTGCTCCCCCAGCTGTCAATGAAAGAGCAGAGGAAAAAATAAGTTTTTATTAGAAAATAGTTCATTAAGGCAAATGTTTCATTGTAAAACCATACAGAGCTGTATAACAGAATAAAATGTTCTGGAAATTATGTTAGGTACAGACATAAAAGAGGAAGACTGCAAAATACGGTTGATGCAAATATCACAAAGTGCTGCAATCGTGAACGAGACTGAAGAATTTATCAAGATATTAAGACGACTCTCACTGACTGTGTAAATCAATAATTACTTGAAAATGCAGGCAGTCAGAGAAGAGCACAGACTAGGACTTATCAAAGTAAGAAGGGCTATACTGGTCTGACACGTGACTGCTGATAATAAATTATATTTAGACTGCTTGCCTATGTATTATCCTCTACTCACATGATATAACTACAGGGGAACAGAATTACGAAGGTTGCATTTGTCCTGATACTGTGCTCCTATATCCTGTCCCTCATATGCTGATCGACTAAGTCTCTTTCAAACATGCTGTCACCTGCATATAGAAGGGTGAGCTATTCTAGTCAGACACATCCTTTACGTTGCAAATTTTCTTCTTTTACTGGTGCTATTAATTTCCAGCTTGTAACAATGTTGTGTGTCACTCTTCTTGCTGAAATGTTCGGCTTGACACAGTCCTTTGCAATTATACCAAAATTTGCCCCTAGCCTGGAGGACCAATACCATCATATTTCCTCACAGTCGTATGCATTACATTGACTACAGACTAAGAATTTCAAATCTTTGTAAAGTAGTCCTTGATTTCCCATGAAATTCGATATGGACTGCAGTTCATTGTTTGTTTTTTTTACTTTACATACTTAGGGTACCAAGTCTACCTTCTGAATACTGTCAAATACAAACAGATGTCTTACACAACTGATATAAAGAGGCATCTTGATGTTTTCCACGTAGTTTGAGTTATAAGAAGCAGTGAATTTCTGAGGTGTGTGAAAACAGGTCAAAAGGTACTCTAAGAAAACTGAATTATCATGTTTATGATGCTGAGGTTTCCGTTCTTCCTGCAGTCAGTTTAGTGTAAGACTTCCCATAATTTACCTGGAGTGGACAAACTATTGATAGCTCTGTAATGTTTTGCATTCTTTCGGAAAACTTTTTCTTGTACAGGTATACACTTATTGTATTTTTCCAACCTTTGGCATCACTACCTTTATCAAAACCACTGCTTAATAACAGAACATGGATATAACGTTTTTGCTTTATAACAAAGAAATGGCCAGTACATACCTAATATCCCTGGTGAACTCTCTCCTGGTATCACCTGGGTGAAAAGGGCAAGACCAGGTATGAAGACCATAAGCATGGGCAATTTAAAGCCACTAGTCTATGTAAGGAACATGTCTTTGGGACACTGGGGGAGACCAGGGTCTGAAGAATAAACGTATGCATGTATAACAAGGTACAAGGAGGCCATATAGGCAGGAGTCAGAGATCAAAATGCAGTTCTGAACTCTGCACCTCTGATGGCTGCATTATGTAGAACACAAAGCATATATGAAAAGACAATGTGCAAAATATGAACAGTAACTGCACATGGGCAATACCCCATCTGCATTTCTTTAAGAGGAGGTGTTGTCCTGGTTGAAGATGCACAGGTGATGTGCAAAAGTACTACTAAGAAATGTATAGCTTCATCTTGAATAGGAATGCAAGACAATGTCAAGTGTTAGCATTTATTTCATTATCAGTATGTTTAACTGCAATATGAAGTCTCATTAAGTGAAATATTATTAGACTTTCTTTTTATCTGATTTCAGCGAAGACTGCAATTTAGTCCCCTTACATTTTCATTCACACAGGACAGGACTGGTAGAAAACTAACAAATGTTATGTACTATCAACAGAGTCTGGATAAAAGTAACCCATTTGTTCTGTGTTAAAGTGAAATGCAAGTCTATTAAAACATTAAAATATTTTCAACAAGCTAATGTTAGTGATCATGCAGAGAGCTGTGCTGTAGAGGAAAGGATATATGCATAATTTTTATTCAACTCCCCCCAGGCAACCCACATGCTGACTGCATAAAGGTTTTCATTGCAAGCATGCCAACAGTTTCAAATGTAAATAATTTCATTTTAATTGCTATGCTTGGGTTCTGTTTCAGTCTGGGATAATTGCATCAAAGCTGCTCTCTGCTTTCACTCATTATGAAGAAGGGGTCGTACCCTTAGCATGTTCGCATGCTGTGCTTTTAGCATGCACTAAACAGTGCCAAGTCACAAGTAGACAGTGATGCGACAAGTGCTTATTAGTACTGCAATGTTTTTGCACTCTATCAGATTACAGAACTAGGTAACCCATGAAGAAACTTTCCTATTTAATAATTAGTAGTGACAGGAAACCAGCATGAAGATTTTATAATAGAAAGTGTTCAGAGAAGACATTAAGAGATTATGTCATTAAAATATTTGAATGCCAGTCAGCGTGAAGTAACTCTGCACTATGAATATTTAGACTTCTTTTTGTTTATTGTTCTAGACATGTATACATGAGCAGCTTGCCTATTACTTGCAATGATAGCTGTAATACTGTGTATTGTCTGTTCAGCTTACCTGATGGTCGAAGTCAGAACTGACCTCTTCCCTACACATTGCAACTTGACCTGCTTAGCATATATAAAGTGGCTAACAGCAGCATGTACTGCTAAAGTCACTATCATGTCTACCACATGATAATTATTTAAAATAACAAATTGTTCTGCACTGCTGCTAATCATCTTATTATATTTAAGAATCAAATTATCCAATAATGCTTCTAGTGATCTGATTCTTTCATCAAAACCAGTATCGACAAACCACCTGAATACTTTTTAAAAGTACAATGTTTTATCAGAAAGATATGTCTCATTTTCATTAGCATGACATCAGTTATTTTCACTGTGTATATGATAATACTATAAATATTAATATGCTGTATGTAGCTGTCAGAAATATGAATTTAACAAATGCTTTTTGGCTCAGGTAATGGTTAATAATAGTTTTGGGATCAATCCACCTACCTAATTAAAATGTTTAATAAAATAAATAAATAAATACATAAAGAAAGAAAGAAAGAAAGAAACCATGGTATCTGACACTTGTATATCTATAGCTACCTTTAAACCTCTTCTAACATGACTCTTCTTTGGCTTTGCACTTTTTAGCTAACTCATGTCAAGTTATTCATTCAGTTTTCTCAATGTAAATCAATACAGGTAACAATAAGAATCTGAATTTTCAGCTGTTTTACCTCTTCTACAATTTCTGCTGTGCAGCATACACGCAGAACATAATTGCTTCCAACTGCTTCCTTAATAAGTTGCCACACATCCTGCTAGTACTACCACTGTGTACAGGAGACAAGGCCCAACACACTAGTTTCTACTAGTTGGATAGATCCATTACCTCAATCTGAGTAATTGAAAGGCCACATAATTATGCACATAGATGTAAGAAGCATGTGTTAAGATACCAGTAGTCCAAACTTAGATACGCTCATTCAAATCACATGCTCTAGCAAGATACACTCATTAATAAGTTCATAGGTTTATACTAGCCTAATGACCAGCAAGGTCTTTACAAGCCTAGCCATGCAACCCAGCCCAGTCCAGTTTTCGTCCCCAAGTTCTTTGGATGCCTACATGGTGGGGTATGTTAGTAAAGAAGTAGCTAAGGGTTATGTGGGGAGAGTATGTTAGTGGGGGACTAATTTACTTACTATTGATCTCTCTCCATCAGAGACATGGGATCCAGAAAAAGGGTGAGTTTGCAACTTCCCATCCAATGATCAAGGTTTCATTTGAATAGGGTCAGGGATGAGCTCTGTTACACATAGTTGGGAAGCTTATTCCATATACCAGGGATTTTTTGAGGCATACCAGTCTCTCCAACATGTTCTATTGATGTTGCAGGCAAAGGTTTGGTTCTTGGATCAAGTGTTTCTAGTGCTCTTTGTTTTGCAGATGTATAACAGATCCATCAGAGCTAGAGCTGAGAGTGCTTTACATGCTAGGCATAGATTGCCTCTCAGGAACCTGTAGTAGATTCAGTGAACAGATAGGGCTTTAAGATAATCTGTGAGGAAAGGTTATTCATACCCTAGATTCTACTGCTGAGGAACATTTGAGGGCATTCCGACAGTTGCAAGTGCCTGGTTAGGTACATGCCTGCTTAATGTACTCAGTGATGGATCTGATAAGGGCTGAGTAGAGTGGTACTTCCTTTTACCTGGATGCCCTGCCCTTGCTTATGAGTTGGGCAAAATATAATCATTTTCTTACTATTTTGGTTATGTTCATAGTTTCATAGGTGTATACTAGGCTAATGACCACTTGGGCCCTTAAAAGCCTAGGCATGCAACCCAAATGTATCCCAGAAATGTGATTTATATTTTATTTATAAGGATGATTTTCTGACTACCTCTGTCCATCAGAGACAAAGGAGTCAGACGATTGTTGAATTTCCAGTTACCCATCCACAGGTCTAAGTTGTGCTTAAATATGAATAGGGAGGTACTATGCTTCACATGGATGGGGAGCCTGTTCCAGAGAATAGGAATTCTCTGAGAAACATACCAGTCTCTCCAACATTTCCTATTTATGTTGCAAGCAAAATGTAGATCTTTCAATCTAGTAGTTGTGATGCTATTTATTTTGTGGATGTACAAAGGATTCAGTAAAATGGGGTCCAGTGATGCCTTGTATGCCAGGCAAAGATCACTTTTCCTAAGTCTGTATGATACCAAGTAAAGTGGTAGGGCTTTGAGACAATCAGCAAAGGACAGTGTGTTTACTCCCTGTATTCTTTTTGTAAAGTACCTTTGTGGATATTCTATCTGCTACCTGTGTCTGGTCAGGTACATTGCAAATGGAGGCATTATACTCTATGATGGGCCTAATGAGGGCCAAGGACAGTGGTATGATGACCTCTCTGGACCTAGATGCCATGTCCTTGCTTATAAGTTAAGCAACATAGAAGGATTTTCTTACTACCTCGGACACATGTTGGTCAAAGTATAGGTTATTATCAACATGAATTCTTAGATCCCTGATAAGTGTAGCAACTTTTAAGGGCATTTTATTGATGACACAGTTACCCAGGGTGACACACATTCCAAAGGTACTATAATGCATTTCTTGCTATTGTGCTTTAAGCCATGGCTTAGCAACAAGCAGTTATCTGTATTAGAATTTCCTGAAGGGTATAGTCATCTGGGGGGATTCAATAACTTCTGTCAGTTTTTGCAATTATATGCAAGCTTGGTTAGCCTGAGGCCTTTGACATAGGCTTTGACATCCAAGAAGTAGATGACAAAGAGAAGTGGGCCTAGCACAGAGCCCTGGGGGATGCCACTGGTGACTGTCATCTTTGTGGAGGTGGCCCAACTGACTCTAACTTCATGGGCCCTATCAGTGAGCCAGCTAGCTATCCAATGTGTTATAAAGGGGTTTATACTAGTTTTGCAAGTTTGTTGACAATGTTAGAATGGGGTATTGTATCAAATGCATTAGCCAGATCTAGGTAGGCAGTATGCACCATTTTCCCCTCATCCATTGCCTTTGTGACCTTTTCAAAGAAGTCCAACAGATTCAGTAAGCATGACTTTCCTTTGACAAAGCCGACCTGGAATGGATCCAGTGACTTGAGGTCTCCTATGTCCTTGTTGATCATTTCCATGATCATTTTTTTTTCTTGGCTTTACAAATAAGACTAGTCAGACTAATGGGTCTGTGGTTTGCAGGATCTGTTGAAGGTCCTTCCTTATGAAGGGGGCTGACAATCTCAGTCCTCCATTCTTTGGCACAAATCCTATTTTAAGACTATAGTTAAATAATGACTTCAGGTGGCCTGATTAGTTGTATTTTATACTATTTAGAAGGCATCCTGGGCTGTTATCTTGGCTCATTGAGGCTGTGTTACTGGCTTTAGTGAGTGCAGCCAGTACATGCTCTCAAGTTATAGTTAGAGGGTATTATTAGGGGGGTGGTTGGGGCGAGAGAGGGGTAAATTTGGAAATGAATTTGTCCACTAAAAGGTTCACCATATCACCAGGTTTTTTGAATGTGGCACCATTAACCTCCAGTTTAGCACATTGCTGTGAGCTGCCCTTGAGGTTTCTGACATGGCTGTAGAAGGTTGTATGGCTGTCTTTCACCTGAAATGATATCTTAACCACAAAGATGTCTTTGCCTGACCTAATTAACACGCTTAGTTGCCTATTTACTTTGATTAGAGAGTTTTTATTTTATGGGAATTCCTCCTCCAGATTTTTGCCATAATATTTTCCTTTTGTTGTATATCTTGTTTAATTTTACATACCACCAGGACATTTTTCTACAGGGGCTAGTTCTAGGCATACTTCTGGTAGGTACAGTAGTCTCTGTGCAGCTGTTGACATGGCTGTACAGAATTTCTGAGAGTAATTCAGCATAGACTGGTGTGTTCTTGGTGTCTGGAGGGGGCATTGAATTTTGACAAATCATCACTTGATAACTGGTAATTTGCCTTGGAATAGTTCCTAACTGTTACTAATTTAAATGGGATTACAGACTTGATTTTGATTTCAAGGAGACAGCTTTATAGTCGGATCTTACCAGGGAGGACGGAATATTTGGGTGATGGGGGGGGTGCAACATTCTCCCATATTTGTGAGCATGAGGTCCAGTATTTTGGAGCTTCTTGTGGGGGTATTCACCATTTGGTCAAGGTTGTTTGTATTTACAATGCCCAGAAATCTCTGTGCCTATAGATTTGAGGCCATGTAGGATTCCCAGTGTATAGAGGGGTAATTAAATTCTCCCATGAGTAGGGTATTAGGTTGGATGGTAAGTGTTTTGAGTACGTCCAAGTATGCATTGTGATCTTCTTGGGACATTGAGGGTGACCTATAGCTGGCTAGGATATAGTATGAGATTTTGTCTTTAGGGGTGTGTTGGTCAAAGGCCAGATTACTATTTCCATATGTTACCAGGTATCTATTAGGTGAACTATTTGCGATTTTTATCAGTGGAGTAATTAGCTTTAGAGATTTGTCACGAAATGAGCTAATGCCAGCACAGCTGGCTGGAATTTTATAAATAATTTTATGTCATTTGTGAATATCAACATGATTTCTATAAGCTGCTTGTGTTACAACTGTATTAAAACTGTATGTCATGTGTATATCAAACTGATTTGTACAGACGTGTTAAAAAGGTATTTTATAAAGTGTTTGTGTTTGAAATGCATCCACAGTGTGATCTATTGGAATCAGTCTAGCAAATTTTAAGAAAATAGCTAAAATTAAATTACTTTATAGGTTACACAATAAAAGATGGTATCTTTCAGTTTCCAATGCAGCTAGAGACATACAGTCTGTGCTGAGAAGCTTTCTGTATTGTCTTTAGGATGAATTATTTATTAGTATTGAAAGCATGAAGGAATACAATTGTTTTATGACTTCCAGCATCTGCCAAAGATCGGGGGTCTATATATTTTCATAGGTAGATGCTAAATACTGCCAGCTTCATCAATGGTTGTTTGGCCTGGGAACTAGCAGTCAGATGACAGGAAATGATGTAATTCTGCAAGTTATCCCAGCAGTAATATGTGATATATTAATTTGAAAATTCTCTTAGTGAGACAGAGCATTCTGCATTCTGTCCTGGACCTGACAACAACTAGAAGATTGATTCACCACATCTGCCTTGCTCTATTAGTAAGTTCTTAGGTTATAGATTCAGTCAGGAATATAGTGAAACTTAGTTTAGATATGTTTCTTTATTTATTTGAGACTGTCTTTCAATGTTGTATTAAACATTTCCTGTGGTTTTAAACTCTTATGTCACTGTGAATATATATTTAGTATTGCCTTGTTCTTATATTATTTATTATTAAATATATTTAAACCTTTCAGTGTGGCTGATTTGTGTAGAGATATTTAGATTTTGAGAGTATTTTCATATTTATTTTGTGACACTGTGGGCCACTCCTAATAGCCTTGCTCTTGGTCAAACTACCATTTGTATCAGTATTAATATTACACAGTAAGATTGGACACCCTTTGTTAAGGGCCTTAACGTAGCTGATAAGGAGTGACTGGTGGCAGTAGAAACTACCTCATAGTCTGGGCAGAAGGGGGCATAGCTAATAAACCTGTGTCAGCCTTTCCCAGGTGTGTATGTGTAAATTAAACCTCAAGGAGTGTGTGTGTGTCAGCTACTTGAGCAGGGACACGAAGTACCGCTTGGACAGAGAGGCTACTGGGAGTCTTAGCTTGGTCAGTCAGCTGAGATTTCAACTCCATAGCTGTGCCGGTGGGAGTCTTATTGGGAATCTGCAGAAAGGTAGAGGAACCATCTCCAGACTGACTGTGTGCTCTTAAGGGAAATTGCACTTGATGCAGAGAGCTGCATCTGGAAATGCTGTGTGTGTACTTGTCAGACTCCCAATGTACATCCCCCACTGGTGCCAGTGGTGAGGATTTAGGCTCCTTGATTACTGGTTGGCAGTGATGTGTCATCACAAGGATGATTTCACAAAGGGCACTATAATGCTCTTCTTCATACTGAGTTTTAATCCATGTTTTTGCACTAATCATTTGATTGTATTGCACCCTCTTGTAGGATGTTGCTGCATAGGGGGCTATGATAGCTCTCAATTTACAGGCATCTGTGAATGTGGTGAGACAGAGGTGCTTTAAATAAGCCTCTACTTCCAAGAAGTAGATGCCAAACAGGAGCTGGCCCAACATGGATACCTGGGGTATTCCAGTGGTGACTGGTGAAAGTGGTCTCAACTATCTTTCCTGGGTCCTATCTGTGAGTTATGTAGGGATATATGCCTAGCGTTGAGAGCTTGTCAATGATAACTGAGTGGGGTATTGTATCAAAAACCTTGGCCAGGTCAAAGTAGGTAGGTGGTATACACCATTTTCCCCTCATACATAGCCTTGATGATCCTTTCAAAGAAGTCTACTAGGTTGAGTAGGCAAGACCTTCCCTTAACAAAGCCAAACTGGGATGGGTCCAGTGTCTGTAGGTTACAGCTGTCCTTGTTGATCATTTTCATGATAATTAATTTCATGGTTTTCAATATTAGATTTGTCAGACTGATGGGTCTGTAGTTCCTGGGGTCAGTTGATGGTCCATCTGTATGAAGAGGGATTACTGTTGTGGCCTTCCATTCACATGGCACTTAACCTGATTTGAGGCTGAAGCAGAAACATGACTCAAGTTGTCCTTCTTGGTCATTTTTTTAGGCTGTACATAAGGTAACTGGGGATATTATCAGAGCCCATTGAAGCAGTGATTTTGGTCAGAGCAAGCACTCCCAGGACATTTTCCCTGTTGATAGTTGGGGGGATATGCTAAAAGAGATTTCACAAGGGATAGTGGGAGAGAGTGGAGGCGAAGTTAGGGCTAAATTTATCAGCCAGTAGATTCGCTACTTTACCCTGGTCAGTGAAGGTTGTGTCATTTACCATCAGTTCTACACACTGCTGAGTGTTACCTTTAAGGTTGCTGATGTAGATGAAGAAAGTTATGTGATTGTCCTTAGCATGGGAGGTTATCTTGATCTTGTAATTTTCTTTGTTGGACTTTATTAGATGTCTTAGTCTCTTGTTTATTTGGATCAGAGAGCTCTTGTCTCTATGAAATGCCCTTTTTAATTTTGTCCATGACGTTTTCCTGTTGTTATTTACCCAGATAAGGTAAGGACTCCACCAGTGAGATTTGTTTTTGGTGTTAGATCTGGGCATACTTCTGGTAGATACAGCAGCCTATATTTCAACCATTTACATGTTTGTACAGGGCTTCTGTAAATAATTCTGCATAGGTGAAAAATGTGCATAACGCTCTTTATAGGCACATTGAACAGCACTCCACACACACTTTCAGCTTCAGGGCTTTGGTTAACGTAAGGTTAAATAATAGGGGAGGGGACATAAGGCTGCTGACAGAATCCCTTGAATCTAAATGGATCTTGGAGCTGAGGGCTCATAGGAGCCCAGGGTTAAATGACATGGTTCCTCTGAAACCCGCCCTACAAAAAAGGCGGGTAGTTTATTGATTGCTGATTGGTTGGCTTTTAATTTAAAATAATGGTAATGTTTGTCCTTTTTATCTGATGAAGGGTATCACACCCGAAAGCGCTTATCCTTGGCTGTTTTGGTTGTTTTAATAAAAGAATGAGTTAATCCAGCAGTGTCCTGCCATTCTTCTCTCTTTTTTGGATTTTGCTGTTTGCTGTTTGGTGGAACTTTAGTCATAGCACAGAACTTTTGGTTTTTGTCCATGGATGAGATACCTTTACTTATGAGGTGGGCCATGTAGACGGCTTCCTGTACAACTGAAGCAACATGGTAGTCAAAAGTCAGGTTGCTATCAACCTGAGTGCCCAAATCCCTCACAACTGATTGCATGCTTAGGAAGTTGTTATTAATGTGATAATTTGTGGGGACATCACTCTTCCCAAAGGTAATGATGATGCATGTTTTGGTATTCAGCTTGAGGCCATGTTTCTGGCACCAGTCATTTGTCTGAGTGAGACCCTCTTGGAGGATCTCCACATCACTAGGGGAATTGATCACAGCACCCAGCTTACAGTCATCTGCAAACATGGTCAGCTATAGCCCACTGTTTTGGCCTGTACCTCAGAAAAGTATATTCCAAATAACTGTTAGCAAATCTTCTGCTGTGGCTGACATTCTGCCTTTCCAGCACATAATGTCTCTCATATCTGATATTTGGCTACAAAAGCCATACTTGAAGTTGCACAATCCTATCTTCTTTGAACCCCGATATGTTTGGGGTAATCAGTTAATGTTATGTATGGCATCTTATATATGTTCTTAATATTGTTTGCCCCTACCACATTTTATCATTTCCAAATCTTTAGTAGTGCCATTGCAAATGTGAGGTTTCATATTTTTCTCAAGGTCACATTTCATATTATAGCCTTTCTGAAAACAAAAGACAGTGTACTCCAACCTTATTAGCCAACTAAGAATTATTTGTCAAAGATACCCAGCTGCTCCTAATTGTTTTGTTAATTATTTCCACTGTCTTTGGACTGCATACGAAAAATACTCATTACCTCTGGTGGGGTCTTCAGCCACTCTCATCACCAGATGTTTAATACAAATGGGGAAGGAATTCCTCCTCCCACTCCTATCCAAGATTTTATTATCTACCTTTTCATCTAAACCATTTGGATAATTTCTAGCCAAAAATATATTTTTTAAGATACTCATCTCAGTCTTTTACTGCTCAATACTGGAAACCAGTCAGGACAAACAAACCATCTGTCCCTCCACTGTGTTCCATTTCAGACAAGCAGAATGTCTACTAATAAAATGCAAGTAAGAATTACAGTTTCTTTACTTCCTAAAATTCTAATAAAACAATTTACATTATGTTTAGGATACATCTAATTATTAAATTGTTGTGTAGGACCATTTATTTGACAATTAAAAACAAAAGTCTGTAGTACTGACTACATTAAAGGAACAATTGTGAATTAATCAATATAACCATTCTACAGAATACAATATTATCCAAAAATGTCATTAGATTGGAATCTTACATTAGAAAATGCTGTTCTTAATATACAGTAGTTCTCACCAGCAAAATAACCTAGTTGGCATATAATTGCATTTCAACAACTCCCATTGCCACCATCCTGGTCAAGTAGAACATTTAATCTTCAAAAAAAAAATTAAACAATTATTTTTCACTTCTATTTCTATTAAAGTACATAAAGGTTTGATTTCACAGCCATCAATAATGTTTATTTATTTTATTTATATTTATTTACCAGGGTCATGCATTGATATCAATGGACCATTTGCAGGCACAGCCTGGGTGAATAAAATTACATAAGAACTGAAGAAAACATATTTATGGATACCAGGATATGCTAAAACATTATGCATATTTACAGATGCAAAAATATGGTACAACATTTAATTCAAGAAACAGTTTGCAATGTCAAAATGTGGATGAAAAAATGCAATTATGCTTAGCAGATCTTTTTTGGATAAGATGTAGCCATAATGACTGAGATGGCTTAAAACCTTAGCTAAACAAGTCTGCTGTATGTCTATACTAATCAAGTCCATGTAATTAAAAATAAATAAATCACTGGGAGGATTTAATAAAGCCTACACGGTCTTTTATACCATTTAGGCATCATGCCAAGCTGCTTACATGAAAGTAAGCAGGTTTGTGATCCAGTAAGCACTTCTGGGCAGCGAGCATGCATGCGCTAACACAGGAAGTTTGATGACATGAGAATCACCTCATAAAGAGGTTAATCTCATGCAAATGAGGCACGTAGAGTGATCCAGCAAGCAGATAGACAGCCCTACAGAGCCCGTGTCAATGTCCACATAAAAATTCCATGTACAGGAATGTAGACAACCAAAAGGGGCTGTAAAAATGTAGATAGACACAATGAAATGGCATACCACAGACAGAAATGAGCAAAACTATCCTCCGTGTGTTATAGGAAAATATCTTAATATAAAAATGTTTTAATAATCTGGTCATGTTTGCACAGCACACTACTCTGGCACTCATTACAGCTGTACCAGATGTTTGCTGGGGGGGGGGGGCATCCCACACGGCCATTTAGTGGGGAATGCTGGCTGTGCCCTAGAACTGTGGATGATGACACCCATCAGAAATGCACACATGCCCACGGATGAATGCCATAATGAGGCACATGCACAAACTAGGAACATCATAGAGCATTTTTTTGGACTGCTGAAGTCATGACTCCAGTGTCTTGATATATCTGGTGGCACTCTGCAGTACTCTGTAGCCACATGTGCACAGATATTCACAGTATGTGCCATGCTACACTATGTGATCCTGCGGAAACAGCTGCAGCAGGGTCAGCAAAGGGAAGGGATACACAGTCCCTCACCAGTGCCTAGGTCACCACAGCCACACTCACAAGAGGACTCAGGAGGAGGAACCCCCTGAAGATGCTCATGTAGGCAGATGTGGGCGTGTCCAGTATGCCCTGGCATTGGCAAAGAGACAACACATAGCACATTCACTGACAACTTCGGACCCTAGGGACTGAAACCTTACTCCTACTCACATACATATAGTAAACGTGTTGATGCCAGACAACCGACACAACCTATACCTATCCGTGTATTGCATCACACAGAGTCAGCCCTGAACTACAGGTCTCTCAACTACTGCATTCACAAGGTAAGTCTCTAAACTACACACTAATTATAAGGATTACTATAATATATGTATGGATCTGCTGCTGTTATGCAAGGAAATAAAGTGGGCTAATTGGACATATGTAACATCCACATGGGACTAAAGATACCAGTCCAACAGTACGTGTTCCTTAATAGTCACTAGGCCTCATGGTTGTAATATTCATTATATCAGTCAAGGGAGATATTAAACAGTGGGCTCACATGATATTTGGACTACTGTATATCTCAACAGATCATGTGTCATTGTTCCCCCACCCAGACACAGCAGTGTACCCATACAACTGCTTTAAAAGAAAATCACCTGTGGTATATCAGTGGACCAGGCCATCTCAGGGCTGTAACATAGATATTGCTCACACCCTTGTATGTCTGTCCTCACATGGGATAACAATGTACATATTTATGCAGTTGATTGTGTGATGAATGACGCCTCTCTGTCTTGTGACCTGAGTGGCTCAGTGGGCTAGGGAAGCTAGTGTGGGTGATGGTGTTGATGGTTCTAATCTGAAATTACTCACATCTTTTGCATGTGAGGTAGCACTATGTTGGTGTTTTCACAGACTGTCATACCTTTTAGTGCAAGAAATCTGGACAAAGCCAGTAAGATGCGGGGGACAAATGCCCAAGCATAGGGACAGATCTCAAATATTGTCCCCATATCCCTAGAAAGTCACTGGAAGTAAAAATGTTGCATTATTACATATGTTCTGAAGGATATAACATCTGAAACACAAATGTTTGTCTGTAAGTAGTATAATGTAGTGACATCAATATTTAATAATTCACCAAAAGACCACAAATGTATGAGGAACAGACCAAATATATGAGGCAAAAATCTGAACATTATGTGGAAATCAGGAGAGCTGAGAGGTATGCAGACTGTCAGTCTGTTGGTGGTGTAACATTACCAACTGCAGTCACAGATTAAGTACAGCACACAGGTGGGGAATGCTGTGGACAGTATGAGTGAAGTGGAGTACTGCAGAAACAGGGGCGGATATTAATGTCTATAGTATACAAAATCCTGGACTGCAGTACAGGTAAGTGTGGACTGGAGTCACGTTATAAGTACTGACAGTTCCACTGGACATGCCCATACACTTAGTTAAAATGAGCAGAATCCTGCTGCCCCTTCATCAAAATAGCCTGCTATGTATAAATGTCTATGCATACAAATATAAATATACATATCTGTCTGTCACTATCTCATATTATATCTATCGCTATGTAGTGTCAAATTGATATGTACTGATATATATAGCAATATATATTAAAATGATACATATACCCCCATATATCTACATAACACATATACATATACACACAAGCAGCTACAGTTATATATACATCCCTATTATATACAGAAATGTGTATGTAGATGTTTGTATTGTCTGACATACCCTAATAATGTTGAGTAAATTTTCACTATTACTGTGCAATTCTATTGCTCAAAGGATTTAAGCTAAGAGAACAACAGTACAAATTCCACTTACTCACAGACCCCTGTGGCTGCTGGATTTCACCACATAGACAGACACAGGTGAGCAGGTGCTGTAATGTATAATGTTGTCAATGCATGTATGGACAGAGCAACTTGTCCCTGCCCTCAGGCATGCCTATGTAACTGCAAGCAGCCACATATGGTCATACTGGTAACTGTACACACATAGCTAGGATAATTACAGTTATCCCACTGCTAGGATACTAGATGCAGATAAGTATGAAGCAATCTCACACTGCAGGCCACAGATGCTGTTCAACACAGGCCTAGTTTGTGTAATGCACAAGTACTGTGCCTACAATTACACATACAACAGATTTAAATGTGTGGCGTGTGCAATAAGTACTGTGATCTATAGTGTATAGGACTAGATATGTAGGGGTACTAATCTCACTGCAGCCCACTTGGTGCATGACTGTGTCCTCCTGCAAATGAATGGACATGCCTACATGGGTTCTCCACCTACAATGGTTATGCATTTTTGGCCCTTTAACCTGCTGCTGGCTTCCACACTGCTCACTTCTACATGGCCTGGTGATGTCAGCAGGGGTGGCCCGTACTATTGGACTGCCAGACTGCAGCCCACCAGCTGTAAAAAAAAGAAAGAAAGTAAAATAAAATAAAATAAAATACAAAGAAAGAAAAATAAAAAAAATGATCGCAAGTAGCGGACCTTTGCACATGAGCGCTAGCAGCATTTCCAATATCCAGACTGCTGCTGAACCAGTCTGAAGCATGCGCAGACTGTCTCAGCAGCAGTCCAGATTAAGAAGCATTCAAGTGCAGAGATCCCAGAAGTCTATGCAGTTGTAACTGCATAGACTGTCATGGAAAGGGATCAGACTGCAATGTCAGCAGGCTGAGAGTCTCATCGGGGAAGGACATCTTACGGGGCTTTCTAGTGCTCCAATGAATGAAGCTATGGAAAGATTTAGTGCTGCAATGAATGGATGTAGTGCTGCAACAAACAGACCTGTCCTAGGTAGGTGTGTGTGTGTGTGTGTGTGTGTGTGTGTGTGTGTGTGTGTGTGTGTGTGTGTGTGTGTGTGTGTGTGTGTGTGTGTGTGAAATGCCCCAGGTGCTACATGGTGGTGGGTAGAGAATAAGGCTTGAACCCTGTACCTTGGGCTCAGGTGGCAAGAGCCTGAATTCCCTACCCAC
Organism: Protopterus annectens; assembly: GCF_019279795.1. Classification (NCBI taxonomy): domain Eukaryota; kingdom Metazoa; phylum Chordata; order Ceratodontiformes; family Protopteridae; genus Protopterus; species Protopterus annectens. The sequence continues at coordinate 1,598,124,765 of NC_056728.1, forward strand.
CACCATTTGTAAAAATGTTGCAGATTTTTCCCTCATACTTGTTCTGTTCCTCATAAAATATGTGGTTTCTGTATTTTTGTGTCCTTGCAAAGCCAGTAGTGCATTGGTGCAGTGGTAGCATTGTTTCCTGACAGCTACATGTTCTCTGGTTTGATTCTTGGCTGGGGTGCCTTACCTTCTGTGTGGAGTCTGTATGCCCTCCCTGTTTTTGTTCTCGCTAGTGTCCTCCCATCTTACAAAGACATGTATCTGTCTGGAGTGTTTCTCCCTGGTCCTCTGCTAAAAATTAGCTTTTGTTCCAAGTCAGACTTTCCTGGTTAACAAATGTTAATAAAGACACTAATTTGAATTTCAGACTTCATGTTCTTCAGAAAGTGCATGGTAACACAAAAGCTTTTATTCCAGCAATTTTCTAAACGTATAAGATGGATATTTGATTGTCCCTATTTTTGGGACTGTATTTCCCCATTATTGGCTTCATGCAGGTTTTGTGCTAAAGTTGAGAGCTATGGTAAGAACTGAATTCACTGAATATGTTTGGGGGATATATTCCCCCATTACTGCCTTTGTCCGGGTGTTTTTTGCTAAGAGGTTGTAAAAGGTTGAGGGCTATGGTGAGAACTGAATTCACTGAATGATTGAAGGCTGTATTCACCCATTATTGGCTTTATTCAGGTGTTTTGTGCTAAGAGGTTGACAGCTGTGCTATGGGGAGAACTCAATTCACTAAATGGTAGCCATTTAAGTTTCCGTCTTCCTCTTTCACAAAACAGCTGATTTGGCATAGTGGTTTGTTGCTCTGACTGTTTTGCACAGGGTCCTGGGTTTAAGGCTTGACAGTGAAATGTATGGTGGTAACAGCATTTTATTCTAGCAACTTTCCAACATTACACAAGCAATGTTTAAAATGTGTCCCTGTTTTTTTGGTTTTTGTCCCCCCCACAATAAACTTTGGGTTTTTCCAGATTTCTTTGTGCTGCAAAGTTCAGAGATACAACTGAGTGAGCAGATTTTACAAGGAGCTGAGAGCTGCAGGGGAGTAAAAGTTTAATGCTGCTTATGGTGAGTCTACTTGCATTGTTAATAGCACAACAGGTATATACTTGCTTTTGATGCAGAAGGCTGTGGGTTCTACTCATACAGTAGATAGATGCATTGCTGATACTGTAATGTGTTGCAAAAAGGGTGGATGCGAAGATACCTAGCAACTATGAACTTGTTATCAGTTTGCCATCCATTCCCTATTGCAATATTGCTAGCTTATCATTTTTTAGTGTACAATAGGCAATTTATTCCTCAAGGGTAACGGGCACTTTATTTGTAGATGAAACAATGAAATACAAATTTGTTTGCTGGCAGCAGTTACAGATCTCTTTAATGTGGAATTATTTAGATGACTTTTACTTCTTCAGAGATTGTGCATATGTACTGATACTGGTGGACTGTAGAAGTTTGAGTAGACTTTTATGATGGAAGTGTTCTGAATTAGGCAGTTTTGTCATTGCTGGTGCATGCATTTTGTTACATTGTTTACTGGAAAAATTTCAAAACAATAAATTTAAAACACCCTCTAAAACTGTACTGTATTGTACAAGGAATACAATTTAATGCAATCAGGAAGGTGTATGAAAGAGCATGTGTATGTTTCGTGTGCAAGGGGCCTGTGATTTGAAAACAGCCCAAACCCAAAGTCAATCTGCTAAATGTATTTTCTTTGAATGTGGGTTTCAATGCTGTTTCAGTGATTGTGAGTTTTCAAGGGCAGAGAAGATTTAATGCTAAGTCTGTTCTCATTGTGAGACTGCATTGCTTTGTTTATCAGATATGATATCTATTAGTGTTTGCGCTGTAAAATGCAAAATAAAACTTTTAGATGAAGTTCAAATCATCGCAGAAGTAAAGCAGTATGCACATTAGTGTTTATGGCAAATGGGGTGAAATAGGGGGCGAAGCTTCATTCAACCATAATTTTATGAGGGAGAAGGGCAGCAAACTCAAAGACAGCCCCAGCTGAACTATACCTCTCAACTGTCCAGATTTTTGCAGAATGAATATATTTTTGCTTCTTATTTTTCGTTTGTTTCTCATAAAATTTGTGGTTTTCTGTCAAATCATTTAGGAATGAAGTCACTAAGCAATGGCAGACACTGAGTTTCAGATTTCATAACCTTCGGAAAAATGCATGCTAAAGCAAGACCTGTATTTGATCAACTGTTTCATTTTATACAAGAGCAACTTTTAGTACTGTTTATATGTTCCCCCTATATATTTGGCCTTGTCCAGATTTCCTGCATTAACAGGTTGAGAGGTACATGCAAATAAATTGCTTTATAGAATTAGGCATATCCAAACTTCTCAACTGTCCCCGATTTTGGCTCAAAATGTTGCTCTTCCCCTAATAATCCCTCCACAAAATGGCAACTTTGGAAGAAAACATGGAGGGTTTACAATAAATAAATAACTGTAATAATCAGTTATAGATTACTTTTATTTCAGAAATGCATGTAGATTCTTTTATTTTGTCAGCTGCTCAAATTAGCCATACTAATATTAAAAAGTGTCCCTTCTTTGACAGGTTCCCAGCTGTATTGTGTGGCTATTTTATATTTTTGAATCACATTTTTGGTCCATTTTTCATAAAATTGTGTTTTATTGGCAAATTAGTGGCAAATCATTAAAGATTGAAGTTAGGAAATAATGACAGACATTTGAGTTTCAGTTCAGATTTCATACCCTTCAGAAAATTCATACTAATGCAAGACCTACTATTCTATTTTCTTTCTAAGTTTATAAGAGCAATATTTAAAAATTGCCCTTATTTTTGGGCCTTTGTCCCACTTCTATGTATGACTTTGTCCAGATTTCTTGCTCTGAGGTTGAGAGGTATGACAAATGTGTCAGGACCATCACAGTCAGCCAAAGACATTTCAAATTGTGACATACTTGTTGCACCCCACTCCCCCATGTAGTGACTCTGGATGTGTCCAAGCAAGGCAAGGAGCAGTTATGTAGTGTAAATGTGCAGACTATCCCCCAACAAGTACTACAATGGCTTTTCATCTGGTCTTGATTTTGCAGAATGTTCTGATTTCTGTCATATTTTTACACTGTTGATTTATGCTTATTATTATTCAGAAAGTGCCTGTTGCTCTGTGTTTAAGTAGCAGTGCTTTAATGACCATCTGGTAAGCTTGTCTGAGATTGTAAGATGCAAGTAAATTTTAATAAGAATACTGTTAAAGAATTGCCAACATTGAAAGCCTTTCTGTTGTTGCCATGCAGAGAATACTTACATAACTAGATAACATATAAACCTTGGGTATTGAAATGCATATGACAGTATATGTAACAAAGGACAGGATTACATTATTTTAAGAGCTCATTACAGGCTTTACCTGCAAACTAAACAGAAATGCCAATCTATCATGTGTGGTCCATATCCTGTGCAGTAATCCTTTAAGCAATGTATGTTGAGCTTGTTTCCTTTTTGCTTTTCATTTTTTACTTTGAAATTAAACAAGTAGATAGTTGTCAGGCAGCAGGTCTTTTTTGGATATGAAACATTTTTACAAGTGGGGGTATCACAGAGATTGCTACTTTCAGCATGTTACTTGGTACTTTAATAAAACTGAATATAAATTATAATTAGAACTGGAGTACAAGGAGAAGTGGTTTGAGTTGAGTGCTGTTTGTTTATCTTATACTTGATTTTGACTAGCATTCCAGTAATGTATTTAAAAAGTAATTTATTTTTTCATGCCTCACAACCTTTTTGTTTCCATCTAGATATTAAGTAAGCTGTCATGCAGCCAATGGATTGAAATATGTTTTTTCTTCTAAACTTCATTTTGCTTGATTGGACTTTCATAATGATGGTTTGGCACCCAGGGCAGAGTATTTAATTAAAGTTACAGTTTTTGTAGTTTTGAGCATAGCTCCTCCCCTTTCTAGTTGGCCACACCCATTCTCATTGACCCCACCCATTCAGCTGTCTCCTGCAGCCCCCCTTTGATTTGAAGTCACCAGCCGCCACTGGATGTCAGCCACTTTAAGACTACCAGTTGACAGTGCAATATCAGATGTAAGTTGTGCATGCGATAAGTACTGTGATCTATAGTGTATAAGACTAGATAAGTAGGGGTTCTAATCTTACTCCAGCCCACTTGGTGCATGTGTATATATCTGTATGGCATAACCTTGGTAGCCCAGACATATGTAGGCTTTTGCAGTGTTTTGTTTGTAGCAGGTGATGTGCACCCCAAAAGACTGACCACAACAAGGCCTGCATATGTCATCAAGCATATGTCCAAAAATGAATTGAATTATGATATGGCCCCTTTACCTTTAGGAAAGAAGGAGGGGGTTAGGAAACATAGATCCAAAAATAAAGATTGATGGATCTCTGGAGGCCATGCTGAACTTTCTGAAACCCAGGTAGTGCCCTCAAGTAATGTGATTAACATCTCTTCAGTGGATTTGTCTGAGTATGAGAATTTGTTGCTGAGCAAGGGCATTAACTTTATTCCAGGGTTTTTTGTCCCTGAGGATATCTTTGTGGAAGATTTATATGCGTTTTGCAGACTGCTTAATTTGAAATTATATTTTCAGAATAGGGAATCTGTTGGTGAAAACAGTGGTTTTAAGTTAAATAAATCAATGTTTATTCCACATATGAATAGGAATGTAGAAGTATTTCAAAAATGTGTACTTAAGGAGTTACATTTTGGTTTAAATAGTCAACAATATAGTTCTCCTGTAAATTTATCTAGTGAAGAAATGAATGCTTTGACACAGCTGAAAAATAACAAAAATATAGTTATAGTTTGAGCTGATAAAGGTGGAACAACTGTTATTATGGATAAATCTTTATATGTTACTGAAGCAAATAATCATTTGCAAGATAGTAGATTCTATGCATGCATGCCTCATGATCCCACTTCTGATTTCAAAAAAGAAATTGATATGCTTCTAGAGTCTGCAGTTAGTGCGGGTATCATTGACAAAAGCACTATGTTTCATGTGAAGGTTAAAAATCCATCTTCTCAATATTTTTACCTTCTTCCTAAAATTCACAAGGACGTGCAGCAGCCCCCGGGTAGACCTATAGTCTCTGGTAAGGGCTTCCTAACTGAACCTCTGTCTGCCTATTTGACTGTTTATCTAAAGCCATTGTTATCAGGGGTAAGAGCTAGGATAAAGGACACTACTGAATTTCTGGACATCATTTCTGATGCCCAATTAGAGCCAAACTGGTTACTATGTACATTAGACGTTACACCTTTAAATACTAGTATTCCTCATTGGTCAGGTTTGTGTGCTTTACAATATTGGTTAAATAGGATGTCCTTATATAACCCTGGTTTCAATACATTTTTGTTATGCTTGGCTGAGCATGTTTTATCTAAACATGTTTTTTTCTTCAACACTAAATGTTTTTTTACAGTTGAGAGGTACAGTGATGGGTGCATCATTTGCACCCATTTATGCTGACTTCTTTATGGGGTGTTTGGAGCAGATAATAATATATGACATACATCACAACATTTTTCGTGGAGAAACTGAAATTTGTCATATATTTTTGAATGACTGCTGGATGGTGTGAAAGTCAGACGCTGTATATTTACAGAAATTCATCCAATATTTGAATGGAAATAATTGGGGCATCAGATTTACAGTAAATTATGATTTTACATCTATTTCCTTTTTAGATGTTAATGTGTGTAAACTGTCTGATGGAACTGTGTCCAGTACATTATATAGAAAATCCCAACATTCATATACATTACTCCATGCCTCCAGTTGTCATCCTAAACATATTACATCCAATATACCTAAATCACAGCTCATGAGAATACATAGAATATGTTCCAGTACTGAAGATTAAATACATTTTGATAATGATCTCATAGGCCGTTTTGTTGAACGGAGTTACCCATTGGCACAAGTTAGGCAGATCAGTAGGAAGATACGATCATATCCAAGAAGTGAGCTTTTGAAATAAAAAATCGTGGCCCTTGCTCAGGCAACAAAATCAGATTCACTACCACGTATGGTAGAAATACTCATGGATTTTTAGATATGATAAAACAACACTGGGACACTCTATTAACAGATGGCAGACTGTGTGAGCTATTAGGTCAGAGATGTTTATTTTCTTTTCAGAAAGGGAAAACTTTAAGTAGTTACTTTAGCCATTACAAAATATTTTACCCTTAATAAGTTCTGTGCAAACTACCATAGATGGTACACAAGTGGTTGGTTGTTACCCTTGTGGCCATTGTTTTTTTTGTAAATTCATTTGCTCAACTAAGGAATTTTCAAGTAAGAACACATCTGGTGTTTTTTTCTCTTAGAATGTTTGGCAATTGTAACAGTGATTGGGCTATATATCTGGCAGTCTGCTCTTGCACAGCTTTTTATGTAGGTCAAACTTGCGGACCATTAAAATTGTGAATTTCAGAACATTTAAGTAGCATTAGAATAAATATCTGGCTAATGCCTTATATAAACATAGTATCATACACAAGACATCAGTTTTCAAATTTATTATTATTGATAGAGTGTTGTGACAAGGATCAATGAAAAGTAGTTGTCATAATGTTTTAAATAAAAAGGAAAAGTCCTGGATAGTGAAATTGGGGGTGTTGTTTCCACCTGATCTTAATGAACATTTGTAATAATTGTTTAATGGAATTTAATTATTCCATCATGTTTGGATATATAAGATGTGATATGTACTGATGTGTTTTACATTGAAAAAGGCCTGTGGGCTGAAACCATTCTGTTTTTCTACATTAAAAGATATTTGCTCCAGTTGAGTGCTGGCTGTCAGTGTTTTTTGTTTTGCTTTTTGAGCCTATGCACCTGCCATCCTTGCAGAGGTCTTAGTTTGGAGAATTGCTGTGCTAACATGCCATCCCGTGCTGCTTTATTTCTGCTGTGTATCCATAGGTTATCCCAACAGATTCCTGTAACAGAAACAGAAACAGGCCCATGACACACCTGTCATTGTGTAAATATACAGCCAATTCAACAACATACAACATAGGGACCACTTAAGGTACACAAATGTATGTGGCATACTCGTGACATATGCCAGCATACAGTATCTCACATTAACCACTGCATGTGGCAAGGTGAACTAACACTGCAGTACACAAGTACATGTTAAGTAATATAGTCACCCTGTGCATCAGACCTATAGTGTCATTTCCCTGTATCCATGTCAAAGATGACAAGGGTGTGTAACAGGCATCACCATCACTTACACAGGGTGCAGTGTGGGGATACAGGAGGCCTATGCTGGCACAAACAGTAGACAGCATGTGTGTGAGTCAGCAGTGAGCATGTAAGATGGACTATGGAGAGGTGCTTTGTCTGTCTGTAAGTGACCTGCATTTGACAGAGGTGTGTGAGTTTGAGCATGTGCACAGTCAAGCTCAGTGCTAGCCCTACACATGTGTATGTTGGATAGCATTGGACTGTACATTTTAGAGTTGACATTTCAACATCTCTGGCCCTGAACATGGGAACTGACTCTGCCAGGAGTTATACTGGCACCTCCATGCCCAAGGTCAGAAGTGGTGCTAGTACCTGATGGTGACTGCTGTCTGTTTGGACCATATCCCCAAGGGACCACCCAGAATCATGAGCCCATGGCCTGCCACATCATGGTATGGACAGCACACTACCCTCTGTTGTGCTGGATGTACTGCCACTACGGGAGTGTGAGTGTGCATGGCCCCATGTACTCTCAGCAGATGGTGTTGATGACCTATGTCCATAGGTCAAATGCTCAACTCCATCCACATGTTCCAGCATAGACAATGTGTGGACCAATACAGACACTGTCTCAGCCCACCATCTGTCCACTTCATCACTGAGCCAATCCAGGGTGTCCCCAATGCAGTGGAGGGTGTCACAGATGTCAGACTGTGTAGCATCCATAACCCTACGCATATGCCTGGTGTTCCATTGAGAACGTGCCTGTGTCTCCCTGTTGGCCCAAAACATGCAGCAAGTAATCCGTGATGTGACACCTGCAACAAGTGGTGGACAGACAGCAGGCCTCTTAAAAGCACCCCTCTCAATTCGCCTGTGTGAGACCTTGCCAGCTGTGTGGCTATGGTCAGTGTCTACACTCACTGGAGCCATAGTTTCCACACTTTCCTGTTCAATGTCTCCACTGTCTGACTGTCCAATGTTTGTGGCCTCCGGGGATGGGGTATGTGTGGGCATACAGACTGTGTGCAGTGACAATGAGGCAGAAGAGAGATGTCTACCTCTGGGACAGAGTTAGCACCCAATGCCCCCACCTGTGCCTTACTGTGGTCACCATCATCATCAGTGTCTGAGGAGACACTAACTTCAGGTTGTGAAAGGGACAGTCTCCAACCCCCAATGTCACTTGCAATAAGAATGAAAAAGCAGTACATTAATACCTGCACTATTGTATATGAAAAGCATCCAAGACTCATAACAATGAAGACCCACAACAACTGGATTAGTGGTCAAACAACTTCTTTCTCTGCCTTCGTCCACAGAGCACTACCTTGGAACACAATTCAAATTCAACTCAGGACCTTTATTACGGTCACTTGAAGTAAATCAAATCAAATATGACCAGTAATATTTACCTTTTACTTACTCAGTATGACACTATAATTGAAAAAAACAACACATAAAACCTAGTACAATTCTCTTCACAATTATATGGAAATACACATTTCAGTCCCTAATGGATTTGCCTTCAACCTATTGTATTTTAAACCAGGAGCCTTATCTGCTCTTACCTGTAATTGCCAAAGTGTATCTGTTTGTTGAACTACACTCCTGTGACCACTCCCTCTCGAAACCTTAGGTACCTTTTCCAGACTGGCATTTAAAAACATCCTACTCTGTTTACACACATAATTATGTGTACATAGGGCATTATTATGGCCCTTAACCATACTACTCTATAATTGTTCCTTAAGATCATATTCTGATTTCAGGCACTCCTACTGTGTACAAAGAGAGCATCTGGGAAAGAGAACAAGCAAAAAAAAAAAAAAAAAAATTAAGCTTGTTTCCTGCCTTTCCTGTTAAGTGGTCTAGACTGTTTTTAGGCTTCTGAGCCCCCAAACCCTTCTGTGTTGGAGGGAAGACTTCTAGCTTACTTTTGTTCTTATAACTAGCCAGTTTTCTAGTTTCAGCACTCAAATCTGTTTCTTTGAACTCAGCACTTGTTCAGAACTCATTGTAAGCTCTACATAAGCTGCAAATTACTACAGCACTCAACTTTCCTCACTTTAGTGAAAAGCAGTTTTTAGTACTTAATAAATAAGCACTTATCCAGGCATGTCTAAGGGTCAGTTCCCAGTGATTTGTCCTGTCTACCTGATGAATCTGGGCATCTTGGGGCAATGCAGCAATTGCCTCATGTACACAGACAACCCTCTCTTCCTACCACCCAACACTACAACCTGTGAGAGATGCACTTATATAACCAAACTGGAAGCAAAGCTCTCTTCACCCAAGACTGGACTAGACAGTCAAGAAGAGAAGGTAAAGACTTGCAACACACCACACTCATCACATAGTCCATCAAAACCTACACCACCAAAACATACACATAGAAACAAAACACACACCTACATTCGCGGAGGCTCTCAATAAAAACCTGGCCAAGCATCAGGGACATCCAAAGCATAAATGCAAGCAAACTCCACTCTCCAACACAACCCAAATGACACATAGCCTACAAACTCAGTGTGCCACTCAACCACAGCCCATAAGGCATAACAACGTACCCAACACTCTAGTCATAAGTGACTCTATAGTCAGGCACACTGATGTTCCACTCACTTGACTAAACAAAGGAGAAAGTTACTGTCAGCTGCCTGTCAGGTGCCAAGATCCGCCACATAACACATGCACTCAGGTCACTCCACAATAAGTACAAATATGACACTGTCATTGTCCATGTTGGTGTGAATGACCTGAGACGTACCTCCCTGGACTACATGAAAAGAGACATGGAGGAGCTCTCCAATCCTGAGTAGCATCCTGCCATCACCCAGAATGATACCACAGTACAAGGACAAAATGATTGACTTCAACAATTGGCTAAGCTTCTGGTGTCATTCTAGGGGGATCCAGTGTTTGTCTGCCTGGGACAACATGATCGACAGCCCACGATGCTTTGCCAGAGATGGCCTGCACCTGTCGCCCTTAGGATTCCGGATACTGGCTAAGGCTCTTGCCAACCCTATAGTGCCTTTTTTAGAGAAGGTTCAAATGACAAATTCACCACCGTAACAGGTACAAGCAAGCAAAATCTGAGGGTAATGCTACTCAATGCTAGAAGTCTAAACCTCAAAATGCACTCACTCTAGGCACTCCTTAAAATGGAGAACATTGACATCTGTGCAGTGACAGAGACCTGGTTCAAAGCTAAAAAGAGCACCCCTGCATTACCAGGCTTCAATTCATACCACACCTAACCCAGAAAGAAGCACTAAAGGCGGAGGCATGTCCATATTCATTAAGGATATCCACACCTCCAGGCTAGTTGCACAGCATAATGCATCCGAGATTATCCAAGTGCAACTAACTCTGGGCAAGACAGCAATCCAAATTGTAGCTTGCTACAGACCGCCCCACCATGCCCCAGGATTCACAATCCTCATTTCTTGATACACTGAAAAGCATTAGGGTACAACCCAACACCCTAATAATGGGAGATTTCAACTACCCCACCATTAACTGGAAAAACTACACATGTACCAACTCTTTTGCTCAACGTTTTCTAGAATTCATAAATTCCAATGCCTTGGATCAACTTATTCACACCCCCACCAGGGGCAGCAATATCCTAGACCTGGTCATTACCAACATGGGAAACCAGTGTTCTACTCCGGAGGTCAATTCCTCGCTGGTCAGATCTGACCACAAGCTAATCAGCCTAGACATCCACATCCCACCCCCAATTAAGGAAACCATTGTAAAAAACTTCTTCAAATCCAACTTCACACTTCTTAAGACAGAAGTGGCAAACTTCATGACACCCATGCAGATGGACAATAGACGTATGACTGCCGAATTCTACACAAATGCACTTTATAAGCACTTACACGAGTGCATGGATCATGCTATCCCTAATAGAACCAGGATGTTATCCTCCTAAAAAAGGAAGCCAATCTGGTGGTCCTCTGCCATAAACAAACTCTACAACAGAAGAAAGAAACTGTTGCAAAAAAGAGTAAAATCCCATGACTGGAGGAACTCCCTGGTCAACCTCACTAAGAAGCTGAGATCCCTCATAAAACCCTCCAAAGCTAGTTACGAAAACAAAATTGCCACTGACTCTAAAGACAACCACAAAGCATTCTATAGCTATGTGAAGAATCTAAATGGGAACACTCAGATCTTATCTGAGTTACAGCACAATGGCACTAAATATACAGAACCAACTGATATTGCCAACATCCTAGCAGATAGGTTCAGTGCTAACTTTACCCCCCTCTCACCCCCTTGAGGGCCCATCTCTATACCGGAAGAATGCAAAGTTCCTATAATCATGGCTGCACAGGTAAAAAACACACTCTCCAAAGCCAAGAACACAGCATCCATGGGACCTGACAATATCCCAGGCTGCGTTCTACATGAACTACAAAATGAACTGGCACCCTACCTAAGTGCCATGTTCAATTATAGCCTCACCTCAGGCTTTGTACCCACTGAATGGTGCACCACGACAGTTATCCCACTCCACAAAGGGGGAGCCACGACGGACCCTGGGAACTACCGCCCCATTAGCCTGATGAGCCTGGTCTGCAAGGCCATGGAACGTATCATCGTGGAACTCATAAACAAAGACATTGGTAATCTCCAAACTCTGGACCCTACCCAGTTTGGATTTATAAAAGGCAGATCATGTCTCCTAAACTTGATTGACTTCTTTGAAGCAGTCACCAAAGCCATAGATGAGGGTAAAATAGTTCACACAGCTTATCTAGATCTCGCCAAGGCTTTTGACACCATCCCCCACTCTGGAATTATAGATAAGCTCACTAAACTAGGTATAAATCCCTATGTCACAAGATGGGTTGCCAATTGGCTCATGGACAGAACTCACACTGTGAAAGTAGCGGATTCCAAATCCGACATCTGACCAGTGACAAGTGGAATACCACAGGGTTCAGTCCTGGGTCCTCTCCTGTTTGGTATCTACTTCTCTTAAGTGCAGGCCAACACAGAAGGTCTTTGGCTAACAAAGTTTGCAGATGACTGCAAACTAGGAGCCATAATTGAAACTCCTAACGATGTGGACAAGCTACAAAAGGGCCTCACTGAGAGAGATACGTGGTATCAAAGCCATGGCCTGAAGCTCAATGCCAAAAAGTGTATTGTCATCCCCTTTGGTAAAAACTCTGTACCCATGAACTACCACATAGCTGGTAGTCTACTTAATGCCGAAAATGTGATAAGAGACCTTGGGACACAGGAGAGCAGTAGTCTCTCCTTTGATACTCACATCGCCACAGTGGTCAGGAAATCCTTCTACATGGATCATCTCATCACAAAAGGATTCTCATCCAGATAAAAAGAGGTCATTGTTCCCCTCTACTCATCACTCATTAGACCCATTATAGAGTACAATGCTTCTTTTGGTATGTACCTCACAAGACATCTACAACAACTGGAAAGACCACAGAAATACCTCACAAAGAGGATTACTGGCCTCAAACAGATGCCCTATGCAGACCATCTCAAAAAACTACAGCTTTACTCCATCGCATATTGCCTACTCAGGGCCGATCTCTGCCTAACATACAAAGCTATGTCAAACCCAGAGTTGTTGGACATGCTCCATTTAAAGAAATCCCAATCCCTCTGAGCTACACGCTCTAGGGACCTAAACCTTGTCACCACAATAAACAGAACATGCTGGAGGTTTAGATTCTTGTCCCAGAGACTTCCCATACTCTGGAACAGACTACCTATCTATGTCAAACAGAGCTCATCATTAGCACTCTTCAAGAAAAATCTTGATGATTGGATGGGAAATGGGAAATTCACCCCAGGGATCACTTCTGTGGCTCTGATCGACAGAGGCACAGGAAAATAATTTTCTTGGGTGGCGAAAGCCATGGTACATTTTTTGGCTAGGCTTGTATAGCCTAGTACCTACCTATGAACCTATGAACAAAACAAATGTTGTACTTACCCGGGGCAGGACCACAGCCTTGGGCAATACCAGATGGACCTGTGAAAAGCTGAGGGTGGGGTAATGTCAGTACCACTGCATGTTGCAGCACAACAAGGTAATACATCCACATATCTTACATTTAGAGTAGCTACTGTGTTACTTGTATTTGTCCCAATCTAAATATGAGTGCATACCTGATATTATACCCCCAAAGAAGAAAGACCTGACCCCTACATAAAAGAATCTACAGCTTGGCACACTGACTGCTACAGTAGTACAGTGCTGATCACAGTAAGCTTACCTGCATGTTCCTCAGCTGTGGAAACTGTGGCACCCACCTCCATAATGTATGGTGTGATGGATGCCTGGGAGTTGTCACATGTGCCTAGGTATGCCTAGAATTCCTCAGCAGCCGAGAGTTGTTTTCCACTGCAGGGCCTTCACCAGTGACAGCACAGTCCCTGGCTGTATCCACTGCCTGTCGATGTGCAGCATTAATCATATTGGTTGCCAGCTGTCAAACCTGTTCATATGTCTTGCCCTGCTGGCCTGTAGCATTAATGTCATGGGCAAGGTCTGACCACAGTGCAGCCTACTGTTCCTGATTATGGGTCCCACTGGATAGCAGGATGTCATGATGCTGCCTTAGTCTTTGCAAGATTATCTTGTTCTCCACATTCAGTAAGGGTGGGTGTCATCTGTGGTAAATTATTCCTGAAAGACAACACAAGGAGAACACATTACAGGATCAGATACATGGATGTCCACTATGTACAGCTACAGAAAGGGCAAAAATGGGTTGCACTATCCACTGCTTGTTCACACGTGTCATACCCCACATTGTGACAACATATGTGTGTGAGTCCAACCAACATAGTATCAATAGTGAGGTATTTCCCTGTGTGCTATGAGAAATTCTGCTGTAAGATCATACACCCAACTCTCCAATCTATGGTGGTGTGTCCCTAAGGCTAACCACCCAATAATATGTCATAAGACCAGTGCCAGACAAATAGCAGTATGCTATTACAACCACTATGAAGGGGCAGTCCAACAACAGCAATGTGCCACAATGACAAAAGACAATGCAGCCTTGGATTATTGTATGTCCCCTGTAGGTATAACACAGCAAGATATCAATTACATGTCATTACCACAGGTGTAAGACAGACGGACTTACTGCTGTAATCCCTATTCCCCATACCTATATACTCCTATCTGCATCCTGTTATACACAAAAAACAGTTACATACTTGGTGGAGTGCAGTACTCCTCTGCTGAAATGTGCTACTAGTAATGTTTTGCAAAGCCGTGCTCGGTGTGAGTAAGTTCTCATAAAGTATGGTTCTACATAGTCAACTGTCTGCCTTTGAAACATGCTCCTCATCAGCAGGTGATTTCCTCTAAACCAGTCTGTGGTTCTGAAATGTTAATTGCAGCCAAAACAGTGAATGGCACTATCATTAGCCAGTGACATGCAACCACTGTGCAATACATAAGACCTTCATGTAGACCCGGGCCCTTTTCTTAGCTATTGAGATGGACACTACTGGGGTGAGGAGACTACATCATCACAGACATTAGGTCTGTAGCAGAAACCTTTACATAGAGCTGTGTGTGCAGGTAGTAGACATAGGCAGACAGTATGAACACATTGGAGGACAATAAGCTGTAGGTGTATCTGTATCACCTGTGTCAGCCTTGTTGTACAGGCAGTGCCAGGGTAAGGGTACCCCTTACACTCCAATTAAGGCATGTGTTTAAGGTAGGTATGTTAGTCAACTGTGTCAATAACAGAGTACTAGCTGACATATAGTACTATTATACATATATGTGAAGTGTGTCCCTACCTGCAGGCCTGAGACTTTATGCATTGAAAAGCAGTTATTTAATTTGCAATGCTTTATGTAGATAAAGAGTGTATCAGTGATACATTAATTGCTGTCTTCACAATAATGTAATTGAAATGCAGCACAACACTGGATTTGAACCTAGGACAGTGTGTGCCAAAATGTACTGTATGCAATGCATTTAACAGACTGAACTAGTGACTCACCACTGCAGCAGCTGTATTTGCAAGATTTATATGCACACATACAGGCTCTGACAAACATTTTCTACATCCATCAGTATGTGCATGGCTTTATATGGCTGTATTTCTGCACCAGCATCCCAGTTGAACATGTATTTTGCCATGAATGCCCTATCAGGTGACTTTCTATATATTACTGATAAGAGGGCACATTTACCTGCTATCACAAGCCTCAGTTATATCTATTAGCATGTCTTTGGCTGTCTAGTGGTGTACTATAGCACCAGATTCCAAGGTAAACTTCCATTTTTTCCATTACTTTTTATTCCAATTTGTGCATTGCAGTATGGTGTGCAGCTCAGCTGAAACATGCCTAATGACTCTAATTGGCAATTATTATGTTTTGTTTAAGCCACCTGTTTTAAATAAGAGTTGTGTGGTGTGGTGGCTTAATTCAGCATTCTTCAGGTGTGATGGGCTCGGGTTCAAAACATAGCAGAGGTGATTTGTTTGTACATGTGACTTACAATGTTAGCAAAACATATAATCATTTATAGCTGTATTTCACTGAGCTTAGCATAGCTGCATGACATGGGCCTCCTCACAGCTCTGCTTTAAAAAAATATATAAAGAAAAGAAAAAGGGGAGATAGGAAAGTAGTAAATGGGGGCAAGCAGTGGGAAACATATTGAAAGGCAGGGAGGGATGTGAAGGAAGGATGTAGGAAAGAACCATAGCTATTCATTTATTGTACAGCAACAACTGTGCACTTTGACAGATTTGTAGATGAATTTGTATTCTCAAATCACAGATAGAGGGGTGAGGACAACATAACTGCATTGTAAAGTCAATTGGACCGAATTACGTGTGTCCAGTGGACACATGCAAAATGGAGAGCTATGTATGTGACAATATTTTTTGCTGGGATAGGTGCCCATTTTTTTTACTGTGAAATTGGAATTTTGGGTAAGGTAAATAAGTACATGTGGGGGGATAAGCTGGGTAGGTAAGGATGCATTTGCAAACAGACAAGACAGACAAGAAGCAGACATGGGCAGTGTGTGACACAAGGGGGGTGAACACCTTGGATAGGGAGGGTGTTGTGGAATCCTGAGTCCCATCTGCCTCCAGATGGCAGCAGCGTGACTCACATCCCCACTCATAGGACTGTCGGCACTTCACTTTCACTACCCCAAGGGTAGTTGTGCTGGAGGCTGGGAACCAGGTTGTGGCTGCCCCACCATGTCAGCCAGCATGCCCTCAATCCATTGCAGGTGATAGTCATACCCACAGTGGACTATCCAGCACACCAGGACCTGTAGCTCATCCTGAGTGACTAATCTCCCACTCCCACTGCTCCCAGAGGGTAACTGGGCCCCGTCCCCAAGGATGGCACTACCCAACACAGCAGGTAGTGCAGGGACAGCAGAGGGAACACAGTGTCATGGTCGGTTGAGGGAAGGTAGGGGGATTAGCCAGAACAGGCCTACCTTGACGAGCTGTGGTAAATGAGACAAAACAGTAAGTTATGGTTAGTAACCACCAAACCATTGTTAGTATTAACATAATGGAACATCATATTTATTAATCCAAATACATATTAATGTATAGTATGTGTAACACAACATTATGTAACATAACAGTCATGTTTGGTAACAGCCTGCCAGTGTGAAATAAACCATAAGGCCAACAAAATAGTTTAACAAAATATGTTAATATTGAATCATAATAAAACATAAAAATAATCAACCACATTTCCAGAATATAGTTAGTTTAACAAATTAATATGTTAATATGAAATCATAATAATACTTTACAATAATGACTAAATTAATTTAAGGGGTGGGGCGAGAGAGAGAGAGAGAGAAACATTCCATTAGTGAAATTGCAGATGATATCCCTGACAACACTGGTGATACATACTTCTACAGGTGAGTACTGACAGTTGTGATTACAGTGAAAACAATTCTCCTATAGCTGTTGTAGCATGTACATACCTCTCAAGCTGATATCAATGGACAATAAGGGTCAAGCACTAACAAATGCAGGTACAAATCTATTCAGAATGGTTTCACATAATGTGGACTTAACTAACTACCAGGGTGTTCTGTAAATGGATTTGGTAATACCTTGCATTGCAGGTAATAATTTATCTGGTAAACATGTGGCAAATGGATTAGTCAGTTTTAATTACATTACAGGAAATCATGACACTTGAGAGTCATGTTTATGTAAAGTAATTAAACTAGACAGCCATCATAGCTTAGTTGGCAGGCATGTGAGTAAAACCCACTAGCTGTGACTGCAGGGGACATCTGCAAATAATTTAATAATTGACTGCAGCAGCATAGTACAGACATGCAAGAGATACAGCCATACTGGGATTACAGTTTTATTTCTGAATCAACAATGCTGATGAACACATTCTTGCTATTGAGTGTAACATTCTGTGAGATCTAAACACAATATCTGCACATAATATGGGCTAACTCACCCATAATATTTTTGTGTTCTTGAGGAGAGAGAAATTGTGAGCATTACATGACTGATACTGAAAATGTATTGCTACATAGCACTGGATTTGAACCCAGGACTATGTGTGCCAAAATGTACTGTGGACAAGGAATTTAACAGACTGAGCTGCTTAGTCACAACTGACTACAGGGTGACTGATACTTGCCTGGAGATCACCTGGAAACATATTATGAATTGTGCAATACAAGTTACATGACTTTCCTCTAGCATTCTAGTACTGTTATAGTGTTATACTAGACTGAAGTGACAATAGGACACACATGCATGGTATACAACCATACTGCATCTTTATTTTACTTTCAACAATACCGGTGAACACATATTATTGTTATTGGTTTGAAATATCTTTGAAGTTCTCTCACAATATCTGGCCATGGAGTGGGCTACCTCACCCATATACCTTTATTACCTGAAGTCTGTGGAAGACAAAGCATTATATGAGCAGTATAGAGATAGCCTTGAACAGCACTATGAGTTAAGCAGTATAGTTTGCAGCCATTAGATTTGCATTCTACAGCTATTATAGTGTTATACTTGACTGCAGCAACCTTACCTTATAGACACTATGCATACAGCTCTAAAGCAATGGCTATGTAAAACAATTTTGATGTACAGCATTTTCCTTGCTGTTATTGATATTGTTTATTGAATCTATTGAACTACAGTTGTTATTATTTATTTATTGCATTAAAGTTCTAATTCCACATTTATTGAACTACAGCTCTAATGCCACATTTATTGCACTACAGAGTTTATTTTATATAATTTATTGCAGTTAATGCTTTACTCTTTCTTGTTAATTGCACTACAGTTGGCATAATACATCCATACTCACCACAATCATGGCGCAACCTGGCCAGGCACCTGGCATGGGACTCGACATTGTGAGCCCTCTCAGCTGCAGCTGTTAGGAGAGAAGCACGCCATTATGCATACCAGTTTTGCAGACATTCAGTTTACATTTTGTTAAAACAGCAAATAACATACTTACATACTTGTGGGGCATTCTCTGCCCTCTCTTCTTGGACCCAGGTGTCCAAGGTTCCCCTCTTTAACTTTTTTGGTCATCATGGTGATGACACCACTGCTCTCCTGTGCAGGGGATACCAGTAACACTGGTGAGTTCTCTGGCCAACTGGTTCCAGGCCTTTGCCTTACAGTCTGAGCCCTGAAACGTATCCTGCAACAACTTATCTTCATGTTTTTTACAAGAAGCTCAACCATGATCCTGGACTCTGAATGCCTCACTGCTGAACCTGAAAGCACACACCTTCCTCAACACTGCCAGCTATACGGACACTTGATTGAACTCCAATGGATTCTGCAGAATTCCCACCTATTACACTTAATATAGGCAGCTTTACCACCCTTACACATCACTGAGTAAGAGTCAAAAAAGTGCTACATTGCTTAGCAGCGTGCAAACCAGCTAAGCAGAGCTGAGCAGCACAAGAACTTGCACAACTGTGGTTTACACAAAGTGTAGCACTGTGCAAGCATTAGCAGCCATTAAGTTTATGCGGTGCTTAGCATGATTGCATAGAGCTCAGCAGAGCACAGCAGAGTGCAGCAGTGCCATATTTTACAATTTTATTATTAAATTCTAAAAAAAAATAGTTCCGAAAATTACAGACATGTTCTCCCTGCTATGTATTCGAACCCAGGACTTACCACACATATAGCTGTAACTCTACCCAAACAGCTACTTGGATATTATGAAAACTGATATACCTTCACATATACTACCGAGCTACATGTAAGCTTTGCTGGGCACTGCACTGCGCCATGCACACACTTGTAAACATGCATAAATAAATCTTTAAATAAATAATTAATTACATCCCGTTTCTATTTTTAGATGTTTGGCAGGTGTCTGTCATGCATGTATGAGCTCTGCTCAGCTCTGCTGTGCTCTGCGCTGTGCAAAAGTACATAACAAAAAAAATAAATTTAATTATGATAATTAATTACATCCGGTTTCTATTTTTAGATGTCTGCCAGGTGTCAGCTGCCTATATGTGTGCACAGCTTGGCATTGCTGCACTCCGTACTATGCAAACATGCAGTAAAAAAAAAATATTAAAAAACGGGACACATAACACACCATTGTAATGGCATATTACACATTTGAGAGACTTCACAACATTACTACAGTAGCAGGGACCTTTGCAGGGAACCTCAGATTCATCTTCAGCCATGGTTAGCTGCTACACCTCTCCTTATACTGATTCAATATCCATGCTCTTCGTCTGTCTCTTGGCAGCACGTCATCATTAATATGCATGGTGTGCTGCCGAGGGGCAACTGTGGCTGTGTACACAGATACATTTCATGTAGGCTCTACACTGTGCCTATATGGATTTTATTATATCCTGGGGACTGTCATTTACTGAGTTAATTACAATCTCTTCTTCTAGATTCTTTCCCTTAAATTATTTGGAGGTTTGTTCAAAAATGTTAACCAGATGACCTCTTGTGCTTCCACCCACAATTGGAAGGGTATTGTTGCTGTACCTGCTGACTGACTACTTCATTGTTTCTCCTCTTTGCTAGCCACTCTGATCTCCAAGGGGGGTGGTGGTGGTGGTGGTCTGTTTAAAACATCTTCATTTTCACATTCGATAACAGCACCCAAATTAGTATGAGTATCATCCTGAGATTAGAATATGTGTTCCTAAGTCCTTTTATTCTCGTTGTCATGCCTGTTTCTAGATAGCTCCTTCTCTTTCTTTTTGCTTGATAATGTCAGTTCATTTACCAGCATGAGAAAGCATGTCAAATAAGTCTTCCTTACGACTGGAAAACATTAAATCATCAACTAAGGAGAAATGCATCTGTCTAATTTTTATGGAAAGAGTATCTTTGAGCTTATCACTATGGTTTATCATGATTGTCATCCTCTTACAACTAGACTAATAAAATGCAAGTAAATCATCATATAAAGAAATGTCTTGATCTATACTATTTGGAAATTTCCAAATTCTAAATCCGTTAGGCACCAAATTGTTTTAAGTTCTTCCCTAAAATAAGCATTGTTGAGTTGCATGGTGTTATGCTTATTAAACTTCTTTTCAATGATCTGATCATGTCAAACTATCAGAATTAGGTAAAATTAAGCTGTTTTCTAAAAATTCACCTGGGGCTTGCAGCCTAATATCACAATTCTCAAAGTCGACTATGGACCATGTACCCCACAACTAATATTAATTGTGGTAAACATCATTGTTATTACCACTTTCATTGTTCAAATGGTACATTTCCTTATTGGATACAATGCTGTTGCTGCTGGCACACTGGTTATGTTGCAACATTACTCCTCTTTCAATATTCTCCAAACATTATGTCAGTTATATAACCAAAGTCAAAAATTCATTGAGCACCACAAAAAGCAACATTTCTCTCATTGTTCCATTAAGATGTGGAAAAGAAATCCTGGCAAGACATAAGAAGCTGAGATTTTAAATTATTATGTGTGTAAATATATATGCATGGCAGAGCAGGTGTCAGAGCCTAATTTGCTAATCAAAAATTATTGGAATTTGGCCCTGCAGGGCAAGGATATCAGAAATCTTACCCAGCTGAGTTACAGAACAACAGATTTAAATTTCTCAGGTAACACAATACATTTGGAAGACTCACTAGGTTTTAATTTACCTCAAGACAGAAACAACAAATTTGCTGACTACCCTTCAGCTGTTACAAAGCAACTGATCAGGGCTTGTTATAAATAAAAGTCAAGCTTCAGTCAATGACAGTGCTATTCATATTGAGTTCTACTGTGTGTGTGTGTGTGTGTGTGTGTGTGTGTGTGTGTGTGTGTGTGTGTGTGTGTGTGTGTGTGTGTGTGTGTGTGTGTGTGTATGTATGAACATGTGTGATGTGTGTGTGTAAGCATCTTGTATCTGGATATATAAAATGATCTGGAGTGTAAACACTGAATTAAATATAAATAAATGGTTCTTGTAAAAACACGTATAAGCAAGGGATGAGTCCCTTCCATCTGTAAAACTATACAGGACATATGAACAGTATGGCTAGGAATGGCAAAACCTGTTTAGTCCTTTTGTTTGGGATAGTATTGAATTTAACAGCTCCACAGCACTGCAACTTTGGAGAAGAAGCAAACAGATAAAAGTTTGGAAGGTTCTTCTCCACCCATTAATCAATCATTTTAATATGTGAATGATAATGGTTCAGAAAATTATGGCAGGTGTGACTCATTACAGTACTCAGAAAAAGATCACCAAGTCTTAGTGAGATAGCTAGTTGTCAAAATACTATACTGTGATAGGAAGACAGACAAACCAGAAAGGAAAGATGTGTTGAATATAGATCCCAAATTTGTTCCATATGATTGAGAACTTGTCAACTGCAGGATTTAAATAAAATCATGTGTAGAAGAGAAGTTCAGAATCTGCAGCAAATGTCAAAACAGATTCAGAAGCTATGGTAATATTACAGGACAGCAAAAAGGTATGATGTATATTGTAATAGGAAGGCTATCACAAGAACAAGAACAGTGGACAGGCAATAGGTCATACTCAGGGCCTGATTTAGACATTGTGAGGCCTTAAGGTAGGGAAAGATTCAGAGGCAGAGAATACGACTATGTTTGGGTGAGGGATTGTTTGCGCTAGTAAAACTTTAAAAATGTGCTTTTTATAACTCAGCTTCCTTTAAAATTAATTTATGGAGACTTTCATGTATGAAATTGTAATAAAAAATAATTCTTAAGTTTACAGAAACCCCTTCAGACTGTGATGACCTAAGCTGTAGATTGGTTAACTTATGCCAATTAAGTGAATGACATTTTAAGGTAGTCCTACTCCATATGTGAAATAGGCCAAGGCTGGGTCAATTATTCATATCAAAAGCAACAATATGACAGGAAAAAACAAATCCACGCTATGAGTTTTCTTTACAGGCAAACAATCAGCCGATCATGTTGCCTGAAAACAATGCAAATCTAAGTAACATAGAAGAACTGGAGGTAATAGACTCTTAAGTTCACACTACTGAAACACATAATTAATTACACTATTTGGTGAAATACCATTTCTTAGACAGCTGATATTTACAATAATGCTGTAAAGGTTCATTACTGAAACAGTTATGGGAGATTTGTTTAGAGATGAAATATGATGCCATATTGAAGTTGGCAATGACAGTGTGCCCTCACCTGTGACAGAGCACACAGTTCTTTGTATGAGACATAGTTTATATAGATGCAGGGCTTCACTTTCAGTACTAAATGTAAATAGCAAGTAGAAATTTTGTTTCACATCTTCTAGAGTGCATAATGTACATTGATCGTTTTAAATTTTTATTTGTCTCTGCTTCCAGCAATACTAATTGCCTGTTACCTTACTTTCCTATTTCCCAAACTCCTTTATCTAATGTTATTATTATTTTTTTTCATCTGGTTGTACCTTGCAGAAAGTGAATATGTTTTTTCAATACAGCTTTAATAATTTCATTGCAAACTAATTTCATATACTTACTTAATCTGAGGATTTGGGTATGGAACAGACAGCAAACTATCATTATTACAAATCTTTGCTTTACTGTCCTTTTACTTATTCCACTGTTTCTGATGTTTTTAGCAATATATCTATTAGATAACATATATGAAACTGCAGTGAGCATTCAGTCTTGTTTGTGTCTAAAATGCATTTCCAACCTAGATTAAACGTACACGCCACATTTTATATATGATATTAAAGGAAAAATCCACCTTCTCCTACAGTTTAACTTAATCCTTAGGTTTCTATTATCCCTAAAATATCCTTAAAATATGGTTCCAGGTTTGGGTAAGCATCAGAAACATTCTTATAGTTTTTAAAACGTTCATTTCCTTGCCTTGGAATCAAAGGAAGGGAAAGCCCACCTACTTTTTTAAGCTTAACTTCTAACATACTTTGTAGAAGAATTCATCTCTGTCTCCATAACATACCATAGACACAGATAAATCTGTAGTTTACCTTGTCAGGTACTGCTGCCAATCTTAGATGGTAAATTAATCCTGATAATGTCAGGAGCACAACATCTGTTATTAAAAAAAGACAGAAAGTTGTGGAACTGTTTTCCACTTTTTTATTACAGAAGTGAAGGGAACTTAACACTCCTATTTTATAGCAAAATAAAGCAATTAAATCAGTCAACAGTTTAAAGGCAGTTATCACCTCTTCTGAGAAATGTACATAAGCAGCATCAAAGTATTGAAATGCCAAGCTTTAAGTGTTGGTTATATATAGCAGTTTGTATGTTAAGATAATTTAAATATAGTATCAAAGATTTGTATGACATTTAGAGAAAAGTCAGAAAATATTTTTCTTGTAAAGTATAAACACATTTATCATTTTCAAGTGCCCCCCCCCCCCCCAGGACAGAACTGCAGAAAGAGCAACAAGTGGCAACCCTATCAAGTAGATGCACTGATATTGTTCATAAAAAGGTCTTTTATTTTTTTTTGTGACATCCTTCCAGAGGGAGATGTATATCTGGTACACACAGATCCATGGTAAGAGACTCCCATTGACTTTGAGTAAGTTCTTACAGTGGTAGAGTGCATGACCATTTTCTAGTTAATAAAAGAAATGTGAGCACTGATGGTAACCATAATATACAGATAAATTTACTTTAACATACATTTGCTATGTGCTCCTGCATTAAAAACATTAAGAAAATGAAATCGTAAATACTTCAACTGTGTTTAAATGCACATGACTGACTGTGTCTATGTGTGTGTGTGTGTGTGTGTGTGTGTGTGTGTGTGTGTGTGTGTGTGCATATATATATATATATATATATATATATATATATATATGTGTGTGTGTGTTTGTGTGTGTATGTGTTTATATAGGGTATGTATTAGATAAAAGTTTATCTAATCGAATGCTGACCTCATTGAAAATCCATCATCTCAACATGTTTTTTTGTGAGATCCTGATACAGGGAAGATGGGAATATTTGCCCTTTCCTCACTGTAGTCTGATCTCGGAGTTGGAATATATATTTAGTGGGGGGGTGTAGGCGGTGCAGACCCTCACAATTGTGATTTTGAGTTCTGGGATTTTTGATGATGTCAGTGTTCGAGTAGATAAAATTTTGTTTATCTCTAGTAGTCACACTTGCAACTGTGTTACAATGGTTTGTAAACTTTTCACACATAATCCATCACTGTTATTCTGAAGTGCACTGTCATATTGGGAAGTCACATTGTGCAAGCATGACACAAGCCCACTGACAGTGACACTATAAATGTTCACAATTTACATGCAATCACTCTGGAATGAACTGGCATGAATGCTTGCTTGATAATCCTCTGATCCAATATTGTGATTCTTATTGACATCTCATACTGTGAATCAGGTACATGCCCCTCATGGTAAGGCAATGCATATGAATGACAGTATAGAAATCTAAGAGACAAGTATGTCATTACATGGGATATGTGCGATGCTGTTATACTGGCCTATCTACAAATTAGCATTTGTCTTAAAACATGTGATGCACAGTAATAGATATACCAAACAGTTAAGTTTTACTAAGAGAAAATGTGCATTTTGACATATTAAAGTCACATTTCTCCTGTGGCACTTCAGATGCATACTGTGTTCTCTAGATTCTGTAAATATATAGGAGGTTTAGTTCTCACAGTGATGAACATTTGTGTGTTGGTGGTGAGGGATTCTATTGATAGGCAAGGCTCCTCTGCACTTTACCACAGGAGAATTCATTTACTTTTGGATACAGGTTCTTCTGCAATTTATCTCACTTTTAATTAAAACATCATCTCTGCAAAACACAGGTGAGGTCATCACATCAAACGTCTACTGTCTACCCTTGAGTCATACTTCTCCTTTGGTGCTTTGACTAATACTGTGTTGTCTAGATTGTATAACTAGATCATCAGGAGGATCAAATCTCACAGTGGTGAACTTTATGTGTGTGTGGGTTGGGGATTCTAGTGACAAGTAAGTTATACTTCAGTGTCAAATGTGTTGCATCTACTTCCATTCAAAAATATAATTTTAACTTTAAATAGAGTTCCCTCTTCATTTAGTCCCACTATGAGCAGAAACATCCTCTCTGCAACACACTTATGAGGAAATCATGTGAAAAACACTCTCGCTCTTTTTCCTTAGCACACAGATTTCTCCTGTTACACATGCTGCTAATACTGTGCTCTCTGGATTGTGTAACTAGATAGGCAGGAGTTTCTACTCTCACAATGATGAACTTGTGTATCTGTAGTTCTAGTGTTATGGAAATAAATCTTCAGCAACGGATATGCTGTGTCCGCTTCCACTCCAGAGAAAACATTAACTTTGAAAACAGCTCCCTCTTCACTTAATCCCACCTTTAACAGACACATCCTCTCTGTGACACATCGATGATGTCATCATGACAAAAGTGCACTCTCTCCCATTAACATTCAGACTTTTGCTGTGGTGCTTGTGTCTAATACTGTGATCTGTAGCCTGTGTAACTAGATGGGTAAGGAAATTCAAATCTGACAGTGGTGAACTTGTTTTTGTGTGTGTGTGTGTGTGTGTGTGTGTGTGTGTGTGTGTGTGTGTGGGTGTGTGTGTGTGTGCATGTGTGTGTGTGTGGTTCTAGTGTCATAGAAGTAAAGCTTCACCAACAAGTGTGTTGTGTCCACTTCCACTCAGAAGAAAACTTTAAATTAGGACACAGCCCTCCCTGCAGAGTACCCCACTTTTAACACAGACTTCTTTGCAACACACTGATGAGGTCATCCTGTCAAAAATGCACTGTCTCCTCTTAAGAGTCTGACTTGTCCAGTGATGCTTGCATCTAATAGTGTATCCTCTACCCTATATAGCCAGACAGATAGGAGTTTCAAATATTGAAAACTTAATTGCGCCACTTCATTTTCAGGTTTGTATAGCTTCCTGAACAGATGTGCTGTATCAGCTTGCAGTCAGGGGAAGATTTTAACATTGGAAAGGAAGCCCCCTTCTCCTTATCTCAGTTTTAGCACAAACATCTTCTCTGTATCACACTACCACAAGAAGAAATGTTTCTGGCCCAGAAATTGTAGTTTATTGGCCATTTGGGCAGTTTTTTTCCATCGCTTTCAACTTTCTGGTTTAAAAGCCCACATTTGTGCTTGTTTCCTGCCTTTTCTGTAACTAGTCTAGTCCAGGTACAGATTTGCTGTATGCAGGACTGTTTTTAAGCTTCTATGCCCCCAATCCTTTCTGTGTTGGAGGGAAGCCTTCTAGCTTATTAGTGAGAGTGGCAAGCACTGGGTAGCCTATCTTCCACAAGAGGAGTTGTTTCTGGCCCAGAAATTGTAGTTTATTGGCCATTTGGGCAGTTTTTTTCCATCGCTTTCAACTTTCTGGATTAAACGCCCACATTTGTGCTTGTTTCCTGCCTTTCCTGTAACTAGTCTAGTCCAGATACAGATTTGCTGTATCCAGGACTGTTTGTAAGCTTTTGAACAGTGCCAAAGTCTGTTCTTCAATTTTTTTCCTTTAGATCTAATAGTTCTCTTCTCTCCTGCACTTTTACTATTTTATTAGTCTAGCACTTTACCAGACTTCTTGTAGCAATTATTGTAGCTCACAAAGTGCTACCAGCACTAAATGTTCTAGAAGGAAACAGCTCTGGTGCTTAATATTAATGCCCACTTCTCCAGGAATGTCTAAAGGTCAGTTCCCTGTGCTTTCTCCTATTAACCTGGTGAACTTGGGCATCCTGAGGCAATGTAGCAACTGCCTCATGTACACTGATAACCCTCTCCTCTTACCTCCCAACACTCAGACTTGTGGGAGATGCACTTATATAACCAAATTGGAAGCCGCGCACTCTCCAGCCAAGACTGGAATAGTTGGTCAAAAGGAGATGGTCAGAACTTGCAACACACCACATGGAACACATAGCCCTCCAGAATACACACAAGCACTGCCTTCACATAAAAAACACAAACCACATACCCACCTTCATGGAGGCTCTCAATAGAAATCTACCAAACAGCAGAGACCTACAAGGCAGAAATGCACTCAACCACCACAAAACAGCACTAATCATGAGATGCATAACTTTCCTAAATAGTGTGCCACTCAACCAAAGCCCCTAAGGCAAAACAGCATGCCCAACACACTAGTCATAGGTGACTTGATAGTGAGGCACACCGATGTCCCACTCAATAGGTTGAATAAGGAGAAAGTAACAGTCAGCTGCCTGTCAGGTGCCAGGATCTGTCACTCAGGTCTCTCAACAACAGGTACAAATATGACTCTGTCATTGTACATGTGGGTGTGAATGAGCTGAGACATACCTCCCTGTACTGCATGAAAAGAGACATGGCAGAGCTCTCGGATTATGTAGCCCAGGTGGGTATGACCCTAGCCCTGAGCAGCATCCTACCATCACCCAGAATGATACCACAGTACAAGAAGAAATTGACTGATTTCAGCAATTGGCTAAGTTTCTGGTGTCATTCTAAGGGGATCCAGTATCTGTCTGCCTGGGATGACATGATTGACAGACCTCACGCTTTGCCAGATATGGCCTGCATCTGTCACCCCTGGGCTTCTGGATACTGGCCAAGACTCTTGCCACCCCTATAGTGCCTTTGTAGGCGTTGTTCCAAAGACTAAATTGCCACTGTAACAGCTACAAACAAATGCAATCTGAGGGTCATGCTGCTCAACGCTAGATGTCTAAATCTCAAAATGCACTCACCTGAAGCACTCTTAAAATGGAGAACATTGACATTTTTGCTGTAACAGAGACCTAGTTTAAAGCAGCAAAAACCACCCCTGCACTACCAGTCTATAACTCATTCCACACCTTTCGGCCCCATAACTTGGACCAAAGCGCCAAAGGTGGTTGTGTTTCCATATTCATAAAGGATGCACTCACCTCCAGACTGTTAGCCCAACATAACACATCAGAGATACATCAGGTGCAGCTAACACTGGGTAAGAAAGAGATTCAGGTCATAGCCTGCTATAGGTCCCCAACCATGTCCCAAGACTCACACTCCATATTCCTAAGCACCCTGGAGAATATTAGGGTCCAGTCTAACAGTCTCATACTGGGCAACTTCAACTACCCCTCCATTAACTGGGAAAACTACTCATGTACCAATACACTTACCCAGCATTTCCTGGAATTCATTAATTCCAATGCCCTGGACCAGCTCGTTCTTATCCCCACTAGAGTTAGCAACATCCTTGACTTGGTCATTACTAACATGGGCGATCATTGCTCTACAGCAATAGTCAACTCCTCCATGGTTAGATTCGAACACAAACTAATCACCATGGAAATACACATCTCTCCCACCCCCTGCAAAGCTAACCACCATGAAAAACTTCTCCAAAGCCAACTTTAGGCTCCTAAAAACAGAGGTGGCTAACTTCACGGTACCCATGCAAATGGAGAAGAGTTGCATGACTGCTGAATTATACACCTATGCACTGTACGAACACGTACATAAATACATGGCTCTCGCCATACCCAATAGAAACTGGACACTCTCCTGCAAAAAGCAGAAGACAATCTGATGGTCCCCTGCCATAAACAAACTCTACAACAGTAGGAGGAAACTGATGCAGAATAAGGTAATGTCCCAAGAATGGAAAAACACCCTTATCAGCCTCAACAAAAAGTTGATATCCCTCATCAAATGTTCTAAAGCTAGCTATGAAAACAGGATTGCAGCAGATAGCTAAGACAACCACAAGGCTGTCTATAGTTATATAAATAATCTCCTTGCAATACCCAGATTTGCTCTGAGCTGCTGCACAATGGTACCCCCTATACTGAGCCAACAGATATTGTCGATATACTGGTCGACAGATTCAGTGGTCAACTTTACCCCTCTCTCTCCCCCAAAGGACTAATCACAATACCAGTAGATTGCCAGGTACCCAGCATTACTGTGGCACAGGTTAAAACAGCACTGTCCAAGGCCAAGAATACAGCTTCTATGGGACCTGACAATATCCCTGACTGTGTTCTACATGAACTACAGAGTGAGCTGGCACCTCATCTGTGTATCCAATTCAACCACAGCCTCACCTCAGCCTTTGTCACTACCGAATGGCACACTGTTACAGTCATCCCTCTCCACAATGGAGGAGCAATTACAGACCCTGGAAACTATTGCCCCATTAGCCTGACAATTCTGATATGCAAAGCTATGGAACACATCATTATGGACCTAATAAACAAGGATATAGGGACTCTCCAAACGCTGGATTCCACACAGTTTGGCTTTGTGAAGGGTAGATCATGCCTGCTCAACCTGGTCAACTTCTTTGAGTCAGTCACCAGAGCTGTGGATGAAGGCAAGGTGGTTCATACAGCCTACCTTGATCTGGCCAAGGCCTGTGATGCCATTCACCACTCAGGAATTATAGAAAGACTCACTAAGCTAGGCATCAACTCATATATTACTAGAAGGGTTGCAAACTGGTCCACAGATAGATCCCACAGTGTGAAAGTAGCTGACTCCAAGTCAGACTGCCAACCAGTCGTGAGTGGAGACCCACTGGGTTTGGTCGTGGGTCCTCCCCTGTTTGGATCTACTTCTCTGAACTCCAGGCCAACATGAATCTCTGGCTGACAAAGTAAACAGATGATTGCAAGTTGGGAGCTATTATTAACTCCCCAAGTGATGTTGGCATCCTACAGAAAGGCCTCACTGAGACCAATGACTGGTGTCAGAACCATGACCTTAAACTCAATGCCAAAAAATGTGTCATCATCCCCTTAGGGAAAAACCCTGTTCCCATGAATTACCACATCGATGGTAGTCCACTGAACACAGAAGGTGTTATAAGAGATCTGGGAACACAGGTTGACAGGAACCTCTCTTTTGACTGTGGCACATCTCATTACTAAGGGTTTTGCATCCAGGAAGAAAGAGGTCATTGTCTCCCTCTACTCTTCCCTCATTAGGCCAGTCATCGAGTATAATGCCCATTTGACATGTACCTCACTAGACACTTGCAGCAACTGGAGAGGCCACAAAAGTACCTCGCAAAGAGGATCCTGGGCCTTAAACACTTGTCCTATATGGAACGACTCAAAAAACTCCAACTATTCTCTGTCTCATATCGCCTACTTAGAGGTGATCTCTGCTTGACTTACAAAGCCATGTCTGACCCAGCTCTGTTAGAAATGCTACATCTAAAGAAATCCCAATCCCTCCTCACCACATGCTCCAGAGACCTCAGCCTCATTACTACAATCAACAGAACATGCTGGAGGGGCAGGTTCATAACCCAGAGACTGCCCATGCTATGGAATAGACTTCTCATGCATGTCAAACAGAGCACCTCACTGGCCCTCTTCAAGTGAAATCTTAATAAGTGGATGGGAAATAGAAAATTCACCCCAGGGATCACTCCAGTGGCTCTACTCGCCAGAGGCACTGGGAACTAAGGTCAGGTGGCATGATGCCAGGGTAATCCTATGGGCTAGGCTTGTAAAGGTTCCAAGGTCATTAGCCTAGTACATACCTATGAACCTATGATACTGGTATTTATACATTGCATGAGTAAAGAGGGAGGAGTTTCTCTGCCATGTTATGTAGAGAAGGTTTCTAATGTGATCAGTTGTGTAGTTTTACTGTTTACTTTGACAACCTTTTTAAAGGAACCTCAATGCATGAAAGAATTTCAAATGTACGCTGTCACAGTCATAAACTAATATCTCATGTGGCACATGAGATTAGATACTGTTCTGTCACTTGCGATCCGGTAGTCTGTTCAAATCTAGCCATTACTTCTTAGAATCACTTGTGTCAGTATGTTGGTGAATGTGCAGGTAGGTAACAACACTGTCACCCAGGTATCTACTGTGTATGTGTACAGCTTGGGATTCTTACTACAAGAAAGCATGCTCATTTTTCACACAGAAATGCTTTATTGGATAATGATGATGCAATGGGATGACAGTTGGGTTTACCATGAGAACTACTAAATCTTTTTCTGTAGCATGAGGACATGAGACAATGTTCTTTATAGTTTGCCTTAGAAAATTAATGTGTTCTAATGCTAGACTCTCTACTCATCTTGCATGATTGCCATTTTTACATCACAGTGAGAACTTTTTACATCACAGTGAGAACTGCATTGCACATTACAAGTGTTTGGACATGCCTAGCAGCAGGCAATGTTGTGTGACAAGGACACATATAGCCACAGTTTTTTAAGAAATTAAAGGCACATATATCCCTTGCAGCAATATCACAATATCATGCCATCAAAGACCCAGATATCTCATAATTGTAGTATCACTTGCACCATGGCACATTCATTCTTCCCAATATTATAAAGCTTCTGTTGCCACATAGTTAGGGGTTCAAAGCACATATTGACTGACTGTGCGCATTGTCTGTCTTTATGCTGTTATGCATGAATAACACACACAAGTGTTATGATGTGTATAATTACAGTGGAAAAAACATCCCCCAGCCCTTTTATCTCATTCACATTGCAAAACAATTATATGACGTAATGACTACACATAGGTGGAGTCTCACAGCTTTGTTAAGCATTATACTATGACTCATGTGATTCGTGCACCTCATTAGTTGATAGAAGTGCATAGCTTTATGTTCAATCCCAGCAAAGCGCAACATTCTGTAAATGTACTGATATTACAGAAACACTGCATGATGTTATTATTCTCAATTTTTTTCTTTGGAGAAAGAAATACAAAGTCATTTTGTAATATCTCATCAATGAAACAATTGTAAATGTGATGGTGTGAGTGCTCCTTTGTCACATGCACTCAGTAATGACTTGTCTAGCATATCTACACAGATAGAGTGCTTTTCAGTTCTGAGACAATGTTGTAAAAGTATCTAAGAGCATTGCACCTATGTGGAAAAATACAGGCAGTTAGACGAACAAGAAAGATAAATGATAAACAAAAGCAAGGCATCCCAGGGTCAGTACAGTTTATTTTTCATGTATCTGACAAAGATTACAAATAAAGACATGGTTTTTATAAGTCTTAAAAGATGCAGTCCTGCCTCTTTAGACATACATTGCATCCTAATGTAGTCATGCAGCTACTTTCAAATTGCGGTTACAACAGACTATTTTAAAAGTTGCTCCTACAGCAACAGTTTTTTTTTTCTGTAACAAGTACAGACATAAGCATTTCTTGCTTCAGCTTTGTCATCATATGTTCTTACTTACTAATATAACCATTCTAATAAGAAATACTATTTATTGTTACTACACCTGCAGTTAATATTTACATTATTGCTACTGTTGAATAATTCAGAATTAATGAAAATTTGCAACTGAAAAACTAATACAATACAAAAGCTAAATATAAACTTCATATAAAATCTGCAGCATGTATATGCAAGGCACAACATCTGCTCCTGTCATTCATTCTATAGACAACATATTTAATAGAATAATATACATTTTCTTATTCTTTGATGTTTGTAGCATACATGTACATTTTACAGAACATGTAAATAAATAAAAACTCCAGCAAGCACTCTACCCTGGATTGGATACTAGTCAGTAAGAACCCCCAGTCATATATAACAGGCTGCTTATCAGATAGCCTCAGTGATCACTCCCCAACATTCCTACTCAAAAAAATACCTGTACCAAGCTAAACCTGTCGTCTATCGTCAAATACGCAAAAAAAATAAACTTTAACCCAGTCACATTCATCTCATTCCTCAAAGAATGTAACTGGCATGCTCTAAAGTACCTCAGTCTAGATGACACAGTTGAATCTTTTAATACTACCTTCCTGAAAATCCTTAATTACCATGCCCCAATAAGATTTTCCAGAACCAAAGCACAACCCTCCCCATGGCTACAGAAAACCACTAAGTCAGAAATGAAAAACAAGGATAAAGCCTG
This sequence comes from Protopterus annectens, assembly GCF_019279795.1. NCBI lineage: Eukaryota > Metazoa > Chordata > Ceratodontiformes > Protopteridae > Protopterus > Protopterus annectens. The sequence goes on from NC_056728.1 coordinate 1,598,158,411, forward strand.
GGAGCACTGGCGCAAAACCAAAACCCTTGCAGCTAGACAGAAATTCCTAGAACTACTCAATAGAGTCAAAAAGCTAATAAAACTGGACAAATTCCAATACTACCAGTCTGCCCTAGACTCCTCCCAACACAGCCCCAAATAATTCTGGTCCTCCATAAACTCCATCCTCCACGTAGGTAAAGTCAGTACCCCTCCTCCTAACATCCCTCACTCCTCAGAAAATATTGCTACCTCGTTCAACACACACTTCACCCAAACCATACTATCACTAGCTAAACAACACAACCCCCTCCCCTCCAACTCACACCTTCAACTAGTAATCTCCCCACCGCCTTCTCTTTTTCTCCTGTACCTACCTCTAACATAAAAAAACTCTTAACTAAACTTAAACCTACCAAATTAGCAGCAGACAACCTCCCAAGTGAATACCTACAAATGCAGCTGATGCTCTGGCCTACCCAGTATCCATCTTGATTAACGGATCTCTGTCAGAAAGTTACGTTCCCACATTGTGGAAAGTCTCACATATAATTCCCCTCCACAAAGGCGGACCCTCTGCAGAACTAACCAATTACCACCCCATAGCTATTCTCTCTCCACTCTCCAAAATACTAGAGAGATGCATACACTCTCAGGTCTCACACTACCTCCTTACTAACAACCTCCTTTCCAGTACTCAGCATGGTTTCCGACCAAACCATAGCACCACCACTGCCTTACTCTCCTTTACAAACACTATCCTTCAGCATAAAAACAATGGCTATCTCTCCTCTGCTACTTTCCTAGACCTATCTAAAGCATTTGACATGGTCCCACACAAACAACTTATCTCTGTCCTCAATAACCTATCCTTCTCACAATCAGTCACCAACTGGTTTCAGAGTTACCTGTCTGACCGCCAACAATCCATTGTATGGCAGAATGATATATCTCCCCAACTACCTGTCTCCATAGGGGTTCCCCAAAGATCCATCCTTGGACCCCTACTTTTCTCTGTTTACACCAATAATCTACCCTCTGCCACCAAACATGGCACACTCATCCAATACGCAGATGACTCTACCATCATCTACTCAGCCCAGTCCCTACCCAAACTGCAAAAAGTCACATAGGAAGCCTTTTCCTCTGTTGAAACATGGTTATCCAATGCCCAATTAATACTCAACCCAAACAAAACTAAACTACTCATCTTCCAACCCACCAAACATACTCAAAACAACTCTCACTTTAACATCACAGCAAAAGACAACACCACTATATACCCAACTGAACACACCAAATTGCTAGGAGTGGAAATAGACAATAAACTAAAATTTGACATTCACATATCCATGACCATAAAAAAAGTCTACAAAAAACTAGGAGCATTATACAGAAATAAACAATTTCTCACCAAAGCAGCAAAGATTTCAATAGCAAATTCCCACCTTATCTCCACCCTACTTTATGTCTCTCCAGTATATACCAACCTAAGGCAATGTGATCTAAACAAGCTAGAGACCTACTACAACAAAATCTCAAAATTCGCCACAGGGTTATCCTACCATAGTCACCACTGTCTCTCACTTGCTGAACTGGTCTGGCTTGAACTCCCTCACCTCCTTCAGTGGTATCAACTCTCACTCACCCACAAACTAGTAAACCATCCACTAAATGTCCCATCCCTCCAGAATCTACTCCAACCCTATCGCACCACCAGACCACTAAGATCCAGCAACAAAAATCACTTGCAGATCACTAAAGACAATAACTCTGCTGGTGAAGCACTATTCTCTTGTGCCATAGCCAAATTATGGAACTCACTCCCACCCACAATTACCTCTGTACCATCATGCACCAACTTCAAAACTTTATTAAAAGCGCACCTAAAACATGCTGGCTATGCCCTTGCAACTCCCACTCTAATATCATCCACCCCATCCAACTACTACCTTTCTTTCACCTCCACTAACTACCTTGATGATAGCAAGCTCAGATGCTCATAAGCCTAGTACTTATTATACAGCAGGAACTTCTCATTGTTACATTTGTTAATGCCTGTTATGTACTTCACAGATAAAGATTCTAGTTGTCTACTGATGTACTATGTTCTTCATCTGTAAATATGTTGTAAGTAATTTCTGTGTTAAATTGTTAATCACTATGTAATCCAATGTAACAACTGTCTGTTTATTTCACTGTGGAGCTTTTCTCCCCCGGCCTCCGGTGAAAATGGACCCACGTGCAGTCGGACACTCCAGATCAACAAATTTAAATAAATAAATAAATAAATAAATAAATAAATAAATGTATTTTACATTTGTTTTATTCTTTACACATATTGTTTATGGATGTTTTGATAGAAATGGAAAATTACTGATTAATACATATTTATGCATGTTTATGAAACTTCTATTAGAAAAGCCATTCAGTGCTGTTACAATACATCAGTGTGTGTCAGTGTGTGACCCTTGTTCCAGGCTGCTGTGACCTTTCCAGGTTATTTCTATTCCAATAGAGAGCTGAGCTGACAATTCTAAAAACCACTGTGAAATCTTATAGTTGGTTTGCATCTGTCATCTGACATCTTATTATTAGAGGAATTATTTTCAATATACATATTTATTCATATTGACAATTATGCCTTGATAAAGAGAGGAATTATTTATAAGCACTATCTTATCTTGGCTGATGCCCTTTTAGCCAGGCATTGTATTTACATGCAGCTTTGTATTATATTATGTCACTGGCATTCAAGTAAAAGATTGTTCACACATGCTGCTCAGGGAACAGTTCTGTAAGCTGGTGCCTCAAAATTATTTGAGATCCCAATAATATAACAGTGCTCCCCCTGACCAGACATGAGGACTCATGTTTTTTGATTTTATTCAGTGAATATTGTCCAGATTGATTGGTTCAGAGTACTCCATAAATCGTACAATGTCTTGGACCTGATGCATTCGGTCCACTGTCAAAACCTTTACTGCTTGTGATCTTACACATTCAGTTCCACACTTGATGACAACAATTATTAAGCTTAAACATCCTAAAATGCCAACTATCACAAGTATAATCTGCATTATGTTTCCTCCTTAGCCATTGATAGAACCACTCAGCCAAGAGAACCGTGTTTTTTTCTATTTGTGATTTTTGTGCAATTTCCTCAATTAGCTTGAGGTGACTCCTGATTTTAGGTCCATTATCAGGAATATAAGTACAACGTTTGTCTCCTACCAATGCACAAAATCTGATGCCATGTGGTTCGGTTAGACCACATTTTTCATGGCAGTCATTTCTATGGTAACTTTTAATTCCTCTAACAGACCTTCTAATTTCCTAATTTCCCAAATAGCCTTTCCTGTTCCATAGAATAGAAAGATTGATACTCCTGCAAGGACATCATTTCATACATCCATTTTTCTAGTTAATATGTCTTTTTAATCTAACACTTCTAATATTAGAATTAGCAATGTTGTAGTATGTCTAATGGATGGAATTACATGTCCCAATTAACACAATCCATTCCAATTTTCAGGAAAACATTTGTACATTTGTAGGCTCTTTTACCACATATGTAATATATGCCTGCTCGAACTGGAACCATCAATGTAACCCAATGTTTAGTTTTAGCTTTTTTTAAATGTCCGGCAAATTTCATTACTAAAATGTTTAAAACATTATTTACTGGTATTTCAGGTAGCATAAATAATACTGCAAGAACCTTTTATAATAAATGGGTGATTACTTGTTCCTTTTCCTTTTAAACACGCATCAACAGTCACATTTGTATGGACAAGCCTCAAGAAAGGGTGTGTCTTTGGGATAGAGTTATTTCTTGGACTTCAGTCTTGTTTTGTGAGGTTTAACATTTCCAGAAGCGTAAATGGAATAGATCTTAATGGAATTCCACTGTTTGTGTCTTGTGGTATCTCAGCACAGTTCCAGCATTGTTTAGCATTCAAAGTTTCTGAGTACATTTGCAGTAATTTGGTAAAGGTATTGACGTCCACCTTTCCTTGCACTGAGGAGTAAAAACTCATCAGGATCATGATTAATATCAGGATTTTCATGATTCAATATTTCTTCTTGAAATTACCTGTAAGAGAAAAGAATTGTGTTCTTATTAGTTTTATCTGATATTGTGCCCCTTTATATCAGTTATTACATTCATAACCTATTCAGTTTTCTCTCCTCCATTTTAATCTTTTAACTTGATCTTTATTAATCCAACTATTTTTGGTGGCTGATTTTTATATGGCTGGACTTGTACAGCCACTAACCCCACTTTGGTAACAATGTAGGGTCCTATCCATTTTGAATCCCATTTGCTTGTGTTTCCAAACTGGTGGACCATTACAAGATCTCCTTGCTCCAATTGTACCTCCCTTGATTCCCAAATCTCATTTTGCTTACAAAGTTCTAGATTATGGGCTTGTCCAGCTTCCCAGACTCTCCCTTTTTGCTGAACTGATTTGGTCTTGGAGCTGGTCCCACAATTTTGTTTCTTCTAATGGTATCCCATAAGGGATTTCTCCTGCTTGTAAATTCATAAGTCAATCCATCATTAATTCATGTGGAGTTAACCCACATCCTTGAGAAGAATTTCGCATTTTAATCAAAATGTTGGGTAAATGTTTTATTCAATGATTTCCATACTCAGAAATAATTTTCTTTAATCCTTCTTTCAGAGTTCTGTTAGCACTTTCTACTTTTCCAGAATTATGAGAATGATAAGGAGTATAAACCCTTTGCTTAATTCCCAAAGTTTTGCACATTTGTTTTGTCACTTTTCCAGTAAAGTAAGTCCCTTGATTACTATGTATTTCTAGGAGTACTCCCCATGTTGGAATGATACTTTCAGTTGTTATTCTAACTAGTGAGTTGTCATCTTCCTTTTTTGTTGGATACGCTTCTACCCATCCAGTATATTCATCTATCAAAGTAAGTAAGAAATGAAACCATCCTGGTGCTGTTGAAAGAGGTCTTACAAAATCCATTTGTAGCCTTTCCCAGGGTCCCAATGCTTGTGGCAGTCTATATCGTTTTCTCCTATTTTGCTTTGCTACATTGTGCATGGCACATGAGGCACATCTATCTATATGATTTTGGATGTCTGTTGTCATTCCTTCCCATTTAAATCTAGACCTAACAATTTGTTGCAGTCTTTTCCTTCTTGGATGACCTAGGAAATTATGATAATAAGTTAACAACATTTTTCCTTTTTCAGGCTCAATTGTTTGTACTCTATGTAAAGGTCCTTTTTTGAATTCTCCTGGTAACAACTAAAGTTCTGGAAACCTAACCCATTTCCATTCACTTCCTTATATTATTTCAAATTCTTCTATTTTCTCTTTCTTGATGATGTTTGGGTGTCCTCTTAAAATTTTTACTAAGCTTCCAAATTGCTGATTATTTTGTTTGTTTTTGCATTTAAGTTCATATGAGAAACATGTTTAAAATTCAGGACCCCATAACACTTTTATTTCATCTGTTCCTATCACTGTTTATCCACATACAGTAGATGTTATGATGATCCCATCAGTTTGGATTGGGGTGATTTTGCCTACCTTGCTTTTCACTCTATGTTCATACTCTGTAAACTGTAGTAAGCTGTGCAATATAAAAGTAAAGGATTTAGTAGTAAGTTCATTTGTATTTGGCACTTATTCAAAATATTTTGTACAATTTCCCTTGTTTGTTTTTCTTCCATGTTTTTTTACTTCCCATGCCCAGTATTGAGGAACATTTTACATTGGATAAGTTTGTTTGGAGTCAAGGGCCCCTTCTTTTGCTAGCTGGTCTATTATTTTATTAGCCTGACTTTGCATTTCATTTTAGGTGTGAGCTTTGACCTTATTTATACTCACCGTAGAAGGATTGTCATATTTTATTAAACTCCATATTTCTGTGGACACTTCCTGATGACTGATTGGTTTACCATCAGCTGTAATCAAACCTCTCCTTGCCCAAATGGGAAGAGATGATGTTAAGACTCGGAGTACATATTCACTGTCTGTATAAATGTTTACAGGTCTGGGCAACAACAAGGCTTGTTTAACTGCATCTAGTTCAGCTCTTTGTGCTGAGCATCCCCCTGGTAAACTACTTTCTTGTGTTCTTTTGGTCTCTGCATTGTATATTGCCCATCCTGTCACAAAACACCCTCTTTCAGAGCTCCAGTATCTGGATCCATTTTATACAATTCTGTTGTTCCTTCAATAGTTTGGGTGCCCACCCTTAAGTGCTCCTCCTCATTTTCCAAGTCAGGACGTTCATGAGATTCCCACTGGTAATTAAACAGTTCTGGTAAAAACTTAATCTGAGGAATTAATACTCTTATTCCTTGTTCCTGACTTGCAAAACTTGCAGTGATTATACAAAGTCATGCATGATTCATGCCTTTTGGATTTCCTTCTAACCTGTATTTCACTGGGGTATGTTTGGTCTGTATCACAACTGGAGAGCCCTGAATCATATGGCGTTTTACTTCAGTAGACCATTCTGCTATAGTGGCTTGCTTTTCACATTCTCTCATTCCTTTTTCAACTGGACTCATAGCTCTGGAATAATAACCTGATACTGAGATCCTCTCATTTGCAACACTATGGCCATCATAGTTAGACCATTGTGTCCGAACTGTATGATGAACTCTTTATCCCTTTCTAGGACACTCAAACCAGGTACAGAAATGAGTTCTTTGACTTTAGAGAAGTTGCTAGTGACTCATCATTCCAGTTGTGAGGTACATCTCCCTTTTTGTTTTCTTTAACAGTATTAGTCAAGGGTTTTATTTTTCCTGTATAATCTGGTATCCACTGCCTTGAGAATCCAAAGATTCCTAGGGCTTGCCTTACCCTGTGACAATAACTGGAATTGGTAGTAACTGTCTAATCAATTGCTTTTTGTCTTCACTAATGCTTCTTTGTCCTGCTGATACTGTGACACCCAAGAAAGTAACAGAATATTTCATAAACTGACACTTTTTAAGGTTCATTTTTAATACTGCTTGTCTTACTGCTTGGAAAATTTCTGCTAGTGCATTTAAGTGCTGCTTTTCAGTTTCTGCTCCTACAAGTATGTTATCCACATATTGAAAAATAGAAGGTTTACATTCCAGTGGTTCTAGTATTTCCCACATTACATGATGAAAAACTGTTGGAACATTATGAAAGCCCTGAGGCATTCTTCTCCAGGTATATTGTTGACCTTTTTCAATAAAAGCAAATTTCCATTGTGAGTCTTTATCCAGAGTAATACTCCAGAAACCATTACTCACATATAATTTGGAGAAAATGTTCATTTTTTCGTGAATCTGAGCAATAAGATTAGGCATGTTTCCTACTATTGGCAAAGAATGTGATATCACCTTATTAAGTTCACTGTAATCAACAATAAGATGATAACTTCCATCTGGCTTCTGTACAGGCCAATATGGACTGCTAGCTGGTGAATTAATTTTCTCACTACCCCTTGACCTTCTAAAGCTTTCACAGTATTTAGTATTGCCTGTTCTGCCTCTTTCTTTATTGGATATTGTTTTATATGTTTCTTGGGACTGCCTCTTACTTTAAGAATAAAGTCAGAGACTTGTCCACAATCATTCCTATGTTTGGCAAAAATATCCTGATAGCAATAAATTAGCTGAGCCAACTCCTTTGGTGTTTTTAATAACTAAATCATACTGTCCTGGATCTTTGACACTGTATTTGCATAATGCTTCAGAAATAACTAATACTTAATTTAATGGTCCCTTAATCAATTTTCTGTTTCTCAAATCTATAATATAACCTCTTTATTTCAAGATGTTATTACTAATTATGTTTTGTAGATGAGGACCTGATACCCATGCATGCTGGAAGGTATTTTCCCCTATCTTTGTTTGTACAGAGAGACTTGCTTGAGCTTGAGAGATTTTTCCTCCCAATCCTTGGAAGTTTATAGTTCTTGTTCCTGGGAAAGTTCTTGTAGTAATGCTAACTGTGGCTCCTGTATATATTAAATACATATCTAAGTGGCCTCCTACCCAAATTTCAGCATGTAGCCTCTCATCAGAGCCATTTTTAGGGTGGCTACGGATACCTCAAATTCCTAACTGGATAAGAAATGATTTGCTATCTTCTTTTCAAGATATTCCAATCTTTCCAGAAGAGCTTGTGGAGATCCATCCTTATTTATTTTTTTTCTTTTTCTTCCTGTTTTCTGTTATAATTAGGTCCTTGTCTAGCTCGACTCCCACCTCATGACCAGCAATCCCTGCCTAAATGTCCTGTTTTATTACAATTATGATATTTTACTTTGTACTTTCCTTTATTTATTGTTTCATCATGGGTTGGATTTACTTCCCCCTTCATTAACATATACTGTTTTAACTTCCTTTTGTTTATCTGTTAATTCTTTCCTCATTTCCCAAAGTGATAATAAAGCTTTATCCAAATCATCATATTTACAAGGTTGACCTCTTACTAGGATGGCTCTATTCAACCAAATTGGTAATCCTTCTAACACTGTTCCTATGAAGGCTAGGTTATCCATTTCAAGTCTTTCTTGACATCTATACAAACTGTAAGCACCCCATTTTCTGTGAATATATTCATCTAAATCTCCTCTCTCTCCTAACTTTATTTAGTTTATTTTTCCCCAGTCAACTCTAGGATGAGGTGACATATCTTTTAGAAATTCTTGAATGCCATTCCAATTGGCCTTACCTTCCCATATTTTTTAATAACCTTTTTCCCAACTGGCATGATTGCAATAGTTAGAGAAATTATGTCTTCTCTGGACCATTCAAATATTCTCTGTCCTTTCTGAAGTTTTTCACCTTCTTTCAGTCCAGGTTTCTTTATAGGGGTCCAATTTCCCCCTAAAATATGTTAATACTGCTTGTAATTCTTGAGTGGTTAATGATCTGTAAGTAGCTCCACTGCTATCTAATTCCTGTGTAACTGGACACATTTATTTTATTCCAGTATTATCTTTTCATATTGCAGCAGTAGGAGTCACTGATGAAGTATAGGTAGATGTTGTGGCACTGTTATATTGGGATCTGGATTTGAGAGGGATTTCTGTTATGTTATCCCTGTCTGGTTTTGGTAGCTGATATCCCCATACAAAGATATTTGCCATACTCCTTTTATTCCTTCTAAAAGGGTTTTCCTAGCTTCTTCCCCTCACCATCACCTTTTTGTTCAAGCTGTGTTCCCAATCTGATAGCTTCTTGCAAAGCTGTTTTTAATGCTTTTATTTCATAATCCCTGAATTCCACTTCTTTTTCTAAATTAACTACTTGTTCTTTCCATTCACGCATGTCTTCTTCTAACTGTTCTATTTGATTAAATGTCTCTTTATATTGTTCTTTTTCTTTAATTTCTTTATGTAAAGCTTTTAGTTCACCTGCTGTCTCTTTTTCCTGTCTGTCTGATTCTTCTACACTTTCCTGTAAATGTGAACATCTTTTTGACAGAACTTCTATAGTCTTGTGTTGCTGTAATGTACACAAAAATCCTATTGTAAAAGAGCTGTAATAAATGTTTTCTTAACAAAATCTCTTTTATTTATCCTGATTTGGTTTTCCCCAGTCTGTAAATTCATAAGTCAAAGAAGGCAGTTTTTAAATAGGACTTCTCTTTTTCCATCCTTCAGGTATCTCTTTTTCCCTTAACTTTTGTTGCTTCTGACTGACCCTTTCATGAATAATGACTAATAAAAATTGTGGATTCCCTGTTTGTAAATTATCACTACCTTCACTATCTGCTTTGTTGATAACTTCTTAAAATCTGTGAAAATTAGGAGATGAAATTAACTGTGATGTCTTAGCCTTATATGGGACATTCTTTTTAGAATATGACATCTCTATTCCTTACAAAACGAAAAAAAAACATTCAGATTTTTCTTGAGACCTTTCCTCAGTAACACTTTCAGATTTCTCTTGAGACTTTTTTTCTTGAAATTGTTTAGCAAATCTTAATAAATATCTGTTTCTAGTTCTGTTTACATGTACTTTTTCTGGTATAAAATCTTGGTCTAAGTCTCTAATACTGTTACTTTTAAAATTCAGTTTCTCAGGTATAGTTTCTGGTTGCAATAACAACTGTGATGTCCTGCCTTTCCACATTTAAAAATCTTATTACTATGCAAATTCCTTTAACTGCATGCCTCATAAATTACAGATTACATATTTAACTATAGGAGAACAAAGCTTTAGTGCATTCTACATTAACAAGCAAAAAGAAAGGTAGGACCTCACCCTATCATCGGCAGTGTAGAAGTCCCTTCTTGGGAATTTGCTGGCCAGCCTTTTCTTTCACCTCCTTTCTCTGCAGATGGGGTCCCATGGAGGAAAACTGATACAGCCCTTGGATTCTTGTTTGTTTTTCGTTCACCTGACCTTTCTTCAACATTTCAACTTTACTTCAACTTTTCAGCTTCTGCACATTTTGCTTTGTTTCCTCCCAGATTTTGACACCAAAAACTGTAAAAGTATCTATGAGTACTGCACCCATGAGGAAAAATACAGGAAGTTAGAAGAACAAGAAAGCAACAACAAAAGCAAGGCATCCCAGGGTCAGTACAGTTCATTTTTCATGTATCTGACAAAGATTACAGATGAAGACAGGATTTTTATACAGTCTTGAAAGATTCAGTCCTGTCTCTTTAGACATACATTGTGTCCTAATTTAGTCATGCAGCTATATGCAAATTGCTGTTACAACAGAATATTTTAGAAGTTGCTACTACAACAGGTTTTCCTTTTCTGTAACAAGTACAGATGCAAGCATTTCTTGCTTCAGCTTTGTCATTATATGTTTTAACTTACTGATATTGTTACTACAGCTCCAGTTGCTATTTGCATTATTACTACTGTTGAATAATTCAGAATTAATGAACATTTGCAGCTTACAAAGCAATACAATACAAAAGCTTAAAGGACAACGGGATATTAAAGCAGATTGCTCAACCTGCTGTCTCTTTTAGTCTCTGTTCATTGCTACAGCCTCGTAAAACCACCCATGCAGCTTTAAAAACTAATCCACTCAAATGTTTTCCCTGTTAGGCTTCCTACCTTTCCATACTGTTTTACTTTCACTTTGAAAACCTCTAGCTGGCTCTGAAATTATGATGTCACATCTGCCAGAGCTCTTGCTTTAGCTACTGGGACATTTCTTCCCCTAAAGTGATGAAATCCCCACCTGATTTGCATGCTGGATAGAAGAGCCAGTGGACCTCCCACATTGTGATGTCAGAGCTGCCTTGCCCAGCCTACTCTTAACCTAGAAAAAATGTCAAACTATAATCTCACTTTTCTGAAGAGACCTACCGATATGTAATAAAGTACAGGCAGAAGCACAGTAGCAGCTGCAAAAACTAAGAGCATAAATTTTCAATGACCATGCATAGACATTAATTGCATGTTTTTACATAAGAAGCAGATGTCTGTTACAATTAATTGACAACACTACATCAGATTACAAGAAGTATGCAATACCATAATTTTCTTAAATTACCACTTAAGAAAGCATGTGGGTGCTGTCATGCAAGTCTGTGAAATATTTTGTGTTTATAGTGCATAATTTGTTAGCTATTTAACCAAACAGGAAGGAAAAATAAGTGGGAGTTTGATGCTTTGCAAAACAGTGATTAGTCTCAGTGCTATGGAGCTTGGTTCTAAATTTGACAGGAGGAGTGCAACAAAAAAAGTCTCCCACTGTAAAGAAGGAAAGGCTGACAAAGAAACAGTACATTAGTCTGGTCATCTGCTGTGAGCTGTCAATCACATGCAGATAATGGGTCAAATTACCCTTAGCTCTTTGACAGCTAGGAAAGGTAGGTGTGAAGGGGGAGGAGGATACCTTGAAGAACTAGATTTCAGCCTTCACAAAAGAAATCAAGTTAGCATTTCTAAGAAGAAAGAGCAATAAAATGCACTTTTCAGTTCTGTCCTGTAGCATTTGCACTGCTTGTGTTTGAAGTAGTCATTGAAAAACGATAACATTTTAACCAAAAGTAGGTGACTATAACGCAGTGAATGATTGTAAAAATCAGTGCACTGACAGGAGCTTTAGGGAAAATGTGGCAGATCTGATGCAATTATTTGGAGATAAACAATGCATTCTGGGATACTTAGAGGCAGACTAAACAGTCAGAAGCATTTCAATATGCCAGACCCCATGTGGTCAGAGTCAGAAATTGCATATAAAAATATCTAAAAACCTCTAAATAGTTCCAGAGGGGTGTCAAAATGTAGAAAACACCAAACCATGATTAAATAAACATGTTTTTTTAAGTCTGTGGGTGCGGTTGTCGTTTAATAAAAACTTCATATAAAATCTGCAGCATGTATATGCAAGGCACAACATCTGCTCCTGTCATTCATTCTATAGACAACATATGAAATAGAATAATATACATTTTCTTATTCTTTGATGTTTGTAGAATAAATGTACATTTTACAGAACATATATTTTACATTGTTTTTATTCTTTACACATTTTATTTATGAATGTTTTGATAGAAATGGAAAATTACTGATTAATACATATTTATGCATGTTTATGAAACTTCTAATAGAAGTACAATTCACTGCTGTGACAATACATGAGTGTGTGTCAGTGTGTGACCCTTGTTCCAGGCTGTTGTGAGCTTTTCTGGTTATTTCTATCCTAGTAGAGAGTTGATCTGACAATTATAAAAACCACTGTGAAGTCTTATAGTTGGTTTGCATCTGTCATCTGACATCTGATTATTAGAGGAATTATTTTCAATATACATATTTATTCATATTGATAATTATGCCTTGATAAAGAGAGTAACTATTCATAAGCACTATCTTATCTTGGCTAATGCCCTTTTAGCCAGGCATTGTATTTACATGCAGCTTTGTATTATTTTATGTCACTGGCATTCACATAAGAGATTGTTCACACATGCTGCTCAGGGAAGATTTCTGTAAGCTGGTGTCTCAAAATTATTTCAGATCCCAATACTATAGCAATGTTGCAAAAGAGCAAGAATGTAGTGTAGATAATTGGTTCAACCAACAAATGACAAAAGTAAACCAAAACAAAAGAGGATGAACCAAACCACAGCAGGCAGCAGATAAAAAAGAATTCCATTTAATGGTAAGCGCTTTCACAGCACATCAAGGTGCTTCATCAGACAAACAAGAAATGCAACACCTTACTTTAAACTTGGTTCCACTCTCTTCATCCATGCCTCAGTGATATTTAAAGTTAAGTTGTTCTACTATTTTCTCTTCTATCTTAATTTTCAACTTCTGATTTCCTCCCATTTGCTGCAGTTATATCTGTTATTTGTACTCAGTTTTATCATGTCATTGCATTACAGTCTTCTATCATTTGCTGAAGTTCTTGCTCATTCTGCCTATAATACCATGTTGTCTGCTTACTGCAGCTTTCTTGATCTATCCTCTCTGACCTGTTTACTAATGTGTTCCATCACCATTATCAACATCAGTGTGCTCAGAGCTAAACCCTGATGCACACCTTTTTCCACTTGGAGTCTCTCTTTGAATCTGAACACTGTTCTTACTTGTGTCATTGGGTTCATTCTACATTAACATACACTAATTTTATTAATGTTTTTGTAACTTTGAACTATCACAGGCCTGCCTAAATTATCTTTCTTGGGACCTTGTGCTTTCTACAGATCCACGAATGCAAAGTTAGACTCTTTCCTCATCTCTAGCTTCTTCTCAATATTTGTCTGTCTGCAAACATCGGGTCAGTTGTGTTATATCCTGATCTGAATCTGAGATGCTCATCTCCCATCTTGCTTTGCACTACTTTGCATATTGATTTATCCATCGCCCTTTCCAGAATTTTCATGTAGGAGTTTGATACCTCTATACTGCTCAGAGTTGTGAATATCCCCTTTGTTCATGTACACTGGTACTAAAAGGCTTCTTCTCCAGCCATCTGGAATATGCGTTTCTCTCCATAAAGTTATGAAAACTCTCTGAAGCCATTTCTTCCCTAACTCATCCAGCATCTCAGCCATAACTTTATTTTTTCTTAATATATTTTACAAGAATTTGCGATGTGCTTTAACCAGAACCTGTTTGCCACAGACATGTTCATGGAATTTCTTATATCATACAGTAATGCTAAGATCTCCTTTTCTAAATGAGCATACCAATTTTGTACATCTTTGAATGCCCATAAAGAAAACAAAACAGATGAATTTTCTCATATGATTATAGCTCATATATAATTCTAAGTTGCATCCACTTCCAATTTAACTTGATTTATCATACTACAGTATGCTAATGTTTCAAGTGTAACTAGTTTTAAGCATTATGAAACTCTTCTTGGTCATAGATTAATTTCTGAGTTATATCTATTTCTGACATAGTTATCTCAAACATATTAGGTAAACTGTAAGATGCTGACTTTTTCCTAGAAACTTTTCTAATATCTACATGTCTTCTATCTTTATATTTGTACAACTACTTTGACATTTTCTGTCTCAAACTCCTGTCTCTGTTTAATAAAATATGATATATTTCAGACATGCTGCTCTTAATTAATCTTCTTTCTTGATTAACTAACTTATTGTATTCAATCTTTAATGTTTTCAAGTCATTCTTGTGTCTGACCCCATACTAATGAATCATCATTTATATTAACAACAACTTCTGAGCCATCAGATACTTGTGAAACAACTCTTTAGTATATGCACAGTGTTGATGAACTGCCAAAAGGAAGTTTATGAAGTCATATCTTTCTAATGACATTGTAAATGTACACAGTTTGAAGATTATTTCTTCTTGCTGTATATGCCAGTATCCCTGGTTTGCATCTAGCATCGGAATGAATTTAACACCGACAAAGCTGACATGACTACTTCATTTTGAGCACAATGAGCAGTGCTCCCATTTAATAACTCAGTAGTGCAATCTGCAAATTCATTCCAAATCTGGGAAAGACACAACTTGGTTAAGTACTTTCCCAAAATGAGTGGTGCTTAACAAGATTTCATTAAGCACCTCTCAGCATTGTTACGCTCCAGTCTTATGTCAGAGTATAATGTCAGTCAGTGCAGGTTACCATACAACAATAGCAGTGAGATGCTGAAATAGCTTTGAAAGCTATCTACTGCACTGTTGCAAAAGAATGTGGCAGACTGAAGTGTCTAACATATTTTAAAACCATTCATTCATTAATGAAACATTTTGTTTCTGGTGAATGTCTGTGGCAGTGCTAAATATTTTATGGATTTCAGTGCTGTAAATCACATCATGCTCCAACACTTTTTGTCTTTATCTAACCTTCCTCTTAGATCCTCTTTTGATGGTGAAATGGTATATACATTGGTTTGGGCAGGCAGCAATTCAGCTCTGAATGTTTTTCTTTAATGTCACTGACTTTTAAGGCAAGCTGTACTACTGGCTAAGCCATGGCCGACCAGTGTGTTGAACCGTAATCTCACACCCTCTCATTCTGCTTGAGAAGAAGCATTAGACAAGGTCTTAGCCTAAAGACATCTGGCTCCCATATGCTTCAGTTGAAGACCAGAGTTGTAATTTTTTTTTGTTATGCTGTTTCTCTGCTATACGTTAAGTGCGGGGGTTACAAGTCAGTAATGGTTGCGTTATTGTGATAACCAACATAAATTCTACTTATTTTAGCAAAAACCAACAAGGAGGAATTAAACTCCTCTAAGATGGGCTTCAAAAGAACATGGTGTGTTGGTATAAATTCCTGAACTTAGGGCTATGCAATCCAGGTTTGGAGCACTGTTGGTGATGTTGCTTCTGCCTAAAATACTCTGACTTTGGCCTCATTGGCTCCTGTTCCATAAAAAAGTATTTTCCAATTAAAAAAAATAACCATCATAAATTCCATTAATACCACTTCAGTAGGTACAAGAACCTTGTTTCAGCCTAGCCACTTCAAACATTCAGACTCACTTAAAAAATACTAGGTTTTAGGATTTAATTCTCCTACTTTGAGACAACTGTAAGAAGACCCTGGATGGCGCAACATCCTGGCCTTGTTACTAATGCAGGCAACCATGCAATAATAATGTCACAGGAATGCAAGGAGAACCCTGTGCAATCCCAAAATGCACTTATCACTGCTATCTTTCTGCATACTGAGCATCTGGTGGAGACCAAGTCATCTGCAATGTCCAAACTTGAAACAAATTTCTTGCCTTCCAGGGAAAACACAGATGATTTCACAGCTGGAAGGATGAGCATCCCATGTACAGCTGTTGAATCAACAAAGGGTTGATCCACAGATACTTTTTGTGATCCTGCATTTTTTTAAATTAATGATGTTATACCATTTGGAACTAGCATCACTGATAGTTCAGAAACCTAGGTTGTACACCCCTAGGTTCAGCAATGCATACCTGTACACCACATTTTTTATAGGATTCATCTTGGAGCAGTTTAATTTATTCTTACATTAATTTTTGACTAAAGAGTCCAGTTCATGTTGGCTAACACAACACACACAGCCAATGGTTGACTTGGAGCCCTTTTACTTATGGCACAGAAATACTGCAGTAGAAAATAAGACAGAAAGTCAGACATTGATCCACAGGGGCCAGACGTTTGCTAACTAAGACACTGTCTAACTGCTCTCCTTGAGTTTTCCTATTGGATGGAGGATTGATGCTCAACATATCAGTCCATGTATAGTTCTCCCCCTTGCAAACTTTGGCTTAAAAGTTGGTGACATTAAAGAACTCTTAGGGGTGAATTGATTGCTTGCCAAGTTCCACTTGGCATAAAGGTAGATTATTTGGTGTAAGCCTAGTTTCAGAAATAATAGCAATATAAACTGCTTGTTTCAATTATCAGATTTTGTAGATACAATATTTTTGTTCAAATTCCTAAAATTGCACATTATTTTTTTTTTCTTTTGACAATTGAGCGTTTTTGTGGTTATGGTGTAAAACAGGAGTTTACAAGAATTTTAGTATTTCACTAATTTTTCTACATTACCTCCAATAAACTTTTTCAAGGATAATCTAGATGTAGTCCATATTATAAGATAAATTAATTTGTACTAATTCACTATAGGCTGACGTGAATTGCTTAGTTTTAAAAAGAAGATAATGCTAGATAGGGCAAAATATCAATACAGTGAATGAAATATTTCCCTATATAACATCAGATGTATTTTGTATTACTGATAATAATTATAGTCAGTAGTGCTTACATTATTAACTTAACCGTGTGCAACTTTGTGTTTTGTACAACAAAAATAAATAAATAAATAAATACACAGACTCTTTTAATGTTAGTAAACTTCCTGCCTGGTAAAAATTTTATTTTAGAATAGTTGAATCTTTGTAACATATTTATTCCTTTGAATATAAAGGAAATATTGTTGCATGTAGTTGTGATCCCAGGTGGGTAATTTCAATTTAGGAGGCCAAATAATTTAAAAGCCAGGTTAAAAAAGAAGACGGACCTAATGAATGGTGAAGAAAGAAGGGCACCTATAAATGATTTTATTTATTTATTGTTAGCAATGTAGATACATCAGTGAGAGGTCATATATCTCCTCTGCCAATTATGATAGTACACTCGGTACAAAAACATTACACTTGTAGAGGAATACTTTCCTAGCAAAGCATACGTGTGAAGATTTTCAACTACTTTTAAGGTGACTCAATGTATTTTCAAACATTGTTATGCTATTAAAAGGAAGGATAATGAAAATGCTTTGTGTAATCACTCTGTAAATTGTATGGCTTTCAAAGAAATCCTGTGCTGCTACTGATAATTTGAAATAGTCATTAACAGTGGAGATTCTGGAAACTATTTAGGAAAGAAATGACCAAGAGTCCCACTTTATGATAAATGCTGCAATAGCTCCAGGTATAAATGATTCCATTTCAGTCAAACACTGATTAAAAGTACAATCTCAGCAGCACAGATCGTGGTCACCCCATATTTAATTATATGATATTTTTAACAGTGCTTTTCTAAATATGTACAGCTTTATTCACAATCACTGGTCATGTGGCATTGTTGCCTATTTATTTAAATGCTGGTTTTGCTTGCTCAGCTCTAATGGACAATCCATAGATAAAGCACACATACTAACACCTAGCAATGGGATATTGATAAAATATCCAACACCTTGTCTAAGTCACATACATGAATATGTGTACATTGTTCATTGTTATGGCATTAAGAGTATGGGCATTCAGAATATCATCTGAGAAAGGGATCTGTGCAATCTCTATCCAATGCTAAGGGCTGTAGCTATGGTTATGATCAGTTAGTAGACTATTACTGTAAATTGTGGATATGTGTTATATTTCAAAAGTATCAACATTTGTAATCCTGTTTTGCCTGTGCTTTCAATCCAGATTCTATCCACTTTTATACTTTTATCATCCTATATTTTCTTTTTCATTAGTCTGCAAAAATGTTGTCTATCCTTTCTTAGATGAATGGGTTTAATTTTCTTCTGTATATGCTTTTGCTCTTCTGCCTACCCTAGCTGTTTCTTTCTTTTTTTTTTTCTTTTTCATTTTTATTTTACTCTTGTCCCTGCTCCCTGGGAATGCCAAATTGCTCCTCATTCTTTGCCCCTTCTACTCATATATTCATCTACTTTGGTTGGAGCCAGTCACCTCCAGCCTGGGAGATAAACCTAAAGCTCATTTGTTCCCAGGCTGGAAGATTTTATTAACCCATTTATTTGCCATAGAGGTAATTGCCTAGAAGAAGTAGATGGGCCAGTACGCCAGACCCAGCAGAGTCTCCACATCCCTTTGGAGTTCCTAGCCCTGCAGCAGCTACCTAGGGCTCCAGAAGTGCTGACTACCATACAGAGGTATATCTCTTCCTTGGTTTATTGCTATGCACTCTGGCAACATGTGTTCTGCAGGCTTATCCTTCATGAGTACATCACCTAGTGCTCCTACCAGGTGTAACCTAAGTGGGGAGCCAGCACCACCTCTCTCCCCCCTCAAGATGGCCAGGTGAGTAATGGCTACTCAGCCCCATCTAATTTTGCCAGGATCATCCAGTGCCTGTACCACTAATCTAACAGGGTACATTTGGGTTGCTGTTAGAGTTTCATTCATCTGTTCTCCGGGCCAAGCCTGCCCATTTTCTTTTGTAAAATTGGGCTTTTCCATGTTCTACTCCTTGAAGCTTAATGTATAGTTGTTAAACATTATGTGCTTCCTTTAATTTCAAAAGGAATTCAATTTGAGAACCAAAATACTCTTTTTTGATTTCTGAAGAAGGTTTTCGTAAATGCATTGTCAGTGTTTTGTGTTATTAAAGTGTTCTTGATTGTTGAATATCGGTCTTGGTCTCAATACCCTTATTTGGTTTCTCCATTGCGAACTATTGTGGCATTATTAGAGTGTTCATTTTTCGTAAACAATCTTGTAGATTTTGTGGTACAAGTCATTATGAATTGTCATGGCAATTTAGCTTCTCCTTCTTGACATGGAGGTTGTTTTAGTGTAGCTATTTATTTTCTAGTCATTATTCTGTTTAAGCAAAGTCTGATCTTATCAAGTGCAGAACACTTAATTTGGATCTTTGTGTGTCTGTTCTCAAACTCATGATAAGTCACAAGGTGGCGGCAATTATTCCTAAATCCCTGGTAGCAGCCAGGCCTGATGTCACGTGTCTTCTTTCTGTCTCTTTCTACTTGAGAATACAGCATCAAAGACTGTCCAGTCTCATACTGGCTTTCTGTGGTTCACACCTTATAGGACATTCCAAATCAGCCTTCTCTTTTATGTGCATGTAGTCAGTGTTTCCTATTTTCCATCAACAACAGCATTTTTCTTTCCTGTTTGAGTATGAATACACTTTCTTTTCTCTTCCACCATATTTTAGTGGATGTTGGACTCTGTATACAACTACTTTATGGACTGGTCAGCAAATTTCAGCCTGCAATGGAATCCACTGCATCACCTCTCTTGGATTTTTACCTTTCTATTATGTCCCTTTATATTATGTTTCTTTGATGCCTTCTTTTGCACAGAAGGTATACCCCCTGGCATTTTAAGTACCATGTCCATTCTGTAAACTCTTCAGTATGTTAATGTAAGAATCATACTAGCTGCCTGCCAAGCAGCAATGTCATCAATAGCAACAGTTCACATGACTTAAAGGTAACTCATTTTACTAGAGATGCCTCATGTCGTTATTCTTATTTAGTCAGATATGCTATATGATATAGCATGCCCTACTGTCCTCAGGATATCATATATTTTGTTATACACCTACAAATATGAACTGTAATTGCCACGGCCTGGTCATGTAGTGTACTTACTTGCAGAAGATTAAAGATAAATTGTTCTGGTCAAAGTCTGTTGCCAGAGTTGGAATTTTATTGCAGAATTAAATGTATGACCTTCAGTGTTAAAAGATGTTTTCCTTTAAATACTGTGATTGTTTTTCATGTCATTACCTTTTCCACTGCTCACACATTTTGTTTCTTCTGCTTTCATGCATATATGCTGTTTCCTTGGATATAACCTAGATACTGTAGTACGTGTGCACTGAGAGTTTTGGTCCAGACTGTCCTCTTCTTCTTTCCTCAACCTCCCAGTGTGTGTAAGTGAAACAGTCTTGGTACTCAAAGAGGGTAGCAGTAACCTTCTTTCTCATTCACAACAATTTGTCTGCATATTTAGTTCTCTTGTCACAGTAGTTGTAGTCCAAGTATGATCTTCTCAAAGACTTTGCAGCAGTTCACAGATGTTGTAGTTTACTTTTCCAGTCTGAACAGAACATCACAATGGTACATCAGGAAGCACACAACAAACATTAGAAATTTACACTTAAAACAAAGTTCTAGTGCAATAATGCACAGGTACAATTTAAATGAAATAACACAATTGCTCAGTTATTTTCCATCTCCTTGGAGAATAAATATAAAGAAATCAGTATTCTTTTAAAATATAGTTGACAAATCTTAGCATTCATTGCTGATAATATATGGATCTTTACCAGGTTTTACTGCTGAAAACTATTCACCACCAAATCATTCATACTGCAGAAAGTATAACTTTTCAAATATACACCTAGCAATGTTTCATTTGCAGAGTGCTTTACAATGTGCAGTAAATACCTTCGAAGAATAAAGACAGAGAACTATCTGTGAAAACTGTTAACATGCAATTCATTATTATAATTCCCTAAATCTTACTAATGGACAGCACACATAGTCAGATTTCTTTTTTACCGGGTCCCAAAAAAGTAACAGAACCAACATTAATAGTATATCAGATTCCATTAACTGTGCTGTTTTTTTTGTGTGGTTTTTTTTTGTATTTTTTGTTTTTTTTTGTTTTTTGTTTGAAGGAAGTGGAGAGAACTTTACCCTGCATTTATTTCTTAACTGGACAAATGAAGGTATCCTTCAGCATGTTTTGGGCATGACTCAGGCCTCAAGGGCAGGAATGCAGTTATATAATAACAATACAGAACAGCCAAACAGCTAGAACATTTTTAAACTACATTCAATATCTAGTCATTTTATTGGTAATTGATGGGAGATTAGCTTTGACTTTAGAATGCAGCATGTGTAATGTTTAAACTCATGCTTTAAAGAAGTTGTTCTGGGAGATTATAACTTGAATTCTTCCTTGGAAGTATGTTATGTAACTAACTTATGGGGGACACCAGATCCTTGCATCTCATTAACTGATTTTATTATTCATTCACAAACTCCTTATTTTATTTTGTCTGCCAGTCTGCCATGGCTGTATTATCTTTTTCTTAGCAGTTCATCTTTTTTTTGCAATGTGGTATAACTGGAGATAATTCTGAATATTTCACAGATTTATTTAAGTTGTGTCTGCACTATACAAGATGAATGAAGTGTAGTTGTGCAAAAATATTGTAGTTACCATTAGGTATACACATACACATAAGAAACAACATTTCCCTTCAACTATTCAGACTTTTTGATCAAATTTTAATGTTTATATTCAAAATACTGTAACCGAAGAAGCTAGTAATAGTTTATAACAAGCAACTTTATGTGCATTGCACACATAAGATCACTACTTTAGTTTGAAATATTGTTCTCTTGACTGGCTACATTCTTTTTAAGCTTCAGTTGCAATTTTCAATATTACTTGGATTAAATGCTATATGTCATCTACTGAATTTTATGTAAGTAAGGAACACATGACCTATGGAATTATCACCATCAGGCTGATATTATAGCCTAAGTATGATGTAAACAATCTGTGGCACAAAGTATACCAGAGACACTGGAAACATTTCATGCAATTCCAAGGAGGAAATGTCATGTATGTAATTCCCAGAGTGATTCATCAGCACTGCTTTCCTTTCCTTAGTTATTCTGATCACTAGTTTATCATGTCGCACTCACTGCCTCTCTAATTCCCATGCCATCTTACCTGTTTCTCTTATCATTTCTCTTTAGAAAGAACTGATTTTTCTATAAGGTACACATACATGCCATTTTTATTTCAATTCCTCATCATCTCATTTCACTTCATTCCTGCGTGCCTTTGTTTCCCTTGCAGTTGTCTGCAGCATGCTTACTTAGCCTGCAGCATGCCTGCACATATTGCTAATTCTTTGTTTTCCTTGCAGTTGTCTGCAGCATGCCTGCACATATTGCTAATTCTTTGTTTTCCTTGCAGTTGCCTGCAACATGCCTGCACATATTGCTAATTTGATACCAGTCATGTGGCAATCATAACCCAAGAGGCATAGCTACTCTAGTGGAAGCCATTAATTCACATACAGCAATAAGGCATGCTTGCTAACATTATGAGCCATTATCATTTTGCTCTGTCTGAAAGAATATTTACATTTCAAAAATAATTTTGCCGTAATTGAAATGACTGAACCTTTTATCAGTATTATTTTATGTCTTTATATGCAGTTTAAATTAAATCTACTATGCACTACAAGTCAAGGCTCTGTTTCTCAAAATGTTTCATACATTTGTTCATTTCTATCTTTAGGCAAGCCTAGAGGTAAAATACTAGACCAATAATAAGTTTTTGAATGACTTTTTGTTAAAACTGAAGATGTCTGAAGCAAATCTATTTTATTTCATGTTAAATTAATTTGCTACAGAATATCACAGTTTTATCCATTGTCTGTAGTCATCTTACATGAAATATCCAGGAGAAATTTGATGGACTGTATGACTGGGGGTTAATTGAATATGCAAGCTAATCAGTTCAAACCACTGAAAAAAATGCCCACCAAACCTAGGAAATAAACCCTAATATAACCCACGTTAGCCCTCATTTCCTAGGTCTGCGATCATGAGGAGTGTTAATGGACTTGCTCCCCCTTGAGAGTCCATGTCAGCATGCTAAAACTTATTTCCAGGCTTTGCGTGGAGGTGTTTCAAGTGTATGTATTCCATTAATTGCTGGTGGACTAACTCAGAGGTCTACACATTAATGCAGACCCAGATATTATATATGTATACATGATTGTAGCTTAAAAGGTAGAAAACATATTTGGTAGAATTTTTTTTGTGGAATTAAAAATGATGAAAGCACAAATGAGGTAATGCACATTTGAGTGAAACAGATATGGTTGAATTTAATTATGTACAGTGTAGGCAAACAGGACTGTGCAAGAAAATTAATATTTGAAAGAAAAAGTGGTGGACTGGAAGATGTTCAAGAATGTGTTGTTGCAAATATGCAAGTGTTTGCAGGTTAAGGATAGAATAAGGGTTAGGGAAGGAGGTGAATTTACTGTTGTACAAGTTCTTTGTCCTTTTCTCTTGTGCAGTGGTACTACTTGTGAAAATGTTTTTTCTGACATAATATATAGGGCTTAGGTTAGGGTTAGGGTTACTTTTATGGTAAGCACACATGAGTAAGATGGTGCATGTTGTAAAACATTCTGTAGAAGCATACAGGATGGATACATTATTTCACCAATTATTTTGCATATCAAATGAGGCTTACACAGCAGCCTATCAATAGTTTTGTCAGTTACAGTGGTCATTATAAATATCCAGGAAGCATTTAGTGCTGCAAGAAATGTCAAACTCAGTTTCATAATAAATCACTACAATATTTCTGACCCAAAGTTGAAAAAGCAAGAAATATTTAAGTCATCAATTTGAGCTTAAAAAAAGAAAATCCTAAAACTCAAGGTGAAATAATGCTTTAAATGCAGAATATGGGTGGTATTTTGAGGTTGAACAGCTATCAGGGAAACCCATTTGTAAATATGTGAACAACTCCACTAGGAAGTGAAGGGATTCTTAAAAGTCATTCTACAATAAAGAAAGATCACATTAGAATGACAAAGGGGCAGAAACACATGCACCAGCACTGTTAAAAGCATACTTTTATTTTTATATATGCTGAATATCTCAAACTGGGTAACATATATATATATTGTTAATGCAATAAAGGGTGTACGGGTTTGCTAAAAGGGTCGAAAAATAGCCCAGTCCTAATAAAGTGCTAACAATTTCACCTTTAACACCAGTAAATGTAATATCACAAGACTTACCAAAAAAAGAGATAAAATATGATTCCAAAACGATTGCTCTTCAAAGAGGATGAGCTTGCAATCCGCTGATAATTGCACTGGCTGTAACTCTGTTGGTGTTTGTCATAGAAGTCCGTTAGCAGCAGTGATTCTCTGTTGATTTTTTTCTGTTCATTGCAGATGTGCAACCGTGATGCTGGTAATTTATAAGTAACGGCTGACAGTGGATGAAGCCACCAAATGGAATTACACAGATTTTACCTCATACATTTCTCATTAAACAAAGTTATTACAGCTTGTACTCATCTGGTAATATATTTCTATAAATAACTCACAGATTCATTATGATAGTTTACAAAGTAAATAGTCATATCATAAAATGATTCACTATTCTTAAAATGATTCAAACTTTGATCAGTATTTACTATTGTCAGGAATGAATTGTATTGTCTTTCTCATTGCAAACAGCATATCTGTTCAGTCCTTTGAGTTTACAACACCATTTTATTCCTCACTGATCTAATGCATTAAAATATTTCACTTTGGCATCCATTGACTTGAAAAGTAAGGTATACTAGCCAACATCAGAAATGAATTATATAGTTTACCAAATCTAAAACTACATATTTAATCTCTCCTGAAAAATCATTACAATACTTCATACCTCATTGATCTATCCAGTACTGAATCCAATTCTGATTTTAAAAACTTCAAATAAGCAATATGAAGCAAATAGAAAAGTTACAGTGAGTTTTTGGAAGAAAACTTATAGGACGACAAAGTTTGATCTATTCAAAAATGTTTCAGGCATTGTCATTTAATTTAGTTTATTATGGACTAATTGAAGGTGAACTCTGCCTGGTCTGTAAGACAATGTCTGAATCTGATCCAGAGCTTGTCAGGTGTTTAGGCCTGAAATGCACGACTGAGGAAACCAACACCAGATTGAGAAATGATATACTGAAATATGCATCACTGTCAAAAAAAAAAAAAAAAAAAAAAAGAACATGACAAGACTATGTGGTAAGCCTTTGCATACATTCAAAATAAGCTAACCCACAATCTCTAATAATAATAATATTATATAGGTAGGAGTTAAATGGGAGAATATGCATATACATACACAGGTTCATAGGTAAATAGTTAAGTACTGGCCAATTTCCCTTTATTTGCTCAAATTGACCTATTCTATTTGGTGACAGAGAGGCCTTATCCATCCCATGGTTGATGATTATATATGTTTATATATTTGTATGGTAGAGTCCTTAAGATCAAATACTCTTTTCTCCTGCTTTTTCAGCCTGCCAACTGCTTTCCATGCAAGATTGAATTACAACAGGGTGTTATAGTTTGCCCTTCGTTGGTTGTTGTCTAGTCTTTGAGTTGGTGTATATAATTCACAGAGGGTATTGGGGGTTCATGGGGGCTTACCCACTGGGAAAAAAAAATTAAATATATATATATATATATATATATATATATATATATATATATATATATATATAAAATACAAAACTGTTCCGCTTAGGCAATAAGCAACTCGTCGCTTTATTAAAACTTTAAACGTTAAAATATTTCAAACGTTTTTTATTTAAAGCAATGTTTAAACTTATTCAGAAATTGGCAAACATCAGCATACTTTAAAGCATTTGCTTATATATGAAGCAGTTAATGAGTGCCCGCCAAAATTCAAACCAGTAAAAAAATCCTTAAAGTCACAGTTCTTACTTTAAAACATAACTTTTATATTAAACATAAAAGCGTGTTTATATAAATTATATTCTCAATTTTAATTTTTAATTATATTCTTAATTAAAATTTCCTGGGATAGATATTAATTTATTTTATTATCTACGTTTATAACATTAATTATAAAATGTAAAACAAATAAAAATGAAAATGAATATCCGACGTCTTGAAAGCTCATTCTTACTAAATAATACGACATCCTAACAATTCATTTTTAAATAATAAGGCCTTAGATATGTGCAATGTCTTAGGCAGAGCAATCGCTAATAATACAGCTATCATAAATAATTCATACTTCTTCTTCTTTTGGCTTTTCCCGGTTAGGGGTCGCCACAGTGGATCACCTTGTCTGCACATTGATTGGCAGTGGAGTTTTACGGTGTCGAGTTGCCAGCCCGGCGCCCGACCTTCCACAGAAGGAACACACACACATGCACACCTAGGGCCAATTAAGTGTGTCCAATCCACCTGCAGCATGTCTCTGGGAGGAAATTGGAGCACCTGGAGGAACGCCATAACCCCACAGGAGGACAGACACCTGCACAGAAGGCACCCCAGCCGAGGATCGAACCGGAGAACCTCTTGCTGTGAGGTGGCAATGCTAACCACTGCACCACCATGGCTGCCCATCATAAATAATTCATACTATTAGTTAAAAATAAAAATTATTTTTATATTTTATATTTATACTTTATACATAAACTCATCAGCTAGCTCGTGAAGTGATCATTAGGACTGCTTGATAACTGGTTTTCAATTGAAAATTTTTCATATATATAATTATACTTATAACCAGAAAACAATCTTACTTCCCAACTAATTAAATATTGATAATTTAAAATATCTTATATGTCAATATCTATCTAAATTAAAATGAAAATGAAATTAGATAGGTATTTTATCACAATATTGTTCACTTTATGCAGCACTTTAGATATTAATATTATGCATAATATTGTAATAAAAATGTTGTAGCCTGTTTTATTATATTTATATTAGTAATCTATGATTATATACAATTAATTATCTTTCTAAGCTTCTTAATTTTAACAAGCTCATAACTGAGCATTTTTCGTTATATATATATGGATCTAGGACATTTGCTCGACTGAGCAAATGACCGAAATCCAAACAGCCGGGCATACTTACACTAAAGTGCTTTTCACTGAAGAAGCATTTTTATGTAACTATGACTGTTGCCGAGGCTGTACGACGGTACGGGTAAGGAAAATTTCCCTTTTCCCCACTCTAGTGTGGTCTCGGAGGGAGAATATTAAAGTAGGAGGGGTGTGGGGGGCACAGCCCCCCACATGGGAGGTGCAACTAAAATATAAATGTAGTGTTTTTTTTTTTGTCACACGCTTTAACGACAGTGCTTTTTCGATAAAAGCACTTTTGTTAAAGTGTATTTGGGTTTTATGGATTTGGATGTTTGCTCACTTGAGCAAACGTCCTAGATATATATATATATATATATATATATATATATATATATATATAAAAATATATATTTATAGGTTTCTTACTGAAATATCGGCGTAGCATTGTACGCCTATGTACTATTTGAACTACAGATGTTCGAGTAGTTCATATGTGTGCAAGCTACATAACTGAATGGTATAATTGCTAATGTACTGTGCATTCACAAATATAACGTTCGATTATGTACAGGGATCATGGTATAGTACGATTATGGAAATAGATCCCTTTCCTCACTGTAGTGCAATCTCAGAGTTGGAATATTTAGTTGGGGGGTGTGGGGGCAAAGCCCCCCCTGCATAAATGGGATGTTAGGTGCAGGGGTTAGGGAGTTACGGCAAGGGTGGCATTGTTGTTAATGCCGTAAAATGTTGCTGTTGACATTTTTGGCATTAACAGCTGATTTTCAATATTAGGGCCATTAGGTTATGTGTACTTTCAGCGAAACAATTCGCTGTTAAGTACCGTTTTTATTCTAAACTTTGACATTTTAATAGTAAACCATATTTATATATTTTTGCTTTTGATCATTTTAGATTCACTGTAAAATGATCACTCATACACACACACACACACACACACACACATATATATATATATATATATATATATATATATATATATATATATATATATATATATATATATATATATATATGTATGTATGTGTGTGTGTGTGTGTGTGTGTGTGTGTGTGTGTGTGTGAGTGATCATTTTACAGTGAATCTAAATATATATATAGGTTTACTATCAAAATGTTGAAACGCAAAATATCTTTTTAAAAATTATCGCATTGTTTAATCCAGCTTTGGTAATACTGAACTACCAAAATTTCAGAAATGGTAACCACAACAATCGACAATAGAAGTTTGGAACTTCCAGTGTCAAATCTCCACGATACCATTATTTTTTTTGCGGGGGGGGGGGTTGTGCCCTCCACACCCCCTGCATATAATATATATATATATATATATATATATATATATATATATATATATACATATATATATATGTATATATACAACTCCAAGATCCCACTACAGTGAGGAAAAGGGAGAATTTGCCAATCCGCACTGTGCAGCTGTCTCAGCTCAAAACGTTGACTTCATGTTGGCAAATGTCTACAGACTTTCGCAACTATGAATGCAGACTTTCATTCATCCAACTCATATTCGATGAACTGCCATTCCACATTTGTATAGTAAGCCTATATATCTATATATACCATAGGATCATAGGAGGTTACTAGACTAATGGCCCTGGGGCCCTTACAAGCTTAGCCAAGAGTTTATCCCAAAAGGAAACCTCAGTCAGCACCTGTTACCCCTGTCAGTGAGGGACACAGGTGAATCCCCTGTGACAAACTTGTGGTTTCCCATCCCCTCATCAAGGTTGCCCTTGGAGAAGGTCAGTAAGGTGCTCTGTTTGACATGTATGGGAAGTCTATTCCAGAAATGGGGAACACTCTGTTAGACAAACCTGTCTTTCCAGCAAGTTTTGTTGATGTCATATTTTAGATTCAGGCCTTTCAAGTGGGTAATGTGTGAGATGTTAGACTTATGGATATGGAGCATTTCTAGTAGGGCAGGGTCCAAGATTGCCTTGTAGGTGAGAGACAGATCACCTCTGAGCAATATGTACGATACCAAATAGAGTGATAGTGACTTGAGCTTGTCCGCATAAGACAGGTATTGGAGGCCATAGATTTTCTTTGTGAGGTTTTCAGTGGCCTTTCCAGTTGGTGCAGATATTTAGAGAGGTACACACCAAATGGGGCATTATACTCAATAATTGGTCCAATGATGGAGGAGGATAGAGAGGTAATAACCAACTTCTTTTCTGGATGCAATCCCTTTACTTATGAGATGTACCAACTACAAGACCTTTCTGACCACTGCCGCTACATGATGGTCAAATGTGAGGTTGTTATCAAGCTGAGTGCCAGGTCATTCACCACAGGTTGTGTGCTTATGTGGTTGACGCTGATGTAATAATCAGTAGGGGCCATGTTTCTGCCGAATGGTATGATGATACATTTTTTTTTGCATTTATGTTGAAGTCATGACTTTGGCACCAGTCATTAGTTGCTGAGAGACCAGTTTGCAGTATGTTGACATCATCTGGGTAGTCAATGACAGCACCCAACTTAAAGTTGTTATGCAAACTTGCTTAGCCACTGGCCTTTTGTCTTTGCCTGGACCTCTGAGAAGTAGATGGCAAACAGTAGAGGTCCCAAGAGAGATCCCTGGGGAACTCCACTAGTGACAGATCTGCTATCAGAGTTGGAGGTGCCTATTTTGTCTTTGAGGGTCCTGTTCATGAGCCAGTTGGCCACACACCTGATGAGACAGGGATTTATGCCAAGCTGTGCTAGATTTTCGATGATGCCCAAGTGGGGGATTGTGTCAAAGGCCTTGACCAAGTCTAGGTAAGGTGTATGCACTGACTTTCCGTCTTCCAGGGCTAGGTGACAGTCTCAAAGAAGTCAACCAGGTTCAACAGACAAGATCTGCCCTTGATGTATCTGAACAGGGTGGGGTCAAGTGCTTGGAGACTGCCTATGTATTTGTTTATGAGATCCATAATAATACGCTCCATGGCTTTACAGATCAGACTTAAGCTAATGGGGCAATAGTTTCCAGGGTCATTAATGGCACCACCTTTGTGTAAGGCGATGACAATAGCAGTTTTCCACTCTGCTGGAATGAAGCCTGTACTTAGGCTGTGGCTGGTGATAAATGGCGAAGCCAGTTCTTGCTGGAGATGGTGCAGAATACAGCCTGGGATACTATAAAGTCCCATGGATCCCATGGAATCTGTGTTCTTTGCCTTGGATAGGGCCTTTAGCACTTAATCTATGGAGGTGTGAGGTGCGAGACAAGTATCAGGGATGTTGAAAGGGCCTTTGTGGGGGGGACAGGGGGAAGAAGTTTGTGATGAACCAATCTGTTAGCAGGTTGGCTAAATCAACAGGATCGGTGTAAGTGATACTGTTAAGTACTAATTTGGAACAAACCAGGGCTTTGCCATGGAGGTTCCTGATGTAACTGAAGAAGGCTTCCCTTTGTGTTTCAGAGGCTAGTTTTGATTCAAAATTGGCTTTGGAGGCTTTCATTATTGATCTAATTTGCTTGTTGAGGCAAAGAAGGTAGTTTTCCCAATTTGGAATATGTTCCTTTGTACCCTTGAACAACAGTTTCTTCCTTTTGTTGTAAAACCTGTTGATACAGAATGTCCACCAAACATGTTTGTGTTTTCTTCAGGAGCAAATTTTAGTTCTTTTGGGTATGGCTGAGTCCATGCAGTTGTACAGGTGCTTGTATACTGCACTGGCATACAGTTCAGCATAGTAGTCTGCATCCTCTGAGGTTGGTGGTGATGTGAAGCTACAGATACCCTCCCTTAGGAGGTTGCAGTCAGCTTTTGAGAAGTTTTTAGCTTGATTATGGATGGGGGGGGGTTGCGTGGGATAGAAACTTCAAATGAGAGCGTCCAATGATCTGATTTTACCAAGGAAGAACATACTATGGGAGTGGTGCAGTGGTTGCCCATGTTGGTGAGAACTATGTTCAGAATGTTATCTCCCCTTGTGGGTGATGAGATGAGCTGGTTTAGTGCATTAGAACTGATGAAGTCAAGGAATCATTGAGTGAGTGCATTAATGCACCCCCCTTAACTATATATTCTAATTCCAGGGTCACACTACAGTTTGTAAAAGGACATGTACCTTTTACTTACCTTTTTCTAATTGTCAGGGAAATAAACTGTTGGGCAAGTGAACTGTCAGGCAACTGGGCTGCTGAAATTTCTGTTGGGCAAATGAAATGAACTTTAGGTGAAATAAAGGTGACCCATATATATATATATATATATATATATATATATATATATATATATATATACATATACACACACACACACACACACACACACACACACACACACACACACACACACACACACACACACACACATACCACCTTCAACAAAGATTTAGCACTCGAAAATCATAATGATAGCAAATAAAATGGCGTCATCATTGGGTGAAAATGGTTTGCTTGAGAGCTGTATCCATTTATATTAAATTGTATTGAAGCTTGGATTTCATATTTTATTTATTTCCTACCTTTATGATTTTCGAGTGCCGGATCTTTTTTGAGGGTGTTATATAGATAGGTTCCGAGCACCTGCTGTCAGTTTGTGTACCAGGTTGTATATGAAACGTATATATATATATATATATATATATATATATATATATATATATATATATATATATATAGATATACATGTGTGTGTGTGTGTATATAAATAAATATATATATATATATATATATATATATATATATATATGTGTGTGTGTGTGTGTGTATATACATTTGTTTGTTTGTTGGTGTGTGTGTGTGTGTGTGTGTGTGTGTGTGTGTGTGTGTGTGTGTGTGTGTGTGCATAGAAAAATAGATCAATATATGTCTATGGTTATTGATTGGAAGGATTTGTTAGAAGTTAGAGAACTATCCTGACAGATTAATTGAAATGCTGGCAACAAGCCAGAACTTAATGATTCTGTGTCCACAGCTAGTGTTTTAAACTTAAAATGACATATTGTTTGATTATCATTCATTTTAAAAATGTTTTCAAACACAAATGGATGTTTGGCATAATGAGCTCTTCATGCAGGATGTATTGGGGGATAAATATTTAAGACGGAATTGTTTTTTAAACCTAAAAGGTTATGTACGTGTTGGTTGAACTTAATCACGTGATGCAAGGAAGTCTTTTTTAAGAATGATTGAAATGTACTTGGTTTGTTCTGATGAAATCTCATTATTGGATAGACGAAAGTGCTTAACTGTGTGAATATGATATATTATAGCAATAACCCACGCCTGGGTGTGGGTAATGCTAGATTTACCCACACCCAGAAGTGGGTTATTGCTATTATACAATGACATTATTTAAGAAAAGAAATAATTACTTTTCTTAAATAATGGCATTGTATAATGCCTCTTTACTGCCCTTCTGCAGCTGTCTGGTATTCTCGCGGCAGTTCTGATGTACTGGCGCCTGCGCAGTACATCAGAACTGGCAAAAGCAACGGAGAACGCAAGATCTCCGTTGCTTTTTTTTACTGTTTCGCTATGTTAAATGGGTTTAACATAGCGAAACAGTTTAAAATAAGCAACGGATATCTCCGTTGCTTATTTTAAGCTGTCTCGCTATGTTAAACCAATTTAATAGCTTTAAAGCAAACGGAGATCGCAAGATCTCCGTTGCTTTTACACTGTGTTGCTATGTTAAAGGAGTTTAACATGGCGAGACTTTAAAAAAAGCAACAGAGATCTCCGTTGCTTTTTTAAATTTGTCGCTCGCTATGTTAAACTCTTTAACATAGCATGGTTTTTATACTTTATCGAAAAAAAGTCCGGGCGACCGGACCTTTTTCCGTTAGTATATTGAGGGATTTACAACGGGCACGCTGGTTGGGCTGGCCACTCAGCGTGCACGTTTTATGGGAGGTATTGTATAATAAAGTTTATTTTTATCCATTATTTGAGTGTCAGTTCCTTTGGTGGTGTCGGGACTGTTCTATAAGTTATATCCATTAAGTACAGTCCAGGAACTTCAAGAAAAAAAAGGAGATCACAGATCTGAAAAAGTCCTGGGATTTATTAGTAATAGTGTAGGAGCTGTGCTACATCTACACAAAGTAAGCGTGTTAATGCCTTTAGCAGCAGCACTAATTCAATATGACTGCTGCTCGCTGCTCCTACATTTTTGTAAACTCATTTTCATGGTCAGCAATAATTCTTGTAGCCATGAAACGGTGCTTGCAAGCATGACCACAGAATATAAACAAAATGTCTTGCATATAGGCAATACTTACATAGAAGTAGGTGTTGCAGCAAAGACAGATTAACGGCAAGAACAGAGAAACAACACTGAAGGAGGGGACGTGAAATGGGGTATCTATACCCAAATGGTGTTTTACTGAATAATTAATTAAAGTTGAAGGGGAAGTGTTTAAAGTGTACTCATATACCATAGGCAGATGTGATGAAGTGTATAAGAAGCATTTCTGACATAAATCCCTGCAATACTGCTGTAATGATAATTAATGTGAATGGCAATCCCGCAGTTATGCACATACAGATATGGTGATAAAGGCTGTGATAAGGACATAAAGCTGTAGTGCAACAAAGGGGAGTGAAAATGTGATATACATGTTAATAAAATGCCGACTTCAAATAACAGTCTGCAAGGACAGAAGATACATTATGGAATGAATGCATAGACTGCAGTTATTGCAAATCAGATGTATTTACAGAGATTTTATGTATGCAATCCAAGACCACTGCTGTATTCCTCAACACAGCAAGTATACACAAGAAATAAAGGACCTTACAGTTCTGATGTCAGATACATAAGAAATGGGCATGTTTTTGCAAAGAAACAGGAGTGACACCTATAGGAAAGGGGTTCATCATTTATGAGCATGTAATAAACAAGCGTTACACAGTTATCTAAATGCTAAATAGTGATGTAATAGCACACAACATACATAAGTGGCAAATGACAACACAGATTGGATGACATGTCATGAGCTCATTTTTTCCAGTGGTAATTTATTAACATGTCTGACAACGTACTACTGGGCATGCTTACGTGGATCTACAGGCAACGATAACATAACAGCAACTCAACAGCAGCAACACAAAAGAAAGTGTTATAACAAAGGACTGTTCACAGTTTCTGATGGCCCGACCACATGCCATACAGTAAGAAATGTATATGGGATGCCTTATCAGCTATTAAGCAGTAAAGTCTTACAAAATCAATTGCACTAATAAAGACATGTTTGGCTGAACACATGCAATACAGAACATAATTATCTTCAAAATCCAACTGACAGGCAACCTTAAATCCAGCAAGCCAAGCCAAAACTCTTCTTTTCCTTAACGCAACTTTTTATTTAAATCAATAAACAAGCGTTTTCGCCGTAACCAATGTCACTGCTTCATCAGAGGCAAACAAGACAGTTAGAAAAAACGCTAGTTTTTAAATAAAACAGCAGGAAGTGACAAAAAATTCGTCATATCCTATTAACACTTATTCTGTTGTTCACAGGTAAAAATAAAAAAACAAAAAAAATTATAACTTTAAATGTTCAAAATGGTCATTGTTACTTGTCTGTGTGTATAAGTATAAACTAAAAACACATAGTCTGAAACTATTTATGTATAAAAATCTCATATAAAACGAATCCACAAATTCACAAAATAAATATATATAACAATATATAAAGAATCTACTATACTAATCCACTATTAAGGATCAATTCCCTTAACATTAGATAATGTGTCAATAAGGCCCTATTACATATAAAAATGTATATTATTACCTCAAATAGCTCCTTAGTTTCAAAACAGCTGAAATGTTACGGTTTTCATTCAAGCCAGGAGACCTGAATGCGTCCAGCTTTAATTGCCATTCGAGTTCACGATTTTCTAGTATGAGGGAAAATGGACCACCTCTGGTACTAGACAATACATGGTCAATACCCATGAAGTAAAAATTATGCCCTGGATTAGAACTAACATGTTTTGCTAATGCGTTATCTTTCTTGTCATTTTTTATTGCATAGGCGTGCTGGTAAATTCGTTCCCTTAACTTACGGTCAGTCTTACCTATGTAAAAGGCTGGACAACAGTTACATAGGGCTACATAGATAACTGATTTTGTCTCACAATTAATCTTGTAATATATCTGGTATTTTTTGTTTCTAACAACGAAGGCATTTCCTGTTTTTATTAGTCTACACCAGTTACAAAGACCACATTTAAGCATCCCTTTTTGTCTGTTAAAAGATTGAGATGGCCCATTTTTTTTGAGCAATTCCTTAAGATTGCTACCCCTTTTATAGATGACAAAAGGTCGGGGTCCCAATCTTTCTAAAAGCAAAGGGGAACTAGCTATAAAGTGCCAGTTTTTTTTAAAATAATGGACCAGATTGCTTGAGAATTTAAATTAAAGCTAGTAATGAAACTCAAAGAAAAATTTCTTTCAGTCCCATTATCAAGAACTGTAGATTCGACAGTAGTAATTGGAGAAGACTCCAAAACAGAATTGTTGGAACCTATATTAACTTGATCAAGGAGAGGTTTATCAAAACCATCAACCCTTTTCTGGTCCACCTCTTTTATTAGCTCTTGTAAGAGATTTTTTGGGTATCCCCGGTTAGCAAATAACCCACTTAAAAAAAGGCATTCCTGACGAAAATCATCCAAAGAACTGCACATCCTTCCTGCTCTAACAAGTTGGCCTTTAACTATGGATCTCTTTTGTTTAGTAGGATGAAAACTAGAGTAGTGCAAGAAGGAATTGCAGTATGTGGGTTTTCTAAAAATGGTTGACAGGAATACCTTTCTATTAGAATCCTTAAACAATTTCACATCGAGATAATCAATCTCAATCTTTGAAAACTTGTGTGTGAATTTAAGGAATTCTGTGGTCCCATTGAGAGTGTCAACGAAGTTATTTGCTTCCTCAACTCCTCCCTTAAATAGGATAAAAATGTCGTCCAAAAATCTGGTGTAATAGTTGACATAATTCATCAACTCCATATTGGGCATGAGAAAGTGTTTTTCCCAAAAGGCTACGAAAAGGTTAGCTACGCTCGCCCCACAAGGCGAGCCCATAGCTATTCCCTGCTTCTGTAGATAGAATTCTTCGTCAAACATAAAAAAATTGGAAGTGAGAACTATGTCAAGAAGTTCCGTAACAGTATCTATTTCAGACTGTGATGCCCCAAGGTCTACAAGAAGTAGTCCAATCCATTCAACTGCTTCCCTATGAGGAATAGATGTATATAGGTTGACTACATCAATAGTCAAAAAATTCAAAGTATTATCAAAAGGGA
Source organism: Protopterus annectens (assembly GCF_019279795.1). Lineage (NCBI taxonomy): Eukaryota > Metazoa > Chordata > Ceratodontiformes > Protopteridae > Protopterus > Protopterus annectens. The sequence goes on from NC_056728.1 coordinate 1,598,195,001, forward strand.
TGTCGTTGATGTTAGTCAAAAAGGTCCAAGAATCTTTACAGATACATGGAATTAACTTTAAATATTTTGACAAGATGTTGTCGATGAATCTAGAACATGGATAGGTCATAGAGGACCTTCCATCAACTAGAGCTCTCATAGGAGGATTTTCCACGTCCTTATGAATCTTCGGAATGCCGAACATCACCGGCGTTTTTGGGGAAATGATATCTATGAAGTTATATATATATCCATATCTATTTTCCCAGCCAAGAAAAGGTCACGAAAGTATCCTCTAATACGATGGTATGTCACGTTTATCTCATTAAGAGAGGCAGTACAATAAGCTGGTGACTTCAATATTAAGAACATTCTTTCTTTATATTGAAACTCGTCAAACATAACTAGACCACCTCCTTTGTCAGGTTTTACAAGCCTGACAGGCAGAGATCGAAGGTTATTTAAACCCTCCCATTGGTCCTTAGTTATATTAAACTTTAAGGGGTCGACATTACGATGTATTGAATTAAAAAGATGTCTAAAGTCGACTTCACACATCGATTCAAAAAGATGTAAATTAGGCTGAAGTGGTGGATTAAAAACACTAGGCAGCTTTAATCTAGTCGTGTCATAATCCATATCATTATTAAACATCATCTTCAAATTTAGTTTACGCGTAAAACATTTTAAATCAATGATGACCTTAGCTATATTACCTATAGTACTAGGGACAAAAGTGTAGCCGAAGGCCAACAGTTCAACTAAGTCTGTGTTGAGTTCAAAAGATGAAAAATTGTATATTGTAAAATCTTTATTCTTATTAGTTACAATAACTGGGTATCTCCCTTCTAGGCTAGATTCAAGACAAGTGGTGGTAATTAGTTGTATGTGTTCCTGTTCTTGTTCACATACTTCCTGTTGTTCCGTGACCCTAAAAAAACACCATTGTTAGTGCCTTTAGAAGGGGGATATTTTTTGTATCTAGTTTTTTTATTATTATTGTTTTTGTTCTCTTTAATCCTATTACTACGCCTCAATCCTTGATTAACATCATCCCCCTGTTCCTCAATGAAAGTATCATCATTTTTTGATGTCTTTCACTAACACTAGTAGAAGGAATGTTCTCACTTACATTAGTATTAGTAACCACAGGAATCTCAAGGTTGGGATATGCTTTGTTTTCATGGTATGCTTGCCTATTCCTAATGAGTTTCTTGTTTTTATTTATTTTTAACTTAACCAAAAGGGCGTCAATACTAGTAAATATACGGTTGTAGTCGTATTTATATTGCACAAAATCCATGTCCATCTTAATCACATTATCTAGTGTATTGATGTCAGTAATAAGCAAGTCAATATACACATTGTAATGCTTAACAATAAGCTCTAGTAAACGAGCTCCTTGTTCCTGAAATAATGCTTTTAAATCAATGTAAATAGAACTGTCAGTCAATAATCCAGAAGGTGCAAAATTGTTACGTAGGCCCTTTGGTATTAGATTTTCAGCAAGACATTGTTTAAAGTAGGCTGATTCAAGTTGTAATTTTTTGAGCTTAAGTAACTTGTGATCAAGTATTTTAAGCTTCTCACCTATATTCTCCACACTAGCAGGTTGTCGAGACCTGTTAGGAGTAGTAGAGTCAAAAGCATCCGTTGGTAAGAAAGAAAAAACATTTCCATTGTTTATCCAACTCGCAAGGGAAACAACGTCCCCGTTCAGCACATTAACATTAACATCTTCTGTTGATGTATTTTCGTTGGGAAAGAACACATTTCCAGACAGAGCAGAACCATTGTTAGCAATCCCGTTGGTCTGATTTTTCTGCATTGGTAAATGAATGCCGGTTTCCCCTCTAGTAAGCAATGTGTTAGTGGACGCCGGATTACTATTACCGGCTTGTACTGCAGCCCCAGTATTAGAAGAACGACTTGGTTGGGCTGCTGGAATAAGTGAGGACGTCTCCCCACTACTCCGACCAGCATTCCGAAGAGATGTAGAATTCATTAACGAAGCCCTACTGTGATGTCCTCCTTTATCAAGTGCTTCCATGCGGACATGTAATGCATCGATCTTCTGGGTTAGCATTGCCAATAAAGAGGAAATGTCACCGTTGGTAATGGTGACATGCGAAGAAACTGTCCCGAAGATATTGGGGCTGGCTGGACTGACAGGACTACCCATATCCATTTCACCACAAACTAGTACAAAAGAAAGAAGCAACCAAAATCCAACTGACAGGCAACCTTAAATCCAGCAAGCCAAGCCAAAACTCTTCTTTTCCTTAACGCAACTTTTTATTTAAATCAATAAACAAGCGTTTTCGCCGTAACCAATGTCACTGCTTCATCAGAGGCAAACAAGACAGTTAGAAAAAATGCTAGTTTTTAAATAAAACAGCAGGAAGTGACAAAAAATTCGTCATATCCTATTAACACCTATTCTGTTGTTCACAGGTAAAAATAAAAAAACAAAAAAAATTATAACTTTAAATGTTCAAAATGGTTATTGTTACTTGTCTGTGTGTATAAGTATAAACTAAAAACACACAGTCTGATACTATTTATGTATAAAAATCTCATATAAAACGAATCCACAAATTCACAAAATAAATATATATAACAATATATAAAGAATCTACTATACTAATCCACTATGTACAGATGTATTTACAGAGATTTTATGTATGCAATCCAAGACCACTGCTGTATTCCTCAACACAGCAAGTATACACAAGAAATAAAGGACCTTACAGTTCTGATGTCAGATACATAAGAAATGGGCATGTTTTTGCAAAGAAACAGGAGTGACACCTATAGGAAAGAGGTTCATCATTTATGAGCATGTAATAAACAAGCGTTACACAGTTATCTAAATGCTAAATAGTGATGTAATAGCACACAACATACATAAGTGGCAAATGACAACACAGATTGGATGACATGTCATGAGCTCATTTTTTCCAGTGGTAATTTATTAACATGTCTGACAACGTACTACTGGGCATGCTTACGTAGATCTACAGGCAACGATAACATAACAGCAACTCAACAGCAGCAACACAAAATAAAGTGTTATAACAAAGGACTGTTCACAGTTTCTGATGGCCTGACCACATGCCATACAGTAAGAAATGTATATGGGATGCCTTATCTGCTATTAAGCAGTAAAGTCTTACAAAATCAATTGCACTAATAAAGACATGTTTGGCTGAACACATGCAATACAGAACATAATTATCTTTAACATAGGTAATGCATGTGAGCAATGACTGACATAAAAACAATTCAGACAGACATCAGATAAATGCATAACAATCATGGTCGTCACAGAAATACATGAGTGCGCCATAACTATTATCTGTGTGTAAAGCTCTGTTTGACAGAAAGATGATACCAGATTCAGACCTCTGCCTGTTATGTAAGGCTCTGTCCAGGCAGTTGTATTGACTACATGTGCCTTATCAGAAAGCAATGGAGGCTGTCACAAATAACTGAACTGAATGTATGCATTAAGACAGGAGCTATGAATATAATATGAACAACTGGATTTCATCAGAATGCTGAAAAGGAGCTACACATGTTACTGTCCACACAACAGTAAGAATTACAATATCAATACTTCTTTGATAAGGAATCTCTTTCCATCATGTGCGCCATAGACTGTGGCTCAATTATGGGATGGTGTATATGTGTATACAAGCCAGTACTCAATGCATGTTTGACAGAAGCACTGATAGCACATCATAACCTTATTAACCATTTCAGTGCTGTGCAATCAAAACCTGTGATGATATATCATTGCCCAACATAAAAATGGATAACAGTAAGTTAATACAGTGGTGTTTATGCAACATCACTAGATTCATATAATGCTGCCTCTTTCAGGGATTGAACAGCAAGCTATGTGACTCTACTGATTAATGCCATATGGATCAACCACAAGCACCACAATGGAAGTTTTAATACTACTCTGACAACTTCACCTGGGCTAACTTATTACATCAGATGTATGTGTGGTAAACAATCTCTGAGATATAAGTGGTGGTAGAGGTCTCTCCCACTATAAATGGACACATTATAACTATGGTGGATGCTATTCATGCATTACAGTATAAGGCCCAACAATGCTAACAGTCACTGAATGTGCATGTTCAACACTTGAGCATTGACAACGGAAAGTACACCATATTGTACATGCTGAATGCACCATGGCAGAAGTGTCATTACAACTGAATGATACATCAGTATGTAAAGGCATTACATCATGTTATTGCTGCAAGGGATATGTGTGCCTGTAATTGCTGTACTAAGTCAACATACAGAATGTAATCCCATTCCCTCATGCCAGAGGACAACGCTTCCTACATATGATATGTAAGGAAACTGTAATCACATGCCATCATTACTCTGAATAAAAGCATTGCTGTGTGACAAATTATCATAGCTTTTTGTAAGAAAAATCAACATCTATACATGTACACAGCAAATGGGTTTGACAATAGTGTTGGTAACTCAGACAGTCACAATACGACTGACACAATATACTCTTAACAGTAATGTGCATATTTGAGCTAACTTCCCAAGATCACAAGCTAAAGAGAAGTGCCTGACTAGCAAATGTTACAGAACATGTGGAGGTTCAACTGGGACATTGCAGTTAAATGGATGACATCATCACTGATTATTAGCTGGACATTTATACTAAAAAAGTAGCAAAAGTGCACAATAACACTGTACAGCTCACATCATATAAGTCTTTGAAGAATAGTATACACAGTATGATGATGAAAGATACACTTACAGTTGGCCTCAAACATCCTACCATACGTCTCAACCATACCGAATTTCTCATTTTTTTTACCAGTTCTGAGGTCCAAATAATGGGGAACCACGATTTCTGAGTGGCACCCCTTAATTTCCAAATTTCACGGCTTTTAATTTTTTTCCGGCTTTGGGCTGACGTCATCATGTGCAGAGGCATGTGCAATGACATCAGCTCTGTGAGCAGCCTGCCAGCCTGTCAGAATTGGCTGAGGGCTCAAGGTATTCACTGTACTTTGTTTCTGGCCAGTCATAAGTGCATTTCCGCAGCTGCTCCAGGTAAGAAGGAAGACAAACAGTCAGTAAATTAAAACTCTTCATAATTCAGTTACCAGGTACATTCTGCTTTTACGCTTACTACTGTGTGTGCGAGCTTTCCCGTGGTAGTGGTGCTGCGGTAGCATTGTCACCTCACAGCAAGACGTTGTCCCATTCGATTCTCAGCTAGAGCGTCTTCTGTGTGGAGGAATGCGTGAATGGGCATGCCTTCGTTGAAGGTCGTGCATCAGGGTTGGTAACTTGGCATGTAAAAATCCACTACCAAACATTAGCGGACCGGAGTTCCGCTGTGGCGACCCCTGACCGGGATAAGCTGAAAGACACGACAACTGTGTGTGTGAGCTTTATGCTTTGCTCGCAGTGTGTGTGTGTGTGTGTGTGTGTGTGTGTGTGTGTGTGTGTGTGTGTGTGTATGTGTGTGTGTTTCTGTGTGTGTAAAATGGCCCAGTTAGGTATGCCTTGTGTTAGGTTTACTCAGGCTCAAACCCTATACCGTAGGTGCAAGGAGCAAGAGCCTGAGCCTGAGTTCTCTACTTATACCACCACTTCTGATTGAAGGAGTTGTAGCTCTCAATTGTACAAATTCACAGAATATCTGGAATGTTTGGCTCATATTTTTGGTCTGTTCCTCTTAAAATTCAGATGGTGTAGTTGTACAGCAGTACTATTGTTGCCTCACAGCAAGAGGTTCTCTGGCTTTATTCTTGGCTGAAGTGCCTGCTATGTGGAGTCTGCATGTCCTCCCTGTGTTTGTGTCAGTTTTCTCTGAGTGCTCTGGTTTCCTCCCATGATAGAAAGAAATGCATCCGGAGCCTCTTTGAAAATTGGCTTTGTTCCAAGTTGGACTTTCCTGGTAAACAAATGTTAAATAAAAGTAAAGTTTGTGGTTTTCTGACAAATCAGGGAGAACTGAATTCCCTAAATAATGACAGCCATTTAAGTTTCAGTCTTCCTATCTTTCAGGAAACACATGGTAACACAACATTTTATTCTAGCAACTTTCTAAGATTATACAAGCAACATTTAAAATGTGTCCCCGGTTTAGGGCCTTTGCCCACCCCCCGCCCAATACATTTGGCTATTTCCTGATTTCTTGTGCTGCACAGTTCTTCAGGCAAAGAGAAGTTTAGTGTTGCTTATGCAAAGTCTACTTCATTGCTAGTAGCACAGCAGGTAGTATACTTGCTTTTGTTGCAGAAGACTGTGGGTTCTACTCCCACAGTACGTAGATGGATTGCTGATACTGTACTATGTTGTACTTTTAAAGGGGGTGGATGCTCTAGTCCTGAGAATGTCCTTCTTTGGCAGAGATACCTAGTAACTATGAACCTGTTGTCAGCTTGCCATCCATTCCCTATTGAAATATTACTAGCTTATCATTTTTTAATGCAATATATGCAATTAATTCTTCAAGGGCAGCAGGCACTTTACTTGTAGATGAAACAATGAAATATAAAGTTGTTTGCTAGTAGCAACTTCTTCCTTAGTTACATATCTCTTTAATGTGGAATTATTTAGATGACTTTTACTTCTGCAGAGATTGTGCATATTTACTGATACTGGTGGATTATAGAAGTTTGAGTAGACGTTCATGATGGAAATGTTCTGAACTGGGCAGTTTTGTCATTATGGGTTTATGTATTTTATTTCATTACTTACTGGAAAAATGTTCAAAACAAAAAATTTAAAATGCACTTTAACAAGTGTGCTCTATTATACAAGGAATATAATTTAATGCAGTCAGGAAGGTGTATCAAAGAACACATGTATGTTTCGTGTGAAAGGGGCCTATGATTTGAAAACAGGCCAAAGGTAATCTTTATCCACCACTGGCCAGATGCATTTTCTTTGAATGTGTGTTTCAATGTTGTTTCAATGAATGTGGGTTTCAAGAGCAGAGACGTTTTAATGCTGTTTAATTTCATTGTGAGCCTGTATTGCTTACTTTATCAGATGTCTATTAGTGTTTGTACTATAAAATGTAAAATAAAAGTTTTAAATTAAATCCAAATAATCATTGTAGAAGTAAAGCAGTATTCATATTACAGTGTTTATGGTAAATGGGGTGAGATAGCCAAGTAATGGGACATTGGCATGGCTACAAGGGGATTCTGGGGCCATATTTTGGTTGTCCATTCTTCAGTTTGCATTTGAAAGTTGGTATCCCACAATTCCACGTGTGTGGGTGGGGTTACATAATTATGCATGCAATTTTTATGTTAATTAGCATACCGATTTGTACATATTTTTCATGGGCCTTTGCCCAGATTTTTGATGTTTCCAGGTTGAGAGGTATGCATCCTACATATGTAGTTACACTATGTAAAAAGCATAGTATCAAAGTCACACAATGCAGTAGAATTCATACTCCAGATGTGAGATGCTGCAGGTATGGTAGCATTATGCAATCATTTTGTGGCCAAAAATTACTTTCCCTGTGGATTCTAGAATTTGCTAGTGTCACAAAGTCCTACTGTAAATCTATCTTGTAATTAGAAGTATATATAAAGGTGGTTTTAAGGTAGCCAACAGTATTTGACAGTAATTATAGTCACACTATTTAAGGAGGGATGGACTCAAACCACCTACCTATCACTTACTTCATCTTTATAGCACATTATCTGCAGCAAGCACCACAGGACACTAATGATACAAATGTGACATACAGTATCTATGAAGGGATGACATCAGCAGTTTGTTGCCAAGGAACTGTGTCTGGTAAAATGAGTTTTGCAACATTAATAGTGACAGTCCACTTGTGAAATAATGATCTCATTTTTAATTTCATTTTAATTTCTCCAAATCTTTTGGGTTTCTAATACCATGATGGTAATTGATTAAAGTTCATGAAATTAGTATTGTTTCAGTCTTTGATGTCAACCAGAAGTGCTCTTTGCAGCATCTGCAATGTGTCCAGTAATGACTCTTTCTGCAGTTTTTATGGAGTTACATGTATTGGTAACATATCCAAACACGATTGTAGATTCTTTTTATAAAACCTGTTGCTCCTACTACTATTGGACCTGTCTAAGTGTCTTTCTTCCACATTGCTCTTGTTTCATCCTGCATATCCTGATGTTTTATGACTTTGTGTCTCTCTGTATGCAAGACACTGTAGTAACTGGGTGTAGCAATTTCAATGATCAATGCTATTTTTGTCTTCTTTTGATAGACCACTGTATCTGGTTTTCTCACATCTGTCTTTTGAACTGTTGGTAATGGGTGAGTGATCCCATGTGATGCAGACTTCATCATTTTCTATGATACTTTGTGGTTCATGCTTCCACTGTTTTTCAGCCACTTCAATACCATAATGTTTGCACAATCCCCAGTGCAACAGTCTTGCCACATTATTGTGCCTTTCAGAATACAATCCTTCTGCCATTAGTATGTCACAACGAGCAACAAGGAGTGCGGCTGTTTCCAATTCTGTTGTACAAAACCTACATTTGTCTGTTTTTACCACATGTTCAATGGACTTTGTAAACCAATGTGTACATAGCTCACTATCTAAGGACACCAATACTAACCTTTCATCTTTTGGTTTAAATTTGCCTCTCCTTAACCATTCCAGTGTTTGATCCTGATCAATATGAGGTTCTTCAGAAGTTTTCTAAACTTGCAACTATATTTATGCATTTTTCACATTTTTTGCGTTCTCATCTGATCCTTCACCTTATATTCTTTATTTTGTTTTTTTGGCACATTCATTTGCTGCCTGATTTTTATCTACTTCTGGTTTGATTTCCATTCCTGCTTGATGCCGATATGCTTCTGCTAGACTAAACAGAGACATCATCCTAGATTAATTCTCCTCATGTTTCAAAACTGTCACTATGTTTGGGTCATGTGAAGTTAGCAGATATGTGTGCATTCCCACAATTGCAGATCTATACATGTAATCAGTTTCAATGAGGCCTATATCTCCTTCAGAGTGGGGAATATATAATCTTGGTATACACTGATTTTTATAAGTCATTTGACGAGCATAAAGCATCCTTCTTGTTTTCCTGTCTAATTTATTCAACACCTTTTGGGGCCAGTAAATCACTCCAATACTGGAAGTTAGGAGGGAAAGAGCAAATTGGTTTATAGCCTGAATTTTGTTCCTAGATGGCAATGCTGTTTTCAGGATTAATTTAACTCTTCTAAAATATTCCATACTAAGTTTTATTTGCATTTGTTCATGTTTTATTGTTGATCCTTTATTAATTCCCAAATACTTATATACTCCCTCTTGCTCAAGTTTTTTTTAGATAACATTCTTATACCAAAATGATGTATTTGCACATTTTTCAAGACAAAATGACATTCTTATATCATCTGAAAAGGTTTTGACTACTTGCAGTTGTGCTTTCAATTCCTCATTTGATAAGCTATACAGTTTTAAATCATCGACAAAGAGAAGATGAGAGGTCTTTACACTTTATTGTTTTCTAAGAGCCAAATTATAGCCATGGCCTAATCTGTTAAGTAGACAGCTTAAAGGGTTAAGGGCACGACAGAATAGTTACGGTGACAGGGAGTAATCCTGGAATATCCCCTTTTGAATTTTTATCCCTGGAATTTTAATTTATCCTTTATCATGGCTTAATTGCAAAGTGGTCTGCCACTGTTTTGTGGTCACTGTAATATAACTGGTCAGTGTAGGGTGTATCTTATACATTTTTAAGCACTCTTTTATTGATGAATGTGGGATACTATCAAATGCTTTATTGTAGTCAGTCAATGCCATACTTAGATTCTTCCCCTTTTTATAGTTCTCCATTATGAATTTATTTAGCAACAGATGATCCTTTGTTCCAAATGGCTTTCTTTTATTACCCTTTTCCTCTATTGCCATGATTTTCTTTTCTTCTAAATGACTATAAACTCCATCAGCATCAATTCTGGTGTATAGTTTATACTTCGTCGAAAGGCAAGTTATTGGTCTATAATTTTTAGGATAACTTGCAGGGTCACTCTTATGTAGGAGTATTGATTTTCCTGTTGTTAACCAGGTTGGTGTCTGTTTGGGGTGTGCATATAAATAGCTCTTACTCATGGCTAAATCTTTGTGCAAAGATGTTAATACTTTTAGTCAGAAGTTAGGTACTGCATCTGGGCCTGGAGTTTTACAGTTGGAGGCTTTTATTAACTTTATCTCAGTCTCTTTGACCGTTACTTCATCCCATTTCATATCCTGTACCTTTGACTTTCTTATTCTTACTTTTACTTCTTCTATCCCTTTAGCATCTTTGTTATGTTCCACAGGATCTTCATAGATATTTCTCCAAAATGTATCTATTGCTTCTTTGTTGAATGCTCTTTCAATTCCTCTTACCTTATTTCCCATTTTTGTATAGAACGTTTTAGGGTCGTCATCAAATTGCTTATTTTGTACTTTTCCTTTATATTTATCTGTGTATCTTCTACGTTTTCTGCTTGTGCTGATATTTTTATTGTATTATGTGCAATAGCACAAGATAGATACTGATCTGTTATAATACTATACATTGATTTCATCACATCTATCTTTCTGAGTATTTTTGTTGATCTGTTCCCTCTTCTACAGTCTCCTAATAGTGACATATCTTGTCTTAATTGTTTTACTTCCATGGTGGTATTCAATCTCTCTCCTTCCTTTCCGTTACTACCCTGTGTTCTTGTGGTAGAATTTTATCGGTTATTAATTTAGCTGCACAGAAATATATCCTGTTTGCTTCTGTTATATCACATGGATCTCTATGGACAGTCCTAATTACCGTATTCATTTGTCTTTATAACTTCTGAATTTTTGGGTTTTATTGACCTTCTGCAGTCTATTTCTCTCACTGATTTTAATGTGTCTATTTATCTCTAATAAATCAAACAACTCTTCTCTTAGCTCATTTTCTTCTAAGCTGAGGGCACATTTGCTGCTCTCTATTTCTTGTGGGAATTCTATAGAGGGTTTAATAGCATCTTCCTGTGGCACCTTCTCTTCAATTTCATCCTGTGCCATCCATTGCTCGGTCATTTGAGAACTCACTGGCCTATCACTCCTCAACATTCAATGCATCAGAGTTACCAAAGTTTCCTGTTTCTTCCCTTACTGTCCAATTTCAAGTAAATATTTATACTGGTTTCCTGTGGAAGGCTCTAAAATACCTTCCCATAGAAACTGACCAGTTGCTTCCCATTCCACTGGTTTCTCCTTAATTTGGATGTCTATCACTCTAGCCTGCTGTGGTGTTTTCTGAGTTGGATTTTCTACACTGAATCCTTCACTTTGCGGGTACTCCATAACCTCAGATGCTATTACTTTAACTTCTCCATTGCTAATCTTTTTTTCAACTTTTCCTCTGTCTTATTTTTTATATTGTAAAGTGTTCCATGTCCAGATTCCTTTGCCTGTATTTCTCTTCAAATATCTTTGGTGCTGCTCTTTTTGTATTGATTAGTTTTGCTTTCTCCTTTGAATAGATATTACACCATATTAAATCTCTTTTTCTTTCCCATGTCCATATTTCTTCTTCAGATGTCTCCTGGTCTTCCTGTTTCTTCTGACTTTGGGGACTCGTTCCATCATGCTGTGATGTAACCTTTGTTAGACCTTCTATACCAAATCCTTCACTTTGCAGGGATTCCATAACTTTAGCTTCTATTTTTAACTTATACATTATTAATCTTCTTTTCCACATTCCCTCTTTATGATATTATTCTTTTATTGTGAAATTTTCCATATCTGGGTGCCTTTGCCTGTATTTCTCTTCAAATATCTTTTAGGGCTGCCTTTTTTGTATTGATTAATTTGGCTTTCAACTTTGCATAAATATTGCACCAAATCAAATATCTCTTTCTTTCCCATGTCGGTATTTCTTTTTTATACTTTTCAAAAATCTCTAAATTTTGTTGTTTAGATTTTTGCACTTACTCAGATGGTCAAAGTTTATTGGTCTATATAATGGGCAGGATTCACTAAGCCTCAGTGTAAGAGTTACAAGTCTTACACGGAGGCTGCAGTTAAACGGTAAATTGTCAGCATGCCATGCCTATTCATGAGGGCATGCTGACTCACACCCAAGGCTAACACGGTCCATGTAAGAAAGTAGGGGGTGTGTCTGCAGGGCGAGTCCTGCAAACGGACACGCCCCCTGAAGAGTAACAGTCCTGAAAGTAGACCCCCATGAGAGAGTCTGCGTAAATGTCAACAAACACAACACAACACATGCCCCCACAGACTATAAACATAAAATGTAAAAATTAACATGTTATTTTTTTTATACATTTTAAAGATGTTTGCCCATAATTGCGCTCGTTTGCACGGACGTGACGTCGCTTAGCCACAGTTAGCAATCAGTGGAAAAACATATAAGATCTAAATATGCAAAGTAAGCCAAAGAAGCAATAGCATAGCGGTAGAGTCATCGGCTAAAGAGGAGGCAGTCATGGTTCGAGCCCCCACAACATCAATTTTTATTTTTAGTGAAATAAGCACAAAACAATTCCCTGACATATATGTACATATATAAAATTATATTTTATGTAAAATGTAATGAAATGGGCCACGTATTTTGAAGAAATGTGAGATAATGAAAAAAAAAAAATGTCAGAAGTGCCTATAGCTGAGCTACACTCTAACAAGCTGAGCATATCTGCCCGTAGGTGAGCAGTGGTTTAACAGGTGTAAAATGAGTGCCCAGGGTTGAGCAGTGCTGTAACACGCTGAAACTTTGTGCCCGTAGCTGAGCTGAGCGTAATATGTGTGCTAACAGCCAATTGATGCGCAAACCAGCGTAACCCGTTTCCGCGGAGCTGCACACAGCGCCAACAAGATAACTGGCAGGCAACGTTGAGCAAGCTGTATCAAAACTGCCTTTACACAGACACACCTCCTAGCTTGTGTAGGCAGTCATAAAAAAAAACAAAGCAATGGCCAGGCTCAAACTCAGGATACCATGCACCATAGTCAAAGTACTGAAAAACTAAGCCATGACAGTTGCTCTTAGAAATGCAGTATTAGCATATATATAGGAATGAATTGAAAGAGAAGCATGACAAAGCAGGTTTTGTGAAGCTGATACATTTCCAAAATGGCCAATCACAGATAAGTGCAGGAAAAACGGCATATATAAGCCCCATGGGCGGGAATACACAGCATAACTGATTGTGGAATCGATTTGCAGTCAGGATGGCAGATGTAGGAGAGGGTAGTTGCTTCCAAGCACAGAGGAGGGGCATTGAGGAGTCCAAATATATGGTTTGGCTCCTCATCCATGATCATGAGGCCCAACTCATGCAGGGCCAGGTCCTGTGGGGAGCATACAAGGCTGAGGCGTGGGACCAGCTGGCACATGATCTCACCAGTGCCACAGGAATGCCAAGGACTGGTGAACAGGTCCGTCACCACCATGCGGACCTGAAGAGACAGAAGCAGGACCAACTGAACCGTTGGATCCAGGAGGCCCAGCAAATGCCCAACGCCCCACTACTGAGTAAGTTACATGTAATTATTTATGTAAGAAATTAACCTAGCTGATATTATGGAGATGTGTATTCCAATATTACTTCATTTATATTACAGCTGCAGGTGTCCGTTCCATGAATCGTCGAGCCTATGCCGATAGGCTTGTGCAGTTGCGCCACCAGGCAGGTTAGTAATTCTCTCCCTGTAACTGTTAAAAAATATAAGTATGACAGCTTGCAAAAGAGTGCAATGTAGTCACTTATTAATAAAAAGTGCAAGTAACAGTGTAAGAGAGATTCTGCTAGTACTGTGTGATTACATAAGTGTGATGCAGCCTGTAATCCAAAAATAAAAATGAAACAAGTCGGAAATAAAGATGTTCCACCTGTAATGTAATAGTACATAACCTGCAGCAGGCTGTAAATTATAGCTGCACAAGCTGAGTAAAACAGATGTGTGAAATATATCCCCGTTTAAAACCTGAAACATGACACAAGTGAGACTGTTGGAAAGGATTGTTGTAATCAAGTAAAACATGTCAATAAAGCCTAGAATTAAGTACCATCCTGAATTGTAAAAATAAAACAAGAGAGAGTGTGAGAAAGAGGTATGAATCCACCAATAAAGTTGTAATAACTCCTGAATAAAGTATACTGCAGTCAGTACAGAATGAAATGAATGTGACAGGCACAACCAAACAGTGAAATGTGTGGAATAAAGTACTGAAGCTGGAATGTGTGTCCCACAATTTGGATATGTTGCTGTATGTTTGCAATATGCAGATAATATGGTTGTATGAAATACCAAACATCCACAGTTGTCTAGAGCCATATAAAGCAAACGTAGCAGGATGCTGTAGCTGAAGAGAGCCAGATATGAATGTGTATGAATAAAAATGCAATGTATATTAATGTAGCAGTAACATTCCCATCAACCTGGTTGATTTCTTTGAAACAGTCACCAAGGCCATTGACGAGGGGAAGGTGGTCCACACAGCCTACCTGGACCTCGCAAAAGCCTTCGATACAATACCCCACTCGGGCATTATAGATAAGCTCACCAGCTTAAATATAAACCCCTATGTCACTAGATGAATTGCAAACTGGCTCAAGGACAGAACCCACATGGTTAGAATTGCTGGAGCCATGTCAGACTCCAAACCAGTTACAAGTGGTGTCCCACAAGGCTCAGTCCTGGGACCTCTCTTGTTGGTATATTTCTCGGAGGTACAGGCCAACACGGAAGGACTGTGGCTGACCAAGTTCGCAGATGACTGCAAACTGGGCATCATGTCGACTCTCCAGCCGACACAAGCATCCTCAAAGGGCCTCATAGAAACAGACAACTGGTGCCAGAGCCATGGCCTCAAGCTAAATGCCAAAAGTGTATAGTCATCCCCTTTGGCAAAAAGAAAGTGCCCACAAATTACCACATAGGTGGTAATCCATTAAGTATAGAAGAAGTAATTTGGGACCTGGGGACCCAAGTTGATAGCAATCTCTCATTTGACAACCACGTGGCCAAAGTGGTTAGAAAAACATTTTATAGCCGACCTAATCATGAAGGGATTCACATCTAGATCAGGGGAGGTCATTGTGCCTCTTTACTCATCCCTCATCAGGCCCATAATTGAGTACAATGCCCCTTTTGGGATGTACCTTACCAGACACCTGCAGCAACTGGAAAGACCCCAAAAGTACCTCACCAAGAGGATCAAAGGGCTCAAACAGATGCCATATGCTGCCTGGTTAAAGAAACTCCAGCTCTACTCAGTGGCATACTGCCTGTTCAGAGGTGATCTGTGCCTGACGTATAAAGCCATGTCCAACCTAGAATTAATGGACATGCTGCACCTCAGAAAATCCAAATCCCATCGAGCTACGCACTCGAGAGACTTGAACCTCAGCACTGAAATAAATAGGACATGCTGGAGGGACAGATTCATAACCCAGAGGCTGCCTTCACTCTGGAATAAAATCCCAGTCCAGGTTAGGCAGAGTCCCTCATTGACTCTATTCAAGAGGAATCTTGATGAATGGATGGGAGATCGTAGGTTTACCCTGGGTATCACTTCTGTGTCACTGTTAGACAGAGGCACAGTATACTAACCTCGAAAGAGGGCATAGCAAAATAAATTTAAAATGGGTGGCGAAAGCCAAACACATTCTGGCTAGGCTTATAGATGCCCTAGGGCAGATAGTCTAGTATGAACCTATGAACCTATGAACCAACATGCATAAGTTTACACATAGGAAACTGTAGTCAGACCTGTAGTGTGTATATATCTGCAGCTAGTAGAAATGTACAGCATATGTATAGGCATTTGAAGTTGTTAATGAAATATTTCTTCACCCTACCCTATAACCACAAATAATCCATTCTACATGAAATGGGTATGTGTATTCACAATTAACTCCCCTGGACATTTGTCCTGTTGGTTCATACATATTTGCATGTATGTTGATGCATGTGCCCTGTTCATACATCCAAACCTGATGGCCTGTTGCCATCAATCAACCCTGCATGTTGTTGGATTGTGTATTGTTGTTCAAATTATGCATGTGTTCTGCTTGCTGTTCAATGGCTTGAATTTATGGGTGTTTGGTTAATGGGAATACTAATGCATGCTGTTACAACTAATTGTGAATGGTATTGTACGTTACTAACCCAAACTGTCATAAAATAATGCAAAACATAGGACGACAGGGGAGGTGGGTTCCAGCGGACCCACCTCTCCCACCTCAGCTGGCGAGTGCACCTGGCAGTAGTGCCCAGGCCGGACCCTCCTCCTGTGGCCCTGTGCCACCTGCAGGTGGAAGCACTGCAGGGGATGGGGCTCGTCCCCCCTCTGCAAGCGCGGCCGGAGGAGAACATCCACTCACCCTCCATAGTGTCCAGACTGTGGTGCGTAGGGAGATCAGGCATGCTGTGCTTGGGCCCCTATGCCAGCTTGAGGCATGGGTAGCACAACTCACGGGCATGCCTGCTGCCTTTCCTACACAGACCCCAGCACAGCCCTGTCCTGGGCAGTGAAAGCACAGTGGCAACTGCCCATGGGTGGGGATCTCAGTTCCACTGTTGCCATCTGTGGGCTCATGGGCTCGAGATATCCAAACATCCGTCCCCATCAATTGTGTATCCCCCCCACATGTGTCGTACACCACCCCTGTATGCGTCTTGTTTGCCTTGTCTGTTAACCTCCCCTTTCTACCTCCCCAGCTATACCTACTTCCTATACCTGACATACCATTCTCACCTGAAAAAAAAAGGGGGGGCACTCTGTACCCACAAAAAAACTACGCCCCATACATAGCTGCCCATTTCGCACACATGTCTGCTGGACATGTAAACTGGCAATTACAATTGGCTGTACAACAAATATTGTTGTCCTCACCCCTCTCTCAGGGGTGGAAGGTTTTAAATTTCACACCGAATTGCAAACATATGCACAGCTGTTGCTGATAAAGAAATAGGCAGCTATGAGCCTTTCCTACATCCCTCCTGCAAAACCCGAGCTTGTTTTCCTACTGTCCTATCCTTTTTGTGCCCCCTTTTTCACCACTTTCCTATCTCCCCATTTTCTTTTCTTTAAAAGAAATTAGCAACGGTGTGCACGAGAGTAAGCACTTTTAAGCAGTAGTAAGCTGGAGTGCGGTTCTGTGCGCTTAGCTAAGTGTGTGTGCGCAAAGCTAAGCGGCAGTGCACATGCATGAGCTCCATCAAACCAGCGCTAACCCGCTTACAACTGCTTAAAAGTGCCTTAGTCACTCTGAATGACAAGGCCTGTAGTTTGCTCAGCAGCAAAATAAAATTTCTCTCTCAGTCTCGAACCCAAGACCTTGGAAACACTAGTTTGCATGACTTACCACTAAGCCATGACTGCTATACAAGAACATTGTGCTGAAAGAAATATATAATGAAATAGTAGGAATTAATGTAAAGGGAATATAGCAAGTCTAGTACACAAAGCATGCCATGCATATTTACTGTCAAATCTAGTGGATTTGTAAAATAGTACTGTGTGAAGAGAAACAGCCATGCTAGTTGGTAGCTAGTAGGTAATAATGTCACAGTAGCACCTGGCAAGCCACACACATACTCAGAGCAGGATGAACACTGCCATAGTTGAATAGTTAAGAGCCCAGACATAGCAACTGTGACTGAGTTACAGGGATGTCCCTGATTTAAAAACAAATGTCAACTGTGCCCCACTGACTCCCTGTGAAATGTACTAACAGTAGGCAGAAAGGTGTTACAACACAAGCAATGGTAACTATGAATTACTGAAAGTATGCACCACTTGCATGTCACAAATGGAGTAGTAATACATATGCTCAAAATAACCCACAGTCACAACTGCAGAATATCAGAATATTTCATGGGTGTATCCCACTGATATGTTTCATGAGGCTGATAAAAGATGCACCTGAGAGTATCTGAGGCCTGCTCAGCAGCATGATCAAATACCCTTCTAAGTGTCAAGGCCCACACCATGGCCAGACCACACTGCATGCAGTACCACCCTACCACAATAAACACATAGGGAATTGCTGACCAAACAGATATAGCAAGGATTACAAGCTATGAATGTAAATGGAAAATAGGAAAGCCATAGCAACACATTACAGGAAAGACACCTAGCAGGCATACAAGGAGTGAATGTAAAGGGCAAATATTGAAGCCATAGCAGCAAATTGCAAGAGCCACTGCTATATACCAGTTGCACCACAATTCCCATAGGAAAGCACACACCCATATACACAGTATTACTAGCCATAGGTGTCAGTTTACATACGCACTGAGAAGAGGAAACTGGAGGAAGGAATACTCAGGTTACAGTACAACATGCATTGCAGTGTCTACAACACAGCCTGAAATATGAGAGACATACCAACCCTTACACTCACAGAACAGTGTCCACAGCAAACCAGCATGGTCCCCACCCTGATAATCTGAAAGGGCTATGCCTACCTAACAAACCTTTTTATAACACTGTCCTGAAATCACAGTGAGAACTGCAATCACTACACAACAGGCTGCATGCAATTAGTAAATGCTGGCTAACAATTGGTGCAGAGGCCATCATGTGGACATGTGCAGATACCTACAAAAGCATCCTGTACTCCCAGTTCACACATGCAATACTTTCATTGCACCCCCTGGAGGTAGAGACAGAGAGAGAGAGAGAGAGAGAGAGAAAGAGAAAGAGAAACAGAAACAGAAACAGAAAGAGAAAGAGAAAGACAAAGACAAAGACAAAGACAAAGACAAAGAGAAAGAAAAAAAGTAACAACAAAACAAACAAGTTGACAGCAGGCCAACTATCTGAAAGCCAACACAAACAGCTGCAACAAACGCAGGTAATGTAAAGTACTAATATAATAGTCTACATACTGTGAACCCTTCATATGTGTTATTGGTTTGTATATATGTATATGAAGATGTGCATAGGACCGTGGACATACTGCAACTGTCACTGAAGGCTGTACATACATAAGTATGTGAAGGTAGCTATGTGCACATATCAATGTAGGTTGTAGTGCAATGTACAATGCAGGTTGTACAGTAATGGATGTTCATCAGTACGTTAGTGTGTGTATACATATGTGGAACTAAAAAGGATTATATATATATATATATATATCTATCATGTGTATATGTATGTATATCGAGATATGTATGTATGTATATATATATATATATATATATATATATATATATATATATATATATATATATATATACATATATAATATGCATATATGTATACATAGATAGAGAGGGATGTAGAAATACATAGACATATATAGTTTCACAGTTTCATAGTTTAGTACTAGGCTATCTGCCCTGGGGCATTTATAAGCCTAGCCATAGTGATGTGGCTTTCGCCACCCCATGTAATGGTACAAATGTGTACAGAATAGATTCAGAATACTGTGCCTCTGTCTAGTAGTGACACAGTGAAGACCCCCTTACATAATAGAATTAGTTTACTGTGCCTCTGTCTAGTAGTGACACAGAGATGACCCCTGGGGTAAACCTACAATCTCCCATCCACTCGTCAAGATTTCACATGCAGAGAGTCAGTGAGGGGCTCTGCCTAACATGAACTGGGACTCTGTTCCAGAGTATGGGAAGCCTCTGAGTTATGAATCTGTCCCTCCAGCATGTCCTATTCTTATTTGTGCTGAGGTTTAAATCTTTAGCTCTCGTGGTTCTGATGGATTTGGATTATATGAGGTGGACCATGTCCATCAGTTCCTGATTGGATATGGCCTTGTAAGTCAGGCACAGATCACCTCTAAGTAGGCGGTATGCTACTGAATAGAGCTGGAGTTTATTTAGTCTGGCAGCATATGACATATGTTGGAGACCCTTGATCCTCTTGGTGAGGTACTTTTGGGGTCTCCCTATCTGTTGCAAGTGCCGGGTGAGGTACATACCAAATGGGGCATAGTACTCATTCATGGGCCTGATAAGGGAGGAGTATAGGGGTACAATGACCTCCTTTGATCTGGATATGAATCCCTCCATGATAAGGTGGGCAAGGTAGAAAGTCTTTCTAACCACTTTGGCAATGTGGGTGTCAAATGAGAGGTCACTATCGACTCGGGTCCCAAGGTCTCTGATTACATTTTCCGTGCTCACTGGGTTACTGTCTATGTGATAATTTGTGCGTACTTTGTTCTTCCCAAAGAGGATGACTATACATTATTTGGCATTTAGTTGAAGGCCATGACTCTGGCACCAGTTGTCCATTTCAGTGAGGCCTTTCTGTAGGATGTATGTGTCAGCTGGTGTATCGACTATGGCGCCTAGTATGCAGTCACCTGCGAACTTTGTCAGCCACAACCCTCCCAAGTTTGCTTCCACATCTGAGAAATAAATGCCAAACATGAGGGGTCCCAGGACAGAGCCCTGTGGGACACCACTTGTGACTGGCTTTGAGTCTGACATGGTTCAAGCGATTTTGAATGTATGGGTTCTATCCTTTAGCCAGTTTGCAACCCACCTTGTGACATATGGATTTACATTTCAGCTGTTGAGCTTGTCTATGTTGCCGGAGTGGGGTATTGTGTCGAAAGCTTTAGCCAAGTCCAGGTAGGCTGTATGGACTGCTTTGCCCTCGTCAATGGCTCTAGTGACTGTTTTGAAAAAGTCAACCAGGTTCAAAAGGCAGGATCTGCCCTTTACAAAGCCAAGCTGGGTGGGATCAAGTGTCTGTAAGTCCCCAATGTCTCTGTTTATGAGTTCCATAATGATTCTTTCCATAGCTTTGCAGACCAGGCTGGTTAACCTTATGGGGCGGTAGTTACCAGGGTCTGTAGAAGTGCTTCCTTTGTGGAGTGGGACTATTGTTGCTGTACGCCAGTGTTCAGGTACATATCCTGTAGTAAGGCTATGGTTAAATAGCAGTTTTATGTGCGGGTTTAGTTCCTCTTGACGTTCATGTAGCACGCAACCCGGGATACCGTCAGGTCCCAGTGATGCTGTGTTTATAGCTTTGCTGAGGGCGGTTCTCACCTGGACATCTGAGATGGCAAGGAGGTTACATTCAGCTGGGATAAGTATTTCCTCTTTTGGGGGTGAGGGAGGGGAGAAATTTGCACTGAACCTGTCTGCCAGAATGTTGGCAATATCTGTGGGTTCAGTGTATGTTATGTCATTGTGCACTAACTCTGAACATATCTGAGGGTTTCCGCCCAGGTTTCTAACATAGCAGGAGAACGCCTTGTGGTTATCTTTAGTGTCCATAGCGATTTTTCTCTCAAAGTTGGCCTTGGATGTTTTTATGAGAGAATGTAACTTTCTACTAGTGCTGATCACAGATGCCTTCTCTGCATGGGATTTTGCTCTGTCGTGCAGTAGCTACCTTCTTTTGTTATACAATTTGTTTATGGCTGGGGTCCACCAGACAGGACGCCTGCCCTTGGTGGGGAGGGCCTTGGTTTTATTTGGGATTGCATGATCCATGCAGTCTTGAAGATGTCCGTAGAAAGCATTTGTGCAGGATTCTGCATTGTGGGATGTGGTTTCCACTGGCCCAGTGGGCTTAAAGGATATCATCTCAGTTTTAAGAAGTGTAAAGTCAGCTTTTGATAAGTTTTTCACTGTAGTCTTTTGTGTTGGGGGTGGAGGTGGGATATGTATATCCAGGGTGATTAGTTTGTGGTCAGATCTCACTAGTGAGGGGTATACTTCTGGTGTGGAGCACATTGTCCCCATGTTTGTGATGATCATGTCTAGTATATTATCTCCCCTTGTGGGAGAGGTGACTAGCTGTTCCATTGCATTTGAATTTATGAATTCCAGGAACCTTTGGGCTAAGGTGTTTGGGCTAGAATAATGCACCCAGTCTATGTTAGGGTAGTTGAAGTCTCCCAATATGATGGTGTTTGGTGAGACATTCATATCCTCCAATGTCTTCAGGAAGGCTGAATAGGGTTCCTGAGATTGAGCGGGTGGTCTGTAACATGCTACCAGTTGTATAGCAGTTTTGCCTATGGTTAGTTGCACCTGGATGGTCTCTGATGTGTCATGTGTTGCCACTAACCTGGAGGTGTGGGTGTCCATGATGAATATGGACACTCCCCCTCCCTTTATGGTTTGGCCCAAGTTTTGTGGCTGAAAAGCATGATACGAGGTATAGACTGGTAGCGCTGGGGTGCTCAGAGGAGCCTTGAACCAGGTTTCAGTTACTGCACAGACATCGAGATTGATAGAATATGTACGTACAGATATATGTAATACACACATACATATATAGATATATGTAGATACATATATATATATATATATATATATATATATATATACAGACAGATCTGACTGTCTACAGATATGTCTGTATTATGACTATCTCTCTCTCTCTGTCCCACCCCCTCTCCCTCTCTCTCTCCCTCTGTCTCTCTCTCTCTCTCTCTCTCTCTCTCTCCCTCTCTCCCATATCTATATCTATATATCTATAGCTATATATATATATATATATATATATATATATATATATATATATATATATATATATATATATATATATATATCTATATATATATATATACATATATATATCTATATATATATATATATATATATATATATATATATACATACATATATATCTATATATATATATACATACATATATATCTATATATATATATATATACATATATATATATATATATATATATATATATATATACATATATATATATATATATATATATATATATATATATATATATATATATATATATATATATAGATAGATATATATATACATACTGAGTGAGGCACATGTGTGCAGATGTATTGCAACAGGTGCCTGGTGACAAAGGCATGGAGTGAACACCAGTGTGGATACTGGAGTACCATACCACATTCCAAAACACGGACACCAGTAACCACCACATATGTGCATGCCTGCCCACCACTGCATGTGTCAGGGGGGAACAGGGGCAACAAGTGTACAATAGGCTCCCCACTGATATACACAGTGGCACACTAGTCCTGTAATACCTGTACATGGTATGTGTCAGCAGACATGGTGTGTCAGCTATGGACATGTAGGTCACTGTACCCCTCTACACCCCACAATGTCCTACATGGTATGTACCTCCCATGACAGCTACAGATATGGAGAAGGACACAGTCATATGTAAGTAACTGTGTCAATGCACTCAAACACATTACCTATGCAGAGTGACTGACAAGATCACAGAGCGCACCCAGACTACCTACATAGAGGTTACCACTGCTGGATATACATAGTGAAGTCACACCCATGACAGTTGTCCAACAACCATGGTAACACCTCACAACATCCACAACCCAAATTACCTGTGTCTGTTGTCCTTGTCACCGCAATAAAGAGCACATGGTGTAGGTACAGGCCCCTACCCACAGACAAGACATAACCTGGAGTAAACCACACAGCATTAAGAAGCAAGGCTCCCCATGAGTAGATGTCAGACATACCCCTGCTGAATGTTATGCAGATAGGTAATATGCCATATGAGTCACCCTGTGTAACTGTTGGACAGGAGCAGGTACGATCACATCACATATGTCACAAGGGGCAGGGTAGCATAACAGTATGCTGCTGTAGGCTGAGGGCCAATAGCATACTACCTACTTAAGACACAATGCACACCCACAAACCCATTACAAACCAAATATGTGAGGTGGAATGAGTGTGCCAGTGACTGGGTGCATGTTATGTACTGGTGTGTTTGCTCACCATGACTGTCTGTCTGTCATGGTAGTGTGTGTCCTTGGTGTGAGGCCAGAGACAGATGTGTGAGGTATTGCGATCAAAACATACTACATTGCCATATGTTGTGCTGTGTTACCCTGTATGTGACTGTAGTGTAGGTAGGGTTATGGCAAGTAAGAGTAGTGTGCATTACCAGTGAAATATGTAACGTGCATTGCATGCAGTGCATGGGTTGATAATGTTCCACATACAGTACCTTGATACAAACCCCCAGTGTGAGGTTGTGCATTGGACCTGAACCAGTGTGCTGACTGCTGGAGTATACTAGTCTGTAATATGGAGTGTGCCAGGTACTGTTGCACAGTTGTCAGCTGAGCACTGATATCTGGTCATTTACATGTGTATCCCCCAATAGACAGACAGATGCTATATATGGGGGTTAAGTTATATCACTACAGTCGAGTATTATGTGTATTATGCGTGCCATATTTTGATGACATATATTGCTGACATATTTTTCTTTTCCTTTTCAGGGCTATGGTTCACCAGCGAAACTCTGTGTACTCCGCTGCGGAGGATGAGGAGATACACCAGAGCTTAGTGCAGGATTTCGCAATACTCTTTTCCCGCACCAGCTAGAACCAGCAGGAGAGGGCTGCACTGCGGCAAGACCTGGTCCGTCGGGTAAATGACATAGGCACACATAACCGGACATATGAACAGGTAAGCCATCACTGCAGTGATTTAATGAGAAATGTCCATCAGCATGCATCGGATATCCACAGGCAACAGCTTGCCACAGGTGGTGGGGCGGCTATACATCCCCCCTCACCAGACTAGAGGGACTACTCTTAAGTGTTTTGACTCCAGCCCAACAGCAACAACAGCAGCAGCATACATGCATAATGATGGAGGCTGGAGCCACCCAGCAGCAGGACTCGGAGCGTGCAGGTAACATGCCATATGTATAGTTGACTGTTCTGTACACTGTTAGTTTATGCATGTGTGAGGTGTGTCCTCGATTTTTAGCTGTTATCTTGGTAATTATTGTGCAAGAGTGACATTCTCAATATCAGCAGTAGACCTGTGGAAGCCAACTGTTGTACTACTGAACTGTATCATACTCACAGTATCAATGGCACAGTTGTGGCCACTGACAATAAATGTCTCATTTCTGCAGGTCCCTCTGGTGTAACAGCAAGGCAGCCTATCAATGCTGGTGAGTGTGTACTAACAATACCTTCAATACTCTTGATACTAATAGTAATATAGGGCTGAAGCAGTAGTGCTATGTGTTTGATTGCAGGTGTGTTTGTGTTTGTGTGTTGATACCTCCTATACTGAGGAGTGTGCATGTGTGCATGTGCCCTGTGTGCATGTGTGCATGTGTGCATGTCTGCATGTGTGCATGTCTGCATGTGCCCTGTGTGCATGTGTGCATGTGTGCATGTGCCCTGTGTGCATGTGTGCATGTGTGCATGTGCCCTGTGTGCATGTGTGCATGTGTGCATGTGTGTATGTGTGTATCAGTGGTGACATTGTGTACACATTGTAAACTGTGTTTCCTGTCTTACTCCCACAGGTTCTGGTGCTGCTCTGGTGTTGTGCAGCAGGGAACATGAATCAGCTGCCGTGGATAGTGATAACGATGATACCTGTGTAATGGCACAGGAAGGTGTGCCAGGGTCCGTCGTTGGTCAGCCAATTGACAGTACACAGCGGTCGACCCCATCAATGCACACAGTCATCCTGCCAATACATCCTTTGTCACCAATGTCCCTAGGTGATGGACAGGATACAGTGGGCATTAATGTGGTACCGGTGGCACATGCATCCCCACACAGCAGCCATGGCCAGGGTCCTGACAAGGTACCACACAGGCCGATGTCCAGGGGTTCTCGTTTGAGCATCCATGGGTGCACTACCCCTGTCAGACGTGCCCACAGAGGTCTTTCAACCTCAGCTATGTTTTGGGCTGTAATGCAGGCACAGTCATGTATGGAACGGTACACCAGACAGGGTCTGAGGGAGTTGAGAGAATGCCGCACAGCTATGAGTGACAGTATGCGTGATGTTGCGGCTGCCATCCGTAATTTCACCGAGATCATTGACAGACATTGGGGGGACACATTAGATCTGTTCCACAACTACATGTCCATGAGCCAGGGCAATGGTGGACGGTTGAGGCATCGACGTGGGCGTATGCCAGCAACAGCAGCAGCTGGCAGCCATCGTGGACTACAACAGGCCCGCGGCCGCTCCCATAGTGCCAGCAGCAGCCCCAGCAATGCTGGGTATGTGCTGCCATCAGACCACCCCAGAAGACCACGTGCACGTGGCTCTGGACAGTCCCAACAAGGACCTGTCTCCAGTCATCAACCACCTGCTTCTGATGACAGTACCCAGTCTGGCTTAGTACCTGATACGGTCCGTAGCACCCCTGCCAGGCACAGGTACCATGTCCATGGCCAGAGACAGTGATCTGTATGACCTGGCAGGTACAGTCTGTGGCTGTCCACAAACACCTGTATATGGCAGCCATGAGGTGGAATTGTGTGCATGCATACACACATGCGAATTGATAACATCTAGGGCTACCGCATACATGCACACACTGCATCAACATTGCCCCATCTTGTACTGCTGTCCCTCACCAACACACAAACACAGACATGTCAATTGGTTGTATCAGTGGCAGACTCAGGCATACCAAGTACACACCCTGTGCATATGATGAAACTGTGCCACCTCCTGCATTCTGTAACATCGGTGCAGGAACAGGTTAACATGGTGCTGATGCACAGAGTGACTACATAGAAGTGTAGTAATAGTATCATGTTGTCAACAGTACAGTGTAATGATATCATTGTGGGTATATCCCAGCATGCCTGATGCAGTTACAGTATGAATGTCATTGTATTGTTTTGTACACCCATAGTAATTACCATAGTGTAATGTCTGCACATCTTTGCATACTTGTGGTGAGGCTGCCAACAGAAGGCCAGCTACTTAGGTAGCACAGGGGATAAGAAAATGTAAGTATTGATACTCAATGATGGACATGTCAACTGCAAGTTGCATGCTATCCACACTCGACTCTGCAATGAGGATGCTTGAGGATGTTAATATCTGTGCAGTAATACACAACAGGTTCAAGACTCACAAGAGCACCCTAGCACTACAAGGTCACACCTCGTACCATGCATGACATCCCCAAAACACAGAACTAACTATGACTGGAGGGCGAGTCTCCATACATGTCAAGGATACTGTGGTGCCAGGACAGGTAGCATACATCCTACAAAGTTTGGAACTGCTGAGTGAGGGCTCAGTGTCTGTTATTCGAAATGTGTATTAGTTCAGGTATGAGCATTTGGGTTTCAGGCCAGTTATTCTACATTACGAAGGTACATGGTCTGTACACTTGTGGGAGGTGGGGCTGGACACAGCCCGTCTGACCTGTGACTTTCTGGATACAGGCTTATAGTGCCTGCATATATGCACTGTTACCTACTGGAAGTCGTACACCTTGTTTGTTGTAGCATCGTCTAGATCCAGGCCTGCTGACTGTAGCTTTGTTGGTATGCATGTTTGCTTGATATGTCCCTGAAACACTGATTCCACCTGCAATGCAGATTTGCAGTGCCTCTGTGGATCCCTAGTGACATCTGTATTGCTTACTATACTGATGTCCATGTCTCACTTGACAGAACATCACTGTTTGTCCTGTTTGCATGTAAGTTGCCTGTAACACATTGCATATGACTTACCTGGCATTTGCTCACGAAAGCATTTATATATGCCAGCACTAACAAATCAAGAGCACTACACCCTCACATACTCACCTTGAGTACCTTGTTCCCCATTGGCCCTAAGTGTTGTTAATTATTATGGGATTCACAATACTATGGTAGCATGTGCAAAGGTCACTTGTCAATCTCCTCTCTTGTCCAGTTGTTGAATCTGTGAGTCATGTGGCAATGTTACAGCTGCCACATGTACACAGACAACCCTCTCCCCTTCCCATAAACATACAACACATGTGAGAGATGCAACCACATAGCCAAACTGCGGGCTAAGCTCTCTTAACTCAGTACTGGCATACCCTATCAGGTGGGAGTAATCCAAACACAGAAACTCACAGGAACATTCTTGGAATCTCAGAATAGCATCCTGCCTGAGCAGCAGACACCTGCGAAGCAGACACACAAGCAAACGTTATGCCAAAACAGAGCACGTGCAACACATAGCTCACAAAGCCTGTGTGACAAACAGTCTCAGCCCATACGGCTTAACAACACACCTGCTACAGTTGTAATAGGTACCTCTATCGTCAGGTACACTGTGGTCTTGCTCACCAGGCTGAACAAGGAGAAGGTCACGGTGAGATGCCCATCGGGCACTATGATCCACCACATAACACAAGCATACAGGTCACTCCAATGCATGTACGCATATGACTCAGTCATTGTCCGTGCCAGTGTGAATGACCTGTGACATACCTCCCTGGACTACATGATAGGGGACATAGAGGGGCTCTCTGAGCATGTGGCACAGGCTGGTATGACCCTGACCTTGAGTAGCATCTTACCCTCACCAAGAATGCTGCCACAATATGTAGACAGGATGATCAATTTCTACAATTGTCGTATGTTTCGGTGGCATTCTAAGGGGATCCAATGCCTGTCAGCATGGGATGACATTCTAGACAAGCCACGTTGCTTTGCTAGGGACAGCTTGCACCTGTCACCCATGGGCCGTTGTATATTGGCAGAGGCTCTTGCTACACACATAGTACCTTTTTATGCAAAGCTCAAATTACATAGCCACCTACACAGGTATCACACGGGATAGGACACTAATAGTAATGCTACTCAACGCCAGCAGTGTAAACCTCAGGATGCATGCAGTGGACACTGTCCTTAGCATGGAGAACAGCAATATCCATGCAGTAACAGACTCCTGGTATAAGGCTCCCAGGTGCACTCCAGCACTGCCAGGTCATACCTTATACTATGCTTGTCGTCCCCTAAACATGCACCAAACCAGAACGGGGGGGGGGTGTATCCAAAGGCACCACAGATACACACACCTCCAGGTTGGTGGCACAGCACAAAGCATCAGAGCCTATCCATGTGCAACTAACAGTGGGTTAGACTGCCTTCAGGTTCATAGCCTGGCAAACACCACACTCCCATACCCAGGAAACCCACTTGGCCTTCCTAACAACACTGGGAATATGACGGTCTCTACAAACACCATTATATGGGTGGACTGCAACTACCCAAACATAGAGTGTGAGCATTACTCTAGCTCCAAGACCCTAGCTGAAAGGTTCCTAGCATTCATTCACTGAATTGCTATGGAACAACTTGTTACAACTCCCACAAGAGGTGGAAACATGCTGCACCTGTTCACCAACAACATGTGGACTATATGCTCCAGACCAGTCGTGTATCCCTCGCTGGTAGGATGACACCATATACAGCTGACACTGTATATTCACATACCACATGCAGCCTCTGCACAGAACACCATAGTCATACAGTTGTCTAATGCAGATTCCATGTATTCTCATGAGGCAGGCTTCAGACATGGGAACTATTGAAGGTCACAGGGACATATGTGTATATGGCACACACAAACATCATGTGTGCATTGACATTACTGATATGATCTATGTCATGCAATATTGGGAACAACACCCCACACACATGGACAAACTGTGTGACAAAAACACACATGGTGTTTGTAGGATACAACCCCCTACCTAACTATGTTATGACACTTGTGAGAGACGCAGTAGCAGAGCACGCTATTTGCATTACTGGGAGGCTTGCTTTCTCCTGCTGTACTTATAGGGTGCTGACATCCTCAGTGTTTAGACAGTGGAATATGCAGCATGTGGTGTGTTGTACTAGTTGCCAAAAGGGACATTTCTCTTACACATAGAATTGTACACACACTATTCCCCCCAACATTCACACACACACACTGAGCACTTGCTGGATTCAAACCCCTAACCTAACTAGGTTATGACACTTTTGAGTGACACAGTAATAGAGCACGCTATTTGCATTACTGGAAGGCTTGCTTTCTCCTGCTGTACTTATAGGGTGCTGACATCATCAGTGTTTAGACAGTGGAATATGCAGCATGTGGTGTGTTGTACTAGTTGCCAAAAAGGGCATTTCTCTTACACATAGAATTGCACACACACACTACTCCCCCCCCCACATACACACACACCCACTGAGCACTTGCAGGATTCAAACCCCTACCTAACTACATTATGACACTTGTGAGAGACACAGTAGCAGAGCGCGCTATTTGCATTATTGGGAGGCTTATTTTCTCCTGCTGTACTTATAGGGTGCTGACATCATCAGTTTTTAGACAGTGGAATATGCAGAATGTGGTCTGTTGTACTAGTTGCCAAAAGGGACATTTCTCTTACACATAGAACTGCACACACACTATCCCCCCCAACACACATACGGAGCACTTGCAGGATTCAAACCCCTACCTAATTATGTTATGACACTTGTGAGAAATACAATAGCAGAGCACGCTATTTGCATTACTGGGAAGCTTGCATTCTCCTGCTGTACTTATAGGGTGCTGACATCATCAGTGTTTAGACAGTGGAATATGCAGCATGTGGTGTGTTGTGTTAGTTGCCAAAAGGGACATTTCTCTTATACACACACTACTCCCCCCTACATACACACTGAGCACTTGCAGCATTCAAATCCCTACTTAACTATGTTATGACACTTGTGAGAGATGCAGTAGCAGAGCACACTATTTGCATTACTGGGAGGTTTGTTTTCTCCTGCTGTACTTAAAGGGTGCTGACATCATCAGTGTTTAGACAGTGGAATATGCAGCATGTGGTGTGTTGTATTAGTTGCCAAAAGGGACATTTTTTTTACACACACACTACTCCCCCCCACATACACTTGCAGGACTCAAACCCCTATCAAACTATGTTATGACACTTGTGAAAGACACAGTAGCAGAGCGAGCTATTTGCATTACTTGGAGGATTGCTTTCTCCTGCTGTACTTATAGGGTGCTGACATCATCAGTGTTTAGACAGTGGAATATGCAGCATGTGCCGTGTTGTATTAGTTGCCAAAAGGGACATTTCTCTTACACACAGAATTGCACACACACTACTCCCCACCCCACATACACACTAAGCACTTGCAGGATTCAAGCCCCTACCTAAATGGTATTATGACACTTGTGAGAGACACAGTAGCTGAGCGAGCTATTCAAATTACCGGGTACCATTTGTGCTCCTGACATATGTATAGTGTGCTGACATCATTATTTATGAAGAGGTATGTACATCTGTTACTATCCATCAGTAAGGGGTAGAGAATATATACGCCTTAACTTTGCTGATGCACAGTGGCCTACTGTACTGCAGAGGCAGACGCCAAATACACTGTGGATAGCCTTCTATATTCCCTAGGGACAACAGCCTAGTATTGCACTCTACAGCCATATGTTTACCTGTCAGATGCAAGTATCTGTTGCTCATATACTGTTTGTGGGTCTTTATTGCCATAGCTTTCCCTATCTCTATGAACAACTTGTGTACTGTGGCAGATGTTTGCACGAGTGGGATCCAGTACTTTACTTATGTCTCTGTTGTAATTTCACTGTGTGCACTGGGCAGATTTCTGTATTGTGGGAGGTTCCTGTGTTAACACATACAAATGCCAGATATGTGTGTGCAACTGCTGAACTGTGACATGGTGTGTGAGCATGCCCAGTTCAGAGTTTCTATGGCTTCTTGATTGACACGTCTCATTTATCTAAGTGTGCGAGCATGCCCAGTGTGAACTTTCCATATGTTGGGAATTGTGGTCCACCACATTTGTGTTTGTGTGTGGACTTCATCTATATTTCACATGTACAGTTGAGTGTTGGATGTCAGGTTGTGTTCTTACTGCCCAACTGCTTTGTGTCTGAACCTAACAGGCATTATGCTGTGCCTGCAGGGTTGCCATGGGATAGTTTGCATACAGTTGTGAACATCCTTTTATACTGACCAAACAGTGTATTGTTGTATAGCGTACTGGTTCAGTACTTTCACTGTGGTGGACAGTATCATCGGTTTCAGTCCTATCACTGCTTGTAATATTTATAGTGAGCACACCAGACTGGTTGAGGGCCAGTTGTGCAGATATGACCATGTTGCATTTTGTTCAGATATGGACAACATGGAACAGGATTGTCCGACATTGTAAATGTATTCCACAACTTGTGTGGACAGTGACAAACAATGGCCATGTGCCCTAGGCCATTTGTAATGCTAGTCAGAGAGTGTTTGTCCTTGAACACACATATTTACTGGTGTTTGCCATGACAGATGTCAAGGTTAGTGTGCTGTGCCTCTGTCTACCCGTGACATACAGGTGATATCCAGGGTACACCTACCATCTCCCATCCAGTCATCATGATTCCTCTGGATGACAGTCAATGAGGGACTCCCTGGATAACCTGTACTGGGGGTTTAGTCATGAGTGGAGTGAGCTTCTGGGTTATGGACAAATCGGTACAGCATGTCCTGTTTATGACTGTGCTGGGGTTCAGGCCTGTCATCTGCATAGGTCACCAGCATTTTACATGGTGCCAGATGTCCATTGATTCCAGCTTGGTCATGGCTTTATACATCAGGCACAGATCACCTCCAGCCAGATGGTATGGCACTGTGTGGAGCTGCAGTTTGTTTAATCAGGCAACACGTGGCATCTGTTACAGCTCTGAGATCCTCCTGGTGGGGTATTTGTGGGGTCTTTCCAGTTGATGCAGGTGTCTGCTAAGGTACATCCCACAAGTGCCATTGTATGCAATTGTGAGGCTGCTGATGGATGACTGGAGAGGCACGATGACCTACCCTGACCTAGCTGTGCTTACCTTCATGATTAGGTGGGTATATGGTATGTTTCTGTAACCACTACAGACACATGGTTGTCACATGCAGGATATCTATCACCTTGTGTCTCCAGGTCTCTTATTGATCCTGATGTACTTAATGGGTTAACACCTATGTGGTAATTTGTGGTCACGTACTGTGTTTCCACAGGGGATGACTATACTCTATTCTGCATTTAGCTTGTTGACATGGCTGTGGCACCACTTGTCTGTTTCTATGTGTGCCATTTGTAGGATGCTTGTGTCAGCTGGAGGGTCCGATGATATGGTGGGCAGTTTATAGTCATCTGCAAACCTGTTCAGACAGAGTCCTTCCATGTTGGCCTGTACCTATGTGACATATATAGCATACAAGACAGGTCCCAGGACCATGCCTTGTGGGATGCCAGTTGTACCTGGTTTGTAGTCTGACATGGCTGCAGCATATCTGACCAGGTCAGTTCTGTCCTTGAGCTGGTTTGCAACCCATCTACTTGGATAGGGGTTTATAGTTAGGCTGGTGAGCTTATCTGTACTGAACAACTGGGGTACTGTATGGAAGGGTTTAGCAAGGTCCAGATAGGCTGTGTGATCAACATTCCCCACATCACTGGGCTTGGTGCATGTTTCACATGAGTCAGACATGTGTACAGGTCAGGATCTTCCCTATGAAAGCCACACTGGGTAGGGTCCAATGTCTGTAGGTACCCATTCTCGTTATTCCTGGGATCCATGATCATCTTCTCCATTACTTTGCCAACCAAGATAGTCAGGGTTGAGCGGTGATAGTTTGCAGTATCCATTCAGGCACCACCTTTGTCGTGAGGGACCACTGTTGCTGTACACTGCTGCTGGATATATATGCTGTACACTGATCTTTGGGTACATATCCTGTGGTAAGACTGTGAGTGTGCAGTAGTGCTATTTGGTGTTCCATTCTTCTTACAGTACTTGTTGGACACAACCCAGGACACCATCTGGTACCATTGATGCTGTGTGATTTGCTTTGTAGATGCTGGCTGTTACCTCAGCATCTGCAATGTCAGGGTGCCAGCACTCTGCTGGGATAGATATTTGGCAGTTTGGTGCTGCTGGGGAGTTTGCAAAGAATCTGTTAGGTTGGATGTTGGCAATGTGTGTGGGTTTGGTGAATTGTTTGTGATATTTGAGTACTGCAGAGCATATGTGTGGATTATCACCATGGTTTCTACCATCAGTTAGGACAGCTGTGTGATTATCCTTTGTGTCCTGCACAATTTGTATCATCATAGGTTCATAGGTTCATACTAAGCTATCTGCCCTGGCCATGTTGGAGCATAGACAGACTGTGTGTGTCTTTCAACACCCCTTGCAATGTGCATATTATGCCCATTTGGGGTTTACTTTACTAGATGTGACACAGGGATGGCCCCAGTGTACACCTACTATCTCCCATGCACATGACTGGATTTCTCTTGTTGTGTATGAGTGTGGAGCTCAGCCTATCATGGACTGGGAGTCTGTTCCAGAGTGTAAGGAGCCTCTAGGATATGGACCTGTCCCTCCAGCACATCCTATTTATCTATGCGTGGAGGTTCAGATATCTCACTGTGGTGTCTCTGCTGGATTTGGAGTTTCTGCAGTGGAGCATGTCCATTCATTCTGGATTGGACATGGCCTTGTACATCAGGCATACATCGCCTCTGACTGGGCAGTATGCATGTGAATTGGGCTGTGGTTTCTTCAGCCAGGCAGCAGATGACAAATGTTTGGACCCTTTATCCTCTTGGTGAGGTACATTTGGGGTCTTTCTAACTGCTGCAGGTGTCGGGTAAGGTACATCCGAACTGGGGCATTGTTCTCAAGTATGGGCCTGATAAGGGAAGAGTATGGGGGCACACTGACCTCTCTTGATCTACATGTGCATCCTTTCATATTAAGGTGGGCAATATAGTAGGTCTTCCTGGCCACCTTGGCAATGTGAGTGTCACATAACGGGTTACCGTCCACTTGTGTCCCAAGGTCCCTGATTACTTCTTCCGTACATAATGGATTGCCACCTATGTCATACTTTGTGTGTGCCTTGTTTGGTATTTGTTAAGACATTCATACTCTGCAGTGTCTTCAGGAAGGCTGGCTGGGGTTCCTGGGTTTGTGAGGGTGGTCTGTAGCAGGCTGCAAACAGGGACACAGTTTGAGCCACTGTTACATGCCCATGGATAGTCCATGCTGCTTCTTGCTGTGGTACCAACCTGGGGGTGTGGTTATCCTTGACAATTACTGATAGCCAGACTCCTACTGTAGTTTATTCCATGTTTTGGGGCTGTAGAGCATGGTATAAGGCATAACCTGGTAGTATTTGGGTGCTCTTTTGGGTCATGACCCAGGTTTCTGTTACAGAACAGATATTAACATTCTCCATGCTGAGGTGGGTTTGGTCTGCATGCACCTTGCAGTTTAGACTTCTGGCATTGGGTAGCATTACGTCCAGGTTGTTATCCCTTGTGTTACCTATGGTGGTGGGTTTGTGTTTCCAGGCTTACCTATTCAAGGCACAGTGGGGGTGACAACAGCCTTTGCCAGTATCCACACAGCCAGGTGTGCTGGGTGCGTGCCATCCCTAGCAGGTGGAGCATCGTGTCTTGCTCGGCATGTCATCCCAGGCTGTCAGCTATTTGTTCCCCTTTGCTAACAGCAATACTTCAGCCAATTATTGTACTTGATCTTGTTGTCTTCATAGTGTGGCATCATGCTTGGTGAGGATGAGATGTTAGGCAGGATCTTCATGTTTGCATATACTAGATGGTGTTACATTGCTCAACACATGGCAATCATGCCTCAGGTGGTGCTGCAGGGCTGCCTATGTTGGATGCACATACTACACTCCCTGTACGTGTTTGAAAGCAGGTTGTGTCATGTTAGGCGTCCCTGTTACTATATCAATGAGTCAGAGAGGGGTATCATTCCCAGGGTTCCTACTGAGCCAGTGTATGTGCTATGCGTTGCCTCTTTGCCAAGGCCAGGGCATACTGGGCACACCTCCTTCTGCCTACTGGGGCAGGCTCAGGTTGTTCCTCCTCCGAGTCACGCTCTGCCTGTGATGGCCTTGACAATGGTGGGGGGCTGTTTGTCCCGGCCCTATGCTGATCCTGCTGCAGCTGTTTTTGCAGAATCATATTATGTAGCATAGCACATACCATGACAATTTGGGTACATGTAGTTGGTGAGTACTGCAAGGCTCCATCAGATGTGTCCAGGCACCGGAACTGTGACTTGAGCAGCACAAACACACATTCTATTACATTTCGTGTTTGTGTGTGTACCTCATTATGGCGTTCTTGTTCAAGTGTGTGTGCGTTTCTGATGGGTGTCATCAGCCACAGCTCCAGTGCATATCCAGCATCCCCCAGTAAGTGACCATGTGGGATGTCCCCATTGGCAAATGTCTGGTACAGCTGCGTCAAATGCCAGAAATGGGAATCATGGTAGCTTCCAGGGCAGCCAGCACACACATTCATTATTATGCCCTGGGCATCACACACGACCTGGCAGTTGATGGAGGGGAAGCCCTTGCGGTTAATGTAGGCCCTACCCCGCTCACTGGCCAGTGCTTTGATGCATATATGCGTGCAGTCTATTGCACCCACTACCTCATGGTATTCCGCTATTTGCTGGAAGAGATGCATATTGCTGGCCAATACCTTACGGGAATTGGGGAAATATACATGCTCACCGACATGTGCTGACATGGCATCCAGGAACTGGTGCAGTACCTTTGAAGCTGATGCCTGTGATATCCCCATCATATCACTAGTTGGTCTCTGGACGGTACCTGTTGCTAGTATTCTTAGGCCGATACATACCTTGGTTTCCACTGGGATGGGTTCCCCTCTGTTGGTTCTGTGTGTGAGGCGTGGCCTGCACAGCTCAACGATTTGCTGCAGGAGGTCTCTGCCCACTCTATAGCGCTCCACTATCTCCAGCTTATGTGACCCCTGGTAGATGACCCTGGGCTTGTACACTCTTCTCTGTCTCCTCACTGTGAGTTGTCTGGCAGCATTTGCATTGTCACCACCCTCAGCAAGTCTCCTATGTCTCCATATAACAGCTATGGCAGCCCCTAGCATGTTTGATCTGAGTGCAGCTTTTTCAGTTTTCACTTCTAATAGCTTACTCCTGTCTTGCAGTGTCTCTTGAGAGAAACATATTGCAATGCTGTTTGTAGTGTTTTAAGTGCTGGGTTGGGCTAGTATTTTGCCTGTGTAATTGCCTGCTTCTAATTGTTTTCACCTGCTAGATCTACCAGTATTCCCTGCTAGCTTCCTACTATTTCTTCTGCTTCCTTTTTCCTCTCTGTTTCCTCAGGGGGGAGCAGCGCACATACCAGTGAAAACACACTCACAGTGGCTACCACGCGTGCACACATGCTTACACGGACTAGAATCTGCTTATTCAGGTTAAGACGTGTGCACACCAGCGCAAACAGGTTTATAGATCTTTACACAGGCTCCTACATGCTTACTCTGCCTTAAACGCCCGTACTCTGTCTTACTCATGCCTCCCAGCATGCACACATGCGCCTGCACGCACAGCAAGAAACTTTGGTCTTAGCCACAGTGTACACCTTCCATTTCTTGACTTTCCCATGATTATCTCTTGACACTCCTCTTTCTATGCTGTGTGACTGACATCTGTCACATACCCCTTTGCTCCAATGAGCTTAATTTCTTTCTAACATTCCCCCCCTGTGATGTCACCTATCTCCTACTCTGTTACTCCCCCTTATCTAACTCTTACACTACACGGAATGTGCTCATTTGCTATGTGACAGTGCGATTCACTATCCTACCACTCATTTACATAGGATTGCCTACTAATGCTTAGTTACGTGTCTTACACTCAGCTTCCCCCCTTAGCAACCACTAAATGGTGGCCATGTTGTTTTCGGTCTGCTAGTCCCTGCATTGTAAATCCATGCATTGCATAAAACCCACATTTGTGGGTTTCAAACCTTTATTTTTATGTCTTATATAGTGCAGCCTATTTGCGCGGGGCTGCGCTGCGTTTAAACCTCGCCGATCGCCGGAAAAAAATATATATTTTATTTCATGTTTGCATCGGGTTACCATGCCAATGGCCACATATTTGGCCATTGGCATGCTGCCTGATACATATGCACACTTTATTTGGAGCTGACATGGCTCCATTGTGTTATTTGCAGAAACGTACTCAGTTGTCAACTGAGTACATTTCTGCACCTAACACGACTCTTACACAGGCTGGTTTCAGCTTCGTGGATTGCTAATCTACCTCATTTGCATGCCTTTCGGCTGCAAGTGAGTTAATTAGCATATCCACACCCTGCCCGTGTAAGAGACGTTTTAGCTGGTCTCTTACACAGTATTTCGGGCTGTTCCTGGATCGCTATGGCTGCATGGAGTCTTACACGACTCTTAGACTCCGTGCAAGCCATCGTGAATCCTGCCCAATGTTTTTCACAAATCTGTTGTATTAATGAACACAAATTTTTATTTGAGGCTTCTGACAGTTTTTCTTGTGGAAGTATTTTTCTTTCCTCTAATTTATCTTTTAATCTTTTTGTGTATATTGTACCTGGAAATTCTGGGCTTTTTGCATAATAGAAATAATACATAATTTCTTTCTTATCTTCAATAATCCACTCTATCATCTTTATGGCTCTTCTTTGGCCTATCAGTTTTTGTGACTTTATTGCTGGGCCTGGCCTAGCCCCATTGTAGTAATGGTTCTGTATTTTGAAGATTCTACACTGTCATTTGTTCCAGTCATGGCATCAGTGCACCTACCAGGATTGGGCACTTTTTTATTCTTGGTCTTGTGCACCCAACTATATATTTTTTTTATTTTTGACCTACTTCTGTCCATGATATATGCTATATAAAATACAATCTATATATCAGTGTCATCTTGGTGAGATTATGTGAAAAACAGGGTCCACCTCATGAAAGTACTCACAAAGACTTGAGGATGACTTCAATTTCAGCAATATTACTCTCCTTTGCTTGCTGACTTATTATCTCTACATTCTGACCCTCATTTGTGTGTTGCACCAGGTGTTTAGGTAGATGATATAATTCTGTAATTGTGTGGTCCTATTGCTGCCCCACATAAAAATGAAAATGTTCTCCCCACTTCCCCTCTAAAAACATTACATGGATATTTTTCAGTCTGTGACAGTCTTATTGGAAGCATTAAGTTAAGCAGTTGTGGGCAGAGTATGGACTAAAAAAAACATGTTTTATTTAAATATTATATATAAAGTTGTATTCAGTAGAGTACAAACAGTATGCATCATTACATCTGTGTTTTGCAAAGTTGCAGATGTAAAAGGTGAAATCATGGGGATGGTGGAGTCATGTAGCAGTTTAAAACACTTATCCACAGTATAAGTTGATTGAGCACATGCTCACATAACTGTAAACACCTCCACTCACACACAAGTTGTCTGTATTGAGCAATAAGCCTCCTGCCTACCTAATTACACAATTTAGAAAGCACTTTGTCAATCATGATGAGAGAAGTCTGACTCTTACGATAGACAGTGCATTTTTTTCAGGATGACTTCATCAGAGTGATTCATAGAGAATGTTTCCATAAAAAGTGGGATAAGGGAGCTGTGTGCACACTTAAATGCATATGCATTCTCTGCAGGGGAACTGGATATAGCAATGAGCATTATACAAACACATAAATACACACACACACACACACACACACACACACACACACACACACACACACACACACACACACACACACACGATCTTGGGAAGTGACCCTCCTGCCTATGCAGTTAGCACTATATTATTCACAAGCATCACAGAAGAAGCCTGAATGTCTCAGTAAAAATTGAGATAGGGGAGCTTTGTAAACAGTTAAATGTAATATTTTCAGGAGAAGTGGATATAGTCTCTCACACATATTTGAGATTTTGTGGTTTGAATCTGCTACCTATGTAGTTATGGAATTTAGAGAGCAATGTATTAGTCACAAGCGCAACAGAAGGTCTGACTCTTAAGGGTAGGCAATATACTTTTGTCAGGATGACCACATCAGTGTGTTTTATAGAGGATATTACATCCAAATGTGGGATCAGGGTGACGTGTGAACAGTTAAATATATTCTTCTCAGGGGAAGTAGATACAGCATCAATTGTTACACACAGTCGCATACATACAAGTCTTCCATGTTGGCCATTGAACCTCCTACCTATCAAGTTACACAGTCTTGAAAGCATTGTATTAGTTATAAGTGCCACAGTAGAAATGTCATGTTAATGTTGTGAAATAGGACATTTGACATTCTTTAAAAATCCACTGCTTGGAGCAGATGGTCCTGAGCATCACAGGTTGTACGACAAATGCATGTGTGTGCATAGAACAACGTAACATCACTATGATTGTCACATGTAATTATATAATTGTCTTCTAACATTTAGATAATGTCCTTCATATACATTGCATTACTGTGAAGGACACTGACATGTTTCACATTATGGGATGACATAGACATTTGTTGTTATACACCACTGAATTATCAAATTTTCCTGCAACATCAAGTTAGGATAATTGCTCCCTTGCAATGTCTCATACTTGCACTATGTGCATTGCCATGAGAAACATGCAAATCATACATAGTAGAGTGCACTACAGAACAAAAGTGATAGATTATGTGAGAATAGTTTAACCTAACATATAACACAGTTGCAGTTGTAAATACTGTATAGTAGATTTAACCTAACATATAATACAGTTGCAGTTGTAAACACTGTATAGTAGACATACATTAAATGACTGAATCAATTGAGAAAACATTCTGAAATAAAGACTGCCTGTTGGCAAATGCAATAGAGACATACAAACATTGCATCCTAAAACAAGAATGTTTTTTCACTCTGAGCATAATGCTGCCAAGCTGAATTGCATTGCTGATAGCAAAGTGTTAGCATATGTGTAATAATATCATGAAGTTTTAAACTTAGAATGGGAATAAGCTATGGTTGTTTAAGTTACCTGTGCTGACCTTTGTACAAAGATCTGTATAAGATAAGGCTTCACAATAAGTAGCAGGCATATTAATATAGCAGCAAAAAAAGTATATGTTAAGTAAAGGTGTAGCCAACATTTACATCCACAGGAGTCAGACAATGCATCCTGAGAAACATTTTTTCTTCTTTCTGTATTCGAACATTTACAGCATACCAAGGAAAAACTTATACCTGTGTATTATCTAAGCACACAAAGTTGCAAGTCATAATTCTGATAGGTACTATTTGACAGCAGATTTCAGCAAATATGAATGCACATACTCATTTTCATTACCCTATTAACCACTATAATCTGTACATGTAACTCTTCAGCTTGTTGAAAAGTGCATTCTTCTTCTTCTTTAGCTTTTCCCAGTTAGGGGTCGCCACAACAGATCACCTTTCTACTCATGACTGGCAGTGGAGTTTTACGGTGTCGAGTTGCCAGCCCGGCACCCAACCTTCCACACAAGGCACACACGCACTCATGCGTAGGGCCAATTTAGAGTGTCCAATCCACCTACAGCATGCCTTTGGGATGTGGAAGGAAACCAGAGCACCCTTGTTGAAAAGTGCATTACACTGACTAAACACAGTTTAGCACACCGATGTGAAGTGTGACAGAGAGAAGTGGACGAATGCAATAAAATTGCAAGATATTCCAATAAGCTTTCTCCTTTCATTTAACTTTAGTTGCAGTTGTTGCCTAGCACCAGACATTGTACAAATGCACAGGTTGAAGATTAATGAGAGAGAAGGCAGAAGGTATATTGACAGGGTGAGACAGAGGCAGGGACAAAGTAGATTATGACAGAAGGAGGATAATGGTGGCTCACAACAATATGTAGCCAATAGGTACACATTAAATAGTGTACCTATTAATTTAATTAATTATTATTTATTTAATTAATGTTATAAACTAACATTATGTTAATGGCTGGGTTAGAACCTTTGAAATTATTCAAAAGTTTTTCTACACATGGGAACATTAACTCATCATGCCACAATGGAATTACAACTTCACATTATAAAAATAACACAACTGAAGCACAGTGACAACTTACTGAAACAGAAGGGATGAACAGAGACAGAAAAACAAATGCAGATATGAATAGCAACAATATGTTTTGTGTGACACATACAAACATCTTTTATGATGTTTTAGTGTTTCCTAGTAAATCATTACTTTATTATGCTCTATAAAATAAAGTGCTTGCTACTGGTACAAATAAGGGTTAGGAGACTGCAATAAACATGGATTCTTAACCATAATAAATTTGGCTTAATAAGTGTCCCTGTTGGGGCTGCAATGTTTTTTAAAAATGATGCTTTGCTGCACTATTCCAATGTGATATTAAGGAAATGTTTTATATGGAGAGGAATACGGACATCTGCAGTTAAATATATGATAGGAATAAGAAATGTCATAAATTAATAAATTTGCCTGCAGCTGTATTCAAAGCCATGACACTATGCAAAAAAATCAGACTACATACAAGCTAATAATCTCAAAACACCACTCACAAACTCCTCTGTTAATACATTCAGCAGCCTAAGAACTGCTACATGGACCTCCCCACAGTATTGTTTTACCCTGTATTCCCATAATTCAGTGGATTTAAGCACATTTGCATGAATGTAACCCTACCACTGCTGATTAAATGCATATCTTCATCTTTTGCAGTAAGAAGATAAGCAGCATTCACTGTCACTTAGCATTGTCTATGCTATGCCAAACTCCAAGCAAGTGCCGAGGGCATAAAGTGAAGGCTTTATCATTG
Source organism: Protopterus annectens (assembly GCF_019279795.1). Classification (NCBI taxonomy): domain Eukaryota; kingdom Metazoa; phylum Chordata; order Ceratodontiformes; family Protopteridae; genus Protopterus; species Protopterus annectens. The sequence goes on from NC_056728.1 coordinate 1,598,237,480, forward strand.
GACATTTCTGGCCATGTGGGCTGTGCATGTACCTATTTTTTGACAATACTAAATATCTAAAAAAATGGGTGGACAGAGCAGTGATAAAAACTGAGTTGGCAAGTAGAGGGTAGGACATATGGGAAGAATGCAGGAATTTACAGGATGGTGTGGGTGAACACTATATCTATTTGTCTCTTCACAGCATAAAAGTACAATTGTACAAAGAGAAAACAGAATGTGGTGCAGGCAAATGGTTCCTTAAAATGATAAAAGCTAATGCACTGAAAAATATAGTAGAACCAAACCACAGCCAGTATCCAGGAAATAGAAACTTTTAATGGTGAGCGCTTTCGTGATAAGTTTTGCCGCTTCATCAGACAACACAACATCTCTTTACTTTGGTTTTTAAAATATATTCCAACCAATAAAAACTCTATGTAGTTAACAATCAATTAAAAGCATTAACAAGACAATTAAAATTTAAAACCATAGATACAAATTGTCATCTTACTAAGTTCCTTGCCTGTAAAACTGGCTTTATGGAAGCCTTATCATTGAGCCCCTTCCCCATTGTAGCTCTCATCCTAATTATCCATTCTAATTGTTACTTCTGTCCTATTGGTAACATCCCCTCTCCTTTCATTATTTCTGTTTTTATAGCCATAAATCTAAATGTATGTGCACTGTCATACTTGGCCACATGTTTAGCCAAAGCATTATCTGTCCCCCTGTGTATATCATAAATGTGTTCTCTCATCCTTTGCTTTAACATACGGTTGGTTTTACCTATATAGTGTGAGGAACATACTATACAGTGTGCATAATAAACAAGATTGCTAGTGTTACAGTCAGCAAGTACTCTAAACTCTATTGTCTTCCCTGTATCAGGATGAGCAAAAGTGCTACTGCAATTGATATACTGAAAAAAATTACAGTTGGAACAGGGAAAAGTGCCTCTGTTCCTATTATAGGAACTATCTGATAAGTTCCTGGGGTGACAAGTACTGTCTTGTCCATGCTTTTAATTGATTGCTAACTACCTAGGAATTTTTATTGGTTGGAATATATTTTAAATACCAAAGTAAAGAGATGTTGTTTTGTCTGATGAAGCGGCAAAACTTGTTGCGAAAGAGCTCACTATTAAAAATGTCTTTTTTCTGGATACTGGCTGTGGTTTGGTTCTGCTGTATTGTTCAGTACAATTGTACTACCAACTGCATTACTTTACAGATTCAGCATACCAATGATGAGTGCCAACAACAGAATTATGTTGCATACCAAATTGGACCAAATCAATCATGTTAAGATGACACATAGGTGAAGTGAGGAGCTATGTATGGGGCAGTATTTATTTATTTATTTATTTATATATTTATTTTTTGAGAGTAGTGCCGATTTTTGGTGGAAGAGAGAGGACTGTTGGAAAAGGTGCTTAAGAATGACAGGATCAGCTAGGTAGAGTAGGTTGGGAAGCATGCATTGACATACAAAACAGACAGACATGGTGATAAAGCCAAAAGGTTGGACAACACCACGATTGGGGTTAGGAAGGGGACATTAAAGGTGCACCCACATCCAGATTGAGAACATGGAAAAATTGAATCCTTACCCTCAGAACTGTCATCACCGTCTCCTGCAGCAGCTCGCTGGGTCAGTGCAGGATGTGGTGTCATCTTTTCAATGTGACTTAGAACCTTTTCAATCCTGCCAATATGTGCACCAAGTCCTGTCTCCATTATATCCTCCACCAGACCTGTCAGTTCCTGCTGACTGACAAAATCACCACCTCCAATACTACTGCTCTGGGAGGGTACCATTGCACCAGCAGCCAGGGCAGAGCTACCTGATGCACTGGGAGGAGGTAGGGTTGTGGAGGCAGCACTGACAGGTTGTGACCCTGCAGTGCTCTGAGTCCTGTGCTGCCATCTGTAGAGGTATGGAGGGCTGAGCCACAGTGATTGGTGTACCTCTTTGTGATGTTGATCATTAAATTTTTAGCGACTGTTAATTTATAGACACACACACACACACGCACACACACACACACACACACACACACACACACAAATAAATAAAGTAAGAAAAAGGGTTGGAAAATACCAACAAACGAGTTAAAAATGTTAAAATCACACCAGTTCACAGAAACTCTGTCAAAAAGGCTCAAAAATAAACTACAGTAAATACATGTAAATAAAACTGAATAAGAACACATGAAAGACTTTAAACTTTCTTAAGTATGTTTGTTTTAATATCTTAAAAACATCATCAAAATCTATTCACTGCTATGATACAAGAAACAGCAACCTTTATTTTTCTAGTATGGATAGGAAATATGCATTCTAATTTAATAATTGCAATTACCAAAATTTAATTCTTGCTGGCATATAATCGCTGTTAATATTTTATAAATACTTATCCATTACTAACAAGTGATTGCTGTTTTGGGATACTGAACCCAGTTAAGCTGGTGTTTTTGTTGCCTAATGCAAGAAACAACAGTTGCTGGAGAAGGCATGTATGCTTGAGATGAAAGTTGAGGTATGCCTGTTGATGATGCTAGTTCTTGCATGAATGAAATAAAAGTTTAGGCTTGAATTGTGACCTGAGTCATACTTAACCCTGTGCCTCTCTGATGTGAGTTAATCTCTCCTGATGAACCTCACAGTTTGCAGCTATCTCCTCTGCAGCTGCACAATATAAAAAGAAAATAAATCTGTATGAAGGCATAATGAGTACCTGTGTTGGCTGGCTAGATCAGTATATTTACATAACTAGGTGGTGCTTGCAGTCCTTAATTCAACCTGCTTTTGGCTTAGGACGTCCTGTTTGCACTTCTTAAGGTCACTATAGAGGTGGCAACATTGTTCCTCAGTGCATGGAATGCCTATTGCATTGGAGGAAGACTTGACTAGGCTATTCTAAGCCTCAGCCTTTTACTGGGACAAAATATAACCCTGTTTCTGCAGCCTACAGCTATAGCGCTTCACAAGGAGTGACAAAAATATCCTGGACTCCTCAACACAATGCTTTATACTGTAAACTTAGCACCATTATCTCCGTCACCAGCCATATCTGCAAAAGTCAGGCTAACAAACTATATCTGAACTCATGCACAATGCATATCACATGTGTTACCGGTATTTTTCCAAAACATATATCCTTGCCAACTGCATTTGTGCAATTGAAAGCATATGGATTCTTTGGCAGACACATTTGAACTACTTACATCACACAGAGGTAGGGTTGTGAACTACAGCACAGCATGGAGCTTTGCCATGTGTGATGCTCAGCCTATTGACACATTTTCCAGTGTTCAATAATTGAATGCTTAATGGCACGGATTTTAATCAGTGCAGTTTGAAAGAAGAAAGAGGATGAATTGTGACATATTGTGATTCTGCGACTTATACAATTTTAAAATATTATTGTACAAGCTGGGAATCAAACCTGTGGAATAAAGAATTCAAAACTGAAACCTTATTAACAGACACTGGGATAGGAAAACTACCTTTTCGGCATGAAAATTAGACATTCAAATTTCAGAATGAATGGAGATACACTTCAGAGGACTAAATGTGTGTGTGGTTTTAATTAGTTCTGTGAATGCTTTTCTATGTAAAAGTCAGTATTTCTGTTTGTAAATATTTTTCACATAGATGCAGTTGAATGTGTTGATTAATACAGGTTGGTTTATGCTGCATACATATTTCACACGACAAAACTGTTAAAACACATTGTGATATGTGATGAGTCATGATAATTATGACAAAATTATTGTGTAAATCATACATATGCAAGGGAATTTTATATTAAATATCATCATTGTCATGTACGGGAAATTGGGCACAAATCAGCTTGAGGTTGTAGCTGAAACATTAATGATATATGGTAAATAGGAAAGTTTAATTATGCAAAGATTACTGATAAATTGCTGCAAGAAACAGTTTAACATTATCATTGCTCTTTAGTGTTATAGTCATAATCAAAATGTTGTAAGAAATGGGCTTCTTACAACCTTTTGTAAAAGTATCTTATAGTGGGATTTAAAGAATTAATTAGTTGTGCTCTTTATCTAAAGTCAAATGGACTTACACCTTGTGCCACAGAGATAGATATGTGATAGGTGGAATTTCTTCCCTTAGTACTACCCAGATTGCTGAGGAAAGTACACTGTTGCCAGTTGTGTTTGCTCTATCTAAGGCAGGCTAAACTTTCACACTCTTCCTTATGTAAAGAACTATGTGTGTGCATTGCCAAGCAGACATCAAATGCAAATTAAAGAAAAAAAAAATAAAATAAAATATTGCATATTTGGAATAATTGTAATGGGAACTCTAGAGAGGATTCAAACAATGCTTCATGTACCTTATTTCTCTCAATTTGCATGATGTACACATTATGCAATAGAGATAGATATGTGACAGGTGAAATTTTTCCTCTCAATGCTGTCCAGATTGCTGATGAAAGCACACTGATGTCAGGAGTGGTTGCACTACCTAAGCAGTCTAAACTTTTTTGCATTTTTCGTTAGGTGGAGAATTATGTTTGCACACTGCCAAGCAGGGAGCAAATTCAAATTAAAATGACAAAAAAAAAAAAAAAAGAAAAGAAAAATAAAATATTATATATTGTGAATAACTGCAATATGATCTCGAAAGAAAATTTGAACAATGCTTCATGTGCCTTATTTCTTTCAATTCACTTCAGTTGCCCCTTGTACCACAGACTATGACATCTATGAGGTCTGTTCTGTGAAGTAGTTTGCTCTGCATAAGGCAGGCTAAATGAAATTCTTCACCTTTTTCCTTAGACAGTGAACCATGTTTGTGCACTTTTGAGCTGAGACCAAATGAAAAAGACATTAGAAAATATATAATAGGTAAAAAAAAATGCAGAAAGTAAATGAAATGCAACACATGGGTATTTGTACCAATAACCAGATAAAAAAGTGAATTCAAGTGAAACATTCATCCTTCTCACATCTCCTTGTAACATCAAATATATACTTTGTGGAAAACATCAGACGTGTGGATATTGATAAATAATGTGAAAATAGACAGACAAAATATCAACTGGCATCACAAAGTGTGATTAAATATATATTCAGATCTCCCTCTGTAAAATTATCATTTAAGTGGATTTGCAACATGCATCACATGTCCTTTTTCTTTAAGCTCACTGCAATTATATCGTGTGCCACAGAGAAAGTTACTTTTGAGGTGTATTTTCTACCCTAACTACTATCCAGAGTGCTAAAAACCATGCAATACCACTAGGCTGGTTTGTGGTTCATAAGGCAGAATGAACTACATTTTTCACTTTTTTCCTTCAACCATGAAAGTGAATTTTGTGCTACCAAGTGGTACATAATTTAAGAAGGCAATATTTATCAGAAGCATTCAAACAGCATTTTGGGAATAGCAACCTGAAGACACATGAAATGAATCACACTGTATATATATATATATATATATATATATATATATATAGAGAGAGAGAGAGAGAGAGAGCAATGAGCACAGCTAGTACTGCATTACAGTGATATAGTCAGCTGTCACAGATCTCATTGTGACATCAGAACTGTCATATATGTATCAGGTCTTTAGTTGATGCCATGTGAACGGAGAAGGGCACAGGGAACAGCAGAAATACTTTTATTATTCGCACAGCAAACACAATTAATATTTACATCATTTCAAATAACTTATCTGTTACTTTTATTCAATAATGACCTAACTGGAGTATCCTACATCAACACGTTCATACAACATATGTATCAAGATTTAGTATGACCTCCCTCAGTAAAATGACATGGGAACACTTTTCTATCCCCGTATCACATGTACTGTTTCTGTAAGCTTAATATTTTTACACATTATGTCACAGAGACAGGAGTGTGACAACTTGAATTTCTTCACTCAGTACTATTCAGACTGCTGAGGAAAGCACAAAAATGTCAGTCTTCATTGTGTTGTAGATGGCAGTCCAACTAAAATGTATCAGTTTTCATCCTGGACAGTGAAATGCAGTTAAGTGCTATTGACCACTGCTTGTTAAGAGAGGGCAATGCCAAACAGTGAAAATTGTACTGGGGAAATTAAAAAAAAAAGATAGACAAAATACATAAAATGTTCATTTCACATGTTTAATCAAATTTTTTTATCTTGCAATAGGAACCTGTATGAATTTGAACCCTCAAACAAGGGTATTGAGAACAATCATTTAAGGATATTTCTGATAGTGACAAAGATAAAGACATATATTAGCAAGGAGAAACAAAGTTTAGATGCAATGACAATGCAGCATTGTATCAAGTCACATTGAAAGGATAACAGAAACAAGCAACGAAAGTTGCCCTCTCATTTGACAGTAAATATTTAGATGATTGGGATATTGTAAATAGTTAGGATGCCCATGTACTCACATGATATTAAAGTAAGACTGCAAGCACTGCAGGTGTACCCCTTTCTTTCTGTATGATGCCTCATTCTCTTATCTATGCTTTCTTAATAGCAAGTCCATCTCTGTTTTATTGCTACAAGTTATCTTTACCAGTGCTTAAAGCCAGAATTTTGATGTTAGGACTGTTGAACTCCTAATACACACAATGTACTTTCATACTCTTTGGTAAGTCTCTTCTTCATGACACACCCTCAGTAGGTGTATATCAATTAGGGGAGACTTTGAAAGCTGATTGTTCCTGCAGTCAGAATAATCATAGACGCATGCAAGCCATTAACAGAGAACATGTCTCAGTGCTCATCCTTGCATAGCTAGGGCATGGGTATGTAATTGTATAGGTCTTCACACCATGTTTACATTCCCTAAACATAGTGCAGATTGTGGTATTTAGGAGTGCTAATGATTTAACATCTCATTTGCATATTCAGAGTGCTTACAGAGCTGACTGGACTATATAAAATGTAACAGAGTAGGTTGCTAATACCATTATATCATACTGGGGAGATTGATTTGATCCAGAAAGTTCAGTGCTGTAAAAAAAAACATTATTGAGAAGTATCTATTTTCTACATTGCTGTATCATCAAGATATGTTGCTATTTCTTACATAACACTTTTAGTTTAACATTAAAATGTGAATTGCACTGATCACTGAAAAAAAACATTTTTTTATCTTAAATATTTTTCTTTTATCACTTTCTTTAGATGTAGCCATGTCTGCATGACAGAAACTATGCTACAGAATGCTACACAACCTTTTTTAAGTTTGCATTTCATTTGATGTTTACACATTTGTTGCAGATGATTGTTTTCTAACTTTGTTGGAAGTCTAGATTTTTTACTTTTGTTAGCAGGAAAAAAATCTGTTCTGTCTGTGGTTTTCTGTCTGACTGACCTCCACAGCAGTGGAAATTGCAGTTATAATAGTTTTATCTTACATTTCTACTGTTACATTTTTTCCTATTGTTAATGCTGCAATATATTACTTAATTAAACCTGTGCTATCTCAATTAGAGAAGTGTTATAGATCAGTAGCAATATTTGAAATATCTCTTTGGGGGATGTCCTAATTTGTGTATAGTCATAGGAAGCAATAAACTTTTAAATTGTTTGTATGGATGTTGGACGCATGCAGTCATACATAATTGAGCTAACAGCCATCATGTTTGTGTTTTATCTATGTAATTACGTTTGTTTTCTGTTTCATCTCATACAGGGATATGGACCCAAGAAAAAATCTGAACTCTGCAAGCCACCATATAGTGATGCAGAAAATGAGGTTGTTATCCAGGCCTTACATCGCCATTTAGGTTTTCTGTTAGAAAGAAGTAAAGGTGACCAATCTGCCTGAGGATATGGTAGCAGGTGATTGTTAACATTAATGCTGTCAGAGGGCATGGGAGAACCTAACCGCAGATACAACACCTGGCAAGTAACATGATAATCTCTGCCCCAACCATTGCCAGGAGCAGGTGGTTATGGGTACAACCAGTACTAACTGAAAGAGAGGAGTTAGTATCCACTGTCAAAGATCCAGATAGCTCAGTATAGGGCTCCCACAGAATCCTTGACTTTGGGGCAGATGTGGGTGACAGACCGAGGGTGTCACAAGCAGTCCTTCCAGGGTGCAAAATACATGTGCCATTGTTATATCTTTATAGGTGTATATTTAGATGTCAGATATATCTATCTGTGTGTGTGTGTGTGTGTGTGTGTGTGTGTGTGTGTGTGTGTGTGTGTGTGTGTGTGTGTGTGTGTGTGTGTGTGTGTGTGTGTGTGTATATATATATATATATATATATATATATATATATATATATATATATATATATATATATATATATATATATATATATTATTTATTTTACATTTGTTGACCAGGCTAGTTTAACTGGATATATGTCCATTTTCAGTAGAGGCCCAGGGAGATAAGCTCTGAGGAAACAAACAAAATCACATATACAAAAATTAATGTATACAATGAACACTGCATGTGCAGTACAGAGAATAATCAAAGAGGTCATTCGTTCATAACATAGTGCAAAATATACAGATACAATTAGTACAATACAAAATGTACCCCGGGATTCATGAACGTTGCACCAGGTGGACGCATAGCGTAGGCGTTACAATGCCAAATATGGCCGGCGAGCGATTCAGGTACGATCCAATCCCACGTGCACTACCGGCGTGCGCCTGATCTGCGCCGCCCCCGGCATAGGTATGCTAAACACCCCATGTGCAGTGTTGCACCATGCAAATGAAGGCATATAGCGATCCACGGCGGCAGGCGTAGCATAAGGGCACGGCAATGTAAACCAAAAAAAAACGGTTTACATTTACCCAAACATAACATAGGGGTAACGGAAGGCTGTCAACGTCAGGTATCACACAGTTGCCATATGCCAATGGCGAAAGACACAGAGAATGTCAAAAGAAAACATGCACAACATGTAAATAATAACATAAATGGTATGTCCACAGAAACTCACAGCAGAACCCCAGAACATGTCCGCGGAAGGTGCTAAACAATGAAATAATATGACAATGTCATAAAACAGCAGTGTAATACACATCAGCTTCACAGCCACAATACACCATGGTATGCAAGGAAAGCCACATCCACGGTGCAAGGGTTGCCAAGGAGTCGCGGCAGTGTTCGTGGTAACTATGAATTAGTAGTCAATGCCATGCAAATGAGGCAGATAATACTGAATCGCAAAACCCCCGCAGGCATAAGGCTGTACCAAACGGCACAGCGGTAATACACCGAGGAGTGGCTCCGAGGGAATACATGTCACGTGCAGAGGGGTGTGCCACTGTAGGAGGAAGCATATTGGAGCCCAGCAAACCTGGGCTGTACATTGCACAGCACAGCTGCAGGACCGGCGTGTGTGGAAATAGTTGAGCTGAGAGCACACAATGCGCAGAGGTGCATGTGCACGAGGATGACTACGTTCCTTAACCCAGTCATGTAACGCCGCCCGCAAACAACATCGGATACAGGAAGGTGATGTTGAGAATATGAGGAAATGCGAAGCAGTGTAATCGGAGTAGTAATGAGCAATCAACAGTAATCAACCCACGAAGGCCAATTGGCAGCAGCTGACAACTCTGTATGCAGAAACCTGCAAAATGGAATAGGGGAGGTATATGAATGCAAAGAAAGTAGGGGAGGTATCAGATTACAAAGAGTGAAGACCTGACACAGCAGAGCCAAGTAGACAGGCAGCATAACGGCGGCGGCACACAAAACGCACGATATGCCATGTCCCAGAAACTACACATGACAGGGCTCTGCAGGATGCATGCCAGGAAATAGTAGGTGCAACGTGCAGAAACAGTAAGGTAAGGTCAAAATCTAATCCAATGCAGGCAAGAGTAATGCAACACCAAAGGCAACAGCGTTGCAGTGCCAACGGTAAAACACAGAAGATAATCCACAGATACGGCCGCACAGACACACCCTATGACATCACCAGGTGTACAGCACAACAGTATAAAGTGTGAATGCACACAACACACAGACGTGTATTCCCAAATGCCGCACTCTAGGTGTAAACACACGGTGAACTTTTAAAATGTACATGTTGGGTACCGCCGTGGCCGTGATCCATCAGCATGTGTTAGAGACAGAGGGAGTTGTGGAGGAGGGTGCCGACAAGTACCGTAGGCCTCAGAGGAGAAGGAGAGTGTTCAGACCAAGGGTAACCTACCAGGGGCTACAAGACCTGGAGATAGTAGAGCGTTACTGGGTGGATAGGGACACTTTACAGCAAATAGCGGAGCTGTGCCGGCCACGCCTGAGAACAAGAAACAACAGAGGGGAGCCCATCCCAGTGGACACAAAGGTATGTGTAAGCTTGCGAATACTGGCCACAGGTACCTTTCAAAGGCCAACTGGGGATATAATTGGCATCTCACAGGCATCAGCATCCAGGGTACTACACCAGTTTATGGATGCCATGTTACCACAAGCCAATGAGCATATATACTTCCCCAGATCTCAGGAGGAGTTGGCTAGCAATATGCGCCACTTCCACCGTGTGGCACAATACCCGGAGGTACTGGGTGCGATAGACTGTAAGCACATACAAATCAAGTCACCACCTGGGGAGCAGGGTAGACGCTACATAAACCGCAAGAGATTCCCCTCCATCAATTGCCAGGTCGTGTGCAATGCGCAGGGCATTATCATGGATGTGTGCTGGCAGCCCTGGAAGCTACCACAACTCCCATATCTGGCATGCCTCACAGCTGTACCAGGTATTCGCCAGAGGACATCCCACAAGGCCACCTTGTGGGGGATGCTGGCTATGCACTGGAGCCGTGGATGATGACTCCCATCAGAAATGCACACACACACATGCAAGAACGCCATAATGAGGCACACGCACAAACCAGAATAATCATAGAGCATGTGTTTGGGATGCTGAAATCACGGTTCTGGTGCTTGGATACATCCAATGGAGCCCTGCAGTACTCTCCAGGCACATGTGCCCACATATTCATAGTATGTGCCATGCTACATAATATGATCCTGCGGAAGCAGCTGCTGCAGGGACATAATGGTGAAGGTCCACAAAGCCCACCACAACTGCCAAGGCCAGTACAGGCACAGAGGGTTCAGGACCATGAACACACTGTGCCAGCCCCAGTAGGCAGACGGAGGCGTACCCAATATGCCTATGCCCTGGCAAAGAAGGAACGTATAGCACATACTCTGACAGCGTAGGCCCCATGGACTGACACCTCCCTACCTGCACACACAGTGAAATGGACAGCACACAAACATGGCCACCCATAAAGTGTTCCGTATGGGTGGCCCCATGTGTGACTCCAACATAGGCAGCACCCAAACACTGCACACCCAACAGCCAGCGGAGCATGGAACGCCAACACCTGAACCGTATGTGGGTCCTACAGCAGACGGCGTTGCTGTATGCTGCCACGTTCGCCGCAAGGTGTATACATATAGACATGTACATATGTGCATATACAGATATGGAGATAGATATAATTACACACATAGAAATATATGTACACATATACATATAAGTACAACAGGTAAGACAGGGAATCAGAGGGATGTAAGGTGACAGAGAACTAACACGCGATATCTGTACATAGTAAACATAGTGAATGACAACCTGAGCATCCGGGAGGTTTAACAGAACAGGAAACCGCCACCCATGGAAAGGTCAACATACCGAAATGCATAACTGTGAGTCGGGATGATCGCCAGGCCACAGTACAGTAACAGTACATGTGCGGGTAATACTATGATGATATGAGGGGGGAGGTAGACACTGCCGCCGGTGATGCGGGCCACGCAGGTACTGTGTGCAACCGTCCCTGTGACTGCCGCAGTATGTGTATGTGTGCGGTGAGGGTGCTGTGTGTTTAGCTGCGAGTGTAATGTGTGTGCCACTGTAAAATGTGTATGTTGGTGCCATGTGACAGGTGGAGTGGAACAACATGTGTAGGCATACAGTATAGTAACCACAGGCGTATGTACACCAGTACTCCCAAAGTAGTACTGAGAGCCCCTCCCTGGCTAGGCGTGTGGCGACGTATAACGATGCAAAGTGAAAATGTCCCAGAATGTACCACAGGAATATACCCCACATGAAATGGAAAGGACGTATGTACAAATCATGACCGTATGTATGACACTGATATGCTAATTACAAAATGATACATCGGCAAAGTTACACAGCAATAGGTATGTACCGCGGAAATACGCATGTGCTACCCCGGTACTGATCGTGGCCACGTATCAGCCCGTAAACACCGCTGTGTGTTCTACAAGTGTCAAACAAGCAATCGCCACCTGAATAGGTGGCAACCACTAGCAAACAGGCCATCCCAAGTAAAGGACCACAATGACTGTAAATATCCGGGACAGAATGACAAGGGATAGTCGTCACGTACAAACAACCGCAGATATACCACCGATGTGACAGAGGAATACATGCAGGAAGCATACATGCAGGCGATACCAACACCACATGACAACAACACAACCTACACTCCCAGAACAACAGACAAGTAACTGCCAACTCCCCAGGCAGGGATGGAGCACACAGACAAGCATACCGTGTATGTAGAGATGCAAGGCCCACAACCCGTATCCGTCATCTACAACCTCCGATATTCCCCATCGCACATATCAATGGGATACAAGCCGTAATAGCAGCACAAACATACAGGCAGTCAATGACAGCTGCATAACCGCAACATCTCGCGTGGGAAACACTATCAACAGCGGATGCATACTTGCATCTGTTGTTTAAAGGAATACAACAGCTATGTTACACATCCGAATGCAAAACGCCATCAACAGACGCCGTCAGGACAGGGACACCCACATGTCGAACATAATACCATACCCAACACACACAATCCACGGGTAACACCACTGCGAAATGTACCTGACGCCACACATAGTGGCTGCAGTTACACATAACATAACACAATACAGACCATCTCCACGAAGGTAGGGCAAATAGCCAACGCCCAGGTGAGGAATGCAACCATGCCCTAGTTACGATGCGTAATGTATGAATGGAGTAGATGCACAGGTGATATGCGCACAAGTACACACTGAGGAACAGCTATTGGTGTGATGAACCCACATGTTGCAGGTAATGACAGATATAAGGATGACTCCCAGGATATTCAAACCGTATGCTCATACCGAACTACTACTCAAAAACGGATAGAGTGAGAAAACGGAATAGCGATACACTAGCGAAAATGGAAGGCATCACAGACAAGGTATGTAGAACCCAGGATATCTACGGTTGTGTTACGCATGATGTGTATGTGGCTGTACTGTATGTGAATGGTGTTTGTAAGTAAGGATACTTGTCCATAATACAGAGAGTGGTGAAAGGTGGTTATGTAGTGCTATCCTGCTCAGCATACCAACGACTGTGGACACCGTGTGCACAGCAGTGGGACATCATGTACACAGCCGGGATAACACAAGGGCTGCCACAGGGGGGCATAACACAGAACAATGCCACACCACATGCCGATGCTGGCAGTGGATGTCCAACAAGGAAGTGCCATAGCAGGGGATAGGACATGTATGTATACTGTCAAAGCACACATGTGTGTGGGCATATACCGTCGATGTCATACGTAATGTGCACACGACGTGCACGTATGCCTTGCAGTAGGGGATACTATGTCAACTATGTGTAATGTAAAGCTGTCATGGTGGATATGACAGACATCATACACAGTATCACAGGCATATCATGCATAATGGAGTTATGGCCTATTGGTATGTACAATAACAGGATACGTATGGCCTGTACATATGGGACAGAGTAGTAGCATAATAGCCATCCGAAATGGAAGGAACACCAAGTAACCATGGCCAAACGATCTGTAGCAGGTGCAATGTGGGCAACAATGAAGTCCGGCAGGTCCATGTGTAAACACATGTGCAGTGTACACAGTAGTGTCACCTCCCCATGGTAGTGTCCAGTGAACAGCAGAGGTGGGTGTCAACTGCATGTCTACACAGTACTGCTGCTGTGGTGGTACCATGACTACGTGTCACTCAAACAGCAAGGGAGCTATCACATGAACAGTGCCACTGTGTGTACCTGTGGGATGTGCATAGGACCTATGTTCCACAGCATGGTGTGTGTTGTGTCTGTGGAAGTAACAAAGAAGCCCAGCCCATGCAATGTGGCATGTGTGCACATATCCATGAGTGGTCCGTTCACACTGCCCACTGCAATTGCCATGTATGAGTACTACATGCATCAGTAATGCGGAGGACATGGTCCATGTCAGAGCAGAAGACACCCCTGTGTATGTGGTATGCTGATGTGTACAGATGTGTTTCCCGTCTGTCAGCCGCATATGTAAACTGTCTGAGCCTGGTACACATCATGGCATGATAATGCTGTGCCATGTAAAGTCATAGCCGTTGTGGAAGGTACACCATGAATGTGGTATTGTAACCCTGCCCATGTGTAGATGTGTGTATGCCACAGGTACAATGGCTACCTATGTACCAGCATCACACACAGTACAGATAGGTGTGGCCCTGCAGATGTGTACCCATGCCACAGTGGAATACGGCAACCACAGCACCATGTGGGGCATGTGTGTGTACAGCAACCGTGTACAATTTGATATGCATGTACGGGGACAGTATCCATGTGATACTCAGTGGATGAATGTTGCTATGCAAAGGTGATATGCATGCACCATATGTCATGCATCCTGATGCCATGACACCCACATGATGTATCTGCCACACCGACACCCGTACAGTTGTTATCAGTATGAGCTGGTGGAGCTATAATGGTGCCAGGTATGTAGATGTGGGATATCTAGGCATGGACAGTACTCTGTGACAGCATGTTGTGTATGTAAGCAAATAGTGAACATGAGGGGCCCCATGACTGAGGACTGTGTAATGCCACATGTACCTGACATGTAGTAGGTAGCATGATATGCTTGCACCACTGTGTGTCCTGTCCAGAAGTCATATAGCCTAACATCCTGAGACACAGGGTATGATGTGATGCTGGATGTGTACATTGCCAATACCAGAACATGGAATGGTGCTGAAGGGCAACGTGAGGACAATGTCTGATCTGTTGCCCTCTGTACCACACCAACCACCCATGCAATGGTATGACAGGTGGCCAGCATGTGTATGTGGCGTGCTGTGGCACATAGAAGCCCAACAAGGGTGCCAGTAAAGGCATGGAGGTCATCAATGAGTGAGTGAAGCACGTTTGTGAGGATGTGCCCCAGTGCCATACAGAATGGTCCAGTCATGGGTGTACGAATGCAGTCCCACACGTGCAATGCAGTGCCACCCATGTGTAGTGCGATAGATGCGGCAGTGTGACGGTCAAGGTACACAATGTCCAACAACAGGCTAGCAGTGAATTCAGTGGGCTGGTGAGGAGACACATACCAAACAGGTTCGCGGGACATAACAGCTAGGGAGATCGGAAGGTGACATTGGGACAGTGTCTTAGGACATAACGTGTGCATGGCAGTACCATGTATGTATCCACAGGAACACTACGATGTCCATGTATGGATTGCAACCCTGTAGTGAGTGAGAGTGTGTATTGTTGGTAGGTACACCATTGCCTGGCATGTTGCCAACATTATCTCAGTCAGCAATGCCTGGGTGACTGTTGTACGTGACATCGAATGTGGATGTAGCCAAACAACACAGACATACCACCACACTGTCTGATGACCCACACTGCAATGTGCGGCAGTCATGTGTAGGTAGCTAGCCTTGGAGCATGTGATGGACCACGAGGACCCACCATGGCTGTCAAGTGATGCACCCCACACATGTGAATATACCCACCATGCAACAGCCTGCACATGTGCCCATACAGCAGATGTGCATGGAACATGACCACCACCGTGGCGTCTGTGAAAAGGCCAGTACCACCATGGCTCTGTGTGGAATAGCATGGTCCCTACCATTGCGTACATGCTACAGAAGTGCACTATGATATGTGTCAGCATAGTTATGTACACTGTCCATCTGCCGGGGTGCCATGCCATTAACAACCCCTGTCAGCAGACGTCAGTAGTACTGGCTGTAGAACACATGTACCATGTATGCTGCGATGGGTGTGTGTCCAGGGTGTGGCTAGCAGGGCCGTGAAGCATATATGTTCATCTACCAAAGAGAGGATAACCCCAGGTTTAACACACCAGACACATGGAGGTATCGTGCATGCTGAGGGTAGTGTAGGTATGGTATGTGTTGTGTAATGTGTCACCCAGCTAGGTGGAGTGCATGCCCAAGCATGTGTGGGTACATGGGTGTCCATTCTAGGGAAGTGTGGGTTGCTGTCAGCACATGGCAGTAGCAGCTGTCCGAGGTCCAATGTACAGTATGACAACAGAGACAGCATGTAACCTGTGGTGTACAGTGTAAGCTCTGTTGCATGTTACAATGTGTCTAGCGGTCACAAACATGGGTATCTGAACATGGAGCACCTACGATGCATTGTGTTCAGCAAATATCCAGTATGTGTGCAAAACATTGTGTGATGTGGGATCCCCTCACCTGTGTGTGTTGCAGTCCAGGTATGTGCCTGGGAGGTATGATCCGTGTACAATCTGTACTTGCAAGTGTGCTGTGCAGAGCATGGAGGCAGGTCCCAGGCACTGCAGATAAATGTGAGTCGTGCACTAGTGTGTGTGCCTTGCTTGTGTGCAGCACAGTGGAAGGTGCAAGCATTGTCCCACATGACCGCATGCCATGCCTGCCTGTTACAGCCCTGCTGGAGACAGTCATGTGACACCGCCACAGAGGCAGTATAGCATGTGAAGATGTACATGTGTGCTCCACACCCCAGGCAGATGTCCGCAGGTCATGTGTGCCACAGCAGTGTGGTCGACCAGGACTGTCGTAGTGGTCAGATACCACATGCCTGTAAAAGTACAGTATGAGCATAGTCAACAGTTGCAGTGAAAGAGTAGGTCAATGTACAGTGTCCCTGTGTTCAGACCACTGCCTACTGTACACTTGGCTAGACACACACCCAGAGAGTGAATATACCGGTGAGCCATCACATGTCCCAGTACACGTAGCCTGTATAATGCCATCACAGGGTGGTCACAATAACATGTGGTATGACAGACATGTTGTACCAGGTGATGTGTCCTGTGTGCATATGTTGAGTTGCACAGCTGTTCACACGTCCGCAACATATCAGTGCATGATGCCTAGTGTAACATGATGTGTGGAACTGCACTGTGATCCACAACAGGGTCATCTGAGACAGGTGTGTTGTGAATGGTGTAACCCATGGTTCCACGGGATATACACTGGTGCTGTTGGCTGCCATGCTGGGGGCCACCAGTGGTGCCTGCAGTGGTCATACAGACATACTGCACACATTGTTCTGGCAGGAATGTCCATTGTTGTGGATGATGTGTTGCTACGTGAAGGTAGGTGTGTGTTGTGAATGTTACCCATCCAAATGTGACCATCAGGTGCAGTCATGGTTGTCGACAGCATCACACCCAACCACAGCTGTCAGAACCCTGTCCCCAGAATGGGTGTCAGCCGCCCTCGTACTGTGTGACGTATGTGCAGATGGCGGAACACCTCCTACTGGCTGGCTAACAGTGTCATCTAGGAAGGCTATGTGATGGCTGGAATACGCCGTTATAATGTATAATGCTGGTATCTCAATTAAGTACATGGAATCACACACAGTACGCCATGGCTGGCATGTAAACCATATACAACAATGACTGTGTGACAGACACAAACAATGCGGAGCCATGTTGAACATGCACCCATGAGAACACCAAATGAGGTATGTTGCACATATCGATGTACAACTGTCAGCTATGACCATAGCATGGATGCAGTCGCATATCCCCCACAGGCAGTACCACGCCATGTAGGTAGGGGGGCATTGCACGACTACATGTGACAGTTGCTGTACCGCCACATGTACTGCATATCCGTGATGTAGGGGTAGCAGTGGTATGTGACTGTTGGACATGCCTGTACATATTACCATGTCCCACAGGATATGTGTTACGTGTGTACAACACATGTTGTACGGTCATCAAGCTGTGAAGTGTATGGCTGCCAGTGTACCTGTGTGACATGTTCTGCAATGGGTGCAAAGGTACGCAGTAGTGCATTGCATGCCCACATGCCCCACACAGGTGCATAGCCTGAACATACAATACAAAGAGGGTGTTGGATCATAGCAACCCACAAGAGGAGATGGGTACGGGTGGCAACCCACTACCATCTGTTCGGGTAAGGTGTGCATGTCCATGACACATTAGCACCCGAGAAGCTAGCAGTACAGCAGTACAGGGTGGCATGCATATATGTTCACTAATACCCCTGTGTGTCCCACCACTGGCCCGTGGACAGACAGACACCAACACAATGTGCAGAATTGACATGTGCACAGCACATCACCGCTGGCTACTGTAGAACAGGCTTACTGTGTAGACATGTGCACAGAAGGTCTGCGCCAGCCACACTCAAACACGTTGTGTCGAACCCCACCATTACTGTAGCCCATGCCACAGACATATGTTTATGCATCTGTGTATGCGATCTGGGAATGTCCCCGCCTAGCAGTATAGCTGTGTCAGTGTTGCGAACAACATACTGAATGGGCTGTGTGTGTGAGGTGTGCGTCATACGTGTATGGTCCGATGGATGATACCATCAGTGCCCCTGCTATGTGAACATCCCTGTCCCCATACATGGATACCTATGCTGTGCCCAACGCCACGCTCCCTGTGGGAGGGATGGCGCTGTGTGGTGCACCAGCTGGCATGGGGTTGGCAGTAGGCACTGGATGTAGATATATGTGGTACCCATGTCAGGCCAGGCAACCATCCATGTGCACGGGATAGCAGTGTGTGGGCACATACAGCACTGTGTTGAACAATATCGCAGCACATAGCACCTGTCAGGGGTAATGTGTATGCATGGATGTGCGATACCTGCATGCACCATACACACCCCCACCAAGCAGCGTGCAGCCTACCTTGCAGAAGGCCATTGTCCACACCATGATGATAGACATGTGTAATGTCCATATACACATAGCAATGACATATGGAATGGACAGTCACCCTGCCAATATCAGTACCCCCCAGGTGGGACACATCCCAGTGCCATGTATGTGACATACCCTGCCATACCATGCAGCCCTGCCCAGCAAGGCTGCACTTGCTATCACAGTCCTACATGGTGTGATGGACAAATGGCACTTGCACTATCAACCGTCCACAGCAGTAATGTGGCACTGATGCACCCTGTGGTGTCACAGGTGCTGTGTGTTGGTGTGAACAACGTGCATGTGCACATGCTATGCATGACCTTTCCTGCTAATGTCACATGGTTACACAATGTCCCATGTGTATCACATGTGCAATACAGGTGAGCCGTGGCAGGTTGGCCAACACCCGTACAGTGCTGTGTAGATGTACATGGCACAACACATGCATGTACAGGTGTCCATGTGTATGTGTGCAGTGCCACCGCTGACGTTCATAATGGCCGCGTACTTGATGCCTAGTGACATATACACAGCATCCAGGTGAACAGTAGAACTGTTGTCACATTGGGACACGTGCCAACTGGTATGAACACAGGTGCAGGCAGGTACACATGTCCACAGCAGGCTACCATCAACATGGTGTGTGTACAGTGTGATGAGTTGACACACAGATATGATATGAAACCCACTGCTTAATGGTGTGACGGCAACACGCATCGCAGAGATTACTGTGCAGATGTTGTACATGTCATAGCAATGTATGTCCAGCAATATGCCAGTACATCAGTGTAAATGTGACCTGTCACCATCATTATGTCTCACAGATAATGCCACGTTCCCGGCTGCCAGCCTTCAGCCGCCAGGAGGATGACATGATTATACCGTTGCTCCACGACAACTATGAGCTACTATTCAGCCATGTGCCACAACAAGCACAGCAGTGGGATGACGTGTGGCAGGATATGCGCAGGAGGGTGAACAACGTGGGTGGCAACAACCGCACCTACCAGCAGATCCGCCGACACTGCACAGACCTAATACGGCACGCGAAACAGCATGCCGCCGCAATTGCCAGACAACAAGGTGGGACAGGTGGTGGGCCACCAACCCAGCACCCACTCACACACACGGAGGAGCTCCTGGCCAGTCTGGGGACACCCAGGGAACAACATGCAGAAACACTCGCTGCCATCATGGAGGTGGGTGTCTCCCAACCAATGAGCCTGGAGCTGCCTGGTAAGTCAGTCTTGCATGTGTATATGATAACTGACGTAGGTGTGGGTGTCATAGTACACCACATAATGTACCAACACATGCCAGGTATATGGCCACACAAGTTGCATACTACAGTATGCTACGTTGTGTTTGCAGACATGTGCATAACACATGCTACCACACAGGTACATGATGTGACATGCACAGTGCTTACTGTGGCTACAGTAATGGATAATGTGTATACTGTTGTGTCGCCCTATACAGGTACGTCTGGTGTGTCGCACAGCCATGGGTCCGTCGCAGGTGAGACTGTTGCTAGTAATAGGCATGTTACAGTGTATAGATATTCCCCATGTGTCCAGGTATGACATACACACCTGAGTCTGCTCCAGTCACGGTATACAGGTTGCACCACCCGACACACAAGCCACCCATGTACAGTAGATACAACCGTTAGTATACACCGGCATGACACCACATAACCCATCTGTGTGATATGTGCAGTCAGCTATGCATACAATGGTGGAGGTGTTCTACAATGGCTGCATGTGTAGTATGCATCAGAATGCCTTTGCGGTACGCACACAGTACCACATAGTGAGCTGTGATCTGGCCAGCACACAGGTGTTACCAATGTGACCTATGCCCCTGCATTGTGTGCACACGTTGTGACATGGCACATGACATGTCCCATGCACGTGGTGTTCTGTCTGCAACATTGTCACACCATGACATGACCTACACATGACATAGCAGACATCCACAATGTCTGCATAGCCTTCGGGATTGTGACACCTCAGACTAGTATGGGTGTATGTCACATGGGCCACCACAGGGAAGTGTACACGATGCCCATCACACACAATTGTCCATGACCCAGTCAAACATGGCCATGGGTGATACCCACAGGCATGTTGCCGCACAGAACATCTGCAGTGGGTAGTCACCGTTGCACCCTGTCCACACATAGTGCGATCATAGCTGGAGTGGACCCCCTGTACATCTGATGTGGTACACCAGACAAACGAAATGCCTGTCTGCAGCCACTGGAGGTGCCACCAATGTCTACCATATACGTGCTGTGGAACAGCATGACTGTGTTGCAGACATGGCAATGCAATGCGTCCATGTTAGGCATCGCACAGAAACATACCTGTGTCTTGCTGCCATGCAGTGGCACAGTGCCCGTACTCCCCACTGTACAGCTATGTACACAGCTCACACCAACCACACCTGCACAGACATCCTTGTTACACATGCATTCTATCTGTAGCCTGTACACATAACACTGCACTGTGACGTCCAGTTTGATGTGGTGCATGTGGTGGGACACCATTGTCACATGTCCACATGCTATACATGTTGGCGAAGTACATGACAAAGTGACGCCAGCCATGTGTACTGTTAACCCGCCTGTGGCCACACGGCGTATCACGGTGATGCATGCAAACTACCATGAATGTGTGTACTGCATGCCTACTGAAATGACACCTACTTGATGTAGTGTGCACCCCAGGGCAGTGTGCATACTACCACTATTAATGTCTGGCCTGCATTGACTGAGCTGTGGTGTGGGAATGCTGCATGCCATCTGCAATATCACATGCATGATGTGTCTGCATGTGTGTGTGTGTCTGCGTGTGTGTGTCAGCGTGTGTGTGTCTCCGCATGTGTGTGTGTGTGTGTGTGTGTCTGCATGTGTTTGTGTGTGTGTGTGTGTCTGCATGTGTATCTGCGTGTGTGTAATGTATCTTACAGTATGTCTTTGTATTCACAGGTGCTGTAGGTGCGTTCCCCTCCTGCGGTCCATCTGATGCTAGTGTCCCCACAGATACTAGTGGTGATGACCATATGCATGAGGCACAGGCAGGGTCGTCACAGGCAGAAGCTGTGCCATTGTTTAACATCCCACCTATGTCCCCTTCATCTCCGTACATGGTTCAGATGCCGACACATACCACATCACCGTTGCTCATAGAGGAAGGACAGTCAGCGTCTGTTGGCATTGAGCAGGAATGTGTGGTGGCTACAGAAGGTGCGGGTACACACCATGTTGCCAGTGTAATGACTGGTGATGTGCCACACAGGCATGTGGCTGGTGCTGCTCGTAGGAGGAGCTCTGGTAGACATGCACCTGCCGTACAGGGTGCAGCAGCTGGTATCACCAGACGCATGTTCCAGACTGTAATGGCGGCACAGGCACGTGCTGAATAGCACAACCAAGAAGGGCAGAGGCTGCAGAGGGCCGTAATCCATTCCCTAAATGAGAACATCCAGTCATTGGCGAATGCTCAACAGCAGCTTGCCGATGTTCTGGATAGGCGATTAGGTGAGATGGTTGGGATCCTCGACCGAGGCATGTCAATCCGCGAGAGTGAGCTGTCTGTGCTGGAACACCTGGTAAGGGTGAGGCATAGGACACGTGGCCGTAGTCCAGCAACACCACCTAGTGCAGGTCGATGTGTGCGTGCCACCTCTCATACCCACTCACATGGTGCTGGCAGCAGCAGCAGTGCAGCTGGTGCTACACCAACCACACCAGGACACAGCAGGCCACGTGGACGTGGCCCTGGCAGGTCCCAGCGTGGACACGGTTCCAGCAGACATGTGTCATCGGAGAGTGGCCACTCCATACCTCCAACCGGTAGTGCCCGTGCGACCCCAGGCAGGCACGGGTCACGTGGCCGCAGGCGGACACAGTAAGCCGTACAACCTGTACTATACAGTCTGGGGCTGCCAAGTATACCCAGTGTAGGCATCACAGATGGCTGAACTGTGTACACACATACCCACACACAGCAGACACAACTGTAGGGCTCCACCACATCCACATGCATTCTGCACAGTCATACCCAGTAAATGCACCGGCCCTTACACACACATATGATGTCATCCATTGGTACAGCCTATGCCCCTGGCACACATATCACCCTGTGCATATGATGAAGCCTCTGCTGCAGCACTGTCATCCACACCATCGGTGCACGGTTATGCAAACATATTCTGATGTACAGGGTGGACAAGATAGTGAGAGGTGTATGTGATACCTGTGTCCGCATAGTGCGTGATGTGTATGTTGCAGTGGTTGTGTATGACAGGTGACAGGTGCGCATGTGACATGGGTTGTGTACTGACATCATGCTGCAGACATACCATGTAGTGCAGGTGCAGCATACATTGATCTGTGTACACGGTATGCGTGACGGTTACATGTGTAGCACCATGTTGGTTCTGTTAACCTGTATGCCAAATATGGTGTACTTGCATGTGCCTACTGGGAGCACTGTTATCAGTCCCCCACATGTAGCTGTGGGTTACCCACAGGCACATCTGGCAATATCAGCATACCACAGGTACCCGCAACCTGCATGGACCCCTACATAGGTACATAGGAGCATAGGTACATACCAGGCTATGTGCCCTACGGCATGTGTAAGTCTAGCCAGAGTGTGTGTGCCCTTCACCACCCCTTAGGATGAGGATACTACATCCATCGGTCCACTGTCCCTCTGTCCAGCAGTGACACAGAGATGATGCCTGGCGCATACCTACGATCACACATCCACACGTCAGGATTACTCTTGGACAAAGTCAGTCAGGGGCTCTGCTTCACATGGGCTGGGAATCTTTTCCATGTTGTAGGGGGTCTCTGGGCGATGACCCTGTCCCCCCAGCATGTCTTATTTATGTCCGTGTTGAGGTTTCTGTCAGTTGCTTCTGTGCCTGTGTTTGTTTGGAGCCTAGGAGGTGGAACATGTCCATGTCACCCAGGTCGGACATGGCCGTGTATGTCAGGCACAGATCACCACAGAGCAGACGGGCTGAGAAGGTATACAGCCGGAGTCCCCTCGGTCGGGCAGCGTGTGACATATGTCTCAGCACCTTTATCCCTGTGTTGTGGAACATTTGAGGTCCTTCCGAGTGCTGCAGGTGTCAGGTTAGGTACATTCCAAATGTGGCATTGTACGCAATCATTGGTCTGATGTGTGAAGAGTACAGGGGTACAATGACCTCCCCTGATGTGGATGTGAATCCCTTCATGACCAGGTGGGCACAGTGGAATGTCTTCCCAACCACATTGGCAATGTGAGTGTCGACAGAGGTTACCGACAGGTTTGGTACCCATGTCCCTGATCACGTCCACCATGTTTAATGGATTACCACCTATATGGTAAGTCGGGGTGAACATGTCTTTCCCAAAGGGTAGGTCTACACCTTCCCTGGCATGTAGCATCAGGCCATGGCTCTGGCACCAGTTATCCATTTCTATGAGACCCCAGGTGGATGTCCGTGTCTGATGGGGTGTTGAGTATGGTGGCCGGTGTGCAGTCATCTGCATACCTTGTCTGCCACAATCCCCCTATGTTTGCATGCACATTGGAAAGTTGAATGCCAAACAGGAGGGGGCCCAGGACTGAGCCCTGTGGGCCACCACTCGGGACCAGCTTGGAGTCTGACATGGCACCAGGAACACAAACCCTGTGTGGTGTGACCTCCATCCAGTTGGCAAATCATCGTGTGACATATGTCTCCACATCTACGCTGGTGAGCCTTTCTATGATGCCCACGTGGAGTGTGGTTTGAACGCTCCCGCCAGGTCATGGTAGTCTGTGCAAACCGACGTACCCCCATCAATGGCCTTAGTGACTCCTCCAAACAGGTCGACCAGGTTTGGGAGGCAGGATCTGCCCTTGACTAAGCCGATGTGGGTATGTTCTGGTATTGGCTGTACACCAATGTCTTTATTTATGGGCTCCAGTATGGACCTCCCCACAGCTTTGCAGACAAGGCTTGTCAAGCTGATAGGGCAGGGATGTCTAGAGTCCATAAGAGCACTACCCTGGTGTAGTGGGACCACAGTTGCCGTATGCCATCCATCAGGGATGTAGCCTGTAGTAAGGCTAAGATGAAACAGCAGCCTTATGTGCGGGGTGAGGGCCTCAGTGAGGTTGTGTAGCACACAGCCGGGGACACCATCTGGTCCCATTGATGCTGTGTTCACTGCTTAACAGATATCAGCTCTCTCATGGGCATACAGGATGTTTGGGAGGCTAGACTCTGGTGGGATGGATACGTCCCCTCTTGGGGGGGAGGGTAGATGTATGCATGGAACATGTCCGCTGGTTTGTTGACAATGTCTGTGGGTTCAGTGATCATTGTACCAGTCTGGAGAAATTCCGGGCATAACTGTGTGCTTCCACCCATGTTCCTACCATAGCTAAGGAAGGCCCTATGGTTGTCTTATGTGTCCTTTGCAGTACCACTCCCACAGGCGGCCTTGGATGATTGTATGAGTGATCGTATGTTAACGCCGGTATTAATCAGTGATGCCTTCCCTGGTACTGATATTGCTCTGTCATGTATTAGCTCTCAACTCTTGTTGTACGGTTTGTCAATGGCTGGGGCCCACCAGACCATGTGCCTGCCTTCGGTGGACAAGGTCCTGATGTTATCAGGATCGCTTGGTGCAGACATTCCTGGGGGTGCTCATAGAAGGCATTTGTAAGGGTTTTAGCAGTGTGGCCTGTGTTTACCACTGGCATGGAGGCCTTGTAGGGTACCACACCGGTCTTATGACATGTGTGGTTCGCTGTGGAGAGGTCGTCACTGTGGTCTCCCATGCCGGTGTTGGGTGCAGGATGCGGATCTCCAGTGAGTTCACTATATGGTCTGACATCACCATTGAGGGATGTACATCCTGTGTGGAGCATATCATCCCCATGTGTGATGATCAGAACTAGTATACGTCCCCCCCTTGTGGGTATGGTGCATGGTTGTTCCACAGCATTCAGGTGTATGAACACCTGGGACCTTTGGTGTAGGGTGTTGTGTCCTGGGTAATGTTCCCGGTCTATGTATGGGTGGTTGATGTCACCCAATTTGACGGTGTTGTGAGAGCATTCACACTCACCAGTGTCTTCAGGAAGGCTGTGCAGGTATCCTGGGTTTGGGAGGGTGGTCTGTAGCATGCAACAAACTGTAGGGCAGTCCTACCCATGGTTAATTGCACCTGGATATTCCCCGCTGCTACGTGCATTTCTGCCAACCTGGAGGTGTGTGTATCCTTCATGGAAATGGAGACTCCCCCTCCTTCTGTGTTAGGTCCAGGTTATGGTCCTGAACGCGTGATATGGGGTATGACCCGATAGTGCTGGGGTGCTCTCAGCAGCCCTGATCAATGTTTCAGTCACAGCACTGACATCGATGTCCTCCATACTGAGGAGGGCATTTGAGGGTGTGCAGCTTGGGCGTAGACCACTGGCACTGAGCAGTATTACCCTGTGTGTTCTCCAGGTTTGTAGTGTAGGGTGGTAGGTTTATCATTCCAGCCTTGCCTGCAGTGGGCACTGTGGGGGTGGCAGGTGCCTTAGCCAAACCCTTGAAGACCAGGGACGACAGGTGCGAGCCATACCTTGCGAAGGGGCGTGGCATGCCAAGCATGTCATCCCAGGTATGAGGACTCTGGATCCCCTCAGACTGACACTGGTAACCAGGCACATTATCAAGGGTGACCACTTGGAGCCAGTATAGTGGCATCATACTTGATGAGGGTGGGATACTGCCCAGGGTCAGGGACATGCCGGCCTGGGCTACACAATCTGAGTGGCCCTCTATGTCTCCTTTAATGTATCCCAGGGTGGTATGTCTCCAGTCGTTGACACCAGCATAGGCAATGACCGCGTCATACCTGTACATGCTGTGGAGTGACCTGAGTGCATGTGTTATGTGGCGTATTCCAGCGCCCGGCAGGCAGCCTACTGTGATCATTCCCTTGTTCAGTCTGGTGGGTGGGACGTCGGTGTGTCTGACAGTGGCGTCACCCATTACAAGTGTGTCTGGCAGTGTGTGTTGCCTTTGGGGCTCTGACAGTTTAGCACACTGACGTTGAGAACTATGTGTTGCATGTCCTATGTCTTGTGGAGGCAGTTGCTTGTGTGTCTGCTTCAGAGGGCTCATTAGGTTCGTGACATGTTTTAACAGTGCCTCCAGGTATGTCTTAGTGTGTTCATGTGTTTGATTAGCATTTGCAATAGTCACATGTGACACCGGGTATGTGGTGTGCATGGTGTCCTTCCCCTCCCGCTTGGTCTTGCCGGTCATGGTTTGAGAGAGCACAGCCCCCTGTCTGGCTATATAGTTGCGTCTGTCACATGTATTATGTTCATTGGGGTAAAAGCGGCTTGTCCGTGTCCATGAGGCACCTGTAACAGTGCCCAGGATGCCCAGATTCACCATCTGAACAGGAGAGGTCGCTAGCAATTGACCCTCCGACATGCCAGAGAACGTGAATGCATTTGCTGTGTACCGGGTCAGAAGGCACCTATAGGGAAGTGGGTACACAAGGGGATTCTAGGCCAGTGTAGTACTCCATTTAGTATACATGTACTTTACCTATGTAGGAATACTATGGGAGCAGGTGCAGAGCTTTTGTGATATAGAGAACAGACAGTCGGGATTGCAAGAAGAGAGGTCATACACATAAACCTGTGGAGCACGGAGCCGGATACAGTGTAACATTGCTTACACGGTACATGACGCACATGTCCACACATACTGCACCTGACGCCTGTGGTCGGTGCCACAGGCTACGGTGGACAGAGACATCACATACATGGCATGACACAGTACAGGTATGGTGACATTCTGCAGGTGTCGTACGCAGTGTGCTGGCTACTGACCGCAGGTGTCACCTGTCAGCTGTGGTGCACGGTGTGCAGCAGTCGGATGCTGTACCGGTACAGGATAATGCCCGTGATGGGTGCGTACACCTCTATGGCACACACACCATGGTGTGCAGATGGGGACACCTGTCTGTGTGGTCAGCACCCTCACAAGACAATGCACCCACATGCCATGTCACAGGGGGTGGTCTTGCACAGGTGGCCAGTAAGGCTCACAGGTATGGCATTGACAGGGCTGTACAATGCAGCACCAGTACGGGATGGTCACCCTGTGTGGTCAGTGTCCAGTCACAACACTATATCTGCATACACCCTCTCAACAGGCAGCAGACATACACACATGTTGACACACTGACATGGTGGTGGCCACACATGTCTACACGGAGGGATGACATGTTGCATGTACTGCACCATCCACATCGATGCACCCCACACTGAGGTAGGTACAGATCTCTATCATGGTGTACAGTGATGTGTGGCACGTGGCACATAGTCCCCCCGATCTGTGGCATACATGGGCACACATTCCTGCACACATGTTGGTGCTAGGAATGCCACACCCGCTACATGGGATTTGTGCAGGCGTGCAGCGGTATGTGGTGCATCCTGCGTACTACCATTGTATCTGGCAGCTGTGCCAATATCTGCACTTGGGAGGTGGTCGGGGTTACAGTGGCAATGTGACATATGGTCGATCACACATGGCCGATGGGTATGCATCATGGCAGCGCTGTCATGTAAAGGCAACATAGCAGACTGTATGCACATGGCAGGGTAGGATGGTGTGTGACACACCTGTGACCAGCACCTGCACACATGCATGTGGACAGGTGTTTAAACACATGGTGTACACACAGACTGCCATGTGTGCTGTTACTATGCCACCATATGACGGCCCCCATGATGGGTATGCATGTGGTAGGGGGTTGCAACTGTGTTATGGACACCGGACAACGCTCCTGCATGGCTGCACCGTGCACAGTACACGTGTTACATGTATCCCCTGTTGCCATGTGTGTATGCATTGCTACGTTGTGACATGTGTGTCAACATACATGGAACATGGACTGTGGTATGGTATCACAGCTGTCACAGGCAAACTGTACAAGGGTATGTGTCCCAGTGAACACCGCTACACCCTGTAGGGGTGCATACCACAGACATGTGTCCGCCTTCCCTTTGTGTGTATTACCGCACGCCTGTGTTATGCATGTGGTACATCACAGGCTTCGTATGTGTCCTGCGTGCAGTCCATGCACACAGCCAGGAAATCAGATATGTGACATATCCGGACATTGTTTCACTGTGGTACAGCTGTAGTCATGTGTCATATCTGTGTCAGGCCCGTGGTATGTGTGGAGCACGCCTGTCCATGTATACCGGTATGGGTGGACTACATAACACCTGTGGGATCATTGATAGTACATGTGTACTCTGCACGACAGACATACACTGCCACATAGTCTTCTGGACATATGTCACATGCAGTTGCTGGACCATGAGGCATACTGCTGCACCGATGACATGGTGCTGGCATAGCAGCTACAGTGTTCACTACAGTGTGTACATGTTCAGCCTGCACCCGTGACGCCTGTGCTGTCATCTGTGTGTGTACTGCATGACTGCATGTGTCCACCCTGTGCGTGTGTACGGGTTTACCTGGCCGTGACTTGCGGTGTGTGCACTCCGTCTGCATGCCGGACGGCGCGTAGCACATACGTGTGTGAGCATGGCCGGGTTGCTGTTGTGTGGGTGGACACACACGACGGTCCACATTCTGCCTCCCATGCCGTCGCCCCATGTGTATGCATGTCTGCACTGTGCTGATTCTAAGTGTCTGAGCATGCCCAGTAAGCAGCTGTGTAGATGGACACACAGTACAGTGCACACCGCGCCCGTCTGCATTGATACCCCGTGTGCATGCCTGTTTCCCCTTCGCAACTGCCACGTCTGTGACATGGCCGGGTTGCTGTTGTGTGGGTGGACACACACGATGTTCCACATTCTGCCTCCCATGCCGTTGCCCCATGTGTATGCATGTCTGCACTGTGCAGATTCTAAGTGTCTGAGCATGCCCAGTAAGCAGCTGTGTAGATGGACACACAGTACAGTGCACACCGCGCCCGTCTGCATTGATACCCCGCATGCATGCCTGCTTCCCCTTCGCAACTGCCACGTCTGTGGCATGGCCTGGTTGCTGTTGTGTGGGTGGACACACACGACGGTCCACATTCTGCCTCCCATGCCGTCGCCCCATGTGTATGCATGTCTGCACTGTGCAGATTCTAAGTGTCTGAGCATGCCCAGTAAGCAGCTGTGTAGATGGACACACAGTACAGTGCACACTGCGCCCGTCTCCGTTGATACCCCATGAGCATGTCTGTCTCCCCTTCGCAACCGCTAGGTGTGAGAGGCATGGCCAGTACACCATTCGGGGTACACTACAGTCGGCACCGATGTCTGCTACTAGGCGTGTAGCCATGGCCAATGACATCCTGCATAGCCATGGTGACCATCCAGGTGACTCATTTGTGGCTGTTATGCCACAATGGCTGCCTACATCCTGCACGCTGGATGCCCTATCATAGGGTATACTGTATGTGGTGCATCCCGTATTCATGTCGTGATGTACTGCTCCATAGTTAGTTGGTATTCCCGACTGCAGCACTACCGTGTTACTGTATGGCCACCTTGGGATGGTAACATGCTGTGTGACTGCGCACTCTGTCTTCATTCCCTATCGGCTGCCTTGCCTCTGCAGATGATACCACCCACCTAGGGATATGCCTCCTGACAGTGCTGTGCTCAGTAAACTCGGTAGTGCGTTCTGTAAATGCATCATGCTGTAGTGTGTTCATGTAGGTAGGCGTAGGTTCGACTCCCGGCCCTTCCCTGTGTGTGTGTGAGGTGTGCGTGTGTGTGTGTGTGTGTGTGTGTGTTTCCAGCTGCCTCTGCAGATGAACATGCTTTTAGACGCTTCGCAACACATACCTTGGCTATTGTCAGCTATTCCCTTACGGATGATGTCACCCGCCTAGAAGTATGCCTCTGACAGCACTGTGCTCAGTAATCTTGGTAGCGCGTTCTGTAAATGCATCATGCTGTAGTGAGTTCATGTAGGTAGGCATAGGTTCGACTCCTGGCCCTTCCCTGTGTGTGTGTGAGGTGTGTGTGTGTGTGTGTGTGTGTGTGTGTGTTTCCAGCTGCCTCTGCAGATGAACATGCATTTAGACGCTTCACAACACATACCTTGGCTATTGTCAGCTATTCCCTTACGGATGATGTCACCCACCTAGAAGTATGCCTCTGACAGCGCTGTGCTCAGTAATCTCGGTAGCGCGTTCTGTAAATGCATCATGCTGTAGTGAGTTCATGTAGGTAGGCGTAGGTTCGACTCCCAGCCCTTCCCTGTGTGTGTGTGTGAGGTGTGTGTGTGTGTGTGTTTTTCCAGCTGCCTCTGCAGATGAACATGCTTGTAGACGCTTCGCAACACATACCTTGGCTATTGTCAGCTATTCCCTTACGGATAATGTCACCCGCCTAGAAGTATGCCTCTGACAGCGCTGTGCTCAGTAATCTCGGTAGTGCGTTCTGTAAATGCATCATGCTGTAGTGAGTTCATGTAGGTAGGCATAGGTTCGACTCCAGGACCTTCGCTGTGCATGTGTGTGTGTGTGTGTGTGTGTGTGTGTGTGTGTGTGTGTGTGTGTGTGTGTTTCCAGCTGCCTCTGCAGATGAACATGCTTTAGACGCGCAACACATACCTTGGCTATTGTCAGCTATTCCCTTACGGATGATGTCACCCGCCTAAAAGTATGCCTCTGACAGCACTGTGCTCAGTAATCTCGGTAGTGCGTTCTGTAAATGCATCATGCTGTAGTGAGTTCATGTAGGTAGGTGTAGGTTCGACTCCAGGACCTTTCCTGTGTGTGTGTGTTTCCAGCTGCCTCTGCAGATGAACATGCTTTTAGACGCTTCGCAACACATACCTTGGCTATTGTCAGCTATACCCTTACGGATGATGTCACCCGCCTAGAAGTATGCCTCTGATAGCGCTGTGCTCAGTAATCTCGGTAGTGCATTCTGTAAATGCATCATGCTGTAGTGAGTACATGTAGGTAGGCGTAGGTTCAACTCCCGGCCCTTCCCCATGTGTGTGTGGGGTGTGTGTGTTCACAGCTTCCCTAGTAGAGTGTAGTTATTTTAGACGCTTGGCAACACATACCTTGGCTATCGGCGGCTATTCCTTTATGGATGTTGTCACCCACCTGGACATGTGCCTCTGACGGTTCTGTGTTTGGTGGTCCACGTAGCGCATTCCATACCTGTGTCATACTGTTGTGCAGTTGGGTATGTGGGGGTGTGGTCAATCACCATGCCTGCCAGATGTGTATGTGTCTCTATGCTCCCAGCCGCATGGGTTCATAGGGTATGGCTTTAGAATTTCCTCAGAACACTCATATCCTGCCGCCATCCCTGTGTTTGTGGATGGTGAGACGCAGCTCGTGGACTGCCTGTGTGCCTGCTGTGATTGGCAACCTCCGTAACGTGTTCTCCACGTGCACCCTGCTATGGTGTGGTGGGGTGGTGCTGTGTAATTTACACTCACGGCCTTGCCACATGTGTCCGTCTGTATCTCTGTCGTTGCATATCTACATACCTATGTTGTGCCCATAGTGCTGCTCTTGCCTGGACAGCTGTCTGTCCCATGTATCGCATATTTGCACGGCTGACACATAGAACTGTGGTACGATGCATATCCACTCATTGTCCATGCAACGTCCGTATTCCAGAACACCCTAGAGACATCTGCTGGATATCGTGGCAGACAGCTATCCTTGCTGTACTGACACTGTACCCGTACACGCCATAAACCTTGTGTATAAATGCCTATTTATGGTGTGTGTATGTCTAACTGTGCTGTATGCATGGTCATGTGTGTGCCCCGCTATAGCCATCTGTGCAGGTGTTGCCACTATGGGTAATCCTTGTGGACCGCTGTTTCATGTGCACTTCTGCACATACTTGCAGACCGTACTACCCCTCCTACGGCAGCGGCCATAGATCGACCGCTGCCCTAGGCTATAGGGCTCCATGGCGCCCACCACCACAACACATGGTGCCCCCATCCTGGTGTACCTACATGACATGCCTACTAGACAGGTGGCCCTACTAGTGCGGCGCCCTAGGCAGCCGCAGGATTGGCGTATGCCTACAGCTGGCTATGAGCACATCACAAGGCATACGTTTACATTCAGTGTTTTACGAAGGCTAGGTTATAATACCAGAAGGGGGACCTCATCAACTATGCTTTAGAATGTGGATTTAGATGGATTATTAGGTGGAGGGTTGACCACACACCAGGGCTGACTGATGAAACACTGATGAAGCCTCTTTTGAGAAGCAGGTGGCTTAAACCCCCGTAACAGGAATGTAGTTTAGGTACAGATATACAGTTAACACACATTAGTCCACTCTTTCTGTTGTTTACCACTGTATTACATTGATATGATATACATATCTTCTATATATATTGTTAGATCTTTGATTGATGAGTATTAGGCATAGTACAATATCATATAATACATGTGTTAATAGGATGTTTTTGGAGATGTTAATATATGTGTGTGTAGTTAACATTGCGTCTGTGCTTTATATGCTGTGGTTACATGTTCATTGTTTGCTGAGAAATTGACCAATGAAAGTGTAAGGGGGATATTTAAAGCCTGGATGCTTTTATGTTATGTGTAAGTCTGACGGAGCCACGGGTGAAAGCTACATGTCTATGAAGGAACCTTTGTATACCATTTGTGACCTGTCCTGGACAATGTCTCGTTGACTGTTTCATCTACCTATGTGTGTTTTGGATTGTGTGCCATAAGGTGCCAGCGGTTCTTTGATGTTGATTAGGTGTATTCCATGGTCAATTGACATTAATCCTATTAATTCACTGAAGGATGTTCTTTATAAGTGGGAACGCCATAGTTTAACCATCCTATGACCTTCCTAGTTGAAGTTGTTATTGTGCCATTGGTATGTGTTCCACAGGTCGCCCATTTGTTCCGCGGTATGGAAGCGAGTGATCCCCATTTTGGTGCTGGCAGATTGAGTGCTGTGTACGCCGGTATTCACACGGCGGTCTGACTTTGTATGGGGAGTGTCTACTGTAGTCCCTATCTGTATTTCCTGTGTTATGCCTTACTGCAGCTGTGTGATTCCACCAGGTTTGCAGTTATGGGTGCCATCTTGGTCGTATGCTTGTCCATCCATGGGAATTGCCTACTGGAAACTGGTATAGGGCAGTACACATTTCACACCTGCATTTAGCATTATCCGGTGGATGCTTTGCATTATTAGTGGGGAGTAAGGCATGTGCTACTCCCACATCCTTCCCACGGGGCGGGACAACGGATTATCTGCCAAACAACACCGAGCCCCATTTCTGCATACCCAGGATCCCATGGCTGCAACCCTCGACGGTACCCATTACACATCCTTCATGTGTGCGGGAATGGGATGTGGACGCACTTCTATGGACTCGACAATCTGGGGATTTCTGTTCATATGTCCTGCATTTCATGGACACTTGTCATCAACCTTGAACACGCTGGTGGTGCATATGTCTAGCTGTGCCGTAGTCACGGCTGTCAGTTCTTCTGGGTCACTCGATCGCAGCTGGTTGACATTGCGTACGGATACATTTTTGGGGTCCTACAATGGACACCAATGTGCATATGTAAAGTGTAGAACTTGTTGGACTGTGTCCATCTGGCCAGTGGGTTTGACTGCTGCTGTATGTTCTCCAATCGCGGATGTCTGTTTGACTACCCATATTATGTAGTGCTACATAAACCAGGTTTTTCTAAACTGAACCCAAATAGTGTAAATCCAATGATGCAGGCTACCAACTCCTTTAACTAATCCTCAGATGTCCCATTAGGAAATTTCCGCCACTGTATTGTCAAAATAACACAACCAAAACATGTAGATCCTATTAATTCATTGAAGGATGTTCTTTATAAGTGGGAACGCCATAGTTTAAACATCCTATGACCTTCCTAGTTGACGTTGTTGGTGTGCCATTAGTATGTGTTCCGCAGGTCGCCCATTTGTTCCGCAGTATGGACGCGAGTGATCCCCATTTTCTTGCTGGCAGATTGAGTGCTGTGTACGCCGGTATCCGCACGGCGGTCTGACTTTGTATGGGGAGTGTCTACTGTAGTCCCTATCTGTATTTCCTGTGTTATGCCTGACTGCAGCCGTGTAATTCCACCAGGTTTGCAGTTATGGGTGCCATCTTGGTCGTACGCTTGTCCATCCATGGGAATTGCCTACTGGACACTGGTATAGGGCTGTACACATTTCACACCTGCCTTTAGCATTATCCGGTGGATGCTTTGCATTATTAGTGGGGAGTAAGGCATGTGCTATACCCACATCCCTCCCACGAGGCGGGACAACGGATTATCTGCCAAACAACACAGAGCCCCATTTCTGCATACCCAGGATCCCATGGCTGCAACCCTCGACGGTACCCATTACACATCCTTCATGTGTGCGGGACTGGGATGTGGACGCACTTCTATGGACTCGACAAGTTGGGGATTTCTGTTCATATGTCCTGCATTTCATGGACACTTGTCATCAACCTTAAACACACTGGTGATGCATATGTCTAGCTGTGCCGTAGTCACGGCTGTCGCTTCTTCTACGTGGAATGGTAGCAGCTGGATGATATAGCGTACAGATCAATTTTTGGGGTCCTACAATGGACACCAATGTGCATATGTAAAGTGTAGAACTTGTTGGACTGTGTCCATCTGGCCAGTGGCTTTGACTGCTGCTGTATGTTCCCCAGTCGTGGATGTCTGTTTGACTACCCATATTATGTAATGCTACGAAAACCAGGTTTTTCAGAACTGAAACCAAATGGTGTACATCCAAAGATGCAGGTTAGCAACTGCTTTAAATCATCCTCAGAAATCCCAATAGGAAAGAATTGCCACTTTATTGTCAAGATAACACCACCAAAACAAGTAGATCACGAGCACTTTCGCCCGGTCTTACCGGGCATTTCCGAGTGTAAGTAGCTAAAACAAATAACTGAATAAATAATAATGAATAATTTAATAATCAAACTGATAATATGTTATTTGGACAATAGCTTCTGATATTGGCATACAATGCTGTGGGTGGTGCCAGTTACCATACATATGGCTTTCTCAAAAGCCGACTTCACACTTCTAAACACTAGTGTGGTCTCCTTTAAGGCCCCTGAGCCAGTGGTAAACATTACTCAAGCCACTGAATCACTTACATATGCCTTCTACCAGCACCTACAGGACTGCATGGATCAGGCAATCCTTACACAACTGTGAGTCTTTGTACCAATGCCAAGCATCCAGTCTGGTGTACCCCAGCCATACACAAGTTCTACAACGAAAGGAGGTAGCTACTACAGAACAGAGCAGAATCCTTGTAAGGTATGACACCCTTGCTCATTATATGTGAAGAACTACATGCTCTCATGACATCATCCAAGGCAAATCTGACAGATATATCACCAAGGACTCGACGGACAATCATACGGACTTCTGTAGCTATGTTGGACACCTGGGAGGACACTCCCAGATATGCTCGGACTGGGTTCAGGATGATGTGACGTTTACTGAACATACACACATTGCCAACATACTGGCTGACAGGTTCAGTGCAAACATCTCCCCCCCAACTCCCCCCCCACATGGAGAGATGTCTGTACCAGAGGATTGTGGCCCCCGACACTTCTGTAACGCACAGGTGGGACATGCTCTCCCCAAGGCAGTGAACACAGCATCCATGGGACCAGATGGTGTCCCGGCTGTGTACTCCATGAACTCATTGAGGGATTAGACCCACAGTTAGGACGGCTGTTTCATCTTAGCCTCACCTCAGGTAACATACCCAAGTTGTGGCGCACGGCGACTGTAGTCCCACTTCACAGGGGCAGTGCCTCCACTGACCCTGGTAATTACCGTCCCATTAGCTTGACAAGCCTTATCTGCAAAGCCATGGGGAAGGATCATAATGGAACTCATAGATGACGACATAGGGGACTTGCATACTTTGCATCCAACCCAGTTTGGCTTGGTCAAAGGCAGATCATGCGTTTAAAACTTGGTTGACGTTTTAGGAACAGTCACCGAGGCCATTGATGAGGGTCGGGCAGTCCATACAGCCTACCTCGACCTGGCAAAGGCCTTCAACACAATACCCCCCTCAGGTATCATTGATAAACCCATCGGCTTGGATGTGAACCCGTACATCGCAGGATGGGTTGCAAACTGTCTAGGTGACACAACCCACATGGTCATAGTTGCTAGCACCATGTCAGACTCACAGCCGGTCACAGGCGGTGTCCCACGGGGCTCAGTCCTGGGTCCACTCTTTTTCTGCATCTACATTTCCAAAGTACAAGCAATCACAGGGGGGATATGGCCGACAATGTTTGCAGATGACTGCGAACTGGGTGCCATAGTGTGACGGACATCTGACACAGATATCCTTCAGAAGGGCCTCACAGATATGGATATCTGGTGCCAGGGACATGGCCTACAGCTAAATGCCGGGAAATGCATAGTCATACCCTTCGGGAAGAACATGGTTACCCCTTGCTGCCATATAGGTGGCAATCCACTGAGCACAGAGGGAGTTACCAGGGATCTGGGGACCCAGGTTGTCAGTCACCATTCGTTCGACACACACGTTGCTAACGTAGTTAGGTAGACCTTCTACATTGCACACCTGATGGTGCAGGGATTCACATCTAGATCAGGGGAGGTCATCGTCTCCTTGTACTCATCACTCATTAGACCTATGATTGAGTACATTGCCCTGTTCGGGGGATATCTGACCCGACACCTGCAGCAGCTGGGAAGGCCCCATAGGTTCATCGTCAAACGGGTGCAGGGTGTCAGGAATTTGTGTTATGCTGCCCGACTGACAGGACTCCTGCTCCATTCAGTCACATACCACTTGCTCAGTGGTGACCTGTGCCTGACATACAAGGCCATGTTGACCCATATTTGATGACTATGCTTCACCTAATGGATCTACATCCCTCAGAACCACAGGGGCAGATGACGTGAACCTTGACACGGTCATTAATGGAATGTGTTGGAGGGACAGATTCATCACCCAGACACACTATGCTGTGGAACAACATCCCAGTACATGTGAGGCAGAGCGCCTCGCTGGCCTTGTTCGAGGGGGATCTTGACCAATGGATGGGGGATTGCAGATATACCCCAGGGATTACTTAATTGTCACTGCTTGACAGAGGTACAGCAGTATAATAGGCATTGTTATCTTTGGACTGGAGGGTTAGCAAAGGCAACATAACTATGGGCTAGGGTTATAGCTGCCCTTGGGCAGATAGCCTACTATGTACCTATGGACCTATGAACCTATGTTCATAGTTTGTCCCATTCACACTTGTCTATCCCATATCCTCATTCGTATGTGTATATTTCTGTGGCACATGATTGAACTGTGTATTACATGCAGGTATGCTGTGTACAGTGCACATACGTCACG
The DNA here is from genome assembly GCF_019279795.1 of Protopterus annectens. Taxonomy (NCBI): domain Eukaryota; kingdom Metazoa; phylum Chordata; order Ceratodontiformes; family Protopteridae; genus Protopterus; species Protopterus annectens. The sequence goes on from NC_056728.1 coordinate 1,598,275,958, forward strand.
GTTGATTACAGTGTATCTGTGTACCTACCTCTGTGATACTGAGGACTACCACACATCCTTCGCAGCATTACATGCATATGTCCATACTATTATTCGTTGGCCTGTGGGGGGTTGTTAGGGCAACGGTTACACGTGTCTCTGTTTGTGCATGTGTCATGGTGGTCTTTGACCTGCCTCCGTTGCTGTTGTGGGATGGACGTTAGTGTTGGTGTGTGTTTGGGATGTGTTTCCACTGCCGGTACATCTGTGGGGGGTGGGGTTGGCACATGTTCCTCTTTGCGGGGATCCCCATCCTGGACATTTGTGTCATGCATCAACACTTGGCACATGCCATATGTCCTGTGCTATTCCCACAATCATGTATGCCTTCCTGCATTACTACTGCGTGTTACTGGCAGTTTGTATCTGGTACGCATGGCTATTATGTTGGATAGCTTGGCCTATTCCCATGCTATGACATACCCATTCATCCAGGCATATACATGTTATTTCATCCTTTGCGTTGGCCGTGGGTGTTTGGCCATCCGGCAACGCTATTCTCAACGTGTGATATCCCACCTTCACCTTCTGTGCATGTGGCACCCTGTTGGGGCATCCTGCTTGGTGGGCAGATGTTCCGCCGTATGTGTTGTGTTTGACATGTCTGCATAGCTAATCATCAGTACAGTGGCTGAACATACTGCCTTGTCCAGATGTGTACAGTTATGGGCACCGTGGCGTGTGCACGCCTATGGGGTTTCGACAGGTCCATACCACATGCGGGATGTACACATTCTGCCGACACATTCACATGCAGCCATTTGGATATCTGTACCTGAGGTGGGATGTTAACATGTGGGGTACATATTTGCCTGCGTGGCACTGCCTAGGACAATACTTCTTACTACATTTCAAGTATACCCGTTGTGTGTAGGTGTGCAGCTGCGCAAGACTGCTGGCTGGGTTGGGTGCACGGTCGTACATGGGTGTGGGTTACATGCTATGACGGGGCTGTTGTGTATTACATTTGCATGCATGGGTTCTGCTTCTGGATATTACGCTTAGGCATACGCCGTCCTATGTGTATGCGATGGGCACATTGCTGGGTGTAGTACATGTTGCTATGCACATGTTTGTCTGTGTTTAGGGTATCCGGTTTCCTTCTTGTTGTTATATTGACACGGCTACCCGGCTGTGTACTCTCACTACTGCTGGTGACCATGCCCATGTGGCTAGTTCTGTGTAGGTGTGGCTCGCTGACATGCTGCGGTACACCTTCACTGGGTATGCCCACTGACAGTGCATTGCATGACGTACACGGTATTACGCGTATCCTTTGTTCCTTGGACGGGTACAGTTTGGACTTCGTGGGTTAATGTTTGGTTCTCCGTTTTGTGTGGACGGGTACTATGTTGCATACTCTGCGTACGTTTCATTATCCACGGACCCTGGCTGGTGCGGTTACTATTGCAGGCGGCCTGTGGAAGTCAGCACTTTAGGTTGCTCATCGCCTGCCGGCTTGGCCACGCCTACGGCCGCATCCTACTTAGGCTCGATCACGTGCCCTCTGCACGTGTCTGTGGTTGCAGCGTGCACTCATTACTATGCATATGGCGCTGCTACGCCGATTATACACTGCACTGCCGGCGCAAGCCTTACACCGGCCTTGCGCTGAGCTTCATGAATCCCGGGGGTAGTTGCAATACATCATAAAGAAAAAAGATGACAGCTGAATTATACAATATATTAGTATACAAGTAGTCATAAAGAAAAAGTAGGAGCTGAAATTATACAATATATTAGTAAAAGTAGTCTCCTTAATGAGATTCTGAAGATGTAAGTAATAGTATATAAGGACAAGGTAAGTTGTTATTAAGAAAAGGAACTTGATTACTGAGAAGAGGAGGGTAGGTTGAACCAAGTAAGAATAGCTAGTTGATCAGTCAGGTTTAGTATATATATATATATATATATATATATATATATATATATATATATATATATATGTATTTATTTAGTGAGTGCAAGAGAGAGAGAGAGAGAGAGAGAGAGAGATAACTGATTCAGACTACAGTCAGAGAAATGGTGGAGTTTTGAGGATGGGAAGAGATCCAACTGTTCACTACATGTTTGTATGAGAACATTTTTAATCTGCAAATGTGAAGGGGGGTTGCTCTCTTTCTTGTTTCATTTGCATTGTGATACTTAGACTTCTTTTATTTCCATTCTTCATATACAGGAACATCTGGATTGTAGCTTTTCAGCCCACCACCACATGGAAAGCACACATTTGGTTATTGCTGCTACTGTATATAGGGTAGATTTGGGACTATATAAGAGTAAAGCTTGTGTTGATTTAGCATATGTTAAAGTTTAACATACCTTTCATATAATGCAAATATGTGATCAATTTTATTCTCCCTTTTTCTATTTACTGTGTTTATTGCTTCTTATCATAGGTGATCCTGAGGTTGTCACTATGTAAATCCTACCAGCTGATGTCGGTGTATCGATAGCCTCTGCTGCTGCTGATGGTAATGAAGAGGCACAGTATGGGGTGTAGAGGATTAGTCTGACACTGAGGTTGTGGCTTCCTCATCCCCTGCTAATATTTTGGATACAGTCAGTATGCTTATGCATACCCATGACAAAAGAGACCTCTGATATAGGACAGGTTGAAGATGACACAATTGATCAGGCTAGTGTGGTTACTCCAGTTGCATACTTGGTTGCTTCTCCTGGTAACCATATGAGGGTATGGTGTCACACAGGAAGGTTGTTAGAGGTGCTTAGAGGAGGCCTGCAGTTCAATCTCCTCCTGATGTTGGTGTGTCATTAGGTGCTTCCAGATGTATGTGTAGGGCCATAGCTGAGGCAGAGGCATGTATTCCTTACTAAGTATTATTCATATTTGTTCATGTTTCATTGCTGATCCTTCATCACTTCTCAAATATTTATACACTCCCTCTTGCTCAAGCTTTTTATATCATATTCCTGTTCCAGACTGATATTTACTTGATGCTGCAATTTTCCTGCTCTAAATGTTGTTTTTGCACATTTATCGAGACCAAGTGACATTTGCATTTCATCTTAGAAAGTTTTGACCACTTGTGGTTCTGCTTTCAGTTCCTCAGCTGATGAACTATGCAGTTTTAAATCATCCAAATAAAATAAGACAAATACACTCAAATAACATGAAAATTTCCACCACAAGGAAGACACTGCAGGTAACGTATATCAGATAAGCACTTTTGTTCCTAATGAAATTCCGTTATTACTATTTAAGGAATAAAAGTGCTTATCTGATATACAGTGCCTGCATTGCCTTCCTTGCAGTGGAAATTTTCATGTAGTTTTAAATCATCCACAAATAGAAGATGAGAAATCTTTACACTTTGCTGTTTTCTTGGAGCCAACATATAGCCATGACCTCTTCTGTTAAGTTGACAGTTTAATTGGTTAATGGCAAGACAAAAGAGCAATAGTGACAAAGAATCACCCTGGAATATGGCCCTTTGAATTTTTATTCCTGGGATAATAATTTGTCTTATATCATGGCTTAACTGCAGTGGTTTGCTACTGTAGCTTGGTCACAGTAATGTAATCTATCAATGTAGGATATATCCTATACATTTGTAAACACTCCTTTATCCATGAATATGAGATGCTGTCAAATGCCTTTTTGTAGTCTGTTCATGCCACACTTAGATTCTTCTCCTTTTTTACATTTTCCATTATGATCTGCTTTATCAACAAATGATCTTTTGTTCCACATGGCTTTCTTTTATTACCCTTTTGTTCTACTGCCATGATTGAGTCTTCTTCTAAAAGACTATAAATTCTGTCAGCTTCAATTCCAGAGAATAGTTTATACATTGTCAGAAGGCAAGTTATTGGTCTATAGCTTTTTGGGCATCTTGCAGGTTCACTGTTAAGGGGTAGTATCATTTTTCTGTTGTTAACCAGGCTGGCATCTGTTTGGGGTGCACATATAAATAGTTTTTATTCATGGCTAAATCTTTATGTAAAGATGTTAATGCTTTTAGCCAGAAGTTAGGTATTGGATCTGGACCTGGGTTTTTCATTTAAGAGCTTTTCTTAATTTTGTTTCAATTTCTCAGGCCCTTATTTCATCCTATTTTATATCCTGTACGATTCAACTTCTTATTCTTTCTTTTACTTCTTCTGTCCATTCAGCATCTTTGTTATGCTCCACAGGATCTTCATAGATACTTCTCCAAAATGTGTCTGTTTCTTATTTGTTGTTAGTTCTTCTATTCCTTATGCTTTATTTCCCAATTCTCTATAAAACTTTTTTGAGTCATTAATAAATGACTTATTTTGTACTTTTCCTTTATATTTATCTGCATATCTAAGTTTTTCTGTCTGTCCTGATATCTTTAGTTTATTATTTCTGACAGTGTATGATAGATCCTGGTCTGTTCTAATACTGCACATTGCTTTTATCTTGTCTATCTTTCTGAGCATTTTTGTTGATTGTTTTCTTTTCAGTACTCTTATAACAGTGACACTTATTGTCTTAATTTCTTTATAGTTTTCTCTATTCAATACTTACATGATGGCATTCAATTTCTCCCCTTAGGTTCATTGGTTCATAAAGGATTCATAAAGGGATTGCATCTAGAAAAAAAGGAGGTTATTACCTCTCAGTACTCCTCCCTCATTAGGCCATATTATTGAGTATAATGTCCCATTTGGTATCTACCTCTCCAAACACCTGCACCAACTGGAAAAGCCACAGAAATACCTCATAAAGAGAATCCATGGCCTCCAACACCTGAGTGTGCCTTGTAGATCACATGGCTGGCTGCTCACACTCAAACTTGACTACATGTTCAGATGAGGTGTAACAGCCATAGGGAGAGAGTGGAACTGCTGCACTTTGTCCAAACACAGTCATTGAGTTTGGGTAAGGTAAGCATGTCTGTCATGGGGAGAGACTGGCAGTGCTGGGAATGATTTAGGGTTTCAGTCAGCAATTGCAAGTGGATTTAGGTTTAAGGCGAAGGAATATTTAGACTTAGGGAGCAGAAGTGGAGTTTAGGTAATGATCAAGGACCATAGGTTTTGGGAAAGAGAAGGAAATTTTAGGTGTAGGAAGCAGGAGAGGTGTCTTAAAAAGGGACTTTAGAATTAAGGTGCATGAAGAGATTTTTAGGTTTAGAAAGTGGGAGGGGAGTTTTAAGGCTAGCAAGTGATGAAGGACTGTAGCTTTAGGGAGGGGGAGTGGAACTTTAGGTTTCAGGAGTGATTGGGGACCTTAGTGTTAGGGAGGGGAGTGCTATGGTTAAGATTAAGGCATAGGTGGCAGTTTTAGGTTTAGAGTTAAGATTCTGGTAGTGCTATGTAGTTTAGTAGGTCCAGCTGTGAGATGGCTAGATCTTCTTCTTTTGGCTGCTCCCATTAGGGGTCGCCACAGCGGGTCAATTGTTTCAATTTCTTCCTGTCCTCCGCATCTTGCTCTGTCACACCAACCACCTGCATGTCCTCTCTCACCATATCCATAAACCTTATCTTAGGCCTTCCTCTTTTCCTGTTACCTGGCAGCTTCATCCTTAGCATCTTTTTCCCAATATACTCAGCATCCCTCCTCAGCACGTCCAAACCAATGTAATATTGCCTCTCTGGCTTTGTCTCCAAACCTTCCAACCTGGGCTGACCCTCTACTATACTTATTCCTAATCCTGTCCACCTTCGTCACACCCAGTGCAAATCTTAACATCTTTAACTCTGCCACGTCCAGTTCTGACTCCTGCCTTTTTATCAATGCCACTGTCTCCAACCCATATAACAAAGCTGGTCTCACTACCCTCTAGTAGACCTTCCCTTTCACTCTTACTGGTACTCTTACTGGTGAGATGGCTAGATAATTAATTCAAATCAGGCTTGTGAGAGTTACGGCTCTTCCAGTTAGAGCAACTGGCAGTGAGCATGTGTGTTGCAAGCTACTAACATATCAGCAGCTGTAGTAGGCCCAACTAAATTCCTAAATTCATCACAATTGCTTGTACCACATTGTAATAAACTAGATTTCTGTGGTTTGTCTTGTTTTAAACATACCAAAGCACTTTTAGTAATATCTATGCTTTCAAAACCATGCTCTGTTAACCAGGAAGGCCCAATGGACACACATTTCTTTTTTAGGGGCAACCTGGGAGCAATATCTTGCTAAAGGATTTGATGAAGGAGGTAAATTAGGGCTGTGAGGACCAAACCCTGTACTACTGGCATTTTAGCTCATCACCTTAACCATTGCACCAACTACAAGATAAAGTAGAAAGTGAAATGTACCACTAGTGGCACTACTTCAGAAGCTGTATTCTCTAACATTATTTGGAGAATTACTGCCTCTTCCAGAGTATGTTGTTACATTGAAAATGTGCACAATAGTTCTAACGCAGTACATTAACAAGGAAATAACTAAACAGCTCAAATACAAAAGCAGGAAAAGCTCAGCAAAACTACAATTATAAGAAAGTTGTCATTTATTTATAACAGAATTAATTACTGTTCAGCTTCTTGATGTGACCTACAGTTCTAGGCAAAAACCTTTGGGAAGCTTAGCAATACTAGATAATTCCATCAATTCCTGTTTAGTAAGCACGTGTAATTAACGTTAAAGGATTACTGTTATTTTATCACAGCTGCATGCTTTCTTAGTTTATAATTTAGCTTACTGAGGCAGAAATCTAACAAAGCCAGGCAATTGTGCTTTTCCATGACATGAATTACTATGATTAATGTTAGGGACCATGCATTTTTGTCAGTGGAAAGTGCTGCTCAAATAATTAAGCATGCCTTAAATATTAGTAAGAAGCTGAAATACAGATAACTGTAATTTAACTCTATAGCTCCAGAAACTCAACATGTATGAAGTATGAGTAACTGAATTTGTGATGTGTGTTAATTATATTGTACAAGGAGTAAGACAAGAAAAACCAAGGAATAAAGTGCATCATTCATATCTCACTCTCAAATGATGGATTCAGTCTTACTGTTCACAGGTAAGAAGTCTGGCTATAGTCACATAAAAAATAAACACCAGTGATGGTTTATTTACAACATGAAGATACCTGCTTTTACCCAGCTGTCAGTTCTGATGTAATAATACTCCATGAAAAATAAGATTATTACTAAATTACGATTACACACTAAACATATTTTCTCTACCAGATAGTTGTATCCCTCAAAAATGTTCAGTGTACTGCTACATATAATATGCATGGGATTGCTGTTTCCCCCCCAATGACTTTTTAAAACTACTGAGCTTCTACTAGTGCACACAATGTGGGGGTTGGATGAAATATTAAGATACTTTCTTCAGGTGCTTGCATCTCTGACTGTCATTATCTTACTCATCACATTTTAATGATTTGTTCTAGAAAGAAAATTGCAGACCAAGGGGCTTATAGCACTTTTTTCCCTTTAATCTTCTAGTGAAGTAAAAACATTTTGAGCCTCTCCGAATTCATATCTATTTTACCATTTATTATTATTTATAACTGTCTTCTTTCCATTTCACTAGTGGCATAAATCTATGGATCCTTGAGGATTCAGAGCTTTTTTTACTGTCATGTTCCAGTTTCTTGCCATTAAGCCTCAGCTAAACTGGTATATTGCTAGAAGAAAGAGAAACTAAATGAAGATGAGTTCCTGCAGGGACAAATCTGAAGAAAGCACTCCATTGCAGATGAACATGGAATGGCTTATTACAGTGTTTCAAACATGGCAAAGAATAAAAACCGGAGAGTGTTGCTGGAAATAATTTATTGAAACTTTGTCCAGAAATTCTGAAAGTAAATAATAATTCAGAATACTGTCATTCTAAGCAGATGGACAAAAGATGGTAGAACACAGGGAGGACATTACATTTTCATCATTTGGGGGCAAAAATTATATTATGGGAAAGAAAAAACTGCCAAAAATAAGCATGTTGGAATGCCTTCATCATCAAGTAATTTTCAGCTACAACAACATAAATAGTAATAATTATGTATTGTGTTACATGGTTATTAGTAATGAATAGGACATCAAGATAAGATATTGTTTTTCAGTTTCTGGAAGAAAGAGAGGAGCATTTTATAGCATTATATGAAATTAACAATTGCTGGATATTTTATCTGACAATCTTTCTACTGAGATCTTGATTTATTTCTGTCACAAATGAAGCATCTGTTGCAAATCCATGTTACTATAAGTCTGAGATCTGCTCAAGAGCATTCTAGTAATGCCAGCGGGGTTGGTAATTCCCAATAAGGTCCAGACCATAATTGCAGTATATAACCAATGCTTTAATGGTTAAAAGTCCAAAATAAAAAATGTGCTTTCGTCCAAACACATAGGACTTCTTCAGAACCATTTAACGTCATTAAAACATCACTATGAAGAGCTTAGAAATACATTGTGACAAGTTAACTCATTATACTCTTAAAGAAAATACTACAGTAAAAACATAATTATAAAATCAGTGCTTTTTGCCTAAGTATTGGTAAACTAGATGTGTGCTCATTAATACCTGGCACTGTTGTAGCGTTCAACCATAATTGCCATTTTAGCTCACATTCTTCTACCATATTCTCCCAAATACCTCCCTTTACATTTTTCTTAACTTTCTCCAAAATAGCAAGCGGGAATTTTGAATCCTGACCACACTGTTTTATATGCTTATACAAAGCATTATTGTCATCATTAGTTGTAATAGCATACACATGTTCATAGTTTCATTTACATAGACTCCTAGTGGGCTTTCCAATATAAAAAAATGTGTACTTTTTACAATTTGCAATATACACCACTCAAGAAAACACTTTTAAATCTTGAATAAGCTCGTTTTGATTTCCAGTATCCTCGTTGCATTGAATGGGGCTAGAATTCATCCGATTATGTTGAGAACTTGTCCCTATTACTTCCATGATGAAAAGAATATATAACAAGTGCAAAGCACAGTCCAAATTGAAGAATAAAAATTCAGTAGTATACCACAGTATATGGCCTGACCCAGGAATCACCACCAACACATTGAAACTCAACTACTCATAAAACAGCAGTGTGCAAAACGAAGGCAATAAAAACAACTAAATCTAAACCAAAGCCAACAGGGTAGATAATTCCCAATAAGGTCCAGACCATAATTGCAGTATAAAACCAACACTTTAATAGTTCAAAATACAAAATGAGAAAATGGTCAAGCGCCTTCGTCCAAACACATAGGACTTCTTCAGAACCATTTAACCTCATTAAAACATCACTATAAATAGCTTAAAAATACATCATGTGACAAGTTTACTCATTATACTCTTAAAAGAAAATACTGCAATAAAAAACATAATTATAAAATCATTGCTTTTTGCTAAGTATTGGGAAAACAGATGTGTGCTCATTAACACCTGGCACTGTTGTAGCGTTCAACTGTAATTGCCATTTTAGCTCACATTCTTCTACCATATTCTCCCCAAAACCTCCCTTTACATTTTTCTAAACTTTCTCCAAAATACCAAGCAGGAATTTTGAATCTTGACCACACTGTTTCGCATGCTTATACAAGGCATTATTGTCATCTTTAGTTCGAATAGCATACACATTTTCATAGATTCATTTACATAGACTGCTAGTGGTCTTTCCAATATAAAAATAATTGCACTTTTTACAAATGGTTCTGAAGAAGACCTATGTGTTTGGACGAAAGTGCTTGACCATTTTCTTATTTTGTACTTTTAACCATTTAAGTGTCAGTTATATACTGCAATTTTGGTTTGGAACTTATTGGGAATTACCTACCACATTGGCTTTGGTTTGGATTTAGTTGTTTTTATTGCCTTCATTTTGCACACTGCTGTTTTTTGAGCATTCTAGTAATGGATACAGTATGCTGTCCCATACATGATTTGGTGGGAGCAAAACTCAAAGGTAATCACAGCAAAATATTTCATCTGGAGATCTGTGAATTTAGCATAAAACAATCTATGCACAAAAAAGTAATGCATCTTGACTACTAAATATGGAACAACTTGGATGTAGGTACATTCCATAAAAATGTCCATGATATTCCTCTGAGACTTTCTTTACTTAGTTAGGTCAAGCTCATGGCAATACGGAAAGAGCATTACTAGAGAGGTAAAAAGAGCAAGACAGATGAATTACAGAATACGCACAATTTGTAATATCAGAAATAGCAACTAGGATTAAGTAGTCACACATGTGCATTTCTCCTCCAATGAGCTGCCAGCAGTTCAATAACATAATGAATTATGACACATATAGATCAAGCAGGCTAGTTCAGAAACAGCTGTTTGAGCTTTATAAGCTATGCTGTTATAAATATTTACATGCTTGCTGAAAGGGGTGTTTTGAGAAGTGCATAACACAACTGAGTTCATACCCTGTCTGATCCCTGAAGGTAGCTGAGAATGTCAGTGTGGTGTACTATTACCATCTCACATATTCAGGCAGTCCCATTGTGTTATGTTGCCACATTCTTTCATAAATTGCCCATTTCTTTAGCACAGATGCAAGTGGAATGTGCAGGAGACAGCTGCACAGCTTAGAATGGCATGGTGTATATGCTAGACATGCTAAGTGCTGCTGCCTTCACTTTACCCATGTATGATCTGTTAGCATTTGCTGACTTTTGTTAACCACAATGTATACTAGTCCTAATGCTATGTCATGAGGAGTACCATAGGATGCATTACTGTACCAATATCTAATATATGCAACCTGGGTGGTAGAAATGGAGTGTCTTCATCTAATAATAGTTCATGCAATTCAGGTTCACATGTGTGGATGACATGTTTGATAAGTGGAGAATAATGCAGACCATGTCCGTACAAGTGTTGCATAAACAGGACTTATGCCCTGAGGCTTAAAACAAGCATGGAATAAAGTTGCAAAGTACAAAATTGTATAAGATATTATCAGTGGGGAAATATCCATGACATAATAATAGTGAGAGCAACATTTGGGGGCAGTTTTAGTATTAATACATTGATAGTGTGGTTAGGAACAATTGTGTATTCCTGTGGTAAACCACTGTGTATGCAGTGGTGTTGCAGGTGTAGAATCTGTGTATATAAACCAGTAGAACTCTTGAAATTCACAAAAATAACATGAGCATTTGGAAATTGGGTAGTTTTACATTACATTTCCATTCCAGTAGGGCCACTGTACAGGAAGTACCACAGAGAATACAGTGTAAGTGCATAGAGAACAGTATGCATGCATGCCATATGATAAAACTGTATATGTCGTCTCAGTGATAATATAGAATGCCCACTAGCTGCAAGGATCCAGACACCCTGGGTCTATATTATGATATCGACAGGGCTGTTTATTGAATGCCCTTACATCGACACATATCCACCAAAATAGCAAAATTTCAAATGGCCACAAAAGTGATTTTTTTCCCAAGGGAAAAAAATCACAGGGCCAACAATAAACAAAACAAACTGTCAGACACAATGAAGTGGGGGCTGTGCTCCCCACATCCCCCCTACCTAAATATACCAAGTTTGAGATCACACTACAGTGGAGGAAAGGGCAAATTCCTGGCAATGGCCAAGCGAAAAATTCACTTATGTAGCCATTTGAAGTTTTGGTATTTCGGTGGATATGTGTTGATGAAAGGGTATTCGATGAACAGCCCTTTCAAAAAGGTAATATAGACCTGATACCCTTTAGGTGAGCAGTTAGTACCACCTAGGTCCATTATGATGATTCTATTGTCATGTCATCATAAAGTACATATTCAATACCTGTTTAACCTCAAAGTATGTACCCAAAACCTTTGGCAATTGGCAGCTTACTGAGTTCATTCAACTGGGTTTTACATAAATGACTCAGACAACGAAATTGCTTTTCTGTCATTAACTGGGTTTGTACATATACATTTGTTCTGATACAATAAAGAAACCAGATATCCAGTGCAATCAGTTGATTTAACATTCCAAACAAAACACTAGACAAATATACCATAAAAACAGCATCACAAACAAGTAAACTTCATTTACAAATCTTCCGTTATGGCAGCATTGAACCATTCATGACTATATTAAAACAGCAGCGTTAAGGAAGAAAGGAGCCACTTTTGAGACTTTAAGTATTTTTCCTCAGTTTATTTGCTAAGTTTTTCTGCATAGCTGCCTATTTTGAGCATTTTCTGGCTTGTTAAATTTGATTTCTGCATTAGTAACTGTATTTAGAGCACAACCTAGAGCTGTTTACTGAATTTCCTGTTTGCACTTATTTTTAAAATCGTTTTTTTCTCAAAACTTGCATTTTATCTGTCTTTGGCCTAGCACTCTTGTGTGGGGTCATTTACTGCACTGTTATAACTTGTTGATACTTGTTAACCTCTGCTATCTCTGAAAAACAAAAAAAAAACAAAATCTTGCTTTTTTCCCACTTTTCTGAGATTTAAAAAAGTTCAGTTACAGGCTTGCTGTTCTTGAACTGTTTGTAAGTTTCTGTGAGGCCATTTTTCGCTTGGGCTAAAGGAAAGTCTTTCTGTTGATCAGTAGCAGTGAAAAACATTGAGCAGCCTGCCTGCCCCTGTGGGAGTGGTTACTGACTTGAAACTGTAGTTTTATTGGCCATTTTGGGTCAATTCCAAAACTCCTTCATCTTCCTCTCTTAAAACCCTCTTTTGCTCGGATTTTAGCGTTTTTGCGCATAGCGCAACATCGGGCAGCACCGCCTAATTGGGTTTAAACTATTCCTGGCTCCACAAAGTCTGCTCTTCACTTTTTCCCTTAGAACTGCTCTATCTCTCAATTTAAATACCATATTCTCATTCTAAGGCCCTTCACTGGTCCAATTAAGTAATCCTACAAGTTAGCACTATTAAACCATAAGCACTACTTACACTTATACTCTCTACGATTACCCTGTCCTCTATTGGTCTATCTTAAATTCAGTTTCCCTGTTACTCTAGCGTGTCCAAAGGTCAGTCAATGGTTTCCTCTCCAGTCCAGCTGGTGAATCTGGGAATTTTGAGGCAATGTTAGAACTTTCTCATGTACACGGACAACCCTCTCCTCCTCCAAACAGGTTCAAATATATGTGAGAGATGCAACTACTTAGCCAAACTAGAGGCTGAGCTCTCTCATCTCAAAACTGGTGTAACCAGTCAGGAGGAGAAGGTAACCTCACACAACACAATTCCAGTATCACATAGTCCCACCACATCAGCAAACCAAACACATAAATACACAAAAACATACTCAGAGGCTCTAAATAAAAATCTACCTAAGCAACAGAGACCTCCAAAGCAGACATCCAAGCAAACGCTACCTCAAAACAAAACACACACAACACATAACCCACAAAGTCAGTGTGCCAAGCAGCCACAGCCCTTAAGGCTGAATAACACACCTGATACTCTTGTTATAGGTGACTCTATTGTCAAACACACTGACGTCCCGCTCACCAGGCTGAATAAAGAGAAGGTCACGGTGAGCTGCCTGTCAGGTGCTAGGATCCGACACATAACGCAAGCACTCAGGTCACTCCAAAGCAAATACAAATATGACTCAGTCATTGTACATGCTGGTGTGAATGACCTGAGACGTACCTCCCTGGACTACATGAAAAGAGACATAGAGGAGCTCTCTGATCATGTAGCCCAGGCTGGTATGACCCTGACCTTGAGCAGCATCTTAACCTCACCTAGAATAATTCCACAGTACAAAGACAAAATGATCGATTTTAACAATTGGCTAAAATTTTGGTGTCATTCAAAGGGGATCCAGTGTCTGTCAGCCTGGGATGACATGTTCGACAAGCCACATTGCTTCGCTAGGGATGGCTTGCACCTGTCACCACTGGGCTTTCGGATATTGACAAAGGCTCTTGCCACCCCCATAGTGCCTTTTTTAGGCAAGGCTCAAAAGTCAAACCCACCCCCATAGACAGCACAAGGAACAAGAAACTAAGGGTAATGCTGCTAAACGCCAGAAGTCTTAACCTCAAGATGCACGCACTCGAAGCTCTCCGCAGTATGGAGAACATCGATATCTGTGCAGTGACAGAAACCTGGTTCAAGGCTCCAGAGAGCACCCCAGCACTACCAGGCTATACCTCGTATCATGCTTTTCAGCCCAAAAACCTGGACCGAACCACAAAAGGAGGGGGAGTTTCCATAATTTATCAAGGATATCCACACCTCCAGGTTAGTGGCATTGCATGAAGTGTCGGAGACCATCCATGTGCAACTAACAGTGGGCAAGACTGCTTTTCAGTTTATAGCATCCTACAGATTACCCTCTCAAAGTCAGGAATCCCATTCGGCCTTCCTGAAAACATTGGAGAACATGAAGATCTCTCCGAACACCATTATATTGGGCGACTTCAAGTACCCAAACATTGACTGGGAGCACTACTCAAGTCCCAGCACCTACCTTAGCCCAAAGATTCCTGGAAATTATAAACTCAAATGCTATGGAACAACTAGTCACCACTCCCACAAGAGGGGACAACATACTAGACCTGATCATTACCAACATGGGGACTCTATGCTCCACACCAGAAGTATATCCCTCATTGGTAAGATCAGACTATAAATTAATTTCACTGGATGTCCACATCCCGACCCCACCCCCAGCCCAGAAAACCACAGTGAAAAACTTCTCAAAAGCGAACTTCTCACTTCTCAAAACCGAAGTGGAATCCTTCAAGGCCCCAGGGCCAGTGGAAACTGCAGCCCAAACTGCAGAATCCTATATAAATGCATTCTACAGACATCTCCAGGAATGCATGGATCATGCTATCCCAAACAAAACCAAGACCCAATCATCCAAAGGCAGGCATCCAGTCTGGTGGACCCCTGCCATAAATAAACTGTACAACAGAAGGCGGAAGCTACTACATGATAGAGCAAAATCCCTAGTAGGGAAGGCATCTCTGATCAGTACTAGCAAAAAATTACGATCCCTCATAAAATCCTCCAAGGCCAGCTTCGAGAGAAAAATTGCACAGGACACCAAAGACAATCATAAGGCTTTTTTCAGTTATGTTAGAAACCTGGGATGCAACTCCCAGACTTGTTCTGAGTTGATTCTAAATGACAAAAAATACACTGAACCCACAGACATCGCCAATATCCTGGCAGACAGATTCAGTACAAACTTCTCCCCCCCCCCCAAAAGAGCAAGTATCTTTCCCGGCAGAGGGCTGCTTCCCAAACATCTCAGATGCTCAGGTGAAGGATGCCCTCTCCAAAGCAAAAAACACTGCTTCCATGGGACCAGATGGCATCCCAGGTTGCGTCCTACATGAACTACAAGAGGAACTAATCCCTCAAATAAAACAGCTAGACAATCTCAGCCTCACTACAGGATATGTGCCCACAGAATGGCATACAGCAACAGTGGTCCCACTCCACAAAGGTGGAGCCTCTACGGACCCTGGAAACTATCGCCCCATAAGCCTGACTAGCATAGTCTGCAAGGCTATGGAGAGGATCATCGTGGAGCTCATAAACAAAGACATTGGGGACCTACAGACACTAGATCCTACCCAGTTCGGCTTTGTCAAGGGCAGATCCTGCCTTTTAAACCTGGTTGACTTCTTTGAAACAGTCACCAAAGCCATAGATGAAGGGAAGGTAGTCCACACAGCCTATCTGGACCTTGCAAAGGCATTTGACACAATACCCCACTCGGGCATCATAGATAAGATATCCAGCTTAAATATAAACCCCTATGTCACAAGATGGGTCGCAAACTGGCTCAAAGACAGAACCCACAGAGTGAGAGTTGCTGGAGCCATGTCAGACTCGAAACCGGTCACAAGTGGCATCCCACTGGGTTCTGTCCTGGGACCACTCTTGTTCGGTATATACTTTTCCGAGGTACAGGCAAACGTGGGAGGACTATGGCTCACCAAGTTCGCAGACGACTGCAAACTGGGCGCCGTAATCAACTGTCCAGCTGGCACAAACATCCTTCAAAAAGGTCTCACAGAGACAGATAACTGGTGCCAGCACCATGGTTTAAAGCTAAATGCCAAAAAATGTATAGTCATACCCTTTGGCAAAAACAATGTGCCCACAAATTACCACATAGGCGGAAACCCATTAAGTACAGAGAAAGTTATTAGGGACCTGGGGACCCAAGTTGATAGCAATCTCTCCTTTGAAAACAACATTGCCAAAGTGGTTAGAAAGACCTTCTACATAGCCCACCTCATCATGAAGAGTTTCACATCTAGATCAAGAGAGGTAATCGTGCCCCTTTATTCATCCCTCATCAGGCCCATTATAGAATACAATGCCCCTTTTGGGATGTACCTTACCCGACACCTGCAGCAATTGGAAAGACCCCAAAAGTATCTCACCAAGAGGATCAAGGGTCTCAAACAGATGCCATATGCTGCTCGGTTAAAAAAACTCCAGCTCTACTCAGTTGCATACCGCCTACTTCGAGGTGATCTATGCCTGACATACAAAGCTATGTCAAATCCAGAATTAATGGACATGCTCCACCTCAGTAAATCTAAATCCCTTAGAGCCACACGCTTGAGGGACTTGAACCTCAGCACAGAAATAAATAGAACTTGCTGGAGGGACAGGTTCATAACCCAGAGGCTCCCATTGCTCTGGAATAGAATTCCAGTTCATGTGAGGCAGAGCACCTCACTGAATCTCTTCAAGAAGAATCTCAATAAGTGGATGGGGGATCGTAGGTTTGTCTCAGGGATTACTCCCATGTCACTATTAGACAGAGGCACAGTAAACTAAACCTTAAAAAGGGCACAGTATACTCAAATCAAGGGGTGGTGTAAGCCATACAGAATCGGGCTAGGCTTATAATTGCCCCAGGGCAGATAGCCTAGTATGAACCTATGAACCTATGAACACCACCCAGTGTACCATCATGCCAACCAGAGCACCAGCTATGACCCTCTTCAATGTGCAATGTAAACAATTCCAAAAATGCAAGGGGGATACAGGGTTCTTTATAACCCTTGACCCCTCTAACACCACTACCCAAAATTGCACATAACCCCCAAACCAATTTTGTGACATTTTTTTAAGAGAAAGAGAGGGTGGGAAGGGAGTATTCCAAGCACCCACACCAAAGAGGTCAGCCCACACTCAACTCTATCAACCCGATATTTTTCTATTCCCCACCCCCTTCCCTTAACAACTTCCTATACATCCTTACCTCATTTCCTTATAAAACCTCTTCCCCCTTGCCTTTCCCATCTTTTTAACTCTTACACTGCCCTGACCTAGCAATAACAAGCAGATATAAGTTAAAAAATACGTCTGCTTTGACAAACCAAAGAATTACACAAGTCTCTGCTACAACACTGTAAAGGGACCAAATATCCAGCGCAACTAGTTTATTGAACATTACAGATAAAATTATAGACAAATATATCATAAAAACTGCATCACAAAACAAATAAACAGCATTTGCAAATTTAGCTTTATAGCAGCATTGAACTGTTCACCACCATATTAAAACAGCAGCTTAACACCACCTGCCTTTATATGAGCCATTCCAACCAGAACAGTATGCCACTGCCCAATCTGAACTGTAACCCAGCCAACTCCACAAAAAAAACGCAGAATAGAGGGGTCTTAAAAACCCCAGACCCCTCTAACACTGCCCTACAGCCTGCCCTCTGCAGGCATTTTCCCCCTTCTCCCTCCAAACTATACCTTAAAACCTTACAACATATCCTGTACTAACTTGGAGATATTTACATTCAACAAATCAAGTCCAAGATCACTCACATGTACCTCATCATCTTTAAACCATGCCAACTGCTACAGAGGTAACACCATTATATCCAAAGAAACAGTCACCTTCTATACCTTCTGATTAGAAAATGTCTAGGTGACTCAAGACTTTGAAAACACCTAGCATGCCTCCAGGCTAATCTAGGTATTACCTCTGACCAAACAAACAAATCTTAGGAAACCTTTGTTTCAAGACCACTAAATCTTGTATTAGGTGACTCAAGACTTTGAAAACACCTAGCATGCCTCCAGGCTAATCTATGTATTACCTCTGACCAAACAAACAAATCTTAGGAAACCTTTTTTCAAGACCACTAAATCTTGTATTATTTGAGTTAATAATAATCTTTTTGGCACAAAGCCCACACCATTGCCCAGTAAGTAAATAAGCACCAACTTGACAATAACCCCATCTAACCACTAGCATTAATCTTACCAAACTAATGCTATCTTAAAGGTTTAAAACCACAGCAAATGACCTACCATTTCAATGGCTCAATTCCTACTATGCTGTCATGAGGTCATACATCTGCACATTTTTCCATCCAATAAACAAACGAATAGCCAATAACTATAATCTTGTTTAAAACACAGTTAAAATAAACCACTAAACATATAGTCCAGAGGTTAACATAAGCTAAAAATGCATTTAAAACCCACCCATTTATCCCTTCAGTTGATCTACCCTCTAGAAAGAAATCCAATTTTCTTCCTATCAGAAAAGAATGTGAAGAAAATAATCTCCCCTAACCCCTTGACTTAACAATGCTTTCAGCACTATTCTACCAAACTGCCCTACTGGAACTGTCTTACCACTAATATCCTTAAAAAAACATGTGACCCACATCCAGTTTACCCACCCTCATCCATACCATAGCCCACATAACTGAACACAACAACTTTTCAACATTAGCATGCAGCATCACCTGCTGGTCTTGTCCTCAATGATCCAACTTAGTCCTGCTTAATCAAACAGCCACAGCTGACCGGGTAATGCAAACATTACTCCAATATGATTTACCCAAAAATGTGCTTACTGTAAAAGCCCTCATATATGTAAACACTGCCAGAACAGACTACAAAACACAATCTCTGTAACTAGGAACCACTGTCTGAAAACCTGCCAACATTAGTCTGAAAAGAAATTTACATATTGGGAGCCTCTTATCAAAACTAGCCTCTTTCACACTTCCTCCCAAACCTTCAGCATTTGCATCACTCCCAGTGCTCAGAAACATCTCTTACACCCATCAGTCTTAGCACTGCACTAACGGCTGCCATGTACACACTGACTGTACACTCTGCATCATTCAAATCCCACCTATGAACCAAATCCTTACACACCAGTCTACCTGACCACCTCCTCTGCTCACTAGGGGGATCTTGCCTGAAAGCCATAGAAGATGAAACAGCTGAGCTAGAAGCTCTTTTCATAGCCTAGGACCAAGACTGCATCACTAACCAGACGGCTATACCTTCCAGTTTTCCAGATTTCCTCTGGCAATGACTGTAATACTGCACTTGTTGACACCCAGCAAAACCCGTTGAACAGAAAATGAGACAGGCTGTCAGCAAATGTATTTGATTTACCTGACACTTGCTTGATTGAAAATGACAAGTTAATCCCTAGAGTAAGCAAAAAATAACTTCTCCAATATCGACTGCACAAAATTGGACATCACTGTCTTCCTCACCAATATCAAGGGCAAACAAAATAAATCTTCTGCTGCATTAACATATAAACCTAGAATCTTTAACCGTTTAAATGCACAAAACCAACATGTGCTGGTGTCCAAAGAGCTCTTGAAGACAAAGCAGCAAACATTTCCAAGAAAAAATGACAGGAGCTCAATGCCAGACACTATTATAATGAGTAAAATAATAAAACACAGCAAAGCTTTTGAGTTACAAAACTCTTTCTCAGTGAAATTACACATCTCATTATCTTCACAGTGTTTAAATATTTACACCAGCTAATCACACATATTATTCAAATCATATGGGTTATTAAATAACTAGATACAGTTAAAATACACACACACACACACACACACACACACACACACACACACACACACATATAAACAAGCCCAGAACCAAATAAAATAAACTTATAATAAAATCCAAATAAAAATAAAGATTACATTACATATTATAAGTATCACTAATAACTTACTATCATTATACTAAATATTATGATAAAAATAAAAACAAATTCTACTTATATACATATTGATGTCTATTTTTCAAGATGGGCTTAATACTATTGGTACTATTCAATCATGGCATTTTATCAACCCTGAAATAATTAATCAACTCATATTCGATCATCTCTGTTTTATTCACTAGGTCACCTCCTCTTGTGATGGACAACTTGTAAAATCCTAAACTTAAACTTATGATGAGGGCTTTCAAATAAAATGTGTTTGCTCAGGGCATGTGTCTTAACTTTTCTTCAGATTTCCGAAAGATGAGACCCTATCTTTCTTTTAATTTCTTATTAGTTTTACCTCTGTAAAAGCACTCACAGGAGGCGCAATTAGTAAGATAAATCACATTCTGAGTATTACAAGTAGCAGAAACATGAACAACAAATTCCTTCACTGTGATGGGATGCTTAAAAGAAAGAACAGTATTAATTATGATGCAATATATACAGCTGTGACAGGGAACTGTATATATTGCAATGAAACCATTCTTATTCATTAGCTGTTTTTCAGCTTTTATATTACTCAGATCCTAATAGTATAAATACTGTTTAAAGTTTCTTTCTCTCTTATGAATAAACATAGGCTCATTACCTACAACTTTTTAACATCCTCATTTGATTGTAAGATGGTCCAGTTTTTATGTATAATATTTTAATCATATTACTATGTCTATTATATTTCATAATATGTCTATTATATTTCATAATATGCCCTAGATTAGACTCAAAATTATTACAAGCAGTTTGCTGTCTATTCAATTGTCTAGAAAAGTATGGTACACTTAAATTACTCAATTCATTTATCACTACATCCTTCATATCTTCCATCAGCTTAATATTATAGCCCATAGAGCAAAAGACATTAGCTTTATAATCAATATCTCTTATAAAATTTTAAGTTCTAATGTTAAGCCTGCTGGCTGTAAGAAATTGACTTTTGACTATTCCTTTATACATATGCCTAGGGTGCTTTTGAGTGAATGTACCTTAAGGATTGCACATCTTTCCTATAAATCATAGTATTAAACTTTTTTCATTATAATCTATTGTAATATCTAAAAAATATATATTTTTTCTCTGCACCATTTAACATCAGATACCAGAAACTCAGCTGTATAATGTAAATGCTCAACAAGTGCATAGAAGCCATCAATACCTTCCATCCACAGCATATATATATATATATATATATATATATATATATATATATATATATATATTATCCATGAAAGGCTTAAGAAAAGACAAGCCTTGATTCTTAAAAGGTGCTAATTCATTATCATTAAAAACATTAATCTCTTCCTACCTTGATAAAGTAATATTAGCATAAGTGTTTACAACTGGGGTAACCATAATCACCCCAAGTTGCTGATGATAAACTTCATCGTTAAACAGAAAATTATTATTTTCCAACACTATATCCAACATTGAAAATAACATTTCTGTCCTAGAAGCTATAAACATGCTATGTTCACATAAATACTCTCTAATGCATTATACCCCCAATCATTAGGTATCACATTAAATAAGGGCTTAACATCCATCATAACAAGTAAAATATCTCTGCCTTTATTTTCCACTGCCCAGTGGGTGAATGTATAAAGAAAATCATTAGTGTCCTGAATAAAACTTTTACTAAAACTTAATAATGGGTATAACTGTTTTTCAAGGTAGTTAGATGGGTGTGGTAATCCAGGAACTCCTGAAGACTATAGGCATCATGGGTGGTACTAATAAATCTTTATGGATTTTTGGCAATCCATAAATAAATGGAATAACAGGATGCAAGACATAAAGATAAATAATTTTCCATAAGTAAATCATATAAAAAGTATACATTATCTGATCAACAAATTTTCTATCTACTTTTTTAAAAGTACTTAAATCAGATAAAAAGTCATGCATCCTATTGTTATAAAACGCTGTCCATTACAAAATCTTACCACCCTTATCAGTCTGTTTAATAACCACATTCTTATCAATGTATAATTTACTAAACATTTTTCTTTCTTCGAGTTCTAAGTTATAATATTTATCACAATGCTCTTTCTTAAAAAATGATTCAGAAATCTCTTGTTCAAACATTTCCTAGAATGCTTTCACTACTGGAGTATTGTTTGGTACAAAAGTGCTTGGTCACCTTAAACAACCATCCCTTATGCTATTACTTCAATACAATAGCTTTAAGTCTATATTTCTAACAAATAGCATGAGTTCAATTAGTAAGTTAGATAGGCAGTACAATGCTTTCATTGGTAAGCAGTAGGACCTTCCTCTACCACAGCAAGGTCTGGATAGCTCTGAACACTGAAACTAAAGTCCTGAAACCAGCAAAGTCTGGAAACTGGACTATTCTATTTAGAAGAGGCAGGAAATTAGCAAACAAGATAGATTTTTTTGGTTAAATCAGGCTAAACAATGCAGTTATACAGTAAATAAGCATAGAAAGGCTAATGCACTTGAGTGTATAGCCTAGAACAGTAAACTCAATTAAAACTTTGCAAAATTAGAAATTTGAAAAATTTAAACATTTTAAATAAAGCAAGGCAAGTGCACAACTGCAAAATGACTTACAGGCAGAAATACAGTGAATTAAGTAGCTGGTCTACTTTTTAAGCTTTCTGAGAAGTGCGGGTAATAAAAACAACCAAAATCAGCAAAATATTAGCTAATATTAGCTCCTTTAGCAGGGACAAAAGTAAGCTCCTTTATCTACAGGTATTAACTAAACATCACTAAATGACCATTTAGACAGATTAACCACTGCAGGGCTAATAAAAATGAAGTCTTTCCACGTTTGCTCTTTACTGTTGGTCCTACCTTTGTGAAGGTCTGTTGCCCCATCTGATGCTGCATGGTTATTTCTATCCTGTCCTGACTCCTCTTCCTGCTTTTGCTCCTTCCTCTATGAGTGGTTCTTTGATTTGAATGTCCAGATGTAAGGAAAACAATTTGAGGCTAAAAAACTGTCAGCCCCTTTGCTCTTCTCTTTCACTTTTCCAGAATTACCAGTTACAGTTGCATTCTTGTCAACAGTACTCAAAGAATGATTCAAAACAGCACCATTCTGTTCTTCTGCTCTTTCAGAATTTCTGTTCTCAACTGTATTATTAAAGTTTTTAACCTCAGACACAGAATTGCTTGCTGCAGTCTCAGTTTGAATCAGAGTGAAGCTATCCAAATCTGTGACTGCTTCACTACATCTAGTGACACCAACTGCAGTTTCACTATTAAGTGAAGGGGTGGGTCTACCACTAGTCTTTTTAAACTGGATTTCCTTAGTCTGCAATACTATCTCATTTCTTAAAGGAGCAGCAGCTTCTAAGGTAAATTCCCTGTTTTCTTTTGGCCAAGAAAATACATGATTTAATTTAAAGTCATTCAAGTCCCAAAAAAGTTTCCATTTTTTACTAAGAATTTATGTTCCATTCTTTTCAGTCTATCTAGCATATTGTTGTAATCACTAGCTATTAAATGGAAGGAAGTAGAATTGATAATTGTATCTCCCATTCTCTCAATTTCTGCTAGCAATTCAGTTTCATAAGGAAGAAAAAAAATATTCATCTGTCTCACCTGTTCCCAAAAAAAATATATTGTCCCATACATAGCTCTCCATTTCACAGATGTGTCTACTTGACACATCTAATTTGGTCCAGTTGGCTTTGAAATACAATTATGTTGTTGTCACCCCTGTCTCTGGAGGTGGCAGTCAAAATACAGTTTACTATCATTAGTGTGAATGACAATCTGTATGCTGCAGAAAATCAGATTGTCATATACAAAATGTGAACTGTACATGATAGTCAAACACACTTATGTGAATGCAGTAGTGCATTCGTATAAGTGTATTCGACTAACTGTATGGAGATCGCGGTACAGTGGTGACTGGAATTTCAGCAAAATCTCCAGTGTGGTGCATTCTCAGAGTTGGAATATTGTTTTAGCAGGAGGTGTGGGGGAGGGCACAGCCCCCCACAGGGGGGTACAGGGGGCTTGCCTCCCTGCAAAAACATATTTTGTATAGGAGTTTGATGTACATCAGTTCCTATTATGGATATCACGTGATATTTTTCAATGAGAATGTCGACCCAAATGTGTTGATCATTTGGGTTGACATTGTGAAGCCATTGGAATTCAAGGTTCGGTGGTTTCTTTCGAGAGTGCAAAAGGAATGTGTTTTGCCTTTCACACTAACAATAGTAAACCATCAAAATACAGCTTAAAATGTGTACATGTGCCCATTTGTTACTGTTGTAGAAATGGATAGCTATGGTTCTTATCTACACCCTTACTGCACATTCTTACCTTCCTTTCTCTTTGTTTTTCCCCCCATTTCACCACTTTCCTATCTCATTTCTTTTCTTTAAAGAATTATTGCGAGATGGTGCACTATGTGCACCATTGCTAAGCAATGTTAATCAAAAGTAGTATTGGTGAACATATGTAAAAGTATAGTACACACTTGTAAAAGTTTTGCTGACACCCTATTTCAAACCCAGTATCATCAGACTTTAACAACAGTGCATTAACCCATCAAGCCACAGAATCATTTAATTAGCAGATGTATTCTAAACAATCAATACTACTTGTAACATATTCCCACTAAGGGTGTTTACGCAATACACTGAGCAGCATCGCTCAGTAAGTTTGAGAAAATATTAACTCAATAACATGAATAAACTTGCCAACTTGGTAGAGAAATACAACTGCACAAAGCCATGCACAATGGAGGACATAGGGCCGTCAGTAAAGTGACATGGAAATATTGCTCTAGCAAACTTAGGTAAATGACAGGTATTGCATAATTACTAATTCATTTACTTACAAAGCAGCTGTAATGCACAGCACAGGTGACATAACATCTGGGGAGATGTACAGACCATTATACTGTAGTTCAGATGGCCCTGGGTTCTAATCCAGGGTACGCATACTTTGTTTATACTGTTGTGTGATTACAGCTTATACAAATAAAGTGTCAGTTTAAGATAATCACCATGGAATGGCACTTTTTTGTAAGTTATTTTCTTATACAGTTACAAAAGGTGTGCATCAGTTAGCATCACACAAACCAATTTAGCTGTTTTAACGTTTGTGTGTGTGTGTGTGATGCTAAGTGGCACACACTTTTTCAATTGTATCAAAATTTCTATGGTGCGTACTCTTTGTAAGCAAAATTGGTGGAAAAAACATGCTGTTTCACATGTAATAATTTCTGGCCTGCTATAAATGAAGTATTGAAACTGCTTTCTCTGTCAAGTCTTCCTCATTTATTTTCAATAATGCATTTTCTCTGGGCTGGTGTGCACCACTCTGCAACAGTCAGAAATGATAACACATCTATAATGGAAGGCAGTGTCATGGCCTTCAAATTAAAGGAAGATATCATTGTTTTAACACACGGTGCCACACACTCAGTTGAGTAGCAAGTATTTTCTAGAATACTCAACACAAGCTGTTATTTGGTATGTACTCATACAGATACAAGTACCTGTTGCTTCCTTAACTCTGTTGTGGGGTCGTGTCATGGTCTTAGCACAGTAAAGCATGACCACGCTCCACAATTAAGGTCCATATAGTATCAGGTTTAAAAATAGCATCATGTAATGCCTTAGTTTATTTTCATATGTGCTGGTGGGTTGGAATAGTCTTGTAGGTTGTACTTTTACAAGTGCACATGAGCATCTGAAATACACCAACATACTTTCTTGCATTTGAGCATTTATGCACAATGTGCACCATAAAGTAGAATTTTTTTTACAGAAGAAAAATGGGGAGAGAGGAAGTAGTGAAATGGGGAGCAAGTAGGGTGGGAAACATATTGATATATTGCAGAATATATGTGACATTGCCTGTTGTGACAGAAGGTGTTAAGGTTTTGTTGTTGGAGATTGATGGTACTTCTGCAGCCACAGGAGAAGTTGCAATATCATCAACTGCGTATGCATTCAATGAAATAACGATGAAATATGTTGTGCTACATGTTACTGAAAACCAATAAAAGTGAATAAGCTCCTGTATACCATTACGGCACAATGCTGCACATTACACACCATCACCCAATACATATTTAAAGAAAAGAAAAGGGAAGGATAGAAAAGTGGCAAAATGGGGAGCAAGCAGGGGGAAAACAAAGTGAAGGAAGGTAGGAATGTGCAGTAAAGGTGTAGACAAGCATCATAGCTATCCATTTCCTCAACAGTAACAAGTGGGAACATGTACATATTTTTAGCTGTATTTGGACTGTCAGCTCCAGAGAGAGGAGTGACAACAACATAATTGTGTTTGTTACCAATTAGACCAAATTAAGTGTGTCAATAGAAACATCTGTGAAAGGGAGAGCTATGTATGGGATGATATATATATATATATATATATATATATATATATATATATATATATATATATATATATATATATATATATATATATATATATATATATATATATATATATATATATATATATATATATATATATATATATATATATATATATATATATTTTTTTGGAACCTGGCAGTTCAGCTTGGGTGGCAAAGTCACCCCCCCACCTCTGCTCCCAGAGAGAGAACCACAGGCCTATCATGTGTGGTAGAACTACCTGATGGTGCAGGTAGGCCAGGGGCAGTGGGGGGGGGTGCAGCCAGGCTGCAGCCCACAAGTGATGGGCTTGGTGCTGCTGCCAGTGGATGGAGTCTAGGCATACCAAGGGGAACTGCCCTACCCTGCTATGCTGTAGAAATAACAAATAAAATTAAAATCCAATAATGAAATAAACATAGCACAAAATAATGTACAGAATAACATTTATGTAAAAAAAAATAAGTAATACAAAATAATTTATTATAATGGAAAATATGATTAGGTATATAATATAATGATAAAAAAAGAAAAAGGAGGAGAAAGGGTGGGGTAGGAGAATGAAAAAATATTAGTAACTGCAGAGATAGTATACAAAGCTTTCTACAATTAATGTACTATATTCTATTATAATTTACTTATAACAATAAGAAATGCTAATAAATACTGTTATTATGCTAACTACTACCGTGTTGCTAACACAGATACACTAGACAACTGATCAGATTCCATCTAGCAATCATGCACTGTTGCATATATTGAATACATGCATGTTGCATGTTCAATAGTTACATTGTACAGCGGGCCATCTGAGACACAGGTATAGAGGTCTGCCCTTCTACTGAATATGTAACACTATTTAATTTTATTGATGACAAACTAAAACATTATTGTAAAAAGCTGTCCTTAAATTTGGGGAGTGTGTTATTCAAACTCATCAGCAGTGACTAATGTAATCCTGTAGTTTCCATTTGAAATACAGCATAATGCCAGCACTCTTCTTTTACACTTTTATAGATACAGGTTTACTGTTATAATGACAACAATCTGCAGCATGATCTTGGTGTCCCCGGTTTATAGGTCATAATTTACATTGCGATATTTATGTCAACTTAAATGTACTGTATAGTTTGGAAGTGTAGTTTTTCTAAATGACAAACCCTGTCTACTCTGTAATACTGGACTGTTGTTGAATAATGAATGATGAAATAAACCAATAACAAAAATGAATCCAACAGCAACAGGACTCAGAGCCAGGAAACTGCTGTTATAAAATCCAAGCATTTAATGTAAAACCAAACACAAAATGAACACAAATAATCCAAGCGCTTTTGCCCGGTCACTACTAGGCTTTTTCAAGGAATTAATTCTAACATAGCCATGCTTTCCTATTAAATACTAACTTTTAAGGTCACATGACTTGTTTTAATCATTAAAAATGTAACTAGCATTATTAATTGAAATATTCAATTAATATAGTTCGTAAATAACATCAGTTAGATAGCATTTACAAATAATAACATTTTTTAAAAATAGTAACAATAAAAACAATAATGCTAATCAACTAGTCAGTAACATAATGAGTATGTTAAAATGAACTAAATATAATTGTCATTCTTCACATTATCTGTATTACCTTTCATTTTATATGTTTAAATATTTCTTTGTAAATTGCTTAAAAATGTGTAATATATGGACTTTCAAACAAAGTGATGTATAACTAATGATTTTGAGCCACATAAAATTAAAATTAAAAAACATAGATCATTAAATACAGATCTATATTATGTTTTCAAAACAATAACAAATCTTCTTTTAAAGTCTGGCTTTTCTTAACTTCAAGACACTCCCAATATTTATGCTTTCATTTAACCCTGGGGCTCTGGTTGAATCTAGCTTTAGTTGCCAATAAAGCTCTCGGTATTCCAATCGAGCCTCCCAGTTACCACCCCTTAAATCCGGTGTAACTTGCTCCAAAACCATAAATCTCAGATTCATGTTATTACAGGTTTGGAGATGCTTGTAAAAAGCATTAGTTTCTTTGCATCTAGAAACATCATACAGATGTTCATAGACCCTTCTTCTCAGAGGCCTTTCAGTTTTTCCTACATAAAAACTAAAACAGTGTGTGCAGATCCCCAAATATACCACCCCTTTGGTTCCACAATTAAAATAATCAGTGGATCTAAACGTGAATTTCCTAGTGGGGAGGTGAATTATATCCTGGTTCATCATAGCACTACACTGCTTACAGCTGCCACATTTGTGCTTACCTAGCTTTGTTTTATTTGTACATGATTTCAAATTTTGTTTCCTTTCAAAAAGTTCTTTTAAATTGGTACCTCTTTTTCTTACAAAATGGGCACCTCTAGTAACAACTTGCTTCAGGTCCTCATGAATAGCAATTATAGGCCAGTATTTAGAAATAATGTCTTCTACCTCCTGAGAATTGATTGAAAAAGTATGGATGAAATTGTTTCTTAATTCAAGACATTCTCTCTGTTCATTCTGATTAATATTATAGGCAGACCCTAACAAGGGTGGGTATTTGGATTCTCTATTATTTAATACTTCATGACTCATGACATCAATCAAGTGTAAGGGATAACCTTTTTCCAAAAACAATTTCTTAAGAATATGAGTCTCATTTACAAAACTTTCAAACGAACTGGACATTCTAGAAGCTCTAATAAATTGTCCTTTAATAATGCCCTTTTTTTGGTAAAAAGGATGCCCACTGTTAAAATGCAAATATGAATTAGAAAACATAGCCTTCCTGAATATCCTAGATTCAAACTTTGAATTAGTATATTCCTTGCTTAGAGTAATATCCAAATAGTTTAACTCATCCTGATTAATTTTATGAGTGAAGCTTTTAAAATCTTCTTCTGTACTAGGAAGGTCACTAGGAAATTCACGTTTAGATCCACTGATTATTTTAATTGTGGAACCAAAGGGGTGGTATATTTGGGGATCTGCACACACTGTTTTAGTTTTTATGTAGGAAAAACTGAAAGGCCTCTGAGAACAAGGGTCTATGAACATCTGTGTGATGTTTCTAGATGCAAAGAAACTAATGCTGTTTACAAGTATCTCCAAACCTGTAATAACATGAATCTGAGATTTATGGTTTTGGAGCAAGTTACACCGGATTTAAGGGGTGGTAACTGAGAGGCTCGATTGGAATACCGAGAACTTTATTGGCAACTAAAGCTAGATTCAACCAGAGCCCCAGGGTTAAATGAAAGCATAAATATTGGGAGTGTCTTGAAGTTAAGAAAAGCCAGACTTTAAAAGAAGATTTGTTATTGTTTTGAAAACATAATATAGATCTGTATTTAATGATCTCTGTTTTTTAATTTTAATTTTATGTGGCTCAAAATCATTAGTTATACATCACTTTGTTTGAAAGTCCATATATTACACATTTTTTAAGCAATTTACAAAGAAATATTTAAACATATAAAATGAAAGGTAATATAGATAATGTGAAGAATGACAATTAATTATATTTAGTTAATTTTAACAGCGTGTCCAGGCACTTTTTTGGACTTAATAACTTATTAATTTTAATATACTCATTACGTTACTGACTGGTTGATTAGCATTATTGTTTTTATTGTTACTATGTTTAAAAAAATGTTATTATTTGTAAATGCTATCTAACTGATGTTATTTACGAACTATATTAATTGAATATTTCAATTAATAATGCTAGTTACGTTTTTAATGATTAAACACAAGTCATGTGACCTTAAAAGTTAGTATTTAATAGGAAAGCATGGCTATGTTAGAATTCATTCCTTGAAAAAGCCTGGTAGTGACCGGGCGAAAGCGCTCGGATTATTTGTGTTCATTTTGTGTTTGGTTTTACATTAAACGCTTGGATTTTATAACAGCAGTTTCCTGGCTTTGGGTCCTTTTGCCATTGGATTAATTTTTGTTACTGGACTGTTGTTAATAAACATACTAACGCATGCATGATGTTGCATTAAAATGGACAGATGGATACTCAGATTAATACAAGTATTTAGCACAATAAGCCGTGTTTACTCCCGATGCTAAAATACCAGTACTGTTTTGAAGCATACATGCCACTTGCATCTCTCATCCTTTTCAATCTTTCCTCATAGGCTTGCAAATTTAATGTTTGCTCCACATTAGCTGTGGGAAAAAATAAAACACATTAAGATCAGCAATCAGAAACAGATGCAGCTGCTTTGTCATTCAAGCAGTGCCTGTAAGTGACACTCACACATCTGTGGACTGCG
Organism: Protopterus annectens; assembly: GCF_019279795.1. Classification (NCBI taxonomy): domain Eukaryota; kingdom Metazoa; phylum Chordata; order Ceratodontiformes; family Protopteridae; genus Protopterus; species Protopterus annectens. The sequence goes on from NC_056728.1 coordinate 1,598,306,540, forward strand.
ATCAGTCCTACATTCATGAATCCAATGATCAAGGGTATCCCTCTTCCTCATCCTGAGGTCTCAATAGTGATTTCTACACTGTTCACCAGTGCGGGGGATACTAGTAAGAGTGGAAAAATTCCAGGCCAAACTATTCCATGCATCCGATTTGTCATCTCATCCATGATAGTGCTCCTGCAAAAGCCAGGGACCATAAACACTTTGGACTCCTGCACACTCTGCCTTTGAGAATGAAATCTCAAAACTTCACCCTGAATACCAGCCATGTGTAATGCAGACAAACACCAATGTATAATGTCTTCTCTTGCCTGTTACAGTTATAACAGATTCTGAGAATGGAGATTGTTGCAATCTGCAACATTTAAAAATGGTGTTTGCTGCTTAGCGAAATTATACAGGGATTAATACAAAAACTGCACAACTGACATAATTTGATTGTCTCATCCATTAGGACAATAATTATGATATATAAATTAATAGGCCATCTATTAAAATGTATCATGTGAATTGGGACACCATTAAAAAGGACATGGTTTAGCAGTATTAGAACCCTAGACCTTAGCTATGGCAGGCCTAGTCTCACAGTTGTTCCCACAACAAGAATGAAGATATAAGTGTCTAGGCCTCACTGTATTACTAGCTATTACAAGGACACATTACAAAACAAGGCTGCAATAATTGAATTCAAAGCCAGAACCATGTGAACTTAAATTTAACTCATTGCACCACAGGAAAAACAACAACAACCATAGGAAAAGTTAAATATGCTGTGGCTATATTTGTATTCATTGTGAGATTCACGCAGGCTCAAAATGTAAGAAAAAAGTGATAGCATGCAGAAAAAGAAATCAATGTACGATATATACAGTATAATTTGTTATTTCACGGAGTATGCCTACATACATGTGCAATCCAGATCAACATGCAATGTAGACTCAGAGCAATGTATGAGTGCCTTACAACTATTGTTACAGACACATAAGAGATAATCCTACACACTATTTTAAGTTTAGAGTGATAGTAAATTTAAAACTAACCAGTAGGGGGGGTGACATTAAACAATTGACAGAACTGGCTGAATCTAAATGGATTCTGGAAATGACAGCCCATAGGGATCCAGGGCTGAATGATGTGGTCCCCCTTAAGCCAGCCCTTAGTAAAAGGCAGGTTTTTTACTAAATCCTTATTGGTTGCAATGTTTTTTAAATAGCTTTGCTTAATAATGATGTTTTATCTGATGAAGGGCCGTAGCCCGAAAGCGCTCATCTTTTATTGTTTTGTTTTGTACTACAATAAATTGTGTTTTATCGAACAAGCAGTATCCAGCAAAGCAACTTAAACAGGGAATGTATATTTATATTGAAATGGTACATGTTAGATGTACACTTAGTTAAATGTTTAACTTGGAAAATACTGCACTTACTCCTTACACAGACTGTTATGATTCTTTTTTTCAAATATACAATGTTGTCCTAACATGCTGTGTTCCTTGGTCAGTCAGTAATTATCTGAACAGTACTGTGACACAGAGCATGTGTGAAAACAGTTCTACATTACTCCCTTTAAGTGATGTTAACTGGAAATATATTATGCAGTTGGCAAATAAGTAAAGCTAGGTTGGCTAGCATAAACCAGTATTGACTGTTATTTTGTGGGTGGGGAGCAAAGGCATCCTCCCATATGTGAGACTGTGAGATACCCCCATAGCACAAATCTGGAGCAGTTGGAAGATGGGGCACATATGGGATTCATGTTAACTGGCAGATTTGCCAGTCCGCATGTGCCAAATGATACATATGCCATAAAACATGACTTGGCAGTTTGAGTTGTACACCTCATGGTTAATGTAGACTCTATACTGTTCCCCATTTCTTGTTGTCATGTGTACATGACTCCAGTATAAGACACACATTAAGTTAAGGTAATGCAATACATGTTAGAACTGTAGTATTCTTCTGAAAATATACTCAGAACTGTTTAAATTTGCCATGTTATAGCATACCATGTAGTGATAGTTTGAAGATCATGGAAGGTTATGCCTGTAACACACCAAACATGCCCCCTGCTAGTCAGTGAAATATTCCAGTGACTAGGAATAGCTTTTAAAGACAAACCTTAATTACTACTAGGATGGTTTCCTGCATTCGTTTCTGTCGTTGAGTAAATGCTAACAGAGGTCGCTCAGTTCCTCCATTGTCTATGTGCCCTGCAAACTTCTCACCTTCACTATGTATGGTTATGGCCAGCAGCAGCAGTTCTTCAGCCTGTATTACAGACTGATGTATTCAAAAAGCAGCAGCTAACAACAAACTCTCTGCTCCTACCTTGTGTCTGTACCCCAGTATTTTCTCAATCCACAATAAAAAAAAGAAAATAGAGACAACAAGGATGCTTTTATTTCATTTTGACTAGCTCCACAGGATTGGTTGATTAGCAAGCATGCACTTCAGCTGTGTATGGTGTAATTAGCATCTCTTAAGCAAAGAGTAGAGCACATGGAATCAATTATTGAGGTACTCCATTATAAAAAGGCAAGTGAGTAGCTGGTTAAACTGATGTGGATGAGAGTTATTACATGATTCTAACTCAGATACATATTTCTTCTAATTCACTATATTTCAACAGAGGAGTTTTGTACTCCATCAGGTATGTATCCATCTTGTAACCTAAATAACGCATATACTGGAATGTAGATTGCAATGAACATGAAGTAAATCTGTTTGCATTTGTTAGAAACATACTCATTAAATGGCCTTCTTTTCCAGCAATTTGAGAGGGACAGAGGGTGTAGAGTAGACCGGAAGTATAATGCTGTGTGCTAACATTGTACACGTTCCATGGAAAGATACATTGATAGTACTTTTAACATTTCCCTATTGTTTGGTTAACAACATTGTTACTTACCATGTTATTTAGTTTTTTTGGGGGGCGGGGTTGATGTTCTGCTATGGAACAAACTAGAGTGGACTGTTATGTTGAGTGGGTGACATAGTTCAGTATCTGTTAGGGCACAATCAAGAATATATTGCTCTTGTTACTCTCTTAGTTTTGTAACCACCCTTGTTATTTATTGGCCAGTGTTGAATCTTTACAGTTTAATTCACTGTTGAGTATTAGGAGCCTTCCTTTACTGTATTATCTGTAGAACAATTTTTTTGTACTTATGTGATCCTTATATGTGTTATGATTATTTTCTTTCAGTAAACCATATGCCCCCGAGATGAAGGCCACCATTCTCTGAGGCCAGAAATGAGCTGATTATAGATGCACTCAGACAACACAATGAAGTCCTGCAGTCAAGTGGGTGGGCAAGAATGGCCAAATGTGCAGAACTCTGGGATAACCTTGTCCAAAATATCAACAGGGTGGGCCAATAGAGTTGCATGTATGAGCAAGTGAGTCACATAGCTTCTGACATGGTCCATGCAGCCAGGAGGTGTGCAGCTGAATTGGCATGCGATTGTCAGGTCACAGGTGTGGGCCTCAACAGAAGAATCCCTCAGTGCCACCAAGGAATTCCTGGCAACTATTGTCACTCAGGAAAGCTCTGAGCAGTCCAACAGCCAGTATGTCCGTGACGTGGGTGCCACTCCTGTGTCTCAAGAGAAGCTTCCAGGTAGGCTTTGTTAGATCTTCAGTAAAATATGGTTACATTCATTCTGTAATAGTTCAAATAGTTTTAATGTGTGGAAAGCTTCTTTTTTGGTGGGGGTAAATAAGATAGATGCAGTGTTCAGGTCCTTTAACTGCCACAGAGGAATTCCTGGCACACATGTCCACACAGGACAACTCCCAGTAATTCTTGAGCCAATATGTTCTGGATGTGGGTGCTACTCCCACATCACATGTGGAGATGCCAGGTATGCTTTGTAACATCATCATTAAAATAGTGCTACATTCTGTCATAAGTGTATATACTTGTGTCAAGCTGTATTTGCGTTGGTTGGGGGTATTTCAGATAGCTGCAGTTTTATGTTTATATTAAGGTTATCAGACACAATCCTGATAGAATTTATTTGACCATACATATAGATGAAAAGTGAGTGAGCCAAGAACAGTATGACCAAAAAAGTTAACTAAGAATACTCCACCAGGCACAAATGAATCGAAGCTCCAAGGAAAAATTGCTTTAATAAGCACTTAAAAACTCCACAGTAGAGACAACTGTGGAGTTTTTAAGTGCTTATTAAAGCAATTTTTCCTTGGAGCTTCGATACATATAGATGAGTAAAAGTATTAACCCCTTTTGTACTGGTAAGTGTGTGTTGCTGTTGCTATTGTGTCTTCCTTTACTTTTCCTAGGACCGTCAGTAATTCACCAAGCAAGGGCTGCAGCAGTTGGTAACTGGAATAATTGTCTGTCTGTACTGTATATATATATTCCCACATACCTGGTATACTGTCCTCTCAGGCCTGCTGTATGTATTGCATTGCTGTCTGCATACCTGTCCACTGCACAAATATTTGCTTAATATTACAATTTTTGCTTATATTTTTGACCTGTATTTAAGATCATAGAAATTGACTGGCAGATTATTGACAAATGTTTAATGATTTCAAACATTAAATATTATGACACAGATATCACATTCAAACTGCATACCCTTCAGATATGTTGTGGTGAAGCAAAATCTATTATTCCATTAATTGTATAGGTATGTAGGCGCATATTATGTTATATTTGTCCCTATTCTTGAGCCTTTGCCCACCCACTATTTATGGCTTTGGCCATACTTATTTCTGTAAGTGGATGATAAGTTTAAATATCTCCAAAACTCCGTTTGCTGCTCTAAGCAGAAAGAATTCACAAATCCTTGTCTGTATTTTTCCAAAAAAACGTACTGGTTTATTAAATAACATACAAAAAAATCAGGTTAAGCGCTTTCATCTATCTGTAAGTAGACTTCATCAGAACACTTCAAATTTCCTAATGCAGGATTTTATAAAGTTTTCTAACCAATCCCATACATCTTTCCTTGACTATCACATGAATCAATTACATATTTAAAGTGCTCAGTGCGTTTGTTATTTCATCTTTGCAGTTACCCATTACTTCATTTGAACACTACAAAATATAAATGCTAAAAAGAACAAATGCTAAAAAAACAACAATCCTATCCTAACACTACATCCTGTGGCCGTGTCCTACATACACATGCAAACCTACACTAATGTTTGACCAATACATGTCTATTTAAAATGAATACATATCTCAACTATCCTTAAAATATTAAAAGGGGCGAAATCACAATACAACAAGGGAACAAACTTGAATGAAAATGTTCATACTTTTGATGTATCCGTTAATTTATATTTTCTAAGATGGGTTTAATGGATATGCTCTCATTTATCCCTGGGTAAACTGATGCATTTAATTTAATCTGCCATCTAGGTTTCCCTTTCACCCAATCTCTTACGTATATTACCTCCCCTGGGGTTCATTTTAATACTTTCTAATATACCAAATTTAAAGGAGTTGCAGGTAGTACTATCATTCATGTGCCTCCACAGAGCATTTTTCGTGTCTTTTTTCCTGATACAATACCCATGATCATAAATTCTATTCCTTAGGCACCTATCAGTCTTACCCATGTAGTAGCACGGGCATTTTGTACATTTGGCAAGATATACTACATGTGAGGTACGACAATTCCCTTTCTTGAATTTTACCTCCGTTCTATTTATGTCTTCCAATGTAAGAACAGGCACCAGTAGTATCTGACTACACCGATTACACTGCCCACATTTGCTGGTACCTTCTTTCTTTCCTATATCAACCCATTTAACTATCTTCCTTTCCAATTCACTTTTTAAATTCCTTCCATTTTTAGAGACACAGTGGGTATTCTCCTATCTTTTTATACACATTTAGTTCTGTTTTCAAAATATACCAATTTGATTCTACTATTTTTCTTATTTCTTGTGCGTAAGGTCCATGTTGGAATATACATGCTCTCCTATAATTAGTTTCCCCGTCCCCATCCTTGTCCTTACTTTTGCCAGAAGTTCTATTGAAGCCAGTACCCACTATGGGTTTGTATCTCATACCCCATTCATTTTTCACATATTCTTTAGTATCCTCTATCAAATATGGGGGGTATCCTCTGTCCTTAAACATATTGGCTATAAGGTCCAATTCTTCTACCATATCTGTATACTCTGAGGTCATTCTTGCTGCTCGGATGTATTGACCTTTTATAATACTTTGTTTTTGGCTGTAGGGATGACAACTGGAATACTGTAAATAAGAATTACTGAAAGTATTCTTTCTATATATTTTGGACCTAAATTTTCCATTTTCAACAAATATGTATGTGTCCAAATATGATTTTTTTTCCTTGTCCATGTGGTATGTGAATTTCAAATATTCACTGGATGAATTTAAGTACTCTAAAAATTCATATAGTTTACTTTCTTCTCCTTTCCATAAAAGGAATATATCAACCAGGAATCTTACATAACTAGTGATATTTTCATACCAAACAGTTTCCAGAACAAAATTCAGTTTTCCAATCAAGGAGAACTAAGTTGGCAAAGATCGGGGTGCATGCCGTCCCCATTGCTATCCCCTTACATTGCCTATAATATTCTCCCTCAAACAGTATATAATTGTGTTTTAGCACAAAATCCATAAATTTCAATATCAGTGATACTATGTCCCATGATAAACCTCCGTACTTCTCTATACTATTTCCAAATCTTCTCAATCCATCTTCCTTAGGTATACAAGAGAAGAGGTCAATCACATTGATTGTTACTAAAATAATGTCCTTGTTATACAACTCTGGTACAAGTCTACCCAAAAAGTCCCAGGAATCAACTACTATGTGTGTAACTTTGTCATAAATGGGTTTTAACCATGTGTCAATTACTGTCCCAAAGGGGGAAGATCTTGGATTTATTGCCAGATAATGGGATGAAAAGGGGGGTCCATAATATTTTTATGTACCTTGGGTATTCCCACAATCATACTAATAATAGGGTGTTCTACTTTCAAGTACTTGTACATATCCATGTCTACCCTTCCATCTAGTAGGAATTCCTCCAAATGCAAGTAAATTTTGTGATACCCAATGTTCACTTCATTTATAGAAGATATCTCATAATTCTCTGAATTCAAAAGCATAGAGTTAACTTTGTTAACATATTCAGATGTGTCATATATGACCGCTCTTCCCCCTTTGTCAGGTTTCATTACCCGTATTCTACTATTCCCTTGTATTTCTTTCAATAATTGAAATTCATTATAGTCTAAATTATATTTCTTCTTTTGGGTTTTGCATTTATTACCATAATCATATAATTTGTCAATTACTACTTTTTCAAAAATTGCTAGTGTGCTATTCATTGGGGGGGTAAATGTGCTTTTCCTCTTAAATGTATTCACCTGTACACTTTCCTTATCATTGTTGAAATACAATGCTAAATTCAGTTTTCTCATGTATTTCTTAAATTCTACTATATAATCAACAATATTTATTGAACTATTGAGTACATACTTCATTCCTTTGGAAAATAACAGAAAATGCTCCCTCTTTAATTCCAATTGTGTGTAATTGAATATACTAAATTAACCTGAACTATAATGTACTTCATTATGGCCGGGATTCACTAACCCCCCGTGTAAGACTAACTAAGTCTTACACGGACACTGCAGTGTAAGGGTATGATGTCAGTGCATCATACATATTCACGAGGGTGCGCTGACTCAACTCTAAGGCTTACATGGACCGTGCATGAGTGCAGGGTGTGTGTCAGACTGCCGAGCAGCCCTAATATCCACGCCCCTGCAAGTGCCTAAACTGCAAATGTCAACAGAAATGAGCAAGTACGCTCAAATGTCCACATACACAACACTACACTCCCCTACATTCTAAATCCCTGTACAAGTGTAAAATGTAAAGGTTTCCTTTTATTTTTTATTATTCCCGATATAGCTGCCCATATTTGCGCGTGTATGCGCGGGTTTGCCCATTGCTTAGCTACAGTTAGAAGTGTAGACATCGAAGAGGATAATAAACTATTTATATGCAAATTCAGGGTAGTAGCAATAGCATAGTGGCAGAGCCCTTGTAGAAAGAGTATGCATTCCAGGTTCGAGTCCCGCCACTCCACTACCTATTTTCTGTAGGAAATGTGTGCATAAAAATAATTCCTGACATTTACCCTTTACATCCCAGTAGAATGCATTGAAATGGCCTATGCGTTAGTGAACAATATTTTATATATATATAAGAAGGTGGAATGGTCATGCATACTGATAAATGCATAAGTAACGCATCTTAAGCAATGTGAAGCACTGCTAAGCAAAGTCCACTAGTATTAAGCACAGTGAAGTATAATTGCTCATAGCTCAGCAGTGCTTTAACTAGTGCAATAGTTTTGCATGGAACTGCACATCGCGCCAACTAGCGCGTGGAGCTGTGCACCTGCCAACTAGCGCAACGTTGGGCAACATTGGGCAGCGTAGAGCAACATAGAGCAACGTCAAGCAACGTTAGGCAAAGCTGAGCAAAGTCGGCTAAACACAGCCACACCCCATATCTGGTCTGACCAGTAGTAAAATAAAAAGCAATGACAGGCCTCGAACCCAGGATACTGTGCACCATAATCACGATACTAAACCACTAAGCCATGACAGCTTTAAATATGGATGCATTTCCAACACACTCATATATATCAATGGAAGTTTACCCATTGCTAAGCATGTTTGCTCTTAGCTGAGATATTTCAAAACCAGCCAATCACAAATAAGTGTGGGAAATGAGGCATATTTAAGCTCCATAGGTGGGAATAATTGCCATAACTGGTTGTAGCTCCCATCTGCAGACAGTATGGTCGGTGCTGGAGAGGGCTGTCATTTTCGAGCGCAAGGGTGGGGCATTGAGAAGTCAAAATACATGGTTTGGCTCCTCGTCCATCCTCATGATGCAAGACTCCTGCAGGGCCAGTTCCAGGGCATGGAGTACAAAGCAGAAGCCTGGAACCATTTAGCACATGATCTCACCAGTGCCACAGGCATCCCTCAGACTGGTGAGCAGGTCAGACACCACCATGCAGACCTGAAGAGATGCAAGGAGGACCAACTGAACCACTGGATACAGGAGGCCCGTGGAATGCCAAATGCCCCACTACTGAGTTTGTAGCCATGGAATGAAGTATGTAAGAATTGCTATTGTAGTCTATACTATGGATAGGTATGTCTCAATATCCTTTCATTTACTTCACAGCTGCAGGTGTCCATGCTGCGAATCAGCAAGCCTATGCAGATAGGCTGCTAAGGCTGTGCCACCAGGCAGGTTAGTAAATATTCTGCATGTGTGGTCATATAAAAGAAGTGAGAGAGCTTGTAAAAGAGTGTTGCAACCCATTATTAAAGGTATACAAAGTGTGGAATAACTTCTCTGCATGTACTGTCATATAAAATAAGTGAGACAGCGTGAAAAGGTGTTGTAACCCATTAATAAAGGTATAAAAAGTATTGAATAAAAGACCTCTGCATGCACTGATATATCAAATAATTGAGAGAGCCACTAGAAAAGTGTGTAATGTAATTAATAAAGGTATAATTCCTGGAGTGTGTCCGTGTCACTTTCTGCGATATGTTGTTGTACCCTTGCATAATAAAAATAGTACTGTTGTATTAAGTGCAGTCAACCCACACATGGGTAGGCCCATTTAAAGTGGATGAAGGGAGTGCCAGTAGCTGTTAAGCATATATACAGTCCTCAACTGTTTGTTAATGGCCGGCATGTACAGGTTAATCTGGCACATGAGTAGCTTGTTAATGTGTTCCCCAGAAATGTCAGTATGCTGCTAGAAATGTAGGGGGCTGTTAACATATACCTGATAATGTCACCTGAACACATCCAGATATGTAGATACATAAATATAAATGAAAAATATAAATATGTAGCAGTAACATCTGCATCCAGGACAGTTTGTATGTCAGATATAGGTCAGGTACATCAAGAACTAGCAAAACCCATTTCACAATTTAACGTACATTGCCTAGTGTAATAATACACGTATGGGATATTTAACTGCAGTCAATAGGAATGTAGTGTAAACTATAAGTATAGATAAGATGTTAATGGAGGTATCTTTTTACACCCCACTGTATGTGCATAAACAATGCAATTCCACACCTCAATGGGTATGTCTAATCTCATAACATTTGTTGGCACACATGTCCTATTGTTATATAAATATCTGCATTTACTTTGATGCATGTGCCCTGTTCACATACCACAATCTTGGTGGCCTGTTGCCACCAATCAATCCTGCATGCTGTTGGAATGTCCACTGTGGTTCTATATATGCATGTGTTATGGTTGCTGTTCAACTGTTTGAACTCTGGTGTGTTGGGTTAATGGGAATACTACTGTATGCTGTTACAACTAAACTGGAATGCTGTTGGCTATTACTAACTCATATTGTCATTAAATCCTCCTAAACACAGAACGTATGGGAAGGCTGGTCCCAGTGGACCCACCTGTTCCACCTCAGCTGGCGATGGCACCTGGCACCAGCAGTTCTGGTGCCCAGCCCGGGACCTCCTCCTACGTTGGTCCTGTGCCACCTTCAGGTGGAAGCGCTGCAGGGGATGGGGCTTGTACCCCCATGCAAGTGTGGGTGGAGGAGGGCCACCAATCACCCTCTGAATGGTCCGGGCTGTGGTGCGGAGGGAGATCCAGCATTCAGTCGCTGATCCTCTACGCCAGCTCGAGGCAAGAGTGGCGTGACTCACGGGTGAGCCTGCCCCTCCTACTCAGCCCCCAGCACAGCCACCCCACAGGCTGTGAAGGTGCAGTGGTGACTGACCATGGGTGAGGATCTCAGTTCCACTGTTGTCATCTGTGGGCTCATGGGCTTGCGATTTCCAAACACCCTTCCCCGACAATGGTGATCACCCACCCCATGTGTCATACTCCACCCCTGTATGTGTCTTGTTTGTCTTGTCTGTTTACCTCCCCAACCTACCACCCAAAATATACCTACTTCCCCTACCCCACATTCCACTCTCACCAGAAAAAAAAAAAATGGGCAATCTGCACCCAAAAAAAAATCACACCCCATACATAGCTGCCCAATTTGCATACATGTCCGCTGGACACAAAATGAAATTTAATTGGCAGTACAACATACTTTATTGTCCTCACCCCTCTCTCAGGGGTGGAAGGTTTCAAAATTCCATTCAAATTACTAGTATATGCACAGCTGTTGCTGTTAAAGAAATGGGCAGCTATGGACCTTCCCTACACCTGTCCTGCACATCCCGAGCTGTTTTCCCTACTGTCTTTCCCAATTTGTGCCCCTTTTTTCAACACTTTCCTATCTCCCCATTTTCTTTTCTTTCAAATAAATGAGCGCGGGGGTTAGCGGGAGTAAGCACCTTTAAGCAGTAGTTAGCATGTTTGCGCGAGTGTGTGCTTAGCTAAGCTTGTGTGCACTTAGCTAAGCATCATGCAAACCTGTGGAAACCTGCTTACAACTGCTTAAAAGTGCCTTAGTCACTCTGTATGTCAGGGCCCTTGTTCTGCTCAGCAGCAAAATAAAATACCTCTGTCAGTCTCGAACCCCGGACCTTGTACACACTAGACTGCATGAAGTACCACTGAGCCATAGTAAACATGCAACATGTTGGTGCTAAAACCAATATATCATGCATCAGAATGAGTGAATGTAAAGTGCAAATAGGAATGCCATAACACAAATCCTGTTCTGTGGATCATTACCAGCAGTTCTTGTGGAATTGCATTACATGACAGTGAAAAGAGAACCAGCCATTCTAGCAGGAAATAATGTTACAGCAGCACTTCACAACCCCCACACAGTATTATAGCAGGACAAACACTAGCATATCTGACTAGGGTAGAAGCCGTACTTCCCAACTGTGACAAAAAGTAAGAGTTAGACACCACTTGTACTTCAGGAAATGTGTATTAATCCATATGTTCTGGTTCTCTCAAAGTCTCAACCTAATGTTACTAATATTGTAAAGGTGTACCTCACGTCAACCTACTTTACCCTGAGTCTGTTCAACTATGTACCTGAGTGTTTGAGAGGTCTAGCAGAGGCAGAAACACACAGGCATATCAGCTATTCTGCTGTTACACACTGTGCAAATAGCTTTGGAAGGAGTTCCAGAAGCATACTCTTATGTAGGAGTACAACACTGAAATACCAAGGGATGTAGCCATGTACTGGTAGCAACCAACTGTGACAATGCCATTGTTCCAGTGCTGAAAAGACCGGTGTGGTACACAAAGAATAACAGGCTAACCTCGGGCTACCATCTGGATAGGTCCACAGTTGGGAGCTACGCAGACAGACTACTTGCCTTGGTAAGCTAACAGGTACACAGCAATCCTTTAAGTCCAGCAAGATAAAGTTCACACATTAAGACATAAATGCTCTCTGTCCTACTGCACCCCTACCCAAATGTACAATAAACCTGTGTGTTCAGGGTCTCCCAAGGATGTAGGTAGGCATACTCAGTACAGAAATGTATACAGTTTTCTTGAGCAGCCTGTGCCAATGTCAACAGTAAAAAAGCACAAACTGTTCAAAAGTGAGTGAATAAATATTCACAGTACAGCAGTTCACAAACAGTTCATGTGCCAAATGAATACATCTCAATAACTACTTTTATATGGCAGTAAATTGTATAAGTAAAAAAGAAACTGCATACTCCCATGTATCTTGTGTTAACATATGTAGGGGTGAGTACAATTCTACACTGACAACTGTGTAGTGGAAGTGGCAACATTCAGGTCTGAGTATAACAATTATATCACTGGCTACACCCCTAGCTTCAGATATAAGAACTATACCAACCTTCTGACTTACACAACGGTCTCCACAGCAAACAAGCATGGGACCCACTCTGGAAAGCTGAAAGGGCTATGCCTACCTGACATAGCAATTTATAGCATTGGGTTGCTATGAAAGTGAGTACTGCAGTTACCACACAGCAGGCTGCATGCAATTACCAAATGGTGGCCACCAATTGGTGCAGAGGCCATCACATGCACATGTGCAGATACCTATAAAAGCAGGCTGTACCTGCTGGCCACACAAGCAATCATCCCATTGCAGACAGTGAGAGAGAGAGAGAGAGACACACACACAGAGACAGACAGAGTGAGAGAGAGACTCACACTCCCACCCACACCAGTGGAAAAAATATATATAAACTAATAAAAAAAAGAAAATAAAACATAAAACAAATTTATTACATTCAGCCAAAGAGACAGCTAAGTGAAAAATACGAACGCATACAAAGGAAAGGTATGTAACAGATATGTATTTACTGGCATGTAGTAGATGTATTTGAAGACCACTCTACATACTTTGAAAAATCAACATGTGTCAGAAGTACATATCTATGCACAGATGCCCTGCATAACTACTGCCATGGACATATCAGTGTGTAGCTGTGTGCAGTGGGACATAACTGTGATATATGTAGCTCAGCATTAAATGTCAAACATCTGAACCATGTTATCTGTGTTCTGTACAATAGTGAGGACCATGTCTGTTTGGGGGAGTAGTGCATACAGCTATATAACCATGGATGTGACAGAGTAACAAATGCATGATAGTCATATCAACGTGCAGCTTAGCATTGGCAACAGCTGTACCAGGCTCGTATGATAATTAAGCATTTGCAGTGATATATACACCCTCTAATATTACTGTGTGCTCACATGTGACAGCTGTTCATGTTGCAGCAAGGCAGAACAGGTCAGCTGTGAGGTACATGGACCTACAACAGTGTGGTCCTTGTGTGTGTATGGCACACACATACAGAGAGATCTGTCTGTGTCAGATATATTAGCATCTGTACATGTGCATAGAGCAAGGGACATACTGCAACTGTTTGTGAAAGGTGGATAAATATATGTTGTTGAAGGTTGTTATGTGCATATTCCTATATAGGTTGTAGTGTGTGGCAAACCAGACAGCATACAGTGCTTGTATATGACATGTGGTGGTTGAACGCTGTGGGTATGATTCGTCAGGTTTGCAGTGTTGCAGCCAGTGAGGCCTGCTAAAGCTACATGGGCTGAGAACACCTTCAATGCATTCTGCACAACACTGTGCAATATTATGACATAACTGTATACCTCACAACCTTCCCACACTCAATATTCTCTCCATGAAAGGTGGACTGTATATGTGCCTATATGTATATCAATATGTACACCAATGGATGTTCATATGTATGTGTGTATATACACACACACACACATATATATATATATATATATATATATATATATATATATATATATATATATATAGAGAGAGAGAGAGAGAGAGGGTCAAATTTACTGCAACAGATGCCTGGTGACAAAGCCATGGATTCAAGCTCAATGTTGACACTGCATTGGCATTCCTCCTTGCAAAAACTCAGTACCCATTAACTACCACATAGGTGGTAGTCTACTTAACACTGAAGGTGTGATAATAGACCATGGGACACAGGTGGACAGTACTCTCCCCTTTGATTGTCACAGTGCCACACTAGTCATGTAACCTGACTATGTGGCACACGTAATCACAAAAGGTGTGTCATCCAGGGAAATATAGGTCAGTGTTCCCCTGTACTCCACACAATATGTCCTACACTCACCATAACCACTGTACAATGTCTATGTTGAGCAATGGTATTCCATCAGGTATACATGCACCACTCATCCTGTGTATATACATAGCATGCATGTGCTAAACCTATGTCCACAATTGTCTGCTAAAGACACAGATGCTCTAATCAGAAATCGATATCTATGTGACACACTTATACACATCCAGCCATGGTATGTATACATGTGAGTGATGGTGCACAGGACATTGCAGAGACGTTAATACTTGCACAGCAATGTTGTGTCCATGTACACATTGCGTTCCAGGGTGAGGCCAATCACTGAACAAAACACACATGCATCAAAGCCATGTATACTGTTATTAGCAAGGGCTGTCTACACTCACACTGCATGCTGTTGAGCAACACATGTCCTGCATGCTGTTATGTTTGATATAAATGTTTAGCTTGTGATACTGTACCCCACCGTCACATGCTATTGAGTATGTTCTGGATTGCTGGTGGTGTGTGTGTGTCTGTGTGTGTCTGTTGTAGTGAGGAGTGTATATGTGTTCATGTGTGCACGTGTGCATGTGTTCATGTGTGCATGTGTTCATGTGTTCATGTGTGCATGTGTTCATGTGTGCATGTGTGCATGTGTTCATGTGTTCATGTGTGCATGTGGGCATGTGTTCATGTGTTCATGTGTGCATGTGTGCATGTGTTCATGTGTGCATGTGTTCATGTGTTCATGTGTTCATGTGTGCATGTGTTCATGTGTGCATGTGTGCATGTGTTCATGTGTGCATGTGTGCATGTGCTCATGTGTGCATGTGTGCAGACATCATGTACAGGTCGTAAAGTGTGTTTCCTTTCTCCCTCTCACAGGTGCTGATTTTGGGCTGGTTCACTGCAGCAGGGAAACTGATGTCACTGAGCATGATAGTGATGATGATGATAGGTGTGTTGAGGCACAGGCATGTTTTCCAAGGTCTGTCATTGAGCCAACAACCGACAGTACACAAGTGTCCACCCCATCCATGCACACAGTCATACTGCCAATACATCCATCACCAATGCCCTTAGCTGAGGGACAGCGTACAGCTGGCATTGGCCAGAACAGTGTGGTATCTATGGCACATGCATCCCAACACAGCAGCCATACCCCGATGTCTGGAATGGTACCACATAGGCAGATGTCCAGGGGTTCTCGTCGGAGCACTGTTGGCTATCATGCCACTGGCAGACATGCCACAGGTCTTACAACCTTGCGCATGTTCCAGGCTGTCATGGAGGCATAGGCATGTATGGAACGGTACACCAGACAGGGACTAAGGGCACAGAGGGCACATGACACCGCGTTAAATGACAGTATCCATGACCTAGCAGGTGCCATCCATAATTACACTGAGGTCAAGGATAGACGTTAGGGTGAGACATTAGATGTCCTCCGCAATGTCATGTCCATGTGTCAGGACAGTGCAGGACAGGTGAGATGTCGATGTGGACGTATGCCAGCAACATCAGCAGCTGGCAGTCACCGTGGACGTCCCTCAAGTCACAGCCACTCCAGTAGTGGCAGTACCAGCCCCAGCAATGTTGGGGCTGGGTTGTCCATTGACCGTCCTAGAAGACCATGTGCACATGGCTCTGGACAGTCCCAGCAGGGACCTGGGTCCAGTGTACATCCATTTACCTCTTTGAATAGTACCCAGTCAGGCTTAGTACCTGATAGTGTCAGTAGCCCCCTGCCAGGCACAGGTACCATATCCGTGGCCAGAGACAGTGATCTGTAAAGCCTGGCAGGTACAGTCTGTGGCTGTCCCACATGGTGGAACTGTGTGCATGCAGACACACACACACATAAACAACACATCTAGGGCTACCACATACATGCACACATTACATCAACATTGGCCCATAGCAGTACTCTTGTCCCTCACACACACACACACACACACACACACACACACACACACACACACACACACACACACACACACACACACATGTTGATTGTATGGCTCACTGTAGGCCTCTGGCAAACCAACTACACACCTTGTGCATATGATGAATCCTGTGCCACCTCCTGTCATCTGTGACATCAATGCAGGAACAGGTTACCATGGTGCTGATGCACAGGGTGACTTAATAGCAGTATAGCAATGTTAGTATGTTGTCAGCAGTAGAGTGTGATGATATGCTTGAAGGTGTGGCTGAGCAGGCATAATGCATGTAAGCTATGATTGTCAATGTAGTAATGTTCACATTAGTGTTAGTTCCAATAGTGTATAGTCCGCTGATGTGCCACTTGGCTGATGTGTGTAGTATTGGCAGCATGTGTTAGAGAGTGGACAGTATGTGTGGGATGTGTGTGGTACATATTTGCAGGTGTACATTTGTGAGCATGGTGGAGGTGCACTGTCTGCATGTACGTGCATAGTAGATGCATGGGCAGGGTGACATACCCTGCATTACACAGTAACACTCCATAGTCTAGATTGGTGGCCAGTATGCATTGTACTACACACATTTCGGAACTTGACTACACATGTGTGTATGACATGGTTAGACACTGTGCTGTGGGTGATACTGTTAATATCTGTCATTGATTTGCATTCTGGTAGCATACACAACTTCAACAGCCTGACCATAACCAATCATTAGATGATGTCTTGACAACTGACACACAGATGTAGGACAGACAGTAACATTTGGACACTTCGGGTACTATACTAAGCCAGTAACCAGTGGTATTCACCTGCACACATTACTGAGACCACTCCTGTTTAGCATATAGCTCTCTTAGGTACAAGCAATCATAGTAGGGATATGTCCGTCCACGTGTGGTGATGCATAATATGGCCTATAATGCATTCTCCAGATGACACACACATCCTCCACAAGGGTATCACACAGACAGATCCCTGTTGTCAAACACATGCTGTAAATCTATAAGCCAACCAAAGCATAGTCATCCACCTTTACGGAACATAGTATCCCCACAGTACCACATAGGTAGTAGCTACCAACATGAAGAACACGTACCGATGTGTACATGCAACCTAGTGATACGTCATTTCTCCTTTGATAATCACATTTCCAAAGGTATGTTTAAATCCCTCAAAGGATCACATAAGCAATAAGGGGTCTGCATGCATATCCACAAAGGTTGTTGTACACCTATAATGAATAGCCATCAGTGATAGACCCTGCTGCATTTGAACAGGTCTGACATCTACCTCGGCCATGAACACTCACTCACACAATTCTAAAGAAACCGTAATGAGTGTGTGTGACACAGTTGACCTAGGCCTGGGATCACTGCAGTGGCTGGCCTTGTCAAAGGCATACAGATGTGACCTAAGGTCCGGAAAGCAGCAGCACACTCTTGAATAGATTACAGATGTGTTCTTGGAGAAAGCAGGGTTCACACATATGCAATAATTGAGGTCACATGTACGTATATGTATTTGCCACACAGCTACCTCACATGTGCAATGCACATACTGGTATCGTACTGATATGTCATACAGTAGCAAAAGCAAAGCCCACAACACATTGACCAGCAGTCCCACACACATAGAGCAGACACACACACTTATCAAGTACAGGATTCAAATCCCTACCTAACTGCGTTATGTCACTACATGAGCACGCATTTACATGACGCTATACGCATTTCTGTGCAGTCTCTTTCCACAGGTATATTTGTTGGGTGGTGACATCATCAGACCTGACAAAGATTAGTCTACCACTTTTAAGGTGTTTGACTACTCTCCAAAAAGGTTGTTCTTCTCTAAGGAGTTCACACACAAACACACACTTGTCAAGTGCAGGATTCAAATCCCTATTTAACTGCTTTAGATTACTACAGAAGTGCACATTAACACCATGCGCTATACACAGCACTGTGGGTTCACTTTTCACAGGTATATTTGTAGGGTGGTGACATCATCAGACCTGACAAAGATTAGTATACCACTTTAAAGCTGTTTGACTACTTGCCAAAAAGGTTTCTTTTCTCCAAGAAGTTCCCACACAAACAGACACACACTTGTCAAGTACAGGACTCAAACCCCTAACTAACTGCTTTATGGCACTACAGGAGTACGCATTAATATAACATGCTATACACATTACTGTGGGTTCTCTTTCCACAGGTATATTTGTAGGGTGGTGACATCATCAGACCTGACAAAGATTAGTATACCACTTTTAAGGTGTTTGACTACTCTCCAAAAAGGTTGCTCTTCTCCAAAGAGTTCACACACAAACAGACATACACTTATCATGTATACGATTCAAACCACGACCTAATTGCTTTATGCTACTACAGGAGTATGCATTAACACGACACACTACACACATTACTGTGGGCTCTTTTTACACAGGTATATTTGTAGAGTGGTGACATCATCAGACCTGACAAAGATTAGTATACCACTTTTAAGGTGTTTGACTACTCTCCCAAAAAGTTGTTCCTCTTCAAGGAGTTCATACACAAACACACACTTGTCAAGTGCAGGATTCAAACCCCTACTTAATTGCTTTATGCTATTACAGGAATACGCATTACACAACACACTATATATATTACTCTGAACACTCTTTTCCACAGGTATATTTGTAGAATGGTGACATCATCAGACTAGACAAAGTGGGTTAAATTAGGTGACAATGGGTGGGCTACATAGAAGGAATGTCTGAACACTTTGGCCATGTGATCATCAAAGGGGAGTTCACTATCTAACTGTGTCCCCAGGGCTTTCATGAATTTCTCCATACATACTGGTGTACCACCTATGTGGTAATTTGTTTGCACTTTGTTTTAGCAAAATGGGATGACTATGCATTCTTTGTCATTCTTCTTGGGGCATTGTTTTGACACCAGGTATCTGTGTCTGTAAGCCCCTTCTGGAGGATGTGTGTGTCAACCATAGAGTCGATTATGGACCACAGTTAGCAGTCATCTGCAAACCTGTTTAGCCATACTCCTCCCGTTCTTGCCTGTACCTCTGAGCAGTGTCCACTGAACAGGTGGGGTCCCAGGAGCAAGACCTGTGGAATGCCATTTGTGACTGTCTTACAGTCGTACATGGCACCCGCAACTCTGAACATGTGTGTTTGATCTGAGAGACACTAGGCCACACATCCTGTGACATACCTGTTGATGTTCAGGCTGGTAAGCGTGTCCATGATGACAGAGTGAGGAATGATGGGTAAAGTCCTTAGTGAGGTCCGGGTGGGCTGTGTGGACTACTTTCACCTCCATCTATGTCCTTGGTGACTGTTTGAAGTATGTCAATTATGTTTAGGAGGCAGGATCTACCTTTAACAAGGTGAGCTTGGGTAGAGTCCAGTGTCTGCAGGTCCCCATTGTCTCTGTTTATGGGTTCCATGAAAATTTGATCAATCGTTTTGTAGACCAGGCTGAGTAGGCATATAGGGCAATGGTTTCCAGGGTCTGTTGTGGCACCCCCTTTGTGAAGCTGGATGACTGTTAGTGTATGCCATTCTTTGTGTACATACCCTGTGGTATGATTGAGTCTGGACAGTGAATGTAGGTGAGGGTGTAGTTCCTTTTGGGCCTAGTGTAAGATGCAGCTTGGGACGCCATACATTCCCATTGATGCTGTGTTCTTGGCTTTGGAGAGGGCTGTCCTTAACTGCATGTCCATGACATCTGGGGCTCTGCATCCTTCTGTGATGGACACAGGCCCTTTTGGGGGTGATGGGGGGAGGTTTACACTGAACTTGTCCCCCAGGATGTGGCCAATGAAAGTTGGTTCAGTGTATTCCTTGCCATTTGTCAGCAGCTGACAGCATATTTGGAAGTTGACACCTACATGTCTGGTAAAGCTACAGCAGGCTTTGTGGTTGTTATTCTTACAGTCCTTGGCAATTGTCTTTTGACAGTGTCCTTGAATTATTCCATGAGCGATCATTGCTACTTCCTAATAATGATCAGTGATGCCTTTCCTTTAGTGAAGTTGGCTCTACAGGGTGTTAGTTTCCTCTTTCTGTTGTCTAGCTTATTTATGGCCAATGACCACCAGATTGTTTTCTTATTTTTGGAGGAGTGCATCTTGGTTTTATTTGTGATGTCTCGATCCATGCATCCCTGTAGATGCTCATAGGATGCACTTGTAACTGATTTGGCATATTGTATACCATTCTTCTATAGCAAGAGGTCTTTGGAACCTTCCACTTTTGTCTTGGGACGTGTGCAGTTTTCTTTTGAAAATGTCTTCACGGTGGTTTCATTGGCTGGGTGGGGGTGTGTGATGTGGATATCCAGTGTGATTACTTTATGATCTGATATTACCAGCGAGGGTTTTACCTCTGTTGTGGAACACTGGTACCCCATGTTGGTGATGATCATGTCCAGTATGGTGTCACCTCTAGTGGCCATGTTGACCAGCTGTGCCAGGGTGTTAGAGCTTTTAAACTCTAGGAAACATTGGGCAATGGACGTTGTACACAAGTGATTCTCCCACTCAATGTTTGGGTAGTTGTAATCACCTCATATAATGTTGTTTGATAGGACCTTGATATATTCCACTGTTCTCAGGAATACTGTGTGAGGTTCCTGTGACAAGGTAGGTGATCTGTAGAAGGCTGCAATCTGATGAGCAGCTTTGCACAATCTTAGTTGCACTTGCACAGTCTCCAAGGCCTCATGCTGTGCCACCAACCTGGAGGTGGGGGTATCCATAGGGTAAATGTGTACACCCCTTCCTTTTGTATTTCACTCATGGTTTTGGGTCCAAAGGTCAGGGGGATTGTGAGTGTTTTACGTGGAGCATATCCAACAGCTCTGCATTTGACAAAGCTTTGTATGTTAGGCAGTGAACCCATCTGAGTAGGCGATATGCAAGGGAGTACTGATGGAGCATTTTGTGATAGTTTGTGTATGGCATGTATTTCAGGCCGCTAATGCTCTTTGTGAGGTATTGCTGCATGCTTTCCAGTTGTTATAGTTGGCTTGTGAGGTACATAGCAAAAGTGGCGTTGTACTCTTTTATAGTTCTAGTGAGTGATGAGTAGTGGGGAACAATGACCTCTTCTATTCTGCATGAGACACATTTTGTGATGGGGTGTGCCACATAGCAGGGTTTCCTGACTACTGTGGGGATGTGATTATCACTGTTGTGTCCAGTGTCCACCTGTGAACCAAGGTCTCTTGTCACACTTTCAGTGTTAAGTATACTACCGCCTATGTTGTCGTTCTTGGCTACAGAGCCTTTAACAAAGGGGATGACAATGCACCTTTTGGCATTGAGCTAGAGCCCATGGCTTTGACAACAGCCATCTGTCTCAGTGAGGCCCTTTTGTAGGATGTCCGCATCTTTAGTATTTACAATTATGGCTCCTAGTTTGCAGTCCTCTGGAAACTTCAGTAGCCACAGACCTTCCATGTTGAAGTTTACTTCAGGGAAGTAGATACTAAACAGGACAAGACCCAGGACTGGACCCTGTGGTACTGCACTCGTCACTGGTCCAAAGTCATACTTGGAGTCTGCTACTTTCACAGTGTGTGTTCTGTCAGTAGGCCTGTTGGCAGCACATCTTGTGACATAGCAATTTATACCTAGTTTAGTGGGTTTAACTATATTTCCAGATTGTGCGGTGGTGTTGTAAGCCGTGGCAGGATCAACATAGGCTGTGTGAATCACCTTACCCTTGTCGACAGTTCTGTTGACTGCTTCAATGTCATCTATCAGGTTTAGGTGACATGATCTGCATTTTACAATCCCTACATGGTTGTGGTCCAGGGTTTGGGGATTACAAATATAATTTTTATATGTTGTATGATGATAAATTCCATGGCCTTGAAGAGTGTGCTCGTCAGGCTAATGGGGCGATTGTTCCTGGGGTGCATGGTGTCTCCACCCTTGTGTAGTGGGATGACCATCACTGTGCACCATTCAACAGGCACAAAGCATGAGGTGAGGCTATGACTGCTCATGGTACGTCAGTGTGGTGCCTGTTCGTTCTGTGGTTTGTGTGGAACACAGCCTGTGAAGTTATCTGGTCCCATGGCTGCTGTGATACTGGCTTTGAAGAGTGTTTTTACCTGTGCAGCTGTGATGACAGCAACTTTGCAGTCTTCCATTATAGAGATGTGCTCTTTCATGAGTGAGGGGGGGTACAGTTAACAGTGATCCTATCTGCAAGGATGTTGCCAATATCAGTTGGGTCTGTATATTTAGTGCCATTGAGCTGTAACTCAGAACAGATCTGAGTGTAGCCATGACATGGACCTGTCTGTTGGGCAGAGATCTCCTGAGTAGACAGTATGCGACAGGATACAGATTGGGTTACACTCATTCTTGTTGCATGGGGCTACTGTTTGAGGCCAGTAATCCTCTTGTTAGGGTACTTCAGTGGTCTTTCTGGCTGCTGAACGTGCCTAGTCAGATTCATCGCAAGTGTGTTGTGGTACTTTCTGACGGGTCTGATGATTAATGAGTACTGGGAACCTCCTTTAACCTACATGCACAGACCTTGACGGTTTGTGTGAACACATAGCATGATTTTCTGACAACTTTGTGAATGTGTTTCTGGTAGTAGAGATGTCTATCCACATTTGTCCATAGATCCCTTATTATCACCTCCATATTTGGCATGTGTGTGAGCATGCCCAGTATGACCTTTCAGTATGTTGTTGCCTGACATTTGCTTCATTTTCTAAGTGTGTGAGCATGCCCAGTATAGACATTTATACTATATGTGTGTGGAAAATCAAGTTGTATTTTTACAGCAGGCCTCAACTTTGTGTCATAGATCAACAGGGATTATGCTGTGCCTGCAGGGCTTCCCTGAGACACTTTGCATAGACTTATCAACATTTCTACATACAGGGGGGGAAGCTATTCTTTGTACATTTCTACCCAGGGCCACACTTGGTTGTTACTATGGATGTACATATGATGAGGGGTTCACCTGACACTTATACACATTTGCTATGCATGCACTGCTATGTATGATACACCATTTCAGTCTGTACTGTTGCCTATTGTACTAGCTTGAGGCATACTACTGTACTACACGTCTTAGCGTCCAATGCCACATATATTAGATTGCAACTTCATAGCCTACACAGCCCACATCACACCGCCTGGCCTGATGTTCTCTGTCTGCATAGGCCTGTGGGGGAGGTTACCCATATGCATCTTTAGGGACATGTTACAGCATTTCTTTGTGTTTGCATTACTGTACAATTGTCCTGCTGTGTGTGTGCTACTGAAATGCTCTCATGGCTTAGTGGTTCCATACTGTGACTGTAGAGCACAGTATCATGGGTTCGAGCCCTGTCTCTACTTTTTATTTTCATGCTAGGCAGACCAGACTGCTTAAGGGACAGTAAAGTTAATATGAGCATGTTTACCTGTCTTTGCTCAACTTTGCCCGACCTTGCCCAACATTGCTCAACGTTGCCCAACATTGCGCTAGTTGGCACAGGCAATTTTGTTTACATATTTTAAATATTGGTAAATGCTGCTTAGCACTGCTTTATATTGCTTAAAACATGGCAATCATGCCTCCAGTGGTGCTGCAGGGCTGCCTGTGTCGGATGCACATACTACACTCCCTATACATGTTTGAAAACAGGTAGTGTCAAGTTAGGCATCCCTTTTATTTTATGTGCGAGTCAGAGAGAGGTATCATTTCCAGGGTTCCTACTGAGCCAGTGTATGGGCTATGCGTTGCCTCTTTGCCAAGGCCAAGGCATACTGGGCACGCCTCCTTCTGCCTACTGGGGCAGGCTCAGGTTGTTCCACCTCCGAGTCACGCTGTGCCTGTGCAGGCCTTGGCAATGGTGGGGGGCTGTTTGGCCCTTCCCCATGCTGTTCCTGCTGCAGCTGTTTTCGCAGGATCATATTGTGTAGCATGGCACATACCATGACAATCTGGGTACATGTAGTTGGTGAGTACTGCAAGGCTCCACCAGATGTGTCCAGGTACCAGAACCATGACTTGAGCATCCCAAACACATGCTCAATTACATTTCATGATTGTGCGTGTGCCTCATTATGAAGTTCTTGTTCAGGTGTGTGTGCATTTCTGATGGGTGTCATCAGCCACGGCTCCAGTGCGTATCCAGCATCCCCCACTAGGTGACCGTCAGGGATGTCCCCACTGGCAAATGTCTGTTACAGCTGCGTCAGATGCCAGATATGGGAGTCGTGGTAGCTTCCAGGGCAGCCAGCACACACATTCAGTATTATGCCCTGGGCATCGCACACAACCTGGCAGTTGGTGGAGTGGAAGCCCCTGGGTTGATGTAGGCCCTACCCCGCTCACCGGCTGGTGCTTTGATGTGTATGTGTGTGCAGTCAATTGCACCCACTACCTCAGGGTATTCCGCTATTTGCTGGAATGACGCATATTGCTGGCCAATACCTCACGGGAATTGGGGGAATATACATGATCACCGACATGTGCTGACATGGCATTCAGGAACTGGTGCAGTACCCTGGATGCTGATGCCTGTGAAATCCCCATCATATCACCAGTTGGTCTCTCGAAGGTACCTGTTGCTAGTATTCTTAGGCCAACACATACCTTGGTTTCCACTGGGATGGGTTCCCCTCTGTTGGTTCTGTGTGTGAGATGTGATCTGCACAGCTCAACAATTTGCTGCAGGAGCTCTCTGTCCACTCTATAGTGCTCCACTATTTCCAGCTCATGTAGCCCCTGGTAGGTTACCCTGGGTCTGTACACTCTTCTCCGTCTCCTCACTGTGGGTTGCTCAGCAACATTCACAATAGCACCACCCTCAGCATCTTGCACATGTTGCCTTATAATAGCAATGGCAGCCACTAACATTCTTTTGTCTCAGTTAAGCTTTTTAAGTTTTCACTTCTCTTTGTATACTGCAGTGTTGCAGTGTTTCTGAGTAGAACATGGGGGAATGTTGTTTGCAGAGTTTTAAGTGCTGAGCTGGGCTGGGCTAGTGTACTGCCTGTGTAATTGGCTGATTCTGATTGATTTCACCTGGCAGCTCTGCTAGTTCTCCTTGGTTAACTTTCTACTACTACTTTTCCTTCCTTTTCCCTTTCTGTTTCCACAGGGGCAGCGCCATGCAAACAAGCGCAAACATGCGCACACAAGCGCACACGCATGCACACAGCCTTACGCAGGCTTACACAGGCTTAGGCGGGTGCACATCCATGCACACAGGCTTAGACAGTCTTACACAGGTGCACACAGTCTTACACGGGTTTACAGGTGCGCACATGCGCGCACACAGTGTAAGCATCTTTGCCACAGCGTACACCTTCGGTTTCTGGGTTTCAGTTTAGACAACTGTAGACACGCCTCTTCCAGTCCTGAGTAACTCACAGCAAACACATGCCACTCTGCTCCAATAAGCTTACAGTCTTTGATACATACCCCCCTCATGATGTCACCTATCTACTACTCTGATACTTCCCTAATCCTACTCTTACACTCTATGGACATGGTTCACATAGCAGGGAAACTTGAGATTCACTATCCTTATACTCATTTGCATAAGATTGCCTACTAATGCTTGGTTACATCATTCACACTGAGCTTCCCCCCTTAGCAACCACTACTCAGTAGCCATGTTGTCTTCAGCCTGCCATTCACTTGCATGGCAGATGTATATTTGTAATAAAATGCCTATTTTTGGCTTTTATTTATTTTTTTTGTTTTTTAGAGCGCCCCAAGTTTGCGAGACGCTGCGCTACGCTTAAACATCGGGGATCGGGGAAAAAATTATTAATTTTTTTTTTGCAACACATATAAATGCCAATGGCCTTATATTTGGCCATTGGCATGCTTCCTCAACTGGATGCATCCTTTATTTGGAGCTGTCATTGCTCTGTTTTGCTATTTGCAGAACGGTACTCAGTTACCAACCGAGTACATTTCTGCAAATAACACTACTCTTACTCGGACAGGTTAGTGTTTCCTGGATCGCAAATTTACCTCATTTGCATAGCTTTCAGCAGCAAATGAGGTAATTTGCATAACCTAACACTGTCTGTGCAGACATATTGGTTACTGGAGTCTTACACTACTCTTAGACTCCGTGCAAGCCTTCGTAAATCCGGCCCTATGTTTTACTATACTCCCTTTCTCCCCCAATTTGTTCTGCCCTTGTTCTCCCAGTGTTTCACACCATTGTTTGGTCTCCAGTTTTTCTGGAATTTGTTTTGTTGATTCTTCATTCCTTGCCATCCCTCCTCTTTCACTAAAAAAATCCTTTTATTGTTGTTCCTTCCATTTGTATTCTTGTTGTAGTAAGTTCTGAGGAAGATTGGTTGTACCAATCGAAAGCGCTTAACTGTCTTTTCATTTTGTGGATTTTTTGGTTTGTCCCATGGTGGTCGTATTAAAGAAATTGTGTATTACAACTGCTGCCTACGTTGTTGCTGCTTCAGTGCTGTTCCTGTGATTTACTGCTGTTCCTGCACTTGTTGCTGCCCTCTCGTCCAAGACGTAGCCACGCCCTGTTCCGCACTACTCATACCTGTTTGTCTGCTGATCTTGCATCAGTTCTCTGTTACTTGTTGTAGTAAGTGTCTTCCTTATTTTCTACAATGACATCCCCCCCACATGTATTGGTCAAACATTAGTGTAGGTTTGCATGTGTATGTAGGACATGGCCACAGGATGTAGTGTTAGGATAGGACTGTTTTTTTTTAGCATTTGTTCTTTTTAGCATTTATATTTTGTAGTGTTCAAATGAAGTAATGGGTAACTGCAAAGATGAAATAACGAACGCACTGAGCACTTTAAATATGTAATTGATTCATGTGATAGTCAAGGAAAGATGTATGGGATTGGTTAGCAAACTTTATAAAATCCTGCATTAGGAAATTGGAAGTGTTCTGATGAAGTCTACTTACAGATAGATGAAAGCGCTTAACCTGATTTTTTGTATGTTATTTAATAAACCAGTACGTTGTTTTGGAAAAATACAGACAATGATTTGTGAATTCTTTCTGCTTAGAGCAGCAAACGGAGTTTTGGATATTTTTTATTTCTTTGGTTGACTTTTGCTGTGAGTAGTGTGTATTTAAGTTTAAATATCTGTAATAGTGACAGCAGTGTAAATTGATATGGTCAACCATAATCTGCTTATTGAGGAACTAAAAGCCCATTCACTGGACGCACAGGCATTACTCTGGTTTAAATCTTATTTAGACAACGAACAGCAAGCAGTCCTTTGGGATAATAAGCTTTCAACTCCCCACCCTGTAAACACTGGAGTACCTCAAGGCTCAATCCTAGGCCCTCTTCTCTTTTCAATGTTTATTAATGAACTAAATACTAAAATTCCTCAAGCCACCTGCGTACAATATGCTGATGATTCAACTTTAATATGCTAAGCCAGGTCCTCAACCTCACTCCAGACTCTCACCCAAACTGTATTTCATATTGTGGAAAACTGGTTCATGCAACACTGCCTCCTCCTGAACCTCCAAAAAACAAAATTATTACTCTTTGCTTCTACTCAAAAATCACCACAAATTCACTTCACAATAACCTCTAACCCCCCCCCCCCCGATACTACGACCTGTCTCCTGGGGATAACCAGAGACAACAACCTTAGCTATGATGACCATATTAACACTACCATAAAGTCTGTCAACAAAAAACTAGGTTCCCTTTATAGAATCAACCCTTCCTTACACAAACAGCCAGAACCACTATTGCCCAGACCACCTGATCTCTACCCTGTTCTATGCTTCTGCCATTTATACCAATCTTTCTAAAAACAACCTTAACAAACTTGTTACTAGCTATAACAACATGACCAGATTTGCCTCTGGCAACCTTTTCAGAACCCACCACTGTCTCAACCTCAAACAATTGGGATGGTTAGAACTGCAGCACCAACTACTCTGTCATCAACTTACTATAACCCAAAAGATACTTTACCATCCTAATAATACCCCAATCCTCACTAATCTGTCTAACCCTTACAAAAACCTTACAACTCTTCACTCAGCTAATAAGCTTCTAGTTTCCACTATTAAATCTAACAACAAAGCTGGAGACTCACTTTTCACTAACACAGTGGGAAAAGCCTGGAACCAGTTTCCAAGTGAACTTTCTACTCTCTTCCACACATATTTTTAAAAAACATCTTAAACAATATCTTAAAACTCATTGGCTTTGTCCCTGCACAAACCCTGACTGATTATCCCCTTTATCCATCTTGCTCTCCCTTTACTTCACTTCTCTACTGTACTATGTTGCCTACCTGTACTAACAATTAAGCTAACCTCAAACCAAGATCTCTGTCCTAGTACAAAACAAAAAAATAAATAATCTTTGCGTTTTTTTTCCGTCTCAAATATTGTTTATATTCTGTATTTGATCTTAGTTTATCCCCACTAAATCACTCTGTACACATTTATTTCTCTCAAATATTGTTATCTGTATTTGATCACAGCTTAATCCCACTAAATGACACAGTACACATTTATCTTAAGTACAATCTATATTGTATATTAATATTGTATAATAAGTTACTACCTATGCTTGGAGCTTTTCTCCCTGGGCCTCTACTGAAAAAGGACATGTATCCAGTTAGACTAGCCCGGTCAACAAATGTAAAATAAAAAATAAATAAATAAAAATAATTGCTTAACATATATTGTAGCATAGTAGTGCAGGTATTAATGTCGTTCTGTTTTTCTTTTTACCACAGGTGATCATGGAAGTGGTTCTGTGTCCTCTGCACCACCTGATGTTGGTGTCTTATCTGAGTCTGATGATGATGGTGGCTAAAGTGAGGTAAAGTCAGGACTTGCTGAGGCTGAATCGAACACAGAAGTTGATATCCAGCACCACACCACAGGATCCCCAGACACAGCCAGTATGCCTACGCATATCCAGTCCACTGAAGCCACAGATATTGGACAGTTAGAGGGCAAGGACATAGACTGGCGAAGTGTGACTACCATGGCTTCATTGCCTGTTGACACAGTCTGTAGCCAAACTGTTGGAGAGGTACCACACAGGTGGATTTATACAGGTGCTCATTGGAGGCCTGCTTTCCCTCCACCACCTGGTGCAGGTGTTTGTCCACATCACTTGATGTATGTTTAGGACTGTAATGGATGCACAAGCAAGTTCAGAACATCAATCCAGAAGAATGCTCAGGGTTCTAGATGTGGCACAGTCTGACATCCGTGACTGCCTCCACTGTGTTATTGATGCACTGGATTGGTTCAGTGACACGTATGAACAGGATGTGTCTGTGAGGGAGAGCAAAGTATCTATCATGGAATGAACATTGTCTGTGATGGAATTTCTGCTTGGAGGGGAGCGTTGGCCTCACAGGCATAGGTCAGCAATGACATCTGCTGAGAGGCAACGTGGCAGTGACCAATCAACCTCCCATAGTGGCAGTACATCCACTACTCCATCAGAAAGTGTGCTGTCCACAACCAGACATAGCAGGCAATGGGGTCATGGTCCTGGGCATTCCTGGGAAAGGAGCATGTCCAGCAGACATCGGTCACCTACAGGTAGTAGCACACCAACTGACTTTAGGCATGGTGATGCCAGTGCAAATCCAGGCAGAGCCAGTTCTCATGGGCGGACATGAAGAAGATCAACTGTCAGGTCTGCCATGCATGTCTCACAGCTGTCCAACATGCAGACACGTAGGACTAGCACAGAGCTTGGCTGTACTCATGCAGGCACACACACACACACACACACACACACACACACACACACACACACACACACACACACACACACACACACACACACACACCAATGTCACAATGAGGGCACCTACTGACACACACACACACTACATTTACATATCCCATGTTGGCTGCTGCCCTTGCTGACTCATACACACACACACACACACACACACACACACACACACACACACACACACACACACACACACACAAACGCTCACACACAAACACTCACTAGTCTTTTGTGTCAACCTAGGCCTCCTGCACCCCCACAAAACACCTTGTGCAAGTGATGACTGTGCCACATCCTTGTTGTCTATCCTTTGGCTTCAGGGATACTAAAGCTATGTGTCTGATGCACAGGCTGACTACCTACATTAGAATGTATTTTATATCTCCATTTGTGTTGTTGGCTTGATAATTGTACCCCATTGTTTGCTTGGGCTAAAGGGAAGTCTCTGTGTTCATCAGTGGCAGCGATAAACATTGAGCAGCCTGCCTGCCCCTGTGGGAGTGGTTACTGCCTTGAAACTGTAGTTTTATTGGCCATTTTGGGTCAGTTCCAAACTCCTTGATCTCCCTCTCTTAAAACCCGATTGCCTCGTGGCTTTGGTGTCTTTTCTGACTTGTTGGCTGTTGGTGAAGCACCCACCAAGAGGAGAAAATGCTGAGAGAAGAAAGGAGCCACTTTTGAGATTTTAAGTATTTTGCTTCAGATTATTTGTTAAGTTTTTCTGAATTGCCGCCTACTTTTGAGCATTTTCTGGCTTGTTAAACTTGATTTCTGTGTTGGTAACTGTATTTAGAACACAACCTAGAGCTGATTACTGAATTTCCTGTGTGCACTTATTTTTAAAATCGTTTTTTTCTTAAAACTTGCATTTTATCTGTCTCTGGCCTAGCACTCAAGTGTGGGGTCATTTACTGGACTGTTCTAACTTGTTGATACTTGTGAACCTCTGCTTTCCTTAAAAAAAAAAAAAAAAAAAAAATCTTGCTTTTTCCCACTTTTCTGAGATTTAAAAAAGTTCAGTTACAGATTTGCTGTTCTGAACTGTTTGTAAGTTTCTTGGAGGCCATTGTTTGCTTGGGCTAAGGGGAAGTCTCTGAGCTCATCAGTGGCAGTGATAAACATTGAGCAGCCTGCCTGCCCCTGTGGGAGTGGTTACTGCCTTGAAACTGTAGTTTTATTGGCCATTTTGGGTCAATTCCAAACTCCTTGATCTCCCTCTCTTAAAACCCGATTGCCTCGTGGTTTTGGCATCTTTTCGGACTTGTTGGCTGTTGGTGAAGCACCCACCAAGAGGAGAAAACGCTGAGAGAAGAAAGGAGCCACGTTTTGAGATTTTAAGTATTTTGCTTCAGATTATTTGTTAAGTTTTTCTGCATTGCCGCCTACTTTTGAGCATTTTCTGGCTTGTTAAACTTGATTTCTGTGTTGGCAACTATATTTAGAACACAACCTAGAGCTGATTACTGAATTTCCTGTGTGCACTTATTTTTAAAATCGTTTTTTTCTTAAAACGTGCATTTTATCTGTCTCTGGCCTAGCACTCAAGTGTGGGGTCATTTACTGCACTGTTCTAACTTGTTGATACTTGTGAACCTCTGCTTTCCTTAAAAAACAAAAAAACTAAACAAATCTTGCTTTTTTCCCCACTTTTCTGAGATTTAAAAAAGTTCAGTTACAGATTTGCTGTTCTGAACGGTTTGTAAGTTTCTTGGAGGCCATTGTTTGCTTGGTCTAAAGGCAAGTCTCTGTGTTCATCAATTGCAGTGATAAACATTGAGCAGCCTGCCTGCCCCTGTGGGAGTGGTTACTGCCTTGAAACTGTAGTTTTATTGGCCATTTTGGGTCAATTCCAAACTCCTTGATCTCCCTCTCTTAAAACCCTCTTTTTTGGCGGTTTTGCGCATTTTTGCGCATAGCGCAACATCGGGCAGCGCCGCCTAATTGGGTTTAAACTTTTCCTGGCTCCACAAAGTCTGCTCTTCACTTTTTCCCTTAGCACTGCTCTATCTCTCAAATTAAACACCATATTCTCCTTCTAAGGGCCCTCACTGGTCCAAATAAGTAATTTTACAAGTTAGCACTAATAAACCATAAGCATTACTTACTCTTATACTCTCTACGATTACCTTGTCCCCTATTGGTCCGTTTTAATTCAGTTCCCTATATTACTCTAGCATGTCCAAAGGTCAGTCAGCGGTTTCCTCTCCAGTCCAGCTGGTGAATTTGGGAATTTTGAGGCAATGTTACAACTGTCTCATGTACACGGACAACCCTCTCCTCCTCCAAACAGGTTCAAATATATGTGAGAGATGCAACCCTATAGCCAAACTGGAGGCTGAGCTCTCTCATCTCAAAACTGGTGTAACCAGTCAGGAGGAGAAGGTAACCTCACACAACACAATTCCAGTATCACATAGTCCCACCACAACAGCGAACCAAACACATAAAAACACAAATACATACTCGGAGGCTCTAAATAAAAATCTACATAAGCAACAGAGACCTCCAAAGCAGACATCCAAGCAAACACTACCCCAAAACAAAACATGTACAACACATAGCACACAAAGTCAGTGTGCCAAGCAGTCACAGCCCTTAAGGCTGAATAACACACCTGATACTCTTGTAATAGGTGACTCTATTGTCAGACACACTGACGTCCCACTCACCAGGCTAAATAAAGAGAAGGTCACAGTGAGCTGCCTGTCGGGCACTAGGATCCGCCACATAATGCAAGCACTCAGGTCACTCCAAAGCAAATGCAAATATGACTCAGTCATTGTACATGCTGGCGTGATTGACCTGAGACGTACCTCCCTCAACTACATGAAAAAAGACATAGAGGAGCTCTCTGATCATGTAGCCCAGGCCGGTATGACCCTAACCTTGAGCAGCATCTTACCCTCACCTAGAATGATGCCACAGTATAAAGACAAAATGATCGATTTTAACAATTGGCTAAAATTTTGGTGTCATTCAATAGGGATCCAGTGTCTGTCAGCCTGGGATGACATGCTCGACAAGCCACATTGCTTCGCTAGGGACGGCTTGCACCTGTCACCCCTGGGCTTTCGGATATTGGCAAAGGCTCTTGCCACCCCCATAGTGCCTTTTTTAGGCAAGGCTCAAAAGTCAAACCCACCTCCATAGACAGCACAAGGAACAAGAAACAAAGGGTAATGCTGCTAAACGCCAGAAGTCTTAATCTCAAGATGCACGCACTCGAAGCTCTCCTCAGTATGGAGAACGTCGATATCTGTGCAGTGACAGAAACCTGGTTCAAGGCTCCAGAGAGCATCTCAGCACTACCAGGTTATACCTCATATCATGCTTTTCAGCCCCAAAACCCGGACCGAACCACAAAAGGAGGGGGAGTTTCTATATTTATCAAGGATATCCACACCTCCAGGTTAGTGGCATTGCACGAAGTATCGGAGACCATCCATGTGCAACTGACAGTGGGCAAGACTGCTTTTCAGTTTATAGCATCCTACAGACCACCCTCTCAAAGTCAGGAATCCCACTCGGCTTTCCTGAAAACATTGGAGAACATGAAGATCTCTCCGAACACCATTATAATGGGCGACTTCAACTACCCAAACATAGACTGGGAGCATTACTCAAGCCCCAGCACCTTAGCCCAAAGGTTCCTGGAATTTATAAACTCAAATGCTATGGAACAACTAGTCACCACTCTCACAAGAGGGGAAAACATATACTAGACCCGATCATTACCAACATGGGGACTCTATGCTCCATACCAGAAGTATATCCCCCATTGGTAAGATCAGACCATAAATTAATTTCACTGGATATCCACATCCCGACCCCACCCCCAGCCCAGAAAACCACAGTGAAAAACTTCTCAAAAGCGAACTTCACACTTCTCAAAACCGAAGTGGAATCCTTCAAGGCCCCAGGGCCAGTGGAAACTATGGCCCAAACTGCAGAATCCTATATAAACGCATTCTACGGACATCTCCAGGAATGCATGGATCATGCTATCCCAAACAAAATCAAGACCCAATCATCCAAAGGCAGGCATCCAGACTGGTGGACCACCGCCATATATAAACTGTACAACAGAAGGAGGAAGCTACTACATGATAGAGCAAAATCCCTAAAAGGGAAGGCATCTCTGATCAGTACTAGCAAAAAATTACGATCCCTCATAAAAATCCTCCATGGCCAGCTTCGAGAGAAAAATTGCACAGGACACTAAAGACAATCATAAGGCTTTTTTCAGTTATGTTAGGAACCTGGGATGCAACTCCCAGACTTGTTCTGAGTTGATTCTAAATGACAAAAATGCACTGAACCCACAGACATCGCCAATATCCTGGCAGACAGGTTCAGTGCAAACTTCTCCCCCCCCTCCCCCCCAAAAGAGCAAGTATCTATCCAGGCAGAGTGCAGCCTCCCAAACATCTCTGATGCTCAGGTGAAGGCTGCCCTCTCCAAAGCAAAAAACACTGCTTCCATGGGACCAGATGGCATCCCGGGTTGCGTCCTACATGAACTCCAAGAAGAACTAATCCCTCAAGTAAAACTGCTGTACAATCTCAGCCTCACTACAGGATATGTGCCGAAAGAATGGTGTACAGCAACAGTGGTCCCACTCCACAAAGGTGGTGCCTCTACGGACCCTGGAAACTATCGCCCCATAAGCCTGACTAGCCTAGTCTGCAAGGCTATGGAGAGGATCATCATGGAACTCATAAACAAAGACACTGGGGACCTACATACACTTGATCCTACCCAATTTGGTTTTGTCAAGGGCAGATCTTGCCTTTTGAACCTGGTCGACTTCTTCGAAACAGTCACCAAGGCCATAAATGAAGGGAAGGTAGTCCACACAGCCTATCTGGACCTCACAAAGGCATTTGACACAATACCCCACTCGGGCATCATAGATAAGCTATCCAGCCTAAATATAAACCCCTATGTCACAAGATGGGTCACAAACTGGCTCAAAGACAGAACCCACAGAGTCAGAGTTGCTGGAGCCATGTCAGACTTGAAACCGGTCACAAGTGGCATCCCACAAAGTTCTGTCCTGGGACCTCTCTTGTTCGGTATTTACTTTTCTGAGGTACAGACCAATGTGGGAGGACTATGGCTCACCAAGTTCACAGATGACTGCAAACTGGTTGCCATAATCGACTCTCCAGCTGACACAAACATCCTTCAAAAAGGTCTCGCAGAGATGGATAACTGGTGCCAGAGCCATGGTCTAAAGCTAAATGCCAAAAAGTGTATAGTCATACCCTTTGGCAAAAACAATGTGCCCACAAATTACCACATAGGTGGTAACCCATTAAGTACAGAGAAAGTAATTAGGGATCTGGGGACCCAAGTTGATAGCAATCTCTCCTTTGACAACCACATTGCCAAAGTGGTTAGAAAGACCTTCTACATAGCCCACCTCATCATGAAAGGATTCACATCTAGATCAAGAGAGGTAATCGTGCCCCTTTATTCACCCCTCATCAGGCTCATCATAGAATACAATGCCCCCTTTGGGATGTACCTTACCCGACACCTGCAGCAATTAGAAAGACCCCAAAAGTACCTCACCAGGAGGATCAAGGGACTCAAACAGATGCCATATGCTGCTCAGTTAAAAAAACTCCAGCTCTACTCAGTTGCATACCGCCTACTTCGAGGCGATCTGTGCCTGACATATAAAGCCATGTCCAACCCAGAATTAATGGACATGGTCCACCTCAGTATTTAAATCCCTTAGAGCCACGCGCTTGAGGGACTTGAACCTCAGCACAGAAATAAATAGAACATGCTGGAGGGACAGATTCATAACCCAGAGGCTCTCTTCGCTCTGGAATAGAATTCCAATTTATGTTAGGCAGAACACCTCACTGACTCTCTTCAAGAAGAATCTTGATGAGTGGATGGGGGATCGTAGGTTTGTCCCGGGGATTACTTCCGTGTCACTATTAGACAGAGGCACAGTAAACTAAACTTTAAAAAGGGCACAGTATACTCAAATCAAGGGGTGGCATAAGCCAAACACAATCGGGCTAGGCTTATAAATGCCCCAGGGCAGATAGCCTAGTATGAACCTATGAACCTGTCAGTTATACTGCATTTAGCCATTTAGACAGCTGCTAGCATAATAATTCCTCTACTTTCTAGTTGATGCTTTTGTAAGACTTGTGAAGTTAGTCAATGAAATGTGTCTCATTAATATATCAACTTTCTCTTTAACGATTGTTAAGTACAAACTTATGTGTACACATCCAAAGTCTACCCATCAGATTCGGATCTTTGGACTGTATGTCAGCACTGCAGACAACACACATCAGAGAAGTAATATAGTATAATGTTTAGTATTTTCATGGACATCACCATAGGTTCTGGGGTTCATAGGCTGTGACAAGGGTATTGGCCTGATGGTGTTTAGAAGTGTAGCTGATACATCACAATATAATATGCAATGGCAGATATAATGCATGGCCATGATTCTTAAAGAAATGACCCCCCCATGTCTATGAGAGAATCAGCAGTGATCCATGGTAGATAATAGTTTCACATCAGGGTAGCCAGCCTATGCTTAAACAGGTTAATGGATATGCTCTGCTTAACATGGATTGAAAGCCTAATGCAGAGGACTGACAAGCTTTGAGTGATGTATGTGTCTCTCCAGCATGTCCTATGTATGTCATAGTGTACATGAAGGTTCCTGAAACATGTGACTGTGGCCCTTTTTGATTTAAGGATGCGTAGCATATTCATCCCATTATGAGTCACGTGTTCATCCATTTGGGCCAAAAACAGCCATGTAATGCATACATATTCTGCCTCAAAGTGATATACATGATACTGCGTACAGTGACAGCTACTTCATTTTGCTCACAGAAGACACATGTTGGAGAACCTCTGTTGTTTTATTATTCAGAGATGTCTGAGGTCTGTCAACTTGTTGCAGGTGTCTGGGACAATATATATCAAAGGGAGGATTATATTCATTAATAGGGCTGATGATGGATGAGTATAGAGGACTGATAACCTTAATTGTTGTCGATGTAATGCCTTTGCTAATTGGATGTAAGATGTAAAATGCCTTCCTCCTCAAAGTACATACAAGTTGCAGTCAACATGTGTTCCAAGGTATATTGATATAGAATCTGATAATACTGTACTCTGGGTTATTTTTAATAAGGAGGAACATTTATTACCACAGGGTATGGTGCTGCATGTTTGTGCAGTTGTTATAACACTCATGGCTTTGTCAACAGTCATTAGTGGCACAAAGATGTTTTGCCGCACATCCTCGGTTTTGTTTTGGACATTATATAAGTATATGGCAAACAAGTGGGGAGACAGCACTGACACATCTGCTACCACACAGGTGACAGGTCTGCTGCTTTAGGTGAGGTCTTCCACTTTGACTGAGTGTTTTTGGTCTGTGATCCTATTTGTAACCCACCTGATAACACAAGATGTGATATTCACAATGGTTAGTTTCTCATTGAGACAGGATGTTGGATTGTGTTGAAGGGCTTGGCCAAGTCAAGATAGGATGAGTGCACAGCTGTGTCTATGTCTCTGCTCACAGCCTTCAATCCCACAGGTTTTGCAGGCACAAGCTACACCTGAGAACAGCTAACTGGAGCAGATCTTCTGTTTGGAGGTCACCTATGCCCTTTTGTCTGAGATGCATGCAAATTGTTTCCATTGCCTTACAGCAAAGATTGAATACAGTTATGGGTCTATAATTTCACTTGTATTTTGGCTATCCTCCATTGCATGGGTGGGAAATGGTCACTGTATTCCATTCAGTGTGGACAACAGCAGTACTCAGACTGTGATTGAATATGATGCCTAGTAGAGTAGCTCACTGTTGCAGCACATGAAGAACACAGCCTGCAATGTCATCTGGTCCCATGGAGACTGTGCTCCTAGTGTTGGAGAGAGCAATGATAACATTCCTTTGTAGATACCACACTTTGGAGGTGATAATGCACACATTTAGTAAGCTTGGTGTTGTGAGAGGGGACACTTTACAGCTGCCTGTGTCTGCTATCAGGTCTGAAATTTACAGTGGGTCAGTGTGCACAATATCATCTAGAATTAGTTAAAATACATCTGTTTGATATGTATAAGTTTGTAGATGTAACTTTAGACAGGCCTATATTATCCCTGGATATGTGCCATAAAATATTAGCATAGTTGCTGTATGAGGGATTTTCAAGGTGTCTCATTTGTTTAGGTACACTGAGGTGATTAGCCTTCCAGGACTGTTTTGTACATGCTGTATTTATGAACAGCAGCTTCTTTCACTTACTGTAGAATGTAGTAATGACAGATATCCACCAGCATGGATTATATTTCCCACTGAATCTGTTTTTGAGCATATCATGCATGTCTGTGTGTATACATTTCTGTAGATGTGTAGACATGGCATTAGGGTGCAATTTTCTACAGCTGTCAATGTCCTTTGTGGAAACCTGAGCTTGGAAGTTGATTATGCCATCCCTTAAAAAGATGTAGTTACGTTGGATGATGTTTTTGAACCTCAGTCCTCCTTTAGGGAGTTCAGTAGGTATTCCAAATTCTGCACATACTGTTTATGGTGGGATTAACAGTGCAGGAACTACACATGTAACATTACACTGTTCACTCATATTGTTGAGGAACAGGTCTGACATATTACAGACCCGTGTGTGGTGGTGCACTATTTCATCAATGGCATTTCAGTTTGCAAAATCCATTTATGTTTGTGCAAGTGGATTTGTCCTCCTATAATTATCCAGGCACTATATGCACTGAGTAATCATGTCAACTAGGCTTGTAGGGGAAACAGAGGGAAAATAATAGGTGAGAATGGGAAGTTCAAACCTGCTGTCTGCATAGAGAATGATAAAAGGAGGGTTATATCTGATCTGAGTGGTATTTTCAGGGGAGTAACCTATGGGGTGTACATACGAGGTACTTCATAAGGTGGATCTATAGCTCTGTAATTGATTGGTAAGTGGTTTAATTGCTGCTTGTTGTGTAACAGAAAGTATGGCAGCTAGGTAGAGCTGTTGAGGATCTGCGCTGCTGCACAGCAGCAGCTGACTGTATTGGAAATGAGTCTATTGGAATTTCTGTATGTATAAGTGCAAAGTGTTAAGGCCTGTGCATATAAACCAGCACAGAGCAGGTAATACAAGGAAATACTGTTAAAGCATACACTGGGTCCAGAAACACTAACCTTCAAATAGATACTCCTACCGCACATGTCTGCCACAAGTGTACAGGCTGGAGATTTCCAAAAACAGATGTCATCCTAATCTTCCTATTCTTTTTGCTACTACCATCATGGGTCATCACAGCATATCATCTGCTACTAGTTCTCCTTTTCTGTGCATCTTGTTCTGTCACACCAACCACCTGCATGTCCTTGGTCACCACATCCATGAACCTTATCATAGGCCTTTCTCTTTTCCTCGTAACCAGCTCCGTCCTTAACATCCATATCCAAATATACCTAGCATCCCTCCTAAACACATGTCCAAAGCAGTGCAATATCAGCTCTCTGGCCCTGTCTCCAAGCTGTAACCCTGACCTGACACTCTAATATAGTGATAACTAATCCTGTCCATCCTCACCACACCCAGTGTAAATCCTAACATCTGCAACTCTGCCAACTTCTTTTATGACTCCTGTATATTTGTCAGTGTCACCATCTCCAAGCCATATAACATAACTGTTCTCACTACAGTCTTGTAAACCTTCCCTTTCAGTATTATTGGTACCCATCTATCACAAATCACTCCTGACACTCTTCTACACCTACTCCACTCTGCATGCACTGTCTTCTGCAACTCTCTTCCACACTCACCATTACTCTGAACTTTTGATCCCAATTATTTAAAATCATACACCTTCACCAGCTGTACTTTCCGCAGTCTCACCATTCCTCTATCCTCCCTGTCATACACATACATATATTCTGTCTTAGTCCTTATGCCCTTCATTACTCTGCTCTCTGTAGCATAACTCCACCTCTCCAGAGTCTCCTAAACATGTTTCTTACTGTCAATACAGATCACAGTATCATCTGCAAACATCATAGTCCATGAGGACTCCTGTGTGATCTCATATGTCAACTTGTCTATCACCACTGCAAAGAGATGTCACGATGTTTGTGTATAGAATAAAAGGAATGTCACTGTTGTTTGTCTTACATTGGATGAGATAATATCTACCTGTCTGCCAGGCCAGTGTATGCCCTTGGCCTGTTGTGATGAATACATATCCAGTAATCTGATAAAGGTTATGACATCAGCAGTGTCTGTTGAAGACATGAGGACAGCATCCCGTAGGCTGCTGTAAAATGCTCTACATAACATCCACTGACAGCTCACACACACACACAAAATTGACTGCAGTGAGATTAGAACTCCCACCAGCCTAAGGCATACAGGCTAGAGAACACAGTACTTAATGCATGTGCCACAGCACAAGTCTGTTTTTTAAGAGGACTGCAGGCTTTCTTTTAGTAGATGACATCAGCAGGCCCTGTCAAGGACAAGAGGTTGCAAGGCTTCTACAAATGGATGAGTTTGCAAGCACAAAAACACTGCAAAGCCATGACATTTGCCAATGAAGTGTTGGATAAACACCCCCACTCTTCCGCATGGAGACATACACAGCAAGTTGGCTGCAGTGAGATTAGAACCCATACCTATCTAAGTTTACAGACTACAGAACACAGTACGTAATGCATGAACTATAACAGAAGTCTAATTTTAGCAGGAATGCAGGTGTTTGTGTAGTAGATGACATCAGTAGCCCCTGTAGGGGACAAGAGGTTGAAGGACTGCTAGACATGGATGTTTTTGCAAGCACAAAAACACTGCAAAAACCTTGCCATTTGACAAAGCGTGTTGGATACAAACTCCCACTCTTCTTTATGGAGATACACACACACACGCACACATGCACACACGCACACACGCACACACACACACACACACACACACACACACACACACACACACACACACACACACACTACATTGAGAACCGAACCCTACCTGTCTAAGTGCACAGACTACAGAATACCATTTTTAACCCAAGGTCCACTATTAAAGTATGATTTTAACAAGGCTGCATGTGAACTTATAACAGATGACATTGTGAAGGTATGTAGAGAACACCAGCTTGGGATGCCTACATAGGCACATCACTCCTTAGTGTCATCCAAAGCTAGTACACTAACAGTAGTATACTATTTAGAAGACATAGCTGTGTAATAGCATGAGTCCTTTATTGTGCATATTTGGATGTTTGCCTTTGGCAGTGCAAGCCTGTGAGCACAACTATATGGCTGTGTTCATGAGGGAGCACACAGTGTTAGATATTACACCTTTGTTTTGAGTTAGATGTATGTGTTGTAGAATTAAAGCGATCCCATGGTTGTACTGATTGTTGTTGAGGTTGGTTGTGAGGAAACACATGGCTGGTTATTATGTTTCTGTACAGATAGTTATACTGTGCTCTCAGTTTGCAATGTTTCCACATAGAGTCTTAGGTCACATACAACTTCTGGGAAACATAGAACAGTAAGAACTCAGATCTAATAGTTAGCATACCTCTCAACCTCTTAGAACAAGAAATCTGCACAAAACCAAAATTAATGTAAGAATAAAGCAGTGAAAATAGGGTCAGTGTTTAAGTATTGGCATTACAAACCTAAAATGATGATGGAATAACAAGTTTTGCATTAGCATGAATTTTCAGGGGGATGACATCCACAAATCAAATGTATGCCATTATTTTCTGACTTCATTCTCAAAGATTTAACAATACTTTTGTAGGAACCAACATTTTATGGGTAACATACTACAAATATTATGTAAAAGTATGGACATTCTTCATAGGTCTGGTCAGTTGAGAGATATGATAGTTAGGCACAGCAAAAATGCAATGATTATTGTGCTAAGTGTACATGCATGCATGTTTCCCTCTTTTACGTGTTTGCACATAGGTAAGCAATGCACAAAAGCAAGGCACATTGTTAATATCCAGTATTCCTATTATGTAATGGGGTTCCTATCAGTTTGTTGAAACTTCAGCAGTTCGAACACCATATGTTCGAACTGTGAGGTCCAAAACTGATTATCGCGAAGACACGGAACACCGAATTCTTTCCCTGGGAAAGAATTTGGTGGGTCGTTTCTGCGGCTTCACTATTCCCTCCACTGTGGTGTGAAGGTTATGGACCGGGTTAAGGTAAGTGTGCGAACAGACCAGGTTAAGGTGAGTGTGAAATAGTTATGGACCTTAGGGTTGGGGAGTGGGTAGGGTGAGTGTGCGATAGTTATGGACCTTAGGGTTAGGGTTTGTGTTAAGGTAAGTGGATAGAGAGTAGTGTATGTATGGTTTAGTGTAGGGTTAGAAG
Source organism: Protopterus annectens (assembly GCF_019279795.1). Classification (NCBI taxonomy): domain Eukaryota; kingdom Metazoa; phylum Chordata; order Ceratodontiformes; family Protopteridae; genus Protopterus; species Protopterus annectens. The sequence goes on from NC_056728.1 coordinate 1,598,349,265, forward strand.
TAGAGTTTTGTGAAGTGTATGTGTGTGGATTATTTATTTTGGTGAGCTTGTGTTGTGTGTGTGTTTTCTTGGAACAGCGATTTTTTTCCCTGGGAAAATAATCGCTGTTCTACTCCTTCAATGGTTTTGCACTTCGAGGTTAGAAGTTCGAACATATGGTGTTCAAAATTCTGCTGTTTCGTCGAAGTGATATAGACCCATGTAATGTATACTTCATACTGCAGTCCACTCCTATTACTACTCCAGACCATGATTTCACAATTGCTACTGGCAATAATTCAATGTATCTGGTGTCTGCTATTGCCAGTGTGGCATAACTCTTAGCTACTCATTTCCATTATCTACAGTTTTGTGCCTTGTGCAAAATATTTAAGCATTATTGCAACTGTTTTCAGCAAGCGACGCATCAGACAAATGTGTACTAAAAATATACAGATGAAAATATTATGGCACACAGAGTCGCAGGTTGTAAAAAAAAACTAACTAGTGAAAAAACACCTCCTAAATTTAAACTTACACAAGGATTTGAACCCTCAACACCATTAATGCTTCATCAAGCAGGAAGGCTGCCTTAGTCCTTTTGGTCACAGAAACAGCTTTCCAGAACTGAAGTCATTCATCACACAACCACCTTCATAAAATGTACACTGCTATCAAATAATGCACTGTATATTGTATGGTTTACTATCAAAATCTCAAAAGTTAAAAAGAAAAATCCATTCGAAACCTTAAATGGAATGATGAATTCAAAATATCACTTAGGAGAAATGTCGAATCTGCTGAACATATTCTGTGTTCGCTGAATATCGAACATGATGTTTGTATAGGACTTCACTTCATATCACATTTTTGCCCCATGCATCCCCCTGTTGGGTGCTGCAGCCCCCACAACCCTGATAACTATATATTCCAACTCTGAGATTGCACTACAGTAAGGAAAGGAATGAATGTTCCAATCCGCACTCTACTACAATCTCTGTTCATTACTTTGAGTTCATATCAGTGAATGCACAGTTAATAATATAATGGTCAACAACATGGGAATTTTACATCTGCCATTCGGTTTCCCATCTGCAGAGCATCTGCATTTGTCATTTTGATAGTAAACCACAGTACAAGTACTTCTATGATTTATATCTGGACATAGACCAGACAGTAGACACAACGCCCGTCATAATTATGATTACAAATATATATCTCTCTGTCTTTCATTTTTGTGGGATGGGGAAAATAACACATTTACTCTTAGGATACAAACTAATCTGAAGTCAGAAACTGCAATGGACTAGAATCACTTCCTAACTTCTCTCTTGCATGATGTAATAGTATTCATCTGTGGTTAGACTGTGTGGGAGTTTCATGCCTAGTGTATAAACATTACACATGGTAACATTGTAGGCTCATAGGATAGTACTAGGCTAACTGCTCTTGGGGACCATTTTAAGCCTAGTCAATTTTCCCATGCAAGAATCAACCTTACACTTTGTGTTTGTAAGGTAAACATCTTAAACATTATGCCAACCTCCCAAGTAAATGCATGACCGTTGCACACACATATGGCTATATGTGTACTGCTACATGGGAATATATTTGTATATACACACACACACACACACACACACACACACACACACACACACACACACACACACACACACACACACACACACACACACACACACACAGTTGCCTCTTGCAATACTAGAACCCCCTACCTACAGTGTCTAGTAGTATACACTATAGCACTATGTATTTATCGCACACACCACAGAGCTTCTTTGCATATTGATTGGCAGTTGTGTTTTTACACTGTTGAGTTGCTAGCCTGGCACTCAACCTTCACAAAAAGCATAGGCATGCACACATGCTCCTACTTGCATGTCTTTAAAACTCACTTGTCCACAGGGAGCACATGCAGACTCTGCAAAGAAGGTGCTCCAGCTGAGAATCGAACCGTAGAGCCACTTTCTGTGAGGCCGCAACACTAACCGCTACACCACCTCAGCCAAATTTAGCAATGTAAGTGTGTATACTCACATGTTAACTTAAGTTATCTACAAAAGCACAACTATATATTTGCATACTGTAAAAAGGTAAGACATATACCAAGGATATGTAATAATAGTTTTCAACACTACAGCCTAGGTTCAGGCCTTACCTTGCAAATGCAACAGTTGACACAACATTAGTTCAGAACTGACTCTGTCTAATGCAAGCAGTACACAGCCAATACATGTATAGATAAATGTTGCATTAGTTACCTGGAATCACTTTTAATATACGTATATGAGTAGGAGGAAGGTATTAAACCCTGGGTGGTTAGTGAATGTGCTATGTGTTGTCTCCTAGCCAAAGCAAGAGCATACTGAGTATGCCTATGTCTATCTACAGGGACAGTAGCTGGGGGTTCCTCTTATGAATCCACCTGTGACTGGCTGTGGAGACATAGACATTGGTGGGGGGATGTATATCCATTCCCCTTGCTGAGGCTACAGCTGTTTCCACAGGATCAGATTGTGCAGCACAGCATATACTGTGAATATTTGTGAACATGTGCATGGCGTATACTGCAAAACTCTACCAGATATATCTAGGCACCAGAACTGTGACTTCAGAAGACCAAACGCACACTCTGTGATGTTCTTAGTTTGTGTATGTGCTTCATTATGGCATTCTTCCATGGGTCTATGCATTTCTAATGGGTATCAACATCCATGGTTCCAGGATGTAGCAGACATCCCCAAGTAAATGGCGATGTGGGATGTCCCCCCTAGCAAACATCTGGTACAGCTGTGATGTGTCACAGCTATGGGAGTTGAGATAACTGCCAGGGTTGCCAGCACATCCATTCATTGCTTGGCAGTTGATGGAGATGTATCCCTTGCGGTTAATGTAGATTCTACCCTGCTCACCAGGTGGTGCCTTGATGTGTCCATGAATGCAATTTATGGCATCCAGTACTTCAGGTTAGTGTGCTATATGATAGAAGTGTTACATATTGCTGATCTTCTCCTCAGCAGTAAGGGGAAATGATATGTGCTCACTAGCATGTATACGAATAGCATTCAGGAACTTGTGGAGGATCCTGTATGCTGATGCCTGTGACACCCCATCATGTCCACAGTTGCTCTTTAAAAAGTACCTGCAGCTAATATCCTAAGGGCTACACATACCTTAGTTTCCACTGGGATGGGTTCCCCTCTGTTAGCTTTGGCATTAAGTTGATTGCAGCACAGCTCACTGAGCTTTTGTAATATGTCCCTGCCCACCCTGTAGCTCTCTGCAACCTCCAGCTCATGAAACTCCTGGTAGGTTACCCAGGGCCAGAATACTCTTCTCCTCCTTGGCCTGGGCCTATTGTCATCACCAGCAGCAGCACTGACTTCAGCCTGAAGCACATACAGATGTAAAATAGCCGCAGCATCCCCTAGCATTGTGTCAGTTAAAAGTTCCAAGTCTGTACTCCAATGTTGTTGAAGTATTGAGGGAAAATCAGAATGTAGGCTGTAGTCATACTTTATACATTTCTTGATTAGGACAACCATGTAGTATTGGCTGGTTTAAATGACATTCACCAGCTTAGGATATAATTAACAGAATTCAAAAGTCTTGCTGCAGTGTGCAGTATTGTGCTATGTGCACTGACTCTCAGCAGAATGCAGCTGTGCATAATGACAGTACGTCATGTAAAAATGTATATAATTTCATACCTATTGTCATAATACATACACAACCCAGTAATTACTGATAATTGTACGTCATTTCTATGATGTACAATGTCAGCACAGTATGATAAAAGTTAACATACCCTGTACTTGAACCCAAGACTATCTGCATTCTAGTCCAACACCTAACAGTTATCACCACAGGCATGCTCGAGCATAAGTCTCTAACTGGAGGGAATTAGTAGAGTGCAACCCCCTTTACCGGGTTTATGAGATGCCCAGAAATTCTCAACAATATTGATTGAATGCATCTGGTTTCTATTTTTGGATGTCTAGCTCATGTCTGGTACACAGATGGTCTGCTCACAGAAATAAGGAGTGCATAATCATTGTTATTTGCGTGAAGTGGTATGCCGTGCACAGATATGCAAAAGACCCTATAAAATAACAACAAAGTTGCCTAACACCCCCCCCCCCCCCGATGTCATTAACATCTATGGAAAACATGAATACCATGTAGGAGCTTAAAAGGTGTGAACAGCCCTACATGGTCCCTGCTTTTTGTGATTCAACAAATCCACTGCTTTTTTACATCATTTACATAATAACCATGCTGACAGCATGGAAACTACATGGATAGTAGCTGTGTAAGCTGGGCAACAACATGACAGCACAGAGTTAAAGACACAATGCAGGCTATGACTGTATCTGTTGTGGCATTACATCATACCCATCTTTCACATTACATTTGTATGATTCATTTTCAGATGTTTTGCTTGTAGTGGAGCACTGCACAAAATTGTGATAAAATAATTTATAGTGATCTGACATACCACCCTGATTCTTTTGGACAGCAGTTTCAAACATATATGTATATATGCATGTGTGTTGGTGTGTCTGTGTGATTTCTATCTGTATATACACAGAACATAGCACACTTCCTCAGTATGGGGCAATGCCTTTAATTTCAGTTTGCCGAAAGAAACACTTAACAGTAGAATCTGAACTTATCTATAACTGCATCAAATGTTTATTCCTTCATCATTTTCCTGATGAGTATTTACTTTCTTTTATATAGAGTATAAGATAGAGGGCTATGATTGTGTCTCCAATTATAACCAATTTATTCTGTGTTTGAGCTATGGATGCCAGGAAACTCACCTCAACAGTGAAGTTTGACAGGTGAGTCTTGGATACCAAGTTGAGAACACATAAATTTTATCATTCCAGACCTAATCATAATTCTTTATAGTACATGGAGCTTTATCTGCTTTATCTATTCCATGTACTACCAACTAATGGGAAAAACAGAGTGTATGATCATGAAGTGTTGTGTAGTCATTCAAAGCCTCTGAAAGTGATTAAATGTTTAGCTCTTTCAGACTAACAGCAGGCAGAAATGCACTGCCCCTCTGTAGAATTAACAGCTTTAAAATAAGTCAGATTTTTTGTTTGCAATTGTGAAAAAGCAAAGTATGTATGCAAGCAATAATGCTTGACACATTGTGTGTTAATGTGTAATTACCACCTGCCCAGGGATCTTATGAGGCTTAATGCCGTAGGCAACTTGCAGGGCATTATTGCACTTAAAGAATGGGCTATCTGCAAATTTGTTTTGTTTATCTACTTATTTATATATATATGTTTTACTACTATATTATTTTTTATATATTTTTGATGTAAAGTAGTTCCTCCACCTAATGTTTCAAAGTTGCTGTAGTACAAACTAATCACCTTGGAAATCCACATCCCTCCCATCCCCCACCCCCCTGCAAAGGTAACCACCATGAAAAACTTATTAATCTTACTTTTGGCTCCTAGAAACAGAGGTGGCTAACTTCACGGCACCCATGCAAATGGAAAATAGTTACATGACCGCCGAATCATACACCAGTGCACTGTACTAACACGTACACAAATGCATGGATCTCACCATACCCAATAGAACCAAGATGCTCTGCTCCAAAAAAAGGAAGCCAATCTGGTGGTCCCTTGCAATAAACAAACTCTACAACAGAAGGAGAAAACTGATGCAGAATAAGGTGAAGTCCCAAGACTGGAAAAACATTCTTATCAGCCTCAACAAAAAGTTGAGATCCTTCATCAAATCTTCTAAAGCTAGCTATGAAAACAGAATTGCAGCAGATAGTAAAGACAACTACAAGGCTTTCTATAGTTGTGTAAAGAATCTCCATGGCAATACACAGATTTTCTCTGAGCTACTGCACAATGATACCTCCTATATCGAGTCAACAGATATTGCCAATATACTGGCCAACAGATTCAGTGCCAACTTTACCTCTCCCCCCCAAAGGACCAATCACAGTACCAGTAGATTGCCATGCACCCAGTATTACTGCTGCACAGGTTAAAACAGCACTGTCCAAGGCCAAGAATACAACTTCCATGGGACCTTGCAATATCCCTGGCTGTGTTCTACAAAAACTACAGAGTGAAATGGCACCTCACCTGTGTGCCCTGTTCAATCACAGCCTTACCTCAGGCTTTGTTCCTACTGAATAGCACACTGCTACAGTCATCCCTCTCTACAAAGAAGGAGTGACTACAGATCCTGGGAACTAACGCCCCATTAGCCTGATGAGTCTGATATGCAAAGCTATAGAATGCATCATTATGGACCTGATAAACAAGGATATAGGGAATTTCAAAACTGTGGATACCACACAATTTGGTTTTGTGAAGGGCAGATCATGCCTGCTCAACTTGGTCGACTTCTTTGAGTCAGTCACCAGAGCTGTGGATGAAGGCAAGTTGATTTATACAACCTACCTTGATCTGGCCAAGGCCTTTGATACCATTCCCCACTCTGGAATCATAGAAAAACTCACTAAGCTAGGCATCAACCCCTATATCACTAGGTGGGTTGCAAACTGGCTCACAGATAGAACCCACAGTGTGAAAGTAGCTAACTCCAAGTCAGACTGCCAACTAGTCACAGGTGGAGTCTCACAGGGTTCAGTCCTAGGTCCTCTCCTGTTTGGTATCTACTTCTCTGAAGTCCAGGCCAACCCAAAGAGACTCTGGCTGACAAATGCACAGACAATTGCAAGTTGGGAGCTATTATTAACTACCAAAGTGATGTTGACATCCTACAGAATGACCACAGTGAGACCAACGATTGGTGTCAGAACCATGGCCTTAAGTTCAATACCAAAAAATGTGTTGTCACCCCCTCTGGGAGAAACCCGGTTCCCATGTATTACCACATTGATGGTAGTCTACTGAACACAGAAGGTGTTATAAGAGATCTGAGAACATAGGTTGACAGCATCCTCTCTTTTGATCACCACATTGCCACTGTGGTCAGAAAGTGCTTGTATGTGGCACATCTCATTAATAAGGGTTTTGTATGCAGGAAAAAAAGAGGTCATTGTCTCCCTTTCCTCTTCCCTCACTAGGCCAATCATCGAGTACAATTCCCCATTTGGCCTGTACCTCACTAGACACCTGCAACAACTGGAGAGGCTGCAAAAGTACCTCATAAAGAGGATACTACACCTTAAACACTTGTCCTATATGGATAAACGCAAAATAATTCCAACTATTCTCTGTCTCATATCACCTACTTAGAGGCAATCTCTGCTTGACTTACAAAACCATGTCTGACCCAGCTCTGTTAGAAATGCTACATCTAAAGAAATCCCAATCCCTCTGCACCACACTGTCCAGAGACCTCAACCTCATTACCACAACCAACAGAACGTACTGGAGGGACAGGTTCATAACCCAGAGACTGCCCATGCTATGAAATAGACTTTCCATACATGACAAGCAGAACACCTTGCTGAGGATAACTCCAGTGGCTCTACTCGACAGAGGCACTGGGAACTAATGTCGGGTGGCATGATGCCAGGGTAATCCTATGGCTAGGCTTGTAAAGGCCCCAGGGCCATTAGCCTAGTACACACCTATGAACCTATGAACCTATATGTAAATGGTGGTTGAGGAAGTATTTTTCATCCAAAATATATAATTTAAAAAAAGTCTATATATTCGTTTTAATTTTTGGTCCTTTACTGCTAAAATGTGTGGTTTCTTGCCAGTCACTGGTGATTAAAGTCACTAAATAATAATATAGATTAGAATTTCAGACTTTATTTTCTTCAGAAAATTCATGTTAACACAAATCCTGTTATTCAACTTACCGTACAAAAAATAACAGAGTAATACATACATACATATATATGTATGTATGTATATACAGTATATACATACATGCATACATATTTCACATCAGTGTGACAATATTAACTTGGCACCCATGATATGGGGTTAAGTATTATGTGTGAATGGTAGAACAGGATGTCTAGCTGGTAATGTCAATGTTCAGTGTACACCATTTAAAAAAAAAGTTCACATTTTGTATCTTACATGCACTAGTTAAAGCTGGTCAACAAGCAGAATAATACAGTTCAGCATGACAACAGCTGTACTATGTGAACAGGAATGCAAAGTGACAAGGGACATCAGTAGTAAATGTCAGACTTGACCAATAATTTGAGAAATTTGATTATATACCTAGGTCTGGAGACTACCTTCATCTAATCACACCCTAAAATGCAAATCTTATTATTACTGCTCCTCCTAGCCCTCACTACCTTAGTTCACTTTATAACCATACATACCCCTATACCTCCAGACAAATCTTCCTACCATACAACACATACTATAACACATACTAAAACCCACTTAAACTTCACCATCTGTTCCACATTTTTTAATGATAGCATTATACTATACACTAACAAGACCCACCTACCAAATCCTTACAACAGAAAAACACCACACATATCTTTCACAAATATAGCATGCACAATTAAACATATTCTAATTATTAGTACAATACTCCTCTCCTCAGGAGACATACACCCAAACCCAGGACCATGCAACAACATACTTCCTAACAAAGGAAAATCTGACCTACTGCTCATTAATATCAATACTAGAAGCATCTCTAGCAAACTCCCTAACATACATGCATTTATAACCCACTCCTCCCCTGACATACTAACCATTACAGAGACCTGGCTAAAACATAGTACTCCAAATGAAGATATCCTTCCACCAGGATATGATATTATATGGCTAGATAGACCCATGTAAGAAAGGAGGTGGTGTTGCCATTCCTTATCAAAAATACATTCAGCCTCCAACCTCTACAAACCCCTTTACCCAAATTTCAAAATGTCGAAACCATAGGCTCTGTTCTAGCTATAAATAAAGAAAAAAATCAACATTCTCTGTAGCTACATCCCTCCAAGAAATAACCATCCACAAGAGACTGTTCTACTCCATGACCTAAATACCAACTGGCAAGCCTGTAATGCCAACCATCCCACCAACCAAATAAACCTCTATGGATTTACTCACCTTATTCAAGAACCCAACAGAATAGATAAAAAAATCCCAAAAGCACTCTATTATCGATTGGACATTAGTGAATGGCCCCAAACAATAATACCAGACAGGATGCCTACCAGACAGGCTTAGTGGCCACCACCCTACATTCCTCCTAAGGAAATGTACCCGCACTTCAAAGCCTATAATCTATAGACAAATCAGGGATGACCAAAATCTAAACCTACAGGACCTAAACAACATCTTAGAACATTGTAACTGGGAACCTCTACATACCCTAGCGCTAGACCAGGCAGCGGACTACTGCAACAATATGTTTACTAATATTCTTAATACATTCACACCAATCTGGACAATTAGAGCCAAGGCAAATTATGTTCCATGACTAAGTAGGGACACAGCCTTAGTAAAGTCTAGAGACAAGGCATGGAAGTAATGGAAAAACATAAAAAGAAAAAAAAAAAGATAGCTCTAACTAAGCCAAACAGAACTACAAATAACTTAGGAGTCAGGCCAAAAAACAATCTAAACTTGATAAACAAAACTACTTCCTAGGTCTCCAAAACAAACATTCAAAAAATCCCCAAAAGTTTCGGCATGCTATCAACTCACAATTAAAACCTGGAAAAATAACTACTCCTTCCTCCACCTCCCCAGTAATAATAATAAAGACATAGGTTAACAACTGAATCATCAGTTCATAAACTCAATCCAGGCACTGTCCACTCAACTATCCAAAAATAACCCCTCATCTACCTCTACCAAAAACAACTCCATGTATAAATAGCATACCCTCCTTCACTCTCTTACCTGTTCCAACCTCTGAAATTAAAAAAAAAGCTCCTCCTAAACTTGAAACCTACCACTCTTGCAGCAGACAGTATACCTCCTAACTTCTTAAAAATAGCAGCTGACTCCTCATCTTACCCAGTCTCAGTCCTTATCAATCACTCTATTCAGCAAGCCTATGTCCTTCTAATATGGAAAATATCATACATTACACCTCTACATAAAGGTGGCAATTCTTTTGAGTTCTCCAACTACCATCCAATAGCCATACTTTCTCCTTTATCTAAGCTTCTTGAGAAATGTATTCAATATATTCTTGTTCTCCTAACTTTCCTGGCTAGTTTGTTGGTGATCAGATTTTGCTGGTCCCTGGGCTTTGTCTTGGTTCCTGTACTTCTCCATTTTCTTTGTTTGGTCAGGGGGAAGTTTCTTTACTCACCAGTGGGAGTGGGGAGTACTGAGCTGCCTGTTTGTCCTCAGAGGAGTGGTTTAAGACAGTAACTTGTAGTTCAGTGGCCATTTTGGGTCATTTTCCATAAAGTCTGTTCTTCATTTTGCTCAGCACTTGTCACTTCTATATTATACAAAGTCCAAACCCCCAGGAGTACCCACTTCCTTACTAAGTCCTCTCTTATTTAGTCTCATACCTAACTTCTTAATTTTTCTAGCATGTCAAGGGCCAGATGCCTCCTGCCCAGTTGGTGAATAATATTGAGGCAATGTTACAATTGCCTCATGTACACAGACAACCCTCTCCTCCTCCCACATAACAAAAATACTTGCGAGAGATTCAGCTATTTAGCCAAACTGGAGGCTGAGCTCTCTCAACTCAGGACTGGCAAGACCAGAGAGGAGGAGAAGGCAACTACACACACCACAAAACCAGCCTCACATAATGCTACCACACACCACTGAATCATAAACATAAACACACAAAGACATACTCAGAGGCTCTGAGTAAAAATTTACCTAAACAGCAGAGGCCTCCAAAGCAGACACCCAAACAACTGCTACCTCAAGACACCCCACAAGCAACACATAAACCACAAAATCAGTGTGCAAAGCAGTCGGGCCAAATACAACACCAAACATACTTGTCATAGGTGACTCCATAGTCAGACACACTGACGTCCCACTCACCAGGCTGAACAAGGAGAGGGTCACAGTAGAATCTGCCACATAACACAAGCACGGTCACTCCACAGCAAGTACAAATATGACACAGTCATTGTCCATGCTGGTGTGAACCTCCTGGACTACATGAAAAGAGACATAGAGGAGCTCTCTGATTATGTAGCCCAGGCAGGTATGACCCTGACCCTGAGCAGTATTCTTCCGTCACCAAGAATGATGCCACAATATAGAGACAAGATGATCAGCTTTAACAATTGGCTTAATGTCTGGTGTCATTCAAATTGGATCCAGTGTCTGTCTGCCTGGGATGACATGTTTGACAAGCCACTTTGCTTCGCAAGGGACGACTTACACCTGTCACCCCTGGGATTCTGGATATTGGCTAAGGTTCTTGCCACCCCCATAGTGCCTTTTTTAGGCAAGGCTCAAATTCTAAACCTACTACCCTAGAAAAAAAAAATGGGAAGAAACTGAGGGTAATGCTGCTCAATGCCAGAAGTCTAAATCTCAAAATACATGCACTCGAGGCCCTTCTCAGTATGGAGAACATCGATGTCTGTGCTGTAACTGAAACCTGGTTCAAGGCTCCTGAGAGCACCCTGGCACTATTAGGTTTTACCTCATATCATGCATTCTGTATCCATATTCATAAAGGATACCCACACCTCCAGGTTGGTGGCAATGAAACCATCCAGATGCAACTAACCATAGGCAAAACTGCTCTACAAATTGTAGCATGCTACAGGCCACCCTCTCAAACTCAGGAACCCCATACAGCCTTCCTGAAGACACTGGAGGGTATAAAAGTATCTCCAAACACCATCATATTGGGTGACTTCAACTACCCAAATATAGACTGGGAACATTACTCAAGCCCTAACTTTCTAGCCCAACGGTTCCTGGAGTTCATAAATTCAAATGCCATGGAAAAGCTAGTCACTGTGAGGAGAAAATATACTAGATCTCATTATCACAAACATGGAGACAAATGCTCCACACGTATATCCCTCATTGGTGAGATCTGATCATAAACTAATCTCACTGGAAATCCACATCACCCCAAACAAAAGACCACAGTGAAGAACTTCTCTAAAGCAAACTTCACACTACTCAAGACTGGTGTGGTATCCTTGAGCCAGTGGAAACCACAACCCAAAGCCCTTACAAATGCCTTCTATGAACACCTCCAGGACTGCATGGATCAGGCAATCCCAAATAAAACCAAGACTCTTTCCACAAAGGGCAAATGCCCAGTCTGGTGGACACCAGCCATTAACAAACTTTACAATAAGAGGAGAAAGCTATTACATGATAGAACAAAATCCATAAAAAGTCACCCCTGATCATGATTAGTAAAAAGCACTCATAAAATCAACTAAGGCCAATTTTGAGAGAAAAATTGCCATGGACTCAAAGGACAATCATAAGGCCTTTTTCAGCTATGTTAGGAACCTGGGTGGAAACTCCCAGATATGCTCAGAATTAGTCCAAAATGATACAAAAATCACTGAACCCACAGACATTGCAAACATACTGGCAGACAGGTTCAGTGCAAATAAAGGAGAGATAACTATCAGTGTAGCCTCCCAGACATCTCAAATGCACAGGTGAAAGCTGCTCTAAAGCTAAAAACACAGCATCAATGGGACTGGATGGTGTCTCCGGCTGTGTGCTACGAGCTAAATGAGGAATTAAACCGGCAGCTGTTTAATCTCAGCCTTACCACAAGATCAACTGTGGTCCCACTCCACAAATGTGGTGCCTCTATGGACCCTGGTAATTACCCCATAAGCTTAACAAGTCTAGTCTACAAAGCTATGGAGAGGATCATAATGGAGCTCATAAACAAAGATATAGGGGACTTGCAGACATTGGACCCGACCCAGTTTAAGGGCAGATCATGCCTTTTGAACTTGGTCAACTTCTTGAAACAGTCACCAAGGCCATTGATGAGGGAAAGGCAGTCCATACAGCCTACCTTGACCTTTATTGTAGAAAACTTACCAGCTTAAATGTAAACCCATATGTCACAAGATGGGTTGCAAACTGAAGGACAGAACCCACAGGATTAGAGTTGCTGGCGCTATGTCAGACTCACAAGTGGTGTCCCACAGTCGGTCCTTGGCCCCTATTGTTCAGCATCTACTTCTCAGAAGTACAGGCCAACATGGGAGGACTTTGGCTGACAAAGTTTGCAGGCGACTGCAAACTACACGGATATCCTTCAGAAGGGACTCACGGAAACAGATAGCTGGTGCCAGAGCCATGGCCTGAAGTTAAACGCCAAAAAATGTATAGTCATACCCTTCGGGAAAAACAAGGTAACCCCAAGCTACCATATAGGTGGCAATCCACTAAGCACAGAAGAGGTTATCAGGGACCTGGGGACCCAGGTTGACAGTGGACTTTCTTTTGACACTCACATTGCTAAAGTGGTTAGAAAGACCTTCTACATTGCCCACCTGATCATGAAGGGATTCAAATCCAGATGTAGTGAGGTCATTGTTTCCCTGTACTCTTCACTTATCAGACCAATGATCGAGTACAGTGCCCCATTCGAGATGTATCGCACCCGACATCTGCAGCAATTGGAGAGACCCCAAAAGTTCCTCACCAAAAGGATAAAGGGACTCCAAATCTGTCATATGCTGCCAGATTGAAGAAACTCCAGCTCTATTCAGTCGCATACAGTCTGCTCAGAGGTGGCATGTGCCTGACATACAAGGCCATGTCCAACCCGGAATTAATGGACGTGCTCCACCTCAAAAAATCCAAATCCACCAAAACCACTAGAGCAAGCAACTTAAACCTTAGCACGTGCTGGAGGGATAGATTTATCACTCAGAGACCCCCTATGCTGTGGAATAAAATCCCGGTCCATGTGAGGCAGAGCACCTCGCTGGCTCTGTTCAAGAGAAATCTTGACCTGTGGATGGGAGATCAATCAGCTCTGTGTCACTGCTGGACAGAGGCACAACAAACTAATGGGCACAGTATTTTTCATATAAAAACTTTGTGCTAGGCTTATAAATGCCTTAGGGCAGATAGCCTTGTATAAACCTATGAACCTAATCTCAAGTTATCCAGTTCCTGAGTACTCATAATCTTCTCTCCTCCACCCAACACAGCTTCCGCCCACACCACAGCACAACTACTGACCTTCTCTCTTTTACTAATCAGGTTAATCATCTTAGAAATAATAATAATTATGTATCTGCTATCTTCCAAGACCTCTCCAAAGCTTTGGACATCCAAAACTAATAGATGCTCTAACCTCCCTATCTTTTGCCCCCTCTACTATCTCCTGGATCAAATGTTATTTATCAGAATAACAGCAATCTGCCCAATGGCAAGATGAACTATCCCATCTACTTCCAGCTTCCATAGGTGTTCCTCAAGGCTCAATACTGGGCCCACTTCCTTTCTCTATCTTCACAAATAACCTACATACCACCACCCAACAAGCCACACTAGTTCAGTATGCAGTTAACTCGACACTTATCTGTGCAGCCCCATCTCTTACTACCCTACAGCAGCTGTCCCAAGAATCCTTCTCCTCTGTTGAACATTGGATCACTGACGTCCAACCATTCTAAACCCCAACAAAACAAAATTACTCCTGTTTGTCTCTAATGAATCTAAATCTACTCCCCTAACATTCTCTATCACCTCTAGTAATGACATTGTCATCTCTCCTTCAGCCCATACTAATCTCCTCGGGGTGGAAATAGAGAAAAATCTTCTCTTTGATGTACATATAGCTCAAACCATCCAAAAGGTTCACAAAAAATGGGAACTCTTTATATAGGCACAAGAACTTTCTCACAGACAAAGCAAGAATCACTTTAACCCAAACTCACCTACTATCCACACATGTATACAGCACCAATCTTAACCCATATTGGAAAAAACAATCTTAACAAAATTGAGTCATGTTACAACAAAATTGCCAAATTTGTTAACAACTCTACCTTTAGAACTCAACACTGCAAGGCACTAAGAAATATTCAATGGCTTGAATTTCCCCAGTTTCTCACCTACCAACAACTAACCAGTTCATTTAACATCCTGAAGTATCCTGACAAAACTCCAGCACTAAAACAACTACTTCCCCACTACTCTACTAATTGGCTCTGTTCTACTAATAAACCTCTCCTCTGTATTACTAGTGCCAAAAACACTGCTGGGAAAGCTCTGTACTCTCATACCATAGCTAAAACCTGGAACCCCCCCATAACATCTGCCTCAACTATCACACAATTCCAAAAATCACTTAAATCACATCTCAGGAAAACCTGGATCTGCCCATGTATAACATAACAATGACTTCAGTTCTTAATCCACATTGCCCCCTTCTAATCAACCTATTATTAACATAATACAAGATTACATTGCCTTGGACTTATAGACTTGTAGCCTAATAAGACAGTCACACTCAACATTGCTATTGTGCGTGTCTCTATTTCTAACATTGTCTGTTTTTGTCTGTTTTTTTGTTATTGTATCTAATTGTGGAGCTTTTCTCCCCCGGCCTCCACTGAAAATGGACCCAGTCCAGCTGGATTATCCCGGTTAACAAATGTAAAATAAAATAAAAAGTAAGCACTATCACAATTTTACAACATGTTGATTAAGAGACTGAGAACAAAAAATTACTAAGAACCAACATCTGTAGTACTGACTGACAATGTGAGATAGATAGAGATCTAACACCTTCCTGGGTGAGTTTTTAACTAAGAATCTAATGTCAGTCCTCTTACAAAATTCTAAAAGATGAAAAGGTACCCATTCTATAATATCTCCATCATTTATCACTTTTCTAAGATATCCAGAGAATAAAAGAAGAGCTGCATCAATGTTATTATCAGGCCAGGATTCTTGTTCTATAAGGGATGACCATAGTTAAAATGATTTAAGGAAGTTACTACATGTATTATAAATTTGACGAGTATCTTTTTAGGGTAAGGGTATAGTAGCCTTTCAACTGTGGCACTCATGGTATGGGGTTAAGTATTATGGTGCTATGACCTTTGCCTTGGACTCTTATTAGAGGAATTGCTTCTTGAAGGACCCTGGCTTATTGACCATAGGCAAAATGTATGCCATTCCTCTGCAGCAAAGTGCTTTTGAAGTGAAGTGGTCAAAAATGTGACAGAAGCTTTCACTATTCCAGTATTCCATGGGCCAGTGTATTCATCACTCCCTTCCAGGATTACCTGCGAATGCTGATTTTTACCCACGTGTAATAATATTGTTGTCTGGTGCTTCTGATATTAGGATTTAACATTTACTAAAAGTATTTCTATAAAGGCTGAAGTTAGTCTTATCATAGATAGTTTTATTACCTGGAACACCTATAGTTTAATTTGCAATTATATTTGTATAAGCCAAAAGTACACATGACCCTGTGTGACTTGCAGAATGCAGTAATTCTGTGTATATTGCAGGTGCTGAGAAAAGCACTGTTGGCTGTCATCTAAGATTGATGCACCACTTGATTTCATGAATTATTACTTTTGCCTTGACATAGGAATGGGGCCCATTCCTGCCAAGATATGTAAAACCTAAATATTTGGAGAAATTAAATTAACAGGTTGCATATTCTGACATGTGCCATTAGGTAAATGAGAGCAATATGGCATACATTCATAGAAATGCATGCCATAAACAAAAATAGCATGTACACATGATACAGCATTTATTATTGCAATACAAATAGTGAAGCATCACTCAACATGCACACTGTCACATGCAAAAATGTGATGCTGAAAATGAAAAAATGCACATGCACTTATGTAGATAATTAACTGTTTAATCTGTGCACATTGATTAACATTTCCTTAGTATCTATGCTTTCAGTTTCACAATCAAATATGCACATTATCATATCTGACATCACATATTACTGGGACGATGCATAACCACATACAGAGCCTACTTGATGCCATAATATTGCATGAACTAAATGTGTATATATATGCATATACATGGTTGTGTAACACTTAAAGAACTTGACCAAATTGACCGTTTGGACACAGAAGAATAGTATGCTGATAAATACATCAAAAACTAAGCATATGAGATTTCGAAGAGATAAACTGAAAGGTAAATATCAGCACACAGTGACTTAAACTGTAGATTCAGTTAAGGACATGGGTATATGGTAGAGACACTTTTGAGTTTTTCTAATCATATTAACCAATTGGTTCATGATAGTTATAGAATTATAGGTTGTATAAAAAGTTTTATAAAGTCTAGGAAATCAGAAATGATAGTCTTTGTTTGTCAGATATATTAAACTGAAATCTGGGTATGGAATAGCAGTATAAAAACCTTATAAGTGAACAATCATGAGTAAACTAGAAAAAGTACAGTGGAAATATAACAAGGGTATCCATGGATGTGAAAATTTAAGTTATTATGCAAGACTAAAATATCTGAACTTGTACAGTTTCTCATATAGATATAAAAGAGGAAACCTTATTCCAGTGTATATGGCATTTAGAGACAACTACCTCAGTGAATATTTGGGGTTATCAAACCATAGCACAGAATCATCAGACAATCTATGTAGAGGATTCTATAGGAATGAGAAGTGCACAAATTAGTTCTCTGAGAGAGCAGATAATGCATAGAACAGATTATCAAATTACATTAAAGCAAGTACTGGTACATATATTTTCAAGAACAACCTGAACACTTATTATGGGAACATGTGTTTTGGTATATTGACAGGCTAGAAGGGCACATTAATGCCGATATGTATGTATATGTATGTATGTATGTATGTATGTATGTATGTATGTATACCTGTATATGTAATGAATCTAATGTGGTATGATGCAAATAGGTGAGCTTTCCATTTTTTGATCTAATGATCCAAATCTCTTCTATAACATCAACTGAACTGTTTGGAGGGATTGGTTTATCTTGAAGGGGATACGAACACTATGAAACAGACTTCCAATCCACATAACACAAAGTTCATTCATATGCATATTCAAGCACAACTTAGATCAATGGAGTGGCTCCTAAATGCTTTATCTCATGTTTGGGTCCCCTCAGTGGTATAATCCTGATTATTCTCACTAACGTTAATATATAATTATGAATCATGGGAAGGGTAAGGCCAATCTAACAGCAAATGGGATAGGTGAATGCAAATACCAAAAAGGAAATTGGCTAAGCTAAAAATGGCCCACAAGGATAGTTTGCCTAACACTTAACTTAGAACCTAAATAAGACACTGTACAATCAATGAATATTGACAGCTATCCAACACGTGCATCATCCTATAACAAACAAACATAACTCATGTGTTGAGTGGACTATCCATGAAAAACAATGGGATCTGGGGGTATGCATGCATATGGGCAGTACTTACACACAGGCTTACCATAATAGTTAGCTAAGTAAGCTATACACATGCGCAAAACTGGACTGCACACATGCAATGTAAGCCTTCTTAAAGGACAACATATCCTGTTAATCATGCTTAGAAGTCTAAGTATCACCACTGCCAATTCCAGCTGCATTGTGCCACTGCTGGGTTATCAGATGCTGCAAATTCCTCATTTGCTATACCATCTCACCAATCTCCTCAGTCAGAGCACCCCGATAGCATTGCACAGCTTTGAACATTGACAAAAAGGGCACTGTACGATAGAACAATGGAACTTGATGGTCCTACACTATTGCTAGACTTGCTTTCTAACACAGAAGCTGGCCAATTAAGCCAATGTCTAAAGACAACTGGTAATTGTTCCATATGAAGAAATGTACACATTTATATAAAACTGCACATACAGGTAAAGTAAGGATGTGAGGAGCAAACTAATATTCCTAGCCACTACAGATGTAATAACTACAAAGAAGTAATTACATGTATTAATTAGTACAATCTACATTTGCAATGAAACAGTGACATTTTTTAATATATTAGCTAATGTTTCATTTGTAAAATTAATAACACTAAAATGAGGCTTCTGCAATGACAGCGAAATCCAATGATTGTTCTTTACATTGCAAATATATGCTGAAAGCTCAAACCATTCATTTGGTGTTTTATGTACTCTAAGATCCGTGTTCATGTTAAAATATCTATGTTCACACAACCAACATGCAAGTTACCTCTGCTGCCAGATATTATATGTGGAATAACATAGGAAAGAACCCTAACAAATATCAACACTGATGCATGTTCTTCTGGCTTTTTTCCCAGTTAGGGGTCACCACAGTGGAGCACCTGTCTGCTCATGATTGGCAGTAGAGTTTTACGCTGTTGAGTTGTCAGCCCAGCACCCAACCTTCCAAAGAAGGCACACACACACACACGCACACACACAGACACACACACACACACACACACACACACACACACACACTGTCACTGTCATACACCATAATCTCTTACCATGTGTACTATGTCCTTCTGAATGCCTCTGTACATCTTCTGTACAACATGTTCTGGTATGCCATTGCATATGTATAAAAGCATCATTATAATAATACCATTTGGACATCCAGTAATTACTTTATCCCTGCTATATGATTATTGCACATATTCAGATTCTGCCTTACCTGTTTAGAAATACATCTTCACAACTTACTGACACAACAAAAGACATTTTCCCTCTGCCTGCTCTGGATCAACTGAGAAGGCAGTAATTCAAATGTTTTCAGGATAATTACATTTGCCTCCATCAATGACTTTGTTACTGTTCCTTTCATAATGACTACTCCATAAGCCCACTGGCCATGCGTGTCCTTGTCTGGCCTTCATGTTTAGGCCTAGAAGTAAAGGTTTATTATGAACAAGGTTATGTGGTTTTGGACTATTACTTCCTTCCTTATTCCCTAAGGATTCTTGACATAATTTCTGAGGTTCATATTAAGCTATTTTCAGTTATGTTCTCTGAAAACCAGTTGCAACTTTTCTGATAACTCTAATGCCCATAGCAAATGACTCCATATACTATTTCCTCCATTTGCCCATCATGAATGTATGTCTGTGCCAACAATGCCAAAGTTTATGCAACTCAGTTACCTTAGATCTTTCAGACTCAAAACACACTGAAGAGTACTCGATCCAACAAATTCAAACTGTTGTCCTTCTCAACAAAGCCATCTATGTACTAATACTTCCACAGAAATGAGTTTCACAGCATCAGTCCTACACACAATGCCCAGTGTTCTAATCAGTATGCCATATCAGTCATACACAGATATCTTTCAGAAAAAGGGAGAGAACTCATGGAATGGAATATGCCTTCAAGGTCAAAGGTAATGCAACCATATGAAAGACTAATGTTTTATAGACTGCATTGCATGTTGAGAATCATATATTGTTTGCCATTACTAAGAATGTTTTCCTGTACAATTGTCATACTTGAATGTCCCTGGCATGGCTATTAACTGAACAAGTCTCTATGTACCTTTATTATCCATGACACAGTCTTCGAGCAAGGCTAACACATTAGCAACAAGAATACATCTATAAGATATAGTTCATTATTTCCCTGTGCTTTGTGTATTATATGAAAGTAAGTTGCTACATTATTGCCTCCATAGCTGTATGGCTGATTATCTTGGCACATTTCCCAGCATTCTGTCTGGACTGACTGCAAGCATGATGCCCTCACTGACATTTCCTGTCTTAATAGAAACATAATGGTTTATGAACTACGTTCAGTTATTTAAAAAACTACCATTGTATAGTATGCCCATGACTCTACCCTCCTCAACAGTGCCACAAGTCATAAAAAAACTCCAAAAAATCACCCAGGAATCCTCTTCCCCTGTTCAGCCTTGACTAACCAATGGAAGCCTGCTCTTAAACTCTAGGGAAAAAAAGTTGATGTTTTCACAGTCAAACAATTCTCTGCCCTCAAACATTCTTTTAATAGTACATCAGCCAATAACATTACCATAGAAAAGGTAATCGGCCCAAAATTAATAGGTAATAACTATATAACGTGATGAGCAGCTTACAGTTTCAAATGTAGAATTCCACCATACAACCTTGTAGTACAAATTAGG
Source organism: Protopterus annectens (assembly GCF_019279795.1). Lineage (NCBI taxonomy): Eukaryota > Metazoa > Chordata > Ceratodontiformes > Protopteridae > Protopterus > Protopterus annectens. The sequence continues at coordinate 1,598,370,270 of NC_056728.1, forward strand.
CAAAGACGCAAAATAGCATGCAAAGAGTTTGGGCCGGATTTACGAAGGCTTGCACAGAGTGTAAGAACAGTGTAAGATGACAGACAGGCAATATGTCTGCCGAGCGATTCAGCAATAGCCGGCAGGGGCGTGCATGAGAGCTTCTAAAGCTACTATTGCACGGACAGTATTATGGTATGCAAATTACCTCATTTGCTACTGAAAGCTATGCAAATGAGTTAAATTTGCGATCCAGGAAACACTAACCTGTCCGTGTAAGAGTAGTGTTATCTGCAGAAATGTACTTCGTTGGTAACAGAGTACCGTTCTGCAAATAGCTAAACGGAGCTATGACAGCTCCAAATAAAGGATGCATCTAGTTGAAGAAGCATGCCAATGTCCAAATATAAGGCCATTGGCATTTGCAAATGTTATAAATCCTTAAAATCCCATTTTTTTCCCTGATCTCTGATGTTTAAGCATAGCGCAGCGGCACGCAAACATGCTGCACTTTAAATAAAATGAAAATAAGTGAAAAATAGCCACAAATGTGCATTTTTACTAAAGACATTGTTCTACCATGCAGGGGAATGGCAAGCTGAAAACAACATGGCCACTTAGTAGTAGTTTCTAAGGGGGGGGAGCTCAGTGTGAGAGATGTAACCAAGCATTAGTAGGCAATCCTATCCAAATGAGGATAAGTATAGTGAATCCCAATTTTTCCTAGCATATGAGCCATGTTCCTAGAGTGTAAGTGTAGGAGTAGGGTAGTAGTAGAGTAGAAGATAGGTGACATCATGAGGGGGTATGTCTGAAAGACTGTAAGCTGATTGGAGCACAGTGGCTTGTGTTTGCCCTGAGTTGCTCAGGATTGCAAGAGGCGTGTGTACAGTGCTACTAGCTGAAAGCAAAAAAATCAAAGGTGTCCACCGTGGATATATCTGAAATTACTTGCAAACGGGCACACAACGTGTGCACATGTGTGCGCGGGTGTGCATGCATGTGCGCGTGTGTGCTCGTGTGTGTGTGCGCGTGTGTGCTGGTGTGTGCTTGTTTGCACACCGCTGCCCCTTGTGGAAACAGAAAGGGAAAAAGGAAGGAAAAGAAGTAGTAGGAAGTTAACCAAAGAGAACTAGCAGAGCTGCCAGGTGAAATATATCAGAATCAGCCAATTACACAGGCAGTAGACTAGCCCAGCCCAACCCAGCACTTTAAACTCTGCTAACAGCAGTCTACCCTGTTTTTTCACAAGAACTCTGCAACACTGCAGTATACAAAGAGGGAAAACTTAAAAAGCTTAAGGCTGACAAAATGTTAGGGACTGCTATGGCTATCATAAATGAACAAGTGCAAGGTGCTGAGGGTGGTGATGTTGTGAATGCTGCTGAGCAACCCACAGTGAGGAGACGGAGAAGACTGTACATGCCCAGGGTAACTTACCAGGGGCTACATGAGCTGGTGATAGTGGAGCACTATAGAGTGGACAGAGACCTCCTGCAGAAAACTGTTGAGCTGTGCCGGCCACGACTCACACACAGAACCAACAGAGGGAACCCATCCCAGTGGATACCAAGGTATGTGTTGGCCTATGAATACTAGCTACAGCTACCTTCCAGAGACCAACTGGTGATATGATGGGGGTCTCACAGGCTTCATCATCCAGGATACTGCACCAGTTCCTGGATGCCATGTCAGCACATGTCGGTGAGCATGTATATTTCCCCAATTCCAGTGAGGCATTGGCCAGCAATATGCGTATTTTCCACAAAATAGCAGAATATCCTGAGGTGGTGAGTGCAATAGACTGCACACACATACACATCAAAGCACCACCCGGTGAGTGGGGTAGAGTCTACATCAACCGCAATGGCTTCCCCTCCATCAACTGCCAGGTCGTGCGCGATGCCCAGGGCATAATAATTAATGTGTGTGCTGGCTGCCCTAGAAGCTATCATGATTCCCACATCTGGCATCTGACGCAGCTGTGCCAGAGATTTGTCAATGGGGACATCCCTGACAGTCACCTAGTGGGGGATGTTGGATACACACTGGAGCCATGGCTGATGACACCCATCAGAAATGCACACACACCCAAACAAGAACTCCATAATGAGGCACATGCACAAACTAGAACCATGATTGAGCATGTGTTTGGGATGCTCAAGTCACGGTTCCGGTGCCTGGACAAATCTGGTGGAGCCTTGCAGTACTCACCAATTACATGTACCCAAATTGTCATGGTATGTGCCATGCTACACAATATGATCCTGCGAAAGCAGCTGCAGCAGGAACAGCATGGGGCAGGGCCAAACAGCCCCCCACCATTGCCAAGGCCTGCACAGGCACAGCGTGACTCAGAGGAGGAACAACCTGAGCCTGCCCCAGTAGGCAGAAGGAGGCATGCCTAGTATGCCCTGGCCTTGGCAAAAAAGGCAATGCATAGTACTTACACTGTCTCAGTAGGAACTCTGGAAATGACTCCTCTCTCTGACTCGCTCATACAATAAAAGGGATGCCTAACTTGACACTACCTGTTATCAAACATGTATAGGGAGTGTACCATGTGCATCTGACATAAGCAGCCCTGCAGCACCACCTGGCCTTGTTCAAGAGGAATCTTGACCAATGGATGGGAGATCGCAGATACACCCCAGGGGTTACCTCAGTGTCACTGCTCGACAGAGGCACAGCAAAATAATGGGCATAGTTTCTCCAAACTAAAGGGGTGGCGTAAGCCACAAAACTATGGGCTAGGCTTGTAAATGCCCTCGGGAAGATAGCCTAGTATGAACCTATGAACCTATGAACCTATAAAGCAGTGCTAAGCATATTTTACCACTATTTAGCATATTTAAGCACAATTGCGTGGAGCTGCATGCCGCTTGCGTGGAGCTGCGTGCCGCGCAAATCAGCACAATAGTGGGCAACGTTGGGCAACGTTGGGAAATATTGGTAAAAGTCGAGCAAAGCCGGGTAAACATGCTCACACCTGCTTTACCATTCCTTAACCAGTCAGGTCTGCCCAGCAGGAAAATAAAAAGCAGTGACAGGGCTTGAACCCAAGAATACTGTGCACTATAGTCACAGTACTGAACCACTAAGCCATGACAGAATTTCACTGGCACAGACACAGCAGGGCAATTGTAGACTAACGCAAACACAAACAAATGCTGTATCATGCCCTCTGAACTTCTCCCCAGGCCTATTCAGACAGATAACAGCAGGCCAGGCAGTGTGATGTGGGTTGGGTAGGCTATGAAGTCAGAAACTAATATATGTGAAATGGGAAGCTAAGTTCTGTAGTACAGTAGTATGCCTCAGGCCAGTACGATAGGCAACAGTACAGACTGAAATGGTGTACCTGACATAGCAGTGCAGGCCTAGCAAATGTGTATAAGTGTCAGGTGAACCCCTCATCCTATGTACACCCACAGTAACAATCAGGTGTGCCCCCTGGGTAGAAGTGTACAAATAATAGCTGTCCGTTCCCCCTGTATGTAGAAATGTTGATAAGTCTATGCAAAGCGACTCATGGAAGCCCTGCAGGCACAGCATGCTTCCTGTCGATGTGCAACACAAAGGTGAGCCCTGAAGAAAAAACCCACTTGATTTTTCACACACATATAGTATATATGTCCATACTCGGCATGCTCACACACTTAAATAAACAAAGCAAATGTCAGTCAACAACATACTGAAAGGTCATAATGGGCATGCTCACAGACTTAGGCCATGTCTGAGTACAGCGGTGGGCCACACATATCTGCCATTTGCAGTTCATACCCCAGAAACTTGTCACTATTCACCAATCCTGCCTTGCGCACACAGTTATATGAAAACAGACCCACATAATATATTGGACTCCTGTCATAATCAAACTATGTACTACAAGCACTTAAGTTGTTCAAAGAAAGTGGAAATTCAAAGAAGATCAATAAATCTCTGATCAGTATCATCAATAAACAATGAGCACTCCTAACATTATCCAATCCATGTTCTGGCAAAAATATTGTCAAAGAGTCCATAGAGAACCATGAAGCTTTCTTTCGCAATGTCATATATATCAATGTAAACACATATATGTTCTGAGTCAGTGCAAACTGTAAAGGAATACATGTACATGACTGACACTGCCACCATCTTGTCAGACAGGTTCATACATATTTACCCCCCTCTCACTGACAAAAGGGCCCATTATCATACCTGGAGATTGTGAAAACCCAGAAATCACATATACAATGTTTAAACAGCACTTTCCAAACCGAAAAAAAAAAAAACTAGAAATGGGATGACATGGGTTCCCTAGCTGTGTCATATGTGAACTCCAAAACAAACAGACCCTGCACCTGAACAGTCTGTTAAGACTCACCCTTTGTACAGGATATGAAACTGTTGAATGCGTTACAGCAAAATTTGGCACACTCCACAAGTGTTGTTGCACAACAGACCATAGGAACTATTGACTTATAAGCCTATTAAGCCTGATCTGCAAGGCCATGGAGTCCATCATGATAGAACTCATAAGCAGAGCTATTGTGAGCCTACAAACACCCATCCCTACCAATTCTGGTTTGGTCAGGGGCAGATCATGGTTCTCATACCTGATAGACTGTTTTCAAGGCAGTCACCCAGGACATACATCAATGAAATGAGCTACACACGTCCCACATAGACCTTGAAAAGCCCACTTCCAACATCACAGACACATGTCGTATCCACAAAATTAACAACCAGTGAATAAATATGTATGTCATCTGATGGATTGCCAACTGGGGCACAGATAGATCACACAAGGTAAGAATTGTGGTCTCCTGTTCAAGCTGGTAACAACTACTGTCCCCCATGGCTCAGTCCTGGGACCCCTCCTGTCTGGTGTATACTTTTCAGAAATACAGTTAAACACACGAGGGCTATGTTTAGCAAGGTTTGTGGATGACTGCAAAAAAGTTGTCATAATCAATGTTTGGGACAACAGAGACATCCTTAGAAAGGGTCTCAGTCAGACATATGTGGTGTAAAATTCATGGCCTCGAGCTACAGTCATACAATTACCACATAGGTGCCAACACCCTAAATATGTAGGTGATAATAAGGGATCTATGGACACATGTGGATAGTCATCTCCACTTCCAGAAACATATTCAAAAGTGGTTAGAAAATCATGCTATGTGTTCCCACAAACTGCCAAAGTCTTTGCATGTAGGTCAAAGGAGGTTCCCTCCACACATCAGTCATCAGACCAGTCAGAGAGTACCACAACACACTTGCGATGAATCTGACTATGCACCCTCAGCAGCTGGAAAGACCACTGAAGTACCTCAACAAGAGGATTACTGGCCTCAAACAGTTGCCCCATGCAGTAAGACTGAATTTAACTCAATCTGTACTCTGTTGCATACTGTCTACTCAGGAGATCTCTGCCCAACAGACAGGTCCATGTCCAATGCAGAACTGATGTACATGCGTTATCTGCTCACTGTACCATATGCTCTAGGGATATCATCATCACAACATTAAATAGAACATGTTGGAGGGATACATTACTAACTCTTAGACTTCCCTCGCTTTGGAACATGCTCCCAACTGACATTAAGCTGAGACCCTCACTGACACTTCCAGAGGGGCCTTGATGAGTGTATGTGAAACTGAACTGTCACACCATGGATCACTTCATCAGCTCTACTACAAAGAGGCCTAGGGAACTAACTCCATGGGTGGTGATAGCTGCACTCTCTGGCCATACTAATATATGCCTTCAGGCAGATAGCCTATTACCTACCTATGTACCTCTATATTTATATGTAGGGGGAACACAGTATAATAAGCCAAAGATGGATGGGCAGAGATGTGTGTAAGAGGGTGACCATGACAGGGAGCCATCCAGGAATGCCCCACCCAGCACAGATCACAATGGCATGAAAGACATGATGTGCACATCTCTCCCACTGTACATAACAGCCACCAGTATCTGTAAGCATTACCGTGTATGTGGTCCATGTGCCTGCTGTACATCATGACTCTACAATGAAATACACATCTACTATCTGTAGACATGTACCTGTCACAGAGGTTCATAGGTATGTAGTAGACTATCTCCACGAAGGCATATATCAGCCTACGCAAGTTGTACAGCTTCCACCACACCATTGGATAGTCTCCCAAGGCCTAGTTCTAATAGTTAATACCCTAAGCCCCCTTCTAGTGGGGCTGCTGATGTGATGCCTGGCATGGATTGTCAGTTTCCCATCCACTCATCAAGGTTCCAATTGAAGAGTGTCAGCGAGGGGTTCTGTCTGATGTACATTGGGACTCTTTTCCACAGTAAGGCAAGTGTCTGGGATGGTACTCTATCCCACCAGCATGTTGTACTCATCATCCTGATGAGGTTCATATCCCTGGAATGTGTAGGGCGACTCAATGGTGTTATGTGTAGATGGAGCATGTTCAACAGTTATGTGTTGGACATGGCTCTATATGTTAGGCAGAGTGTGCCTCCAAGTAGGCGGTACGCAACGAAGAACAGATTTAGTTTTACCAGTTGTGTTGCATAACACAACTATCCGAGGCCAGTAATCCTCTTGGTGAGGTACATATGTGGTCTCTACATCTGCTGGATATGCTAAGTTGAGTACATCCATAATGGTGCACTGTACTCAATGATGGGTCTGATGATGTAAGAGTAGAGTGCCAACACTACCTCTTTGGATCCTGATGCAAACCCTTTGTTGATTAGGTGGGCCACATAGGATCTCCCAATCACTTTGGCAACATGGTTGTCAAAGGAAAGATGACTATGTACATGTGTCCCCAGATCCCTTATCACCTTGTCATTTTCACGGGGGTAACACCCATGTGGTGGTTTGTGGGTATTTTGTTTTCAACAAAGAGCATTTCTATGCATTCCTCCACAGTGAGCTTGAGGCCATGATCCTGACACCACACATCTGTCTCATAGAGTCCCTTCAGGAGAATATGTCTGTCTTCCGGGGAATCTATTATGGCAAACACTTTACAGTTCCCAGCAAATTTAGTCAAACACAACTCTCCTGTGTTGGCATGTACATTTGAGAAGTCTATACCAAACAGTAGGGACCCCAGGACTGAACCCTGGGGGACACCAGTCATTTCCGGTGTAGAGTCTGACATGTAGCCAGCAACTCGTAATGTGTGGGATCTATCTGTGAGCCAGTTTGCAATCCATTTTGTGATGTATGGATTCATGGCCAGGTTGGTGGGTTCATCTATGATATCTGACTGGGGAATGGTATCAAAGGCCTCAGTGAGGTATAGTTAGGCTGTGTGGAGCTCATTTCAATCATCTATAGCCTGGGTAACTGTCAAACAAATCCTCCCAGTTCAGGAGGCGTGGTCTGCAATTGATGAAGCCAAACTGGGTGTGCTCAACTGTGTGAAGGTTCCCGATCTCTATACTGTTGACTTCCATTATGGTTGGCTCCATTGTCTTGCAGAACACACTCATCAGGCTCATAGAGCATGAATGCCAAGGGCTTTTTGTGGCCCCACACCTGTGGAGTGTGAAGAACGTTGCTGTGCAACATTCTATGGGCACATATCCTGTAGAGGGTATGTAGAGAGAGGTGTAGGTTTCCCTGATGAATATGGATGCATCCTCACCCTATGTTCTATGATTCAGGATCTGATGCTGGAAGGTATGGAATGAGTAGTATCCTGGTAGTGCTGGTGTGTTGTCTGGAGCCTTGAACTAGGTAACTGATACTGCACAGATATCAATATTCTCCATAATGAGAAGTGCCTCGAGTGTGTGCATCTTGAGGCTGAGACTACTGGCAATGAGTAGAATTTAGCTCACTTTGTGGTTATTTGTGATGGTTACGGGGTTTGGTTTGTCCTGCATGACCGGTGTTCCACACCTGACGTCAGCGCCTCATTGGCCCCATCTAACCATAAGCTAATTACCCTCCATATCCACATCCTGGCCCTACACCCCCATTAAGGAAACCATGTTAAAAAATGTCTCCAAAGCCAACTTCATGCTTCTTAAGACAGAAGTGCTGAACTGCAGGACACTCATGCAGATGGACAATACAGTTACAACTACTGAATCCTTTACAATTGCACTTTATAAGCACTTACATGACTGCATGCATCTTGCTATCCCAAACAGAACCAAGATGCTATTCTCCAAGAAAAGCAAGTCAATCTGGTGTTCCCCTGCCATAAACAAACTGCACAGCAGAAGGAAAATACTGTTGCAAATGAGGGTAAAATCCCATGAGGGGAGGAGCTCCATGGTCAACATTAGTAAGAAGCTGTGATTCATGATGAAATCCTCCAAAGCTGGTTCTGAAAACAAAATTGTCAATGTTTATAAAGACAACTACAAAGTATTCTACAGATATGCCAAGAATCTCAATGGCAACACTCAGATCTGCTCTGAGTTACAGCACAATGGCACTGAATATACAGACCCAACTGATATTGCCAACATCCTGGCAGATAGGATCAGTGCTAACTTTACCCCCTCTCAGCCATGAAAGAGCACATCTCTATAACGGAAGACTGCAAAGTTGCTGTCATCACGGCTGCACAGGTAAAACACACTCTCCAAAGCCAGGAACACAGCATCCATGGGACCAGATAACATCCCAGACTGTGTTCTACACAAACTACATAACGAACAGGCACCACACCTACGTACCATGTTAAGTCATAGCCTCACCTCAGGCTTTTTGCCTGCTGAATGGTGCACAGCAATGGTTATCCCACTACACAAGGGGAGGGCCACCATGGACCCCAGGAACCATTAGCCCAATGAGCCTGCTCTGCAAGGCCATGGAATGTATCATCATATAACTTATAAAAAAGACATTGGTAATCTCCAAACTCTGGACCACAACCATGTTGAGTTTGTAAAAGGCAGATCATGTCTCCTAAACCTGATAGATGTCATTGAAGCAGTCACCAGAACCGTAGACAAGGGTAAGGTGGTTCACACAGCCTATGTAGATCTTGCCACGGCTTTCAACACCATCCCCCACTCTGGAATTATAGATAAACCCACTAAACTAGGTATAAACCACTATGTCACAAGATGGGTTGCCAACTGGCTAACTGACAGAACACACACTGTGAAAGTAGCAGACACCAAGTACGACTTTGGACCAGAGACAAGTGAAGTACCACAGGGTTCAGTCCTGGGTCCTGTCCTGTCTGGTATCTACTTCACTAAAGTAAACTTTAACATGGAAGTTCTGCAGCTAATGAAGTTTCCAGATGACTGCAAACTAGGAGCCATAATCGAAATTACTGAAGATGTGGACATCCTACAAAAGGGCCTCACTGACACCGATGCCTGGTGACAAAGCCATGGCCTCAAGCTCAATACCAAAATGTGCATTGTTATCCCCTTTGGTAAAAACTCTGTAGCCATGAACTATGACATAGGTGGTAGTATCCTTAACAGTGAAAGTGTAATAAGAGACCTTGGGTCACAGGTGGACAGTGGACACACCTGTGATAATCACATCCCAGCAGTAGTCAGGAAATCTTTCTACATGGCACACCTCATCACAAAAGGTATATCATGCAGAATAGATGAGGACATTGTTCCCTTCTACTCATCACTCACTAGATCCATAATAGAGTACAACGCCCCTTTTGCTATGTACCTCTCAATACATCTACAACAACTGGAAAGCCTGCAGAAATACCTCACAAATAGCATTAGTAGCCTGAAATACATGCCATACACAGACCGTCTCAAAAAGCTAGACAACAGAAGGAGGGAATGAACACATGATAGAGCAAACTTCACAAAAGGAAAGGCATCACTGATCATTATTAGGAAGAAACAATGATCGCTCATAAAATAATCCAAGGCCAGTTTCTAAAGACAAATTGCCAAGAAATATAAGAATAACAACCACAAAGCCTTCATTAGCTAGACCAAACATTTAGGTGGCAACTCTCAAATATGCTGTCAGCTACTGCAAAATGGAAAAAAGATACACTGAACCAACCTACATTGCCCACATCCTGGGGGACAAGTTCAGTGCAAACCCCCCATCACCCCCAAAAGGGCCTGTGTCCATCCCGGAAGAATGCAGAGCACCAGATTTCATGGACATGCAGGTCAAAACAGCCCTCTCCAAAGCTAAGAACAAAGCATCAATGGGACTGGATAGTGTCCCAGGCTGCGACTTACACCAGCCCCAAAAGGAACTACACCCTCACCTACATTCACTATCCAGACTCAACCTTACCACAGACTATGTACCTAAAGAATGGCATACAGCAACAGTCATCCAGCTCCACAAAGGGGGTGCCACAACAGAACCAGGAAACCATTGCCCTATAGGCCTACTCAGCTTGGTCTGCAAAGCTATGGAGCAAATAATCATGGAACCCACAAACAGAGACATTGGGGACCTCCAGACACTGGACTCTACCCAACTTGGCATTGTTAAAAGTAGATTCTGGCTCCTAAACCTAGTTGACTGATTTGAAACAGATACCAAGGACATAGATGGAGGAGAAAGTAGTCCACACAGACCACCTGGACCTCACTAAGGCCTTTTGACACCACTCTCCACTCTGGCATAATGGACAAGCTTACCAGCTTGAACATTAACAGCTATGTCACAGAATGGGTGGCCAACTGCCTCACAGAGCAAACACACATGTTCAGAGTTGCGGGTGCCATGTCTGACTCTAAACCAGTCACAAATGGCATTCCACAGGTATTGGTCCTGGGACCCCACCTGTTTAGTAGATACTGCTCAGAGGTACATGCAAGCATGGGAGGAGTATGGCTGAACATGTTTGCAGATGTCTGCTAACTGTGGTCTGTAATCGACTCCATGGCTGACACAGACATCCTACAAAAGGGTCTTACAGAGACAGATACCTGGTGTCAAAACAATGCCCTCAAGCAGAATGCCAAAGAATGCATAGTCATCCCCTTTGGATAAAACAAAGTGCACACAAATTACCCCATAGGTGGTAATTCAGTATGTATGGAGAATGTAATTATGGCCCTGGGGACCCAGGTAGATAGTAAACTCTCCTTTGAAGATCACATTGCCAAAGTGTTTACATATTCCTTCTATGTAGCCCAGCTAATGTCACCTAATGTAACCCACATTGTCTAGTCTGATGATGTCACAACCCTACAAATATACCTGTGGAAAGGAGAACTCACAGTAATGTGTATAGCGCGCTGTGTAAATGCATGTTGCTCTAATATCATAAGGTAGTTAGGTAGAGGTTTGAATCCTGCAATTAATGACTGTGTGTGTGTATATCTCCTGGTAGAGGAGCAACCTCTTTGGAGACAACTACAACACCTTAAAAGTGTTATACTTATCTTTGTCAAGTCCGATGATGTCACCATCCTACAAATATGCCTGTGGAAAGAGAAACTCCTACTAATGTGTATAGCATGTCATGTAAATGCGTACTGCTCAAGTGTCATGAATTAGTTAGATAGGGGTTTGAATCCTACACTTACCAACGGTATGAGAGAGTGTGTGTATCTCCTGGTAGTGGAGCAACCTTTTTGGAGACAACTTAAATACCTTAAAAGTGTATACTTATCTTTGTCAAGTCCGATGATGTCACCATCCTAAAAATATACCTGTGGAAAAAAGAACTCCCAGTAATGTGTATAGTGCATTGTGTAAATGCGTACTGTTCTAGTATCATTAGATAGGGGTTTGAATCCTGCACTTGGTGAGTGTGTATGTGTGTGACACAATTGGTTACCGTGTTGTGGGTTTTGCTTTTACTACTCTATGACATATCACAATGACAACAGTATGTGCATTGCACGCCAGGTAGCTGTGTGGCAAATACATATACGTACATGTGACCTCAATCATTTCATAGGTGGTAACCCTGCTTTCTCCATGAACACATCTGTTATCTTTGCCAGAGTATGCTGCTGCTTTCCAGACCTTAGGTCACATCTGTATGCTTGTGACAAGCATAGCCACTGCAGTGATCCCTGGCCTAGGTCATCCATGTCACACACACTCATTATGGTTTCTAATGAATAGTGTGAGTGAGGGTTTATACCTGAAATATATTCCAGACCAGTTCAAATGCAGCAAAGTCTGTCAATGATGGCTCTTCATTATAGGTGTACAGCAACCTTTGTGGATATGCATGCAGACCCCTTATTGCTTATGTGATTCACCGAGGGATTTCAAAATACCTTTGGAAATGTGATTACCAAAGAAGAGATGATGTAACACTTGGCTGCATGTACACATCGGTACCTGTCAACATGTTTGGGGCTACTACCTATGTGGTACTGTGGGGATACTATGTTTTGTAAAGGTGGATGACCATGCTTTAGTTGGCTTATAGCTTTACAGCATGGGTTCGACAACAGGTATCTGTCTGTATGATATCCTTGTGGAGGGTGCGTGTGTCTTCTGGAGAATGCATTATTGACCACAGTATGCATTCCCAGACGTGGACTGACATATCCCTACTGTGCTTGCTTGTACCTAAGTGACCTATATGGCAATCAGGAGTGGTCCCAGGAATGGGTGCAGGTGAACACCACTGGTTACTGACATAGTATAGTTCCTGAAGGGTACAAATGTTACTGTGTGCCCTACATCTGTGTCAGTTGTCAAGACATCATCTAACGATTGTTTATGGTCAGGCTGTAGAGGTTATGTATACTACCAGAATGAAAACCAATGACAGATAGTAACAGTATCACCCACAGCACAGTGTCAAACCATGTCATACACACATGTGTACCCAAGATCAAAAATGTGTGTAGTACAATGCATACTGGCCACCAATAGAAACTATGGAGTGTTAACACTGTGTAATACAGGGCATGTCACCCTGCCCATGTGTCCACTATGCACATACATGCAGACAGTGCACCTCCACCATGTTCACAAATGTACACCTGCAATCCTGTGCTGCACACATCCCACATGTACTGTCCACTCTCTAACACATGCTGCCAATACGACACACATCAGCCAAGTGGCACATGGGCGGACAATACACTATTGGGATTAACACTGGTGTAAACAATACTACATTGACAATCATAGCTTTAATGCATCATGCCTGCTCAGCTACACCTTCAAGGATAACATTACACTTTACTGCTGACAACATGCTAACATTGCTATACTGCCATAAAGTCACCCTGTGCATCAGCACCATGTTAGCCTGTTCCTGCATCAATGTTACAGATGACAGGAGGTGGCACAGGTTTCATCATATGTACAGGGTGTGCTGTTGGTTTGCCAGAGGCTTACATTGAGCCATGCAATCGACATGTATGTGTGTGTGTGTGTGTGTGTGTGTGTGTGTGTGTGTGTGTGTGTGTGTGTGTGTGTGTGTGGCCAATGTTGATGTAATGTGTGCAGGTATGTGTTAGCCGTAGGTGTCTGGTTTATGTGTGCATGTGACTGCATGCACACAGTTCCACCATGTGGCTGCCATATATGGAGATTTGTGAAACAGCCACAGACTGTACCTGCCAGGCTTTACAGATCACCATCTCCGGCCACAGATATGGTACCTGTGCCTGGCAGGGGTGCTACTGACAGTATCAGGTACTAAACCATACTGACTACTATCCTCAAAGGTAGACATATGTACACTGTACCCAGGTCCCTGCTGGGACTGTCCAGAGCCACGTGCACGTGGTCTTCTAGGACGGTCTATGGACAGCACACCCCCAACATTGCTGGGGCTGATACTGGCACTACGGGAGTGGCTGTGACTTGAGCGACGTTTGCGGCGACTGCCAGCTGCTGATGTTGCTGGCATACGTCCACATCGACGTCTCACCCATCCCGCACTGTCCTGACACATGGACATGACACTGCGGAGGACATCTAATGTCTCACCCCAATGTCTATCCATGACCTCAGTGTAATTATGGATGGCACCTGCTAGCTCATGGATACTGTCATTTAAAGTGGTGTTATGTGCCCTCTGTGCCCTTAGTCCCTGCCTGGTGTACCGTTCCATACATGCCTGTGCCTCCATGACAGCCTGGAAATTGCATGAGGTTGTAAGACCTGTGGCATGTCTGCCAGGGGCATGATGACCAGCAGTGCTCTGATGAGAACTCCTGGACATCTGCCTATGTGGTACCGTTCCAGACCTCTGGGTATGGTTGCTGTGTCCGGGTACATGTGCCATAGGTACCACACTGTCCTGGCCATTGCCGACTGTAGACTGTCCCTCAGCTAAGGGCATTGGTGATGAGGGATGTATTGGCAGTATGACTGTGTGCATGGATGGAGTGGACAGCTGTGTACTGTTGATTGGTGGCCCAAAGACAGACCCTGGCAAACATGCCTGTGCCTCAACACACCTAGCCTCATTATCACTATTTGTGTCAGTGACATCAGGTTCCCTGCTGCAGTGAACCAGCCCAACCACAGCACCTGTAAGAGGAAGACAGGAAACACACTTTACGACCTGTACATGATGTCAGAACACATGAGCAAATGTACACATGCACACATGCACACGTGCACACATGAACACATGCACACATGCACACATGCACACATGAACACATGCACACATGCAGACATGAACACATACACAGATGCACACATGCACACAAATACACTCCTCACTAAAGCAGAGAGACACACACACACACACACACACACACACACACACACACACACACACACACACACACACACACACACCACCAGCAATCCAGAACATACCCAATAGCGGTTGATGGTGGGGTACAGTATCACGAGACAAACAGTCATATCACACATGTCAGCATGCAGGACATGTGTTGTTCAACAGCATGCAGTGCGAGTGTAGACAGTCCTTGCTAATAATAGTATACATGGCTTTGATGCATGTGTGTTGTTGTTCAGTGACTGGCCTCACCCTGGAATTAATGCGCAATGTACATGGACACAACATTGCTGTGCAAGTATTACAAGCTCTTCAATGTGCTGTGCACCATCACTCACAGGTATACATACCGTGGCTGGATGTTTATCTGTGTGTCACATAGATATCCGTTACTGATTAGAGTGTCTGTGTCTTTAGCCGATAATTTTGGACACAGGTTTAGCTCATGCATGCTATGTATACACACAGGATGAGTGGTGCGTGTATACCTGATGGAATACCATTGCTCAACATAGCCATTGTACAGTAGTTATGGTGAGTGTAGAACATACTGTGGACATGCCAGTGCCAGCCATGACATGGCAGGCTACAACACAACTGCAAACTTAAACATCACACATACCTAATGTGTGTAATGTGACCTATACACTCAATAGCATTACAAGACATATATGTGTCACTTTGTGCAAATGGTGATTACTATGTATATTGTGTATAGGTGCATATGATTGCACAAACACAACATTGAGGTGTATAGCAATGAATGCTATGTGTAGTACTGTGGTTACTGTAACTGGATGGCATGTAGTACCATGAGCAATCATCATGCAGCATCATGTGGTCACTCAAGGCTGCTAATGTGTGCCAGACTGGCACCTATCATGCTGTACCTGAACCGCAGTACCATGGTTACATTCACCATTTCACAGCCAGTTGTTACATGGATTTGTAAGGTGCCCAATAGGGAGCATTGCCTAACATGAATGTGTTGTGTGTTGAAGAGTGTCGCACTGCCACAAGGTAGCCTCTACCCCTCAGGTATATTATGTGTGCTGTGTGGATGACATTTGGGATACTGGAGTGTGACCTTACAGCATGTGTCTGAATATGCTATGTGTAGCATATTAACATGTACTGTGTATGACGGAGTTGTGTATGTTGTGCGCATGTGTATTGACTACCTATCCAATGTCCACTATAGTGTAGCCACAATTGTTTGGGATGCTCTGTGTATTGCATGTGTTTGAGGCAGTCACTCACATTACTGAGATGTGCATAGTCTCACAGCAAACATGCACAGCATGCAGTATGCGTAGGTGTGTTACATGTGTACATGGCCTACACCTCACCTATGACATGCACATTTTATTTGCAATATTAAATGTAGAACACACTCACCAGCATGGGTCTGCTGCCTTGCTGTAACACCAGAGGGACCTACAAGGATATGAAACAGTTTGTTAGTGGCAACAACTGTGGCATTGCTACTGTGGGTTTGCAATCTTACAGTAGCACAATGGTTGAGAGTCACAGGCCTACACCTCATGTTCCAAATTATCAGTATTGAACAACACCAGGCTCCACATCTTCTAACTACACAGTACACATCTCACATATGCATGATCTAACAATAGAGGTAACAGCAGTCTACAGATATGCCATCTTACCTGCATGCTCCATGTGAACTTGCTGGGGGACTCCGGCCTCCATGATGATACATGTGTGCTGTTGTTGTTGGCGGGAGCCTCCAGGCTCAGGAGCTGCTCCTCCACTCTGGTGAGGGGGTGGGTGTCAACCCCACCTGTGGCAAACTGTTGCCTACGGACATCAGACGCATGCATGTTGTTCAACAGCATGCAGTGTGAGTGTAGACAGTCCTTGCTAATAATAGTATACATGGCTTTGATGCATGTGTGTTGTTGTTCAGTGACTGGCCTCACCCTGGAACGCAATGTGTACATGGACACAACATTGCTGTGCAAGTATTACAAGCTCTTCAATGTGCTGTGCACCATCACTCACAGATATACATACCGTGGCTGGATGTTTATCTGTGTGTCACATAGATATCCGTTACTGATTAGAGTGTCTGTGTCTTTAGCCGATAAATTTGGACACAGGTTTAGCTCATGCATGCTATGTATACACACAGGATGAGTGGTGCGTGTATACCTGATGGAATACCATTGCTCAACATAGCCATTGTACAGTAGTTATGGTGAGTGTAGAACATACTGTGGACATGCCAGTGCCAGCCATGACATGGCATGCTACAACACAACTGCAAACTTAAACATCACACATACCCAATGTGTGTAATGTGACCTATACACTCAATAGCATTACAAGACATATATGTGTCACTTTGTGCAAATGGTGATTACTATGTATATTGTGTATAGGTGCATATGATTGCACAAACACAACATTGAGGTGTATAGCAATGAATGCTATGTGTAGTACTGTGGTTACTGTAACTGGATGGCATGTAGTACCATGAGCAATCATCATGCAGCATCATGTGGTCACTCAAGGCTGCTAATGTGTGCCAGACTGGCACCTATCATGCTGTACCTGAACCGCAGTACCATGGTTACATTCACCATTTCACAGCCAGTTGTTACATGGATTTGTAAGGTGCCCAATAGGGAGCATTGCCTAACATGAATGTGTTGTATGTTGAAGAGTGTCGCACTGCCACAAGATAGCCTCTACCCCTCAGGTATATTATGTGTGCTGTGTGGATGACATTTGGGATACTGGAGTGTGACCTTACAGCATGTGTCTGAATATGCTATGTGTAGCATATTAACATGTACTGTGTATGACGGAGTTGTGTATGTTGTGTGCATGTGTATTGACTACCTATCCAATGTCCACTATAGTGTAGCCACAATTGTTTGGGATGCTCTGTGTATTGCATGTGTTTGAGGCAGTCACTCACATTACTGAGATGTGCATAGTCTCACAGCAAACATGCACAGCATGCAGTATGCGTAGGTGTGTTACATGTGTACATGGCCTACACCTCACCTATGACATGCACATTTTATTTGCAATATTAAATGTAGAACACACTCACCAGCATGGGTCTGCTGCCTTGCTGTAACACCAGAGGGACCTACAAGGATATGAAACAGTTTGTTAGTGGCAACAACTGTGGCATTGCTACTGTGGGTTTGCAATCTTACAGTAGCACAATGGTTGAGAGTCACAGGCCTACACCTCATGTTCCAAATTATCAGTATTGAACAACACCAGGCTCCACATCTTCTAACTACACAGTACACATCTCACATATGCATGATCTAACAATAGAGGTAACAGCAGTCCACAGATATGCCATCTTACCTGCATGCTCCATGTGAACTTGCTGGGGGACTCCGGCCTCCATGATGATACATGTGTGCTGTTGTTGTTGGCCGGGAGCCTCCAGGCTCAGGAGCTGCTCCTCCACTCTGGTGAGGGGGGGTGGGTGTCAACCCCACCCCCTGTGGCAAGCTGTTGCCTACGGACATCAGACGCATGCATGTTGTTCAACAGCATGCAGTGTGAGTGTAGACAGTCCTTGCTAATAATAGTATACATGGCTTTGATGCATGTGTGTTGTTGTTCAGTGACTGGCCTCACCCTGGAACGCAATGTGTACATGGACACAACATTGTTGTGCAAGTATTACAAGCTCTTCAATGTGCTGTGCACCATCACTCACAGATATACATACCGTGGCTGGATGTTTATCTGTGTGTCACATAGATATCCGTTACTGATTAGAGTGTCTGTGTCTTTAGCCGATAATTTTGGACACAGGTTTAGCTCATGCATGCTATGTATACACACAGGATGAGTGGTGCGTGTATACCTGATGGAATACCATTGCTCAACATAGCCATTGTACAGTAGTTATGGTGAGTGTAGAACATACTGTGGACATGCCAGTGCCAGCCATGACATGGCATGCTACAACACAACTGCAAACTTAAACATCACACATACCCAATGTGTGTAATGTGACCTATACACTCGATAGCATTACAAGACATATATGTGTCACTTTGTGCAAATGGTGATTACTATGTTCCAAAACTCATGTTCCAAATTATCAGTATTGAACAACACCAGGCTCCACATCTTCTAACTACACAGTACACATCTCACATATGCATGATCTAACAATAGAGGTAACAGCAGTCTACAGATATGCCATCTTACCTGCACGCTCCATGTGAACTTGCTGGGGGACTCCGGCCTCCATGATGATACATGTGTGCTGTTGTTGTTGGCCGGGAGCCTCCAGGATCAGGAGCTGCTCCTCCACTCTGGTGAGGGGGGGTGGGTGTCAACCCCACCCCCTGTGGCAAGCTGTTGCCTACGGACATCAGGCGCATGCTGCCGGACATGTCTAAGTAAATCACTGCAGTGATGTTGTACCTGCTCATATGTCCAGTTATGCATGCCTATGTCATTTATCCTACGGGCAACATCTTGCCACAGCGCAGTCTGCTCATGCTGGTTCTGGCTGGTTATTGAAAATAGCAGGGTGTAGTGTTGGATGAGACAGGTGGTTAATATGTCATCCTCTGCACAACTATAGGCAGGATTGCGATGGTGGGCCATGACCCTGGAAGACAATGAAACAATATGTGTGAGCAAGTAATGTAGCACGCTTAACATTCTACAGTACAGATATTACTGAACTGCCATAAATAGCAAACTATTGTCTGTCAGAGGATACACACTTTCAATACCACATATCAGTGCTCAACCCACAACTGCCTGACAGTGCCTGACACGCTCCATATATTACAACATTTTATGCACAGCAACAAAGAGAAACCACTATGTAAGACTATGCAACAGTACATGGCACACTGTATGTGACACAATGCACCACCTAGCCACAAGAGGTATATATAAAGCTAATGCATAACAAAATATATAATCCATTGCAATGATTGTAAAGTCCAGTTACAGTATTACCAGTATACCACACTAGTTGTTGATGGAAAACCCCTACCTACAATATGTGCACATTTGTGAATATAGGTGGCATACTGCTGTACTAGACTATACATGTTGCTAGATACGCACTTATATCCTGTAACACACATATGACCGAGGGCATGTTACAGGCATACCCACACACACATCAGACATACATACAGGACACAGAGGTATGGCAACCCAGATGAGCTTTACGTGTGTACCATACAGTACTGTGTGTCAGTACTTACAAACCCTTATGCCTGAGGTATGTAATCTGTGAGGACTACAGGGAACACACAATGAGCATACATATACTGCTTTATCCTCCAATGGCACACCCCAGTTAACACAAAGGGACTACGTCAGACCGTATGCCATACTTCTTTTTCTGGCTAGCAATAGCATACACATCTTTTGCTGGGATCAGAGCTAGGACACATAATACCATGACAGAAACAGTTTTCCACTAAGCTATCCCACATATACACAACTGTGACACATTCAACAACACATTCACCATCACACTCAGTCAACCTCACATAGCAATTATTGCAACAAGTACATGTGGGTGTGTATTGATTCATAGGTAGGTAATAGGCTGTTGGCCCTAGGGCCTATAGAAGCCTAGCCAGATGGTACCCTGGCCTTTGACACCCAATTAATTTAATTTCACATGCCCCTGTCAAGCAGAGCCACAAAGGTGATTCCCGGGGTGTATTTCCTATCTCCCATCCAATCATCAAGACTATTCATGATGAGTGATACTGAGGAGCTTGTTTGCTATTGATAGGTAGTTTGTTCCAGAGTATGGGATGTGTATGAGATAGGAATCTATCCCTCCAGCATGTTCTGTTTATTGAGGTGACAAGGTTTAGGTCCCTAGAGTGTGTAGCTCGTAGGGATTGTGATCTGTTTACGTGGAGCATGTCCAACAGCTCTGGGTTTGACATAGCTTTGCATGTTAGGCAGAGGTCACCTCTGGGTTGCCGGTATGTGACACAGTCTAGCTGTGGTTTTGTGAGACGGTCTGCATAGTGCATCTGTTTGAGGACAGTATTACTCTTTGTGAGGTATGTCTGTGGCCTTTCCAGTTGCTGTAGATGTCTTGTGAGGTACATACCAGAAGGGGCATTGTACTCTATAATGGGTTTTGTGAGTGATGAGTAGAGGGGAACACTGACCTGTTTTTCCCTGGATGACACAGCTTTGTGATGAGGTGTGCCATGTAGACAGATTACATGACTAGTGTGGCACTGTGATTATCAAGGGTGAGACTACTTTCCACCTGTGTCCCATGGTCTCTTATCACACTTTCGGTGTTAAGTTGACTACCACCTATGTGGTAGTTCATGGGTACAGAGTTTTTAGCAAAAGGGATGCCAATGAATTTCCGACATTGAGCTTGAGGCCATGGCTTTGTCACCAGGCATCTGTCACAGTAAATATGACTCTCTCTCTCTCTATATATATATATATATATATATATATATATATATATATATATATATAGTTCCCATTCAGAAGCCTGAAACATCATAAGCCTGAAAATCAAAATCCTGAAACCAAAAGCCTGAAAATTCAGAATCCTGAAAACTCAAAATCCTGAAAGCCCAAAATCCTGAAAGCCCAAAATCCTGAAACTCAAAATCCTGAAAACACAAAATATGCATACTGATGTCATTGTGGCTTTGCTATTGTTAGCCCTGGTGTTAGGTCATGTGTTGGGGTCAGGTAAGTGTGCAGTTGGTTTTATGTTAGGGTTAGAGGCGGTTTAAGTGAGTTAGGGTTAGGCCCAGGTTAGGCATGTATGCAATAGTGACAGAAATTATGGTTAGGGTGGTTTAAGTGAGTTAGGGTAGGGGCGCAGGTCAGGTGAGTGACGACCTCTTAGGGTTAGGGTTAGGGTTAGGGTCAGTTGGTAGATATTAGTGTCTTTGTATTGGAATATTAGCATTATTTGTGTTTTCAGGATTTTGACTTTCAGGATTTTGGGCTTTCAGGATTTTGAGTTTTCAGGATTCTGAATTTTCAGGCTTTGGTTTCAGGATTTTGATTTTCAGGCTTATGATGTTTCAGGCTTCTGAATGGGAACTATACATATATATATATATATATATATATATATATATATATATATATATATATATATATATATATATATATATATATATATTTATACACAGACACACACACATACATATAAACATCCATTGGTGTACATATAGATATACATATAGGCACATATACAGTACACCTTTCATGGTGGGAATATCAATTATGCGAAGTATGTGAGGTATACAGTTATGTAATGATATTGCACAGTCTCGTGCGAAATGCATTGAAGATGTTCTCAGCCCATGTGGCTTTTGCAGGCCTCACTGGCTGCAACACTGCTAACCTAACAAATCACACCCACAGCATTTAACCACCACATGTCATATACCAGCACTGTATGCTGTCTTGTTTGCCACACACTACTACATACATACAAATATGCACATAACAACCTTCACCAACATATATATGTCCACCCTTCACAAACAGTTGCAGTATGTCCCTTGCTCTATGCACATGTACAGATGCTAATATATCTGACACAGAAAGATCTCTCTGTATGTGTGTGCCATACACACATACGGTCCACACTGTTGTAAGTCCGTGGACCTCATGGCTGACCTGTTGGGCCTTGCTGCAACATGAGCAGGTGTCACGTGTGAGCACACAGTAATATTAGAGGGTGTATACATAGCTGCAAATGCTAGATTAGCATACTAGCCTGGTACAGCAGTTGCCAATGCTAAGCTACAAGTTGATATGACTATCATGCATGTGTTACTCTGTCACATCCATGGTTATATAGCTGTATGCGCTACTCCCCCAACCAGCCATTGTCCACACTACTGTACAGAACACAGATAACACGGTTCAGATGTTTGACATTTAATGCTGAGCTACATATATCACAGTTATGTCCCACTGCACACAGCTACACACTGATTTGTCCATGGCAGTAGTTATGCAGGGCATCTGTGCATAGATATGTACTGCTGCTACATATTGATGTTTCAAAGTATGTAGAGTAGTCTTCAAATACATCTACTACATGCCGGTAAATACATATCTGTTACATACCTTTCCTTTGTATGTGTTCGTAGTTTTCAGTTTGGTGTGTCTTTGGCTTTTTTTTTTCCCCCGCTGGTGTGGGTGTGTGTGTCTCTCTCTCTCTCTCTCTCTCTCTCTCTCTCTCTCTCTCTCTCTCTCTCTCTGTCTCTGTCTCTCTCTCTCTCTCTCTCTCTCTCAGTATCTGCAGTGAAATGATTGCATGTGTGGCCAGCAAGTACAGCCTGCTTTTATAGGTATCTGCAAATGTGCATGTGATGGCCTCTGCACCAACTGGTGGCCACCATTTGGTAATTGCATGCAGCCTGCTGTGTGGTAATTGCAGTACTCACTGTCATAGCAACCCAATGCTATAAATTGCTATGTCAGGTAGACATAGCCATTTCAACTTTCCAAAGTGGGGCCCATGCTTGTTTGCTGTGGACACTGTTGTGTAAGTCAGAAGGTTGCTATAGTTCTTATATCTGAAGCTAGGGGTGTAGCCAGTGATTTAAATGTTGTACTCAGATCTGAATGTTGCCACTTCCACTACACAGTTGTCAATGTAGAATTATACTCACCCCTACAAATGCTAACACAAGATACATGGGAGTATGTAGTTTCTTTTCTACTTATACAATTAATTGCCATACAAAAGTAGTTATTGAGCTGTATTCATTTGGCACATGAACTGTTTGTGAACTGCTATACTGTGAATATTAATTTACTCACTTTTGAACAGTTTGTGCTTTTTTAGTGTTGACATTAGCACAGGCTGCTCAAGAAAACTGGACCAGTTTCAGTACTGAGTATGCCTACCTACATTCTTGGTAGACCCTGAATACATAGGTATATTGTACATTTGGGTAGGGGTGCAGAAGGACAGAGAGCATTATGTATTAATGTGTGAACTTTATCTTGCTGGACTTAAAGGGTTGCTGTGTACCTGTTAGTTTACCAAGGCAAGTAGTCTGTCTGTGTAGCTCCCAACTGTGGACCTATCCAGATGGTAGCCAGAGGTTAGCCTGTTATTCTTTGTCTGTGCATCATACAGGTCTTTTCAGCACTAGAACAATGGCATTGTCACAGATGGTAGCTATCAGTACATGGCTACATCCCTTGGTATTTCAGTGTCGTTCTCCTACATAAGGGTATGCTTCTGGAACTCCTTCCAAAGCTATTTGCACAGTGTGTAACAGCAGAATAGCTGATATGCCTGTGTGTTTCTGCCTCTGCCAGGCCTCTCAAACACTCAAGTACATATTTGAACAAACTCAGGGAAATGTAGGTAGAAGTGAGGTACATCTTTAAAATGTTAGAGATATTAAGCTGAGACTTTGAGAGAACCAGAGCATATGGATTAATACACATTTCCTGAAGTACAAGCAGTGTCTAACTCTTACTTACTGTCATTATTCATTAAGTGTAATTCCCCTCCTTTCTGCCTACCGTCAGTGCCTTTCAGAGGGATTCAGAGGGGCACAGCTAAAACCTGTCTCAAAATCAGGGACATGCCTGAAAATTAGTCACAGTTGGGAAGTATGGCCTCTGCCCTATTCAGATATGCTAGTGTTTGTCTTGCTATGATACTGTGTGGGGGTTGTAAAGTGCTGCTGTAACATTATTTCCTGATAGAATGACTGGTTCTCTTTTCACAGTCATGTAATGCAATTCCACGAGAACTGCTGGTAAAGATCCAGAGAAAAGATTTGTGTTATGGCATTCCTATTTTACATTTACATTTCTCATTCTGATGCATGATATATTTATTTCAGCACCAATTTGTTGTATGTCTACCATGGCTTAGTGGTACTTCATGCAGTCTAGTGTGTACAAGTTTCGAGACTGACAGAGGTATTTTATTATGCTGCTGAGCAGAACAGGGGCCCTGACATACAGGTTGACTAAGGCACTTTTAAGCAGTTGTAAGCAGGTTTTAGTGGGTTTGTGCGATGCTTAGCTAAACTTGGCTAAGCGCACATAAGGGCACACTCGCGCAAACCCACTAACTACTGCTTAAAAGTGCTTACTCCCGCTAACCCCCGCACTAATTTCTTTGAAAGAAAAGAAAATGGGGAGATAGGAAATTGGTGAAAATGGGCACAAAGAGGGTAAGACAGTAGGGAAAACAGCTTGGGATGTGCAGGACAGGTGTAGGGAAGGCCCATAGCTGCCCATTTCTTTAACAGCAACAGCTGTGCATATGCAATCAATTTGGAGGTGAATTTGAAACCTTCAACCCCTGTGAGAGGGGTGAGGACAACAAAGTATGTTGTACTGCAAATTAAATATCAGTTTATGTGTCCAGCGGACATGTGTGCAAAATGGGCAGCTATGTATGGGGCGTATTTTTTTTTGTGAGCAGATTGCCATTTTTTCTTTTTTTTCAGGTGAGAGTGGAATGTGGGGTAGGGGAAGTAGGTATATTTGGGGAGGTAGGTTGGGGAGGTAAACAGACAAGACAAACAAGATGCATACAGGGGTGGAATATGACACATGTGGTGGGTGAACACAATTGACAGGGAAGGATGTTTGGATATCACAAGCCCATGAGCCCAGAGATGACAACAGTGGAACTGAGATCCCCACCCATGGGCAGTCACCACTGCACCTTCACAGTCCAGAGGGTGGCTGTGCTGGGGGCTGTGTAGGAGGGGCAGGCTCACCCATGAGTTGTGCCACTCGTGCCTCAAGCTGGTGTAGACGATCAGTGACAGAATGCTCAATCTCCCTACGCACCACAGCCCAGACCATTCGGAGGGTGATAGGTTGCCGTCCTCCACCCACACTTGCATGGGGGGGACAAGCCCCATCCCCTGCAGCACTTCCACCCAGAGGTGGCACAGGGCCAACAGAAGATGAGGTCCCAGGCTGCACACCAGACCTGCTGATGCCAGGTGCCATCGCCAGCTGAGGTGGGACAGGTGGGTCCGCAGGGACCAGCCTTCCCATACGTTCTATGTTTGGGTGAATTTAATGGAAATATGGGTTAGTAACAGTCAACAGCATTCCCAATTAGTTATAACAGCATGCAGAAGTATTCCCATTAACCCAACACACCAGAGTTCCAACAGTTGAACAGTAAGCATGACACATGCATATATGGAACAACAGTGGACATTACAACAGCATGCAGGTTTAATCAATGGCAACAGGCCACCAATATTGTGGTATTTGAACAGGGCACATGCATCAAAATAAATGCAGATATTTATAAACCAATAGGACATATGTCCCAACAAATGTTTTGAGATTAGACATACCCATTGAGGTGTGGAATTGCATTTTTATGCACATACAGTAGGGTGGAAAATGATAGCTCCATTAACAACTTATATATCCTTCTAGTTTACACTACATTCCTATTAACTGCAGTTATATGTCCCCTACATGTATTATTACACTACCCAATTGTCCTTATATCGTGAAATGGGTTTTGCTAGATCTTTATATACATGGGCTGTATCTAACATACAAATTGTCTGGGATGCAGATGTTACTGCTACATATTTTGTGAGTTGCTCAGACACAGTACTGCTGAGATGGTTCAGTGACAGCTCTACTTTCCTATACTTATCAAGATATGTTTAGGTGGAATTATCTGTTATATGTTAACAGCTCCCTACATTTCTGCCAGTACAATGACATTTCTGGGGAACACAATACCAAGCTACTCATGTGCCAGATTAACCTGTACATGCTGGGCATGAACCAATAGTTGAGGATTGTGAATATGCTTAAAAGCTACTGGCACTCCCTTCATCCACTTTATATGGGCCTACCCAACTGTGTGTTAACAGCGCTTAATACAACAGTACTATTTCTATAATGCAAGAGTACAACAACATATCAAAGAAAATGACACAGACACGCTCCAGGAATTATACCTTTACTAAAGACTTAAAACACTTTTCTAGAGGCTCTCTCATTTATTTTATATAACAGTACATGCAGAATAATTATTAGAGATTTATTATACTTTTATTTATTGTGTTCAAACACTTTTTTCAGGCTCTCTCATTTATTTTACATAAAAGTACAAGCAGAATAATTACTAACTTGTCTGGTGGTGCAGCCTTAGCAGCCTATTTGCATAGGCTTGCTGATTCGCAGCACGGACACCTGCAGCTGTGAAGTAGATGAAGTGATATTGAGACATACCTATCCATAGTATACACTAGAATAGCAATTCTTACATACTTAATTCCATGGCTACTTACTCAGTAGTGGGGCATTTGCCATCCTACGGGCCTCCTGGATCCACTGGTCCAGTTGATCTGCCTTTCATCTCTTTACATCTGCATGGTGGTGTCTGATCTGCTCACCAGTCCGGGGGACACCTGTGGCACTGGTGAGTTCATGAGCTAGACTGTCCCAGGCTTCCGCTTTGTATTGGGTGCCCTGGTACTGGCCCCACAGGAGTCTATCCTCATGATTATGGACAAGGAGCCAAACCATTACTTTTGACTCCTCAATGCCCCAACGTTGCGCTCGAAAATGACAGCCCTCTCCAGCACCAGCCATTGCTGCCTGCAGATGGGAGCTACAACCAGTTATGGCAAGTATTCCCACCTATGGAGCTTAAATATGCATCATTTCCCACACTTATTTGTGATTGGCCGGTTTTGAAAAAACACAGCTGAGGGTACACCTGCTTAGCAATGGGTAAACTTCCATTGATATGTATGTGTGTGTGTGTGTGTGTTGAAAGTGCATATTTATGAAAAGCTGTCATGGCTTAGTGGTTCAGTCCTGTGATTATGGTGCACAGTATCCCGGGTTCGAGGCCTGTCATTGCTTTTTATTTCACTACTGGCCAGACCGGCAAGGAGGTGTGGCTATGTTTTACTGACTTTGCTCTACATTGCCCGGTGTTGCTCGACATTGTTTTCCGTTGCTCTACGTTGCCCGACATTGCTCTACGTTGTGCTGGTTGGTGCGGTGCGCAGCTCCGCGCAAAGCTATTGAGCTAGTTAAAGCAGTGCTAAGCTATGGGCAATTATATTGTAATGTGCTTAATACTGGTAAACTTTGCTTAGCAGTGCTTCACATTGCTTAAGATACATTACTTATGCATTCATCAGTATGCAGAACCATTTCACTTTCTTATATATATTTAAAATTTGTTCACTACTACATAGGCCATTTCAATGCTTTTTACTATAATTTCAATGATAAATCTCAGGGATTCTTTTCATATACAGATTTCCCAACAGAAAATAAAAAGGGGAGTGGTGGGACTCGAACCGGGAATGCCTCCTCTTTGTGTGAAGGTTCTACCACTACGCTATTGCTGTTTTCTTTAATTTGCATATAGGTTTCTTATTATCCTCTTCGATGTCTTGA
The DNA here is from genome assembly GCF_019279795.1 of Protopterus annectens. NCBI lineage: Eukaryota > Metazoa > Chordata > Ceratodontiformes > Protopteridae > Protopterus > Protopterus annectens. Next base: position 1,598,398,317 of record NC_056728.1, read on the forward strand.
CTGCTAACTGTAGCTAAGCAATGGGCAAACCCACACAAACACGCGCAAATACGGGCAGCTATATCGGGAATAAAAAAAAATTTAAAGTTTTATATTTTATAATTGTACTGGGGTTTAGAATGTGGGGGAGTGTAGTGTTGGCTATCTACACATTTGAGCGGACTCACTCATGTAGGTTGACATTTCCCAATTGAGAGACTTGCAGGGGCGTGGATTTTTGGACTGCTCGGCAGTCCGACACGCCCCCAGCATTCGTGCATGTTCCGTGTTAGCCTTAGAGTTATGGCAGCATGCCCTCATTAATATGCATGGCGCACTGCCGTCTTACTCTTACACTGGCGTTTCTTGCAAGACTACTCTACTCTTACACGGAGGATTCATGAATCCTGGGGTTTATCTTAATATAATGATTAATGCTGTGTTGGTATTTCGCATGCAACTGCTGAATGAATTAATTAGGCAGGTTTAATATTTTTTCTGTGCAACTAAAATATTTAAGCATGTCTAATGAAAATAAGCTGAGATGTAATGCACTGAGCATATCAAAAATAGCCTAAATAAGTTCACACAAGGGACCCACATATGCATTTAAGGAAATATAAAACAATTCAGTATGCCACTGTTATACCTGTACTTATAATGTCTTGCTTTTGACCTTCTGCATATGCATTATGGTTTCACCGTTTATGCTAGAATAAAGTCTTTGCAGTGGCTGCATGCAGAGATGTCTCCAGCTCATGTTAGGTTACTGAATAAACTTGAATTGCTAAAGTGATTACTGCAATTGTTTATAAAGACATTTGTTTTACAAATGACTGTATGAATAGTCTATAAACAATCTTAATGTAGTCATCTTCAGAAAACAATGGAACTATTTTAGTTTAATGAATGTAATTAAATGCAAAAAAAGAATAATGTTGTATACCTGAAGGCAGCATTGTTTGTTAAATGATTGTTCTGTTTTCTTGAAACAGCATGCAACTTTGCACTGACCCAACTTGTCTAGATTGGAAAACAATTTACACTTGACAGGGGTGCTGTGTGAATGTTGTAATGGAATGTGTATATTGGCAATTCCTAAAGCACCCATATCAAAGAACTAAGTAGATGAATTAAACTGTAAGAGACTTGCTAGAGATAATAGCCTTTTGTATGATTTCGTAAACTTACTGAAGGTGTACGAGTCTATTTAAAGCAGAAGAAAAATTGGTGGAGATTGCATTAATGTTTCAATACTCCAGTGGAAGCAACTGTTATGTGGTAAGTTAAGTTGCATTATTAAAAAAAAATAAATGTCATTCCCAGTCCAGGCCACACTGCAAGCAAATGCGCAAATGGTCAGAGATGTGCTACACTGGGCACAGTGTACCCTGTAACAAGGAGACATCCTGCTTGATATCATGCAGAGCTCCAGCTGCATCAGTGGTCTGACCAGGAGACAGTATAAAGAGCCGGTACAGGCTAGGTGTTATTTATTTTGTGCTCCATAACATTTATCACATTCTGTGTGATAAACTTGTCCATCTTGAAATAAATATCTACTCCAGTCTTGGCAAACTTTGGTCTAAGACATTCCATTGTTGCAAGACTGATATTGTTGGTTTGCCCCAAACAGCTGTGTCCTACATTCTAGATAAATAACTGGATACAATCTTGTGTTACAAAGTTAGAGACTGCATAAATGTTCCATTACCAGTAAAGGAACTTCAACCATCCTTAGGAAAGTTTAATGATATTGCACAACCCCCAGTGTCCAAGACCTCAGTGTAAGGTGTGGACTTTACTTAAGTATGAAGTTGTATGATCAGCACATTGTTTTAGCATGAGCCTAAATTCAGCATATCAAGGTACTATACACAATACCCAGAGTTGGAAATCCTGGGTCATCTGGTGCAGGTTACTAGATCTGGACATATATGAAAGCCACTTTGTAGGTCAGTATGTACATACAGTATATAGTAGCTCATTTTAGTGAATGTAGCATATCTGATAAAAATGGCATATCACTAATATAACACTTTTCCTCTTTCAAATCAAAGTGGTTATCCCTTGGAGCCATGGTCATTGAACAGAATGTATCAACCTTCAAAGTTATGCAAGAAGTTTACAGTGAACAACAGCTTAACACATACCATAATCAATTAGTTGCTTAGGGTGCTGAAAACATCATTCAGCTAGTGGATGGAGCTGGGGATCCTCTGCAATACCATGGCTAAGAAAACCTTCAAGATTGTAACTGTGTCTACAATGCTGCACAATATGATTGCATCTAAACACAACAGCCCTGCAATTCATGGTTTCAGAGGTCTACCTCCTGATCTAGACAACCACAATTATCAAGATACTAGCATTTAGACTCTGCATAGGTAAAATATCACTATGATGCAGGCTAACATATACTATTCTTGATCACAGGCAATCTGACAAGATCTCATACAAAACTATGTACCATGACCTGCCATCCATGCAACAGTACATAGATACAACCACAATGTGGATGTTGGTACAGTTTCCTTGATTATACTGACCCATGGCATGTGGTATCTCACATTCCAGCTGCTTTAAAACAATAGATGCTTTCACTATTTACAGCAGTAACTATCTCTTTAGGAAACACAAGGGTAGGTAAAGTAGCAGAGCTCAAAAGACAGACATAGTTTGTGTTTTACAAGGGTGGCCAGTACATCTTCAAGTTGCAACTGTGACCTGAGCAGTAGTAGCATCATTATGATCCTGTGATTGGAAACCAACTTCAGTGACACCTGCACATTCACTTGGTGTGGTCTGTGGTACTTGAGTACACAAAGAATCGGCTAAGACATCTGGCTTATACTGTTAAGACATGCTATGACTTCATTGTCACTGGATCACTGAAGCACTGTTGACAGATTGTCCAGATCATCCAGAAAACATTAATCTATGGAAGTCCATCTATCATGACCACATTACACAAAGCCATTCATTATCAGTCCATGTGCCAATGTATGTAACTTCACCTACCATTCAGTTAAAGAGCCTGTTACTGTGCACACAGGGCATACTAGTGTACATGTAACATATCTCTCAAGGTTTGCTCCATTTAGCCAATAGCTGACACTGCAACAGAATGTCACCCTTCCAACCAATTACATACTGTGGCTATGATCTTTAATATCTCAGTTGTGGCACAAGTGAGGATATGAAAACAAGAATTTGTTTTTGCAGATACTCCTTGAACTGCATTGGTATTACGGTTTCCTCTGAGGTCTTCTATGTCTCCTGACCCTCTGGTGATGCTGGTTATAACTAGATTTGCCCCTCACTCAAACAACTGCCTGCCTCACTGCTCTGGACAGACCCCATTTTAGAATGAGCTTTGTTGCATCCAGGCCAGCATCCCCAAATTCATTCCCACTGGAGTAACAGTTTATTTTTTATAACCATTTTGCACCAACTTTTCAGGCAGATCATAAAGTCTTTCTCCTTGCTTCTGCCTGTGGGTTCATTTATTTCCCCAAAACCCTGCAGTGGGAGCAAGAAGCAGACTGCCCAATGAACCCACTTGTTGGCACCCTTCTTAGCCTATGAGGGGTGAGGGCTGAGCTGTGGAAAGTGGTGCCATCATTCTTCATGGGTAATCAGGGATTTAACCCACTTGTTGCCCCCTCTGTCAGCCTATGAGGAGTGAGGGTTGAGCTGAGATGGTTGGTGCCATCATTCTTCATGGGTAATCAGGGGTTTAACCCACTTGTTGCCTCCTCTCTCAGCTTATGAGGGGTGAGCTGTGGCAAGTGGTGCCATCATTATTCATGGGTAATCAGGGGTTTAACCCACTCATTGCCCCACTCTGTCAGCCTATCAGGGGTGAGGGATGAGCTGTGATGAGTGGTGCTATCACTCTTCATGGGTAATCAGGGGTTTTACTTGGTGATGCTCTACACCTCTGCATGTTGCTTATATCATCTATGTGGCACATACAAGGAGTGGTTCTGTGAGTTGTGATCTCCACTTCTTCAGTGACATATCATTCAATCTGCACCCCCATATATACTTAACTGCTGCGACCCCTAACTGTGTTTAATGTCTCTACTGGCAATCATGGTGACTAAAGATTGCCCAGCATGCCAATCATACCATCTCCTTGAGGGAAATATGTAGGAATCTGCATTACTGTTTGAACCAACCAACTGAACTCAGGTTTCTGGGTCACCCCCAATGTTTATCCCTGGAGATTTGCAAAACCTTCTACTGGTGACTTAAGATATGTGATTTAATTTGCAATGTGTATGCTTTTCAGTTGTAGGAAAATATGTGAGAACTTATGGAAAGTTACTAAGCATACAGTACAAGAGACTATCCCAGTTTCTCAAAGCATGGTCTGAAAATCCATTTTCACATTCTGTTTCTAATTGCTGAAGATCCTAACAGCAAGAAGTTACTGCTGTGGCCTTGACCTTCTGTGCTAACTGCCAGACGTTGCTATAGAGATATGTGTTATTGGACCAACTAGACACAATCAAGAAAGCAGCTTGTGTCTTTGACCATTTGTACTAACTGCCAGACATTGCTATGGAAATATGTGAGAATGGACCCAGAACCTCATACATGCTAAGCATATGCTCTACCACTATGACATCCTCTGATGATTGTTTTCAAAGAAAAGTATAAAAATATATACACAGTCATAACTTCCTGTTGTTAGGATCTAAAGCATTTATAAACAGAATGTGAAAATATTATTATGTCCCGTGTTTACAGGATCTGAGATTTTTTTTTTTTTTTGGTGGGGTCGGGAAGGTAACAATTCATAGGAGAGTAATTAGATAATTCTGTTAAAGAGACAGCTAGGTTAAAGCAAATAAATAGGTTAATTACGCGGTTGAGTGGCGTTCGAAAGACATGCGTGACTGGGCGTGCCTTAGTTGAAGGTTGGGCATCGGGCTGGCACCTCAGCACTGTAAAATTCTACTGCCAATCATTAGCGGACTGGAGTTCCGTTGTGGTGACCACTAACCGGGAAAAACCGAAAGAAAACAAAGTATCCAAATATGAAATCTTTCTATATTGCATCTGTGATCTGTATGAAAATATACAAATCAAGATAACCATGAAGGGAAACACACTCAGTGATTTTGTGAAGTCTCTACATTTTCTGAAGGATATACATTTGCTCTGATTTTCAGGGGATGGACTGTTTTCGCATTTGTATCAGGGTTTGTCAGTCAATTTGAATAAGGTTCTAAGTTCACTATTAAACCATCTATATAGCTGAGATACTGTAAGGAAATATTCTTCCTGTAGGTTGAAAAGAGTGGTTGTTAAGAAGGCTATATGGTTGCTAAGGTCTGTGTTTTGTAGGAAAGGTTGTCACTTAGTCTGTGACAATTTCTCTTTTAAGGCTGCAATGTTGTTATGCATCTCAGGATGGAAGGTTAGTTTTAGAGGGGTCCTGTTATATGTGATTATAGGATGATATGAATGAGGGCAGCGATCACTAAACAAAGGAAGGTGTATGCTGATGTTAGCAATCTATTGTGAAATGTTTGCTATGAGATGATCCAGGTGGGAATGCTTTCCTGATGTAAAGATGGGTCTGATAGGCCGGATAATTAGTTAGGTAAGGGCAAGTTGTGTACGCTGGTCCATTACTTCAGAGTTAATGGATCTAAGAAGGTTTATGTTGCAGTCACAAAGGATGATAATGAGCTTGTGATTAGTAATGGATGGAAAGATTTAATTCAGGAGTTGCCAGAAGTCACTGACATTTGAGGAGAAGGAAGATAAGCTAAATATTATTTTGCTTAATGATATGCAGTTGCATGATTTAACAGTTTGGAGCATGACCATTACTTCATGTGTTCTATTTAAGGAGGGAGACTTTGAGATTTTCTTTTATAAATATCATGCCTCCTTTGTCCACCAAGGCTCCAGGTTTGATACTGAACATGTAATAATACTTGGGAAAATGGTTACAAAGATTAGGTACGTTAGTTATTAACCAGGATTCAGTGATATTTACTATGTATGGTTCATGGGTGTAACTAAACAAGTCTATTTTTTTCCAGTTTTTTCTTAATGCTTTCTGCATGAAGTAAGGCTATTGAGGTTAACTTGTTAAGTAGTTGATGGACAAGTAGACTTTAGGGAGCAGGATTTGTTTAAATGCAATTTAAAAATTAGTAGAACATTTATAAGTGGATTTAGCCAGATTGTTAATTTTAGTAATTTGATGAGAACTGGAATATTAATTCAGAACCCATCTAAATAAGTGGAAATTATTTTGAACTCTAATCACAATTATTTCTATGAAATACAACAATGACCTGCATCCGACACTATTTGACCCTGTCCAATGACCTACTCTTCTAAGTTAATTAATACATAACATTTAACACCAGAGGTGCACTAGCTATTCTTGCATACAGTCACATCCTCTGATTTGACATCCCCACTTTCCTTATAAGTTATAGTAGACTCTATGCTACATTTGCAGCAGGCAGCTGCTACAGTTTACCTCTCAACTTCTTAATGCAAAATATCTGGACAAAGCCCGACAAAATGGGGGGACAAATAGGGACATATTTTAAATATTGCTCTTATAAACTTAGAAAGTTGCTAGAGTAACAAGGTTTGTTTTAACATACATTTTCTGAAGGATTTTGAAGTCTTAAACTCAAATGTATGTCATTATTTAGTGACTTCAGTCCTGAGATCATCCCAGTGATTTGCCAGGAAAAAAGAGGAACAGGCCAAAAATATGAGCCAAAAATCTGGGCATTCTGCGAAAGTCTGTACAGTTGAGAGGCAATTATGCTACACAAGGAGTGTTAAAGTACTGTTCTGACTGCAAATGCAATACTAGCATTCATTTCTGAATGCCAGAAGTTCAGTGAGGACAGATTATCTAGCTAAACAGCATTGTACAGATTCATAGGTAGCTGCTATGCTTGTGGTTCAGGAGACCATTGAGGATCCCAGCCCAATTTCCCCATTTGTCCTAGACAACTGCATGGTTAAATGACTTGCTCAGAGACACAGTAGGCAAAACCTTGTGGATGGCACAGTGGTGCAGCAGTAGCATTGTTCCTTTACAGCAAGAGGTTTTCTGGTTCGATCCCCAGCTGGGGTGCCTTCTGTATGGAGTATGTATGTCCTACCTGTGTTCATGTGGGTTTCCTCCCACAATTCAAAGACATGCATCTGGAGCATTTCTCCCTAGGCTTCTGCTGAAAATTGGCTTCTTTCCAAGTCAGACTTTCATGGTAAACAAATGTTAAATAAAGCAAGGCTGCTTGATCCAAACTTTGGTCTACAGGAAGCAACTTGTTAGCAGCTCATAGCTAAGATCTCCTGTTTAACTGCCATATAGCTTGTTTCCATTCATCTTCAAATAGTTACTCAGCACTTTAAAGTGGCCTGTATCATACTTCATGCCCATTAACTTCCACTCTTCTGTCTGCTGTTATTTTTCATTTTTACATATATAAGAAATCACAGTTTCTTTGCAATACCTTACATTCACCATTTAACCCACACTGCAACACTGCTTCCATGCAACTAGATTATACCACCTACTTCATCCGTCTACATGATTATTGGCAGGATAAACCAGAGTTACTTAATTTGCTCTACTAGACCTTTTGGTGTAGGAGGGTTAGCTGGTTGGGTGCTTACTTAAATTAATTTCTCCTCAGCTTCTTCTCCTTTAACAAACCCACTTCTTTTTTCTGTGTTTGAGTGAGGGAGGTTGTTGAGAAAGCCCCTGATTAAATAGTGATTATTCAGACTTTAAAGCTGAAATGAAAACTTCTGCATTGCATTCTGCTTGTTTTTTCTGAGGTTGCATTTAAATCTGTACTATAACATTGTTTGCAATATGGGGTTTCTAGTAAAATCTGGTTCCACTTATGGCAGACTTAGGCCTATCTGCTACTGACCCCACTCAAGAGATTTACTCTCTGCTGCTTCAAATTTACAACAGTTAGGCTTTTGTCAGGCCAATTAAGATGTGCTTCACTTCAGCCTTTTGAGAGGCATCAAGTGGGTGGGTGGGGCTATTCCTACTTCTATATTCCTATTAATTTTGCAGAGTATTGAGTGACTGAAACTGTTTCTGCTATTGTGATTCCTGGTTTGTCTTCAGTCAAAAGGCCTGCTTCTAGTGTTCAGCCTATTTGTAGCTTGTTCATTTTCAGGTAGGGCACTTCTGTTCTAGGCTGCTGCCTCTGCAAAACATGTTTGATGAGAATAACATGCATGTAAAACTGCTGTCTTGTACAAGGTGACCATTTTGTTAGAGGACCTAAATCAGGACACTTGAGGGCCACCTCAGGAAGACAGGTCTGAGATCCCATCCTCCCAGCCCCCAGGGGAGTTTAGGTGGGGCCACCATGGTGTCTGGCACCCAGGGCCAGCTGGAGGCATCAGGTTGGCCTCCTGTCCTTCACCCAGCACCATGGGGATACCACTCTGTGAACGACACTGCTCAGAAGGCAAGGGGCCACATGCCAGGAGTCTCAAAGCGATGCATGCTCGTCAGTGCCTGGTGCCATGGAGGAGAGAAATAGAGGCACACCATAAATGGCGCAGAGATGTAGGGATCCAGAACCATCTCCCCTGCAAGTTTGAAAGTCCTAGCTGCAGGGTAAAGGGGAGAACTGGTGTCATAGAAGTTTGGATGAGGGACTGTCTGAGGCCTCATGGCTGAGCAGAGTTCCACAAGGCTGGGAAGGATTGGAGAGAAGTTCCTTTGAAAGCCTGTGAGAGCACGCATGATCCACCATGATTTTGCAGCCTTCAGGGGAGATATATAACCCAGTAAAAGAGCTCTCCCTTGCCTGGGTAGACGTGGAAGCCCTGAGGGGAACCATCCAGATGGAAGTCCAGAAATTAGAAAAAAGTGGAAAGTGGCTGGGCTGGGAGAGCTCCCACCTGGTGAGGGGGACTGGACCACTCACCCCTCTGGGATGGAAGTTTGGAAGGGGGAGAGATGCAGAAAGTGGCCAGGCCAGGAGAGCTCCTACCAGAGTGAGAGGGTCTAGATTCTGTCCCCCTTCTGGGATGGAAGTCCGGAAGAAAGAGAGTGGTGAAAAGAAGACAGACTGGATAGATCCCACCTGATCAGGGGGACAGGACCACTTCCCTCTCCAGAACGGAAGTCCAGAAAGGAGAGAGAGGAGGAAAGTGGACCAACCAGGAGAGTTCCTACCTGGGTAAGAGGAGGTCAGGCAGAGCCCCTCCAAGACAGAAGTCCTTAATGAAACACCGGTCGGATGGTGGTGGGGCCTGGAGAGCTCCTACTAGGGCAAAGGCATCCGACCTCACCCCATACCCGATGACACCCTCAAAAATTTGTAAATTGCCCAGAACTGCTCTGGATGGGAAAGCAGTGGAACTGGCCACTCAGGGAAGCCAGGTTATTATTCAGACTAAGTGATCTAAACTGGGACATTTCCACATCCCTAAGACAATGTTTGAGATTCTGAGACAGAGACTTCCAAACTGGAACTGTCCTGGAAAAAACAGGATAGTTGGCCACCTTGTTCTTGTAGGAAAAGTGTCCCAGGGTTTGCATTTTGTGAAAAACAGCTGGCAATATGGACAGAAGTTTCATATATATATGACCCTTTAATCTGACCCATGGGATTTTCTGTGGCACAAATCAGGTTTCTTATACGCCTTGTTTCTGAAACCTTTGTTGAAGTCACGTTTATATTAAAAAAAATAACCTCAAGCTTCCTTGCAGCTTTTCTGTTCTGGCAATTCAAAACATCATGTAATGAGTGAATTGTGTAGGACTTGAAATTCCATAAACTTTTCATGCACTTTTTTTTTTTTTGGTGTGAACATTGTTATTGTTGAGGACATTAATCAATATCTTTCAGATCATTTTACTGCACTACATAAGGTTAAACAACGGACAGATCCAAAGTGTATATAGACTGATGGATGCATCTTTCTGCTATAACTAAAGTGTGCAGCTGTAAAGACACCTTTCAGTATGCCCTCCAGTTGAAATTATGCTACCTATTTGATTATCAACTCTCCCAACAATTGGTGTGCTCCATGTGGTTGGAGGAACCATAGGGTACTGGACTGTGTCATGTCTTGCACCCATTGTCAGGGACTTAGAATTATTTGGTTCAGCTGCCCAGAGGTTGCAACATCCCTTTGTACTGAGGTCTGCACCCCCTCCTGTTTCTGTTCACAACCCTGTTTCTAAGTCTCCCAAAGATGCTGCTCCTTCTACTTCCTTAAGGTACATGCAATCTGTTTTCGCATCCACCACTGCCTTTTACACAGTTTTTTACCTGCATTTTTGGAACTGCATCCCTCTACAGTTTTATGTTACTGATGTACGACAAACACATAGATGTTACTATTTCCTCCCCTAAGGGGTAATATGTAGAGTACTGCCCCTATGAAGCAGGCAGTGCTGATGAAGGTCAAGGAGAAGATAAGGTGTGAGTTTTAAATCTCCAAGCATATTTTCAGTTTGGAAGAGTCTCCAGGATACATTACTTTTTACTGTTATTTGGCTGAGATTAGCTGTGTCTGCTCTAGAAGGTGCCAGATGTACAAAGAATTGAAATAGCATTATCATTCTGCCTGCAACAACACTGGAGAGTGATTCTTGCCTCCAAGAATGTAAATGGTATTAGATTTCCTGTGTATCATTTATTGGTGTCTCTTTGATGACTTTAGCTATCCTTTAACTTTTGATTTGCTTTATTTGCAAGATGCCCAAACTGTTGATGTCTCTGAGAAAGAACAGGTAGAAGCCATCATAGGTGTATGGGTGGTAGAATCTCTGGGGAAAGATCACTGCTGTAGTTTTGTGGTTAGTTTTCATCAGTTTTTTATGTGTATTTTGTACATTTCCTTATTAGAGTTTGACCATTGTTTATGTTTTGATTTCAAGATTTCACAGTTTGTTTTGCATGTTATTGCTCCGTATTTTCACTGTTTCAGTTCCTGCCAGAATGCTTTATTTTTACAGCTTGCCTGTGTTGTTTCTGTAACCTTGTCCATTTTATGAGTAGGAGATTTCAACTCCCATATCTGACAGAGAAGGTGAAGTTGAAGTGTCATAGTTTTGTTTGTTGTGTAAGACTAACATTTTATCTTTTGGTATTGCTGTCCTTTTGTCTATTATAAGGACACAGTATACTTAGACACAAATTTCTTTGCCCATTATCATTCACTGAGGTAAGTCACTTCTGTGACTACTAATGCAGGGTTTACTAATCATGTTCTGCTTTGAACACCTTTAGTGATAGTCCTTCTGTTCTTAAGATTGGTAAGGGTATTGGTTGTTTCAAAGATATTCTTATTTCCATTGACCAGTTTTAAGTGAAGTGACTCCAGCTGTGGAACCATCATAGAGAAAAGAGGTGGTTTTATTCCTCCTGGTCTTCATGGCAGGCTACATACAAAGCCATGTTTTTGCAGGATTGTTTTACAACAGAGTATTTACATCACTCTGCTACTTTGTTTTGACTCTAGATCCTCTTTGTTCAGTTTAATGTTACATGGAAATTCCTCAGTGCTCCTCACTGTACAAGTTAATCATCAAAATATATTAGATTTCTTCCATAGGCAATGCTGTGTTGTGCAGGGGAGAAAGGAATGTGCTAACCCTTCTCTGTGCAATGTTGTGTAATGGGCTTCTACTCTGTTTACCACCTTTGCTGATTCATAGATACTATCCATGTGACTCAGTCTAACTCAAAACAAATTGTTTTTCCCATTTGGTCCTGCTCATGTAGGGTAGATTATTCCTTGTCTACATTTCCTCACTCCTGGAAAATGCAACATCTGCCCACAAAGGAGTCAAAGTTCCATGCCAGGACCTTTACAAAGGCACAACTTAATAGAGATCTGGTGAAGGTCAGTGATGCCGTACCACTGGTCCTGATTGTTTGGCCTACAACTTCTATTTTTCCCCACGGTTAATGAAGTGAAGGATTGCATTTTGTTAGTCCTAAATGATTGTTTTTATTTTGTTGAAGTCAATATTAGAGTTCTAATCAATCTCATTTGTTTCATGTAGAAAGTCAAGGGCATATTGACCAACTGGAGACCCTTTACATTGTGCAACACTGACTATAAACTTTTCTCTGTCATCATAAACTTGAACATTTGCTATGATTTACAGCAACAAAAAGAGTTCACTCATATGAGGATTCTCTGTCTTGATCAATAGTTATGTAGAGTTACCTGAAGTGTATATTATATGTAGTACTGAGTAGGAATATAATGGAACATTTTGTTGCAAAGCAAACTGCTTGACTTTGATCTTGCAAAAAATACAGTGGCTTATTTATTGACTTATGACACTGCCAAGGCTTTTGATACTATCTCCCAAGGCTGTGTGGCATCTCATCCACTCCTATGGATTCTGACCTCAATTTGTTGTCACTGTATCAGTCTATTTGCGTTCATCCCCATGGGTCTGCTGTTGAATGGGCGGGTTGCCAGTTCTGTTTCAATGCAAAGTGACATCAAACAAGGGTGTCCTTTGAATAGACTTTCCTTTCCGTTTTCATGAATTGTCAAGAATGGTGTATTCTGTATCATAACGAGACAAGTGGAAAATGCATAGTGAGCTTTTGGAGACAATGCCATTCTCCTTCTTATGGTGTTGCATGCTGAGAATGTGGGTCTGTTGGCTAGACGTAGACAACCAAACCAACAATTTTGAAGAGTTTCCAGGATACGTTGTTGTTTGCTTTTACTGGGCTGAATTTATCCATGTATGTCAGATTTAGTGATGCTGTCATACTGGATGGTATTATCATTTCAGCCCCTACCCTAATGACCTGTCAATCACCTTTGGTATAAGGCAGCTGTTTATTGAGAATGGGACTGCTTCATACCACAGGCCAAATCTCTTCTATAGAAATGGAATCCAATCCATTGTTCTTTGAAAAAGGAACTGTATTTTCTTTATACTTCTCTTTTCACAGCAATTAGCTGCATTATGTTTGAATTTATTATCTATGTAAATTCCTAGAGGAAGCATTCTAAGTCTCACTTTCATTTTTTTCCCTAGGGTTTCAAAACTGATCTCTTCAAATCAAATATTTTGTACCTTCCAATTGGTAATGGAAGGATGGCTCTACAGTTAGTCATTTTTTTCTTTCTTTTTTTTTTTTTGTTTTCTGGTTGTTTTTGTTGCCCTTCCATTCCTGTTGATTTTATTTTCTTTTAGAAGTGTGGTGTGTAGTGGGTGGCTTGGTCACAGGTAAAATGAAGATGTGCACAATCACCCGAAGTTTTACGGTAATCATTATTATTTATGTGCACAGAAGATGAATCTTTGCAACCCTTCACAGAGATAGCCCTATCAGGTATAATCTTGTCATGTCTGAAGACTTGACCATTTGAGAGATTTATCCTCGGCTATTATTACAAGTATCAGGCACAGATTTAACAGAGGGAAGGCTGTGTGTGCATGTTTGTGTCCTGGGGGGGGGGGGGTCGGGGGACTTTGTCTGATGTCTCTGTGCAATTTTACCACTCAGACATTTTCTCTGCTGCAGACCTTTGCATAACCAGTTTTGCACTGTGGCTGTGCCTGTTTGTGAGGTAGAGGAAGCCATCTCAGACATCTTTTTTTTCAGCGTACCAGGACTGTCAGGTTTTGGTCTTTAGTCATACAAAATTATCTACATGATTTGTTACCTGAAGTGTATTTGGACATGCTACCGTATGATTATAACCCAATCTCCCCTCAGTTCCAAGAAGACTTTTGTTGCAAGTTTACCCTGATCGCACCATGGTACATTTCATTATGGTACTGCAGCTGCAAACAAATCTTTTGGTACACTTTGAGGGACACTGCACTTTTGTTTTACATGCACATACATGTATAAATGTACATATATGTACATAATCTGCAGTATATGCGTATACTTTGATATTTTATTAATTCTTCCTCTTCTCTTTCTGGAGTCGTATTTTTCTTTCCATTGCAGGATTACTTATTGAAGGAAATGCTTTTTTAGTTTTCAGTATTTTGCAGTTAGCTTTTTATTATTGCATGCAATAGACTTTAATTTTCAAACCCACTTTCTGTTGCTAGCTTGTGTGATGGAGAGCCTCCATTTCACTCAAAGCTTTTATTTTAAAAAAGTGCTATTACTGGTATTGAAATAACAACTTAACAGCTAAAGAGTCTACCAGGTAACATAGGAATTCAGAAACATAGGAGCAAAGTATTTGAAACTAAATTAGATTGCCAAGTATTTTGTTTGTATTACACATACATGCATATACACATACAGGTAATTTAGAAGTCAACAATTCTTGGACCAAATATCATTTGGAGGTAGAAGGAAATCTGAGCATCCAGAGAACTCCCCCATAAAACCAGGCAGTTTTCTGGCACCCTAGCAGAGAACTGAACTGGAGAATGTCTTGCTGTGTGGTAACAATGCAACCCAATGCACCAAATGTGCTGCCCCTTACTTCATGCATGATGTTTAAAGAATTTATGACACAAGATACATACGGACTGGTGGTAGGAAGATTGTGATGACTTAAAAATCGCTAAGAATTAACATGCGTTTTCACTATCCCTACCTATATGGTTGATGGTGAACAATTAGATCATTCCTTCCTAGCAAAAACTCCTCAGTGCTCATGACCCAGACGGCTGTCCTGCTGTAAACTTGAATAAAGGGAAAACTTGCTTCAAGTGAAGTTATCAATCAGATTCAAAACTTGGTGTACATCTTGCTGCTGTACTACGAATCCATGGAAAATCAAGGCTCTCAACTCAAATTTTTCTGAAGAAGGAGGGTCACTGTATTCTCCGAAAGCATGTAGCTAAAGTTGGAAAGTTTTTTGGATTAAAGCCTTGAAGTCTTGAAATTGGTGCGCATTCCAGCTCTTTTTGGTGGTTTTTATCTGGTTTTAATTTTTTCTGAGTTTGCGTTGGCTTCCTAGCAAAAAGACTAAACTCATAGTGTCCCATATGGGGGCAAATGACCTTAGGTATATGCAGAATGATACAATTAATCTTGCTATGTGTGTGTCCAAGGCATGAAAGACAATGGTCTTGCTTGGCATTTTGCAATCACCTAGAATGATACTAAGATTTTAAAGGCAGGAAAACTGGGTTTAATAATTGTCTATGTAGCTGGTGTCATTATAGGTGGATTTAATATGTGGCAGTTTGGGCTGAGAGGTCTGACAAGCCTTGGTGCTTGCCAGGAATGGCCTGTGCCTCATTTACCATGGCTTTCATGTTCTTGGTAAAGCCTCTGTGCTCCCACCATAGTGCCTTTTTAGTCAAAGTCAATCTGCTGGACATTCTAACTTAGTAATTTCTAATGCACAGTACTACTCTTTGTCAGGAGTCTTAACAAAAAAAAATGCCCCAAACTGAAGCCTTCCTGCAGCTTGAGCACTTTCATGTACATGTAATTACAGAGAGATGGTTTCAACACAACTCTTAAATGAATACTCCTCTGAAGTTATTTAACAAAAAAGGCACTGCCAAGTTAAAGGGTATGGGACACAAATTTTCTTTTTCCATTTCAGGTGAAGAGAGAATACAGTATTTTTATGTTTTAAATGGTTCTTTTACCACTGGCTTTGTGGAGTCTCAGATGTTGGCTACCATCTTACATTATGAGGAAAGATGCCACCTACTTGTTTCTTAGCATGCAATTGACATTTGCCAATCCTATTACAATATCCTTATGAAGTTTCTTCAGTGTCATTTTAATGCAATGGTGCATACCATTTAAAACAGGATGTATATGGCATACCAAATCTCAACATTATTTATTTTATTTATTTATTTATTTTATTTATTTTACATTTGTTAACCGGGCTAGTCTGGCTGGATACATGTCCATTTTCAGCAGAGGCCCGAGGAGAAAAGCTCCACTATCATACTATAACTTTACACATTAAAAAGATACCACTAATAAAAATGGCAAAAAAACAATACACAATCAAAAATGAACAAAAGAAAAACAAAGTAAAATCGAATATACAGTATTACCAGGCTTGAGTGTCTCGATACATGTATATTTTTTGCAGAGGGCTGAGGAGGAGAGCTCCACTATTATATAGAAACTTTATAATTTTCAAAAAATCACTAGAGCAGAAAAGATACAAACATTACAAAAAGCAAGATACAATTTACTATCCGAGTTAACTATGAGAGCAGGTAGTGTAACAGTTATCAGTCAGGATTCAAGCATGGGCATAGCCAATGATCATGCAAATGAATTCTAATCTGTTTTTTGAAAAGGTGACATGAGGCTAGGGAGGTAAGTTCAGTGGGAAGTTTATTCCAATATGATCTGATAGCGTTTGTTTTTGTTCGATAGCGTATTTATTTGTTCCTTCTTTTTGTTAATTGATAGCTTCATCTTAACAGGCAAAACTGCAACAAGATGATGGTTAATGAAATCTTAAAGACCTTTGACACTATATCACATAAATGGTTTGTGGTCACTAGCCACTCAATGCAGATTTGACATATGGTTTCTATTTATAGTGTCTCTATTCTAATACGAATGAATAATAGATGGTTTAGCCATTATGGTCACAAGGAGTAAGGCATTAATGTGGTCTGACCCTTGGTAGCCTTATTTTCTCATTAGCAATAAACACAGTAATTTGTCAGGGACAGACCAACAGTCTGTAATGCAGTCAACAGACCAATAAGAGCTTGTTGCGTGCAGTACTGATCTTTTTGGAGAAGATGACATTATCTGTGTATTTAAGAACAGGGTGACTGAATACAGCATTCCCAAAATTCAAGAGTGTACCATCTAAATCACTAGTTAGCATGCTTATGGGGAGAGTAATTCAGAGACCATTCCATGTGAACTGTTGTTAGTCAAGTCAGATGTCATGGCTGCAGTGGCTAGTTTTTTAGCTTTGTTTCTTTCTCAAGTTTCCTGATGAAGCACTGTATTATGTTTACTTATTACTAATTGGTATACACACTGGCATAAGGCATCATGTGATTCTAGGCAAGCCTACATATTATCTAGCTTTCTAGTTTCACAATGATATAAATTGCAAGCAGATTTGCAATTGCTGCCCTAGCTAACCATTTTTCAGTGATGCAGCGCCTTTTGAGACAAGACTGAATCATTTAAGATTATTTATAGTATGCCAAGTATTCAAGTTATTGTGTTAGAAAGCACTTTACAAACCAAGTTAACCTTCTTTGAAAAGTAATTGATTTTATTTACAACCCTACATTTCTCAGGCATAGTAAATGCAGGAAAGGCATTCTGAGGAACATTAATCAGTAGAAATGAGATTTAATTAAACCTCATATAACTGCATATCTTGTATTTCTGTCTGACCGACTGTGAGTGCTAGAAACTTCCAGGTATACTTCTTTTATATTCCAGTGGATATAAAGGTCCTTTGTTGGGGGTGGTGAGAGGGACGGCCTAAGCAATTATTTTATCAAGACAACCTGACATGAATATTCTCTTACACTAAAAGGAAACATCTGCAATTTACTGTTTAACAGGACTTGCTTACAATACTAAACAGTGTATTTTAGTGGCAGTCATTGTTGGCAGTTCTACTCACTGCACTACAGTGGCAAGGAGCAGTTGCCTTCCACACATCCTTTTCTTGCCAAACCACCAAAGATAGCCGCCTATCATGTGCAAGGTCTATGTTTGTGTTGGTAGGGGAAAGAAAATATGCCCAGCTTGTTAATCTTAAGTACACTGCAACCATGCCCTCCAACACAAAAACAGAATGGCAATGCAGATGATGTTTACGTTAGAAAGTGAAATAAATTATAGCTAGTTTGTTACTCTTACATTGCAAGCACCACACACACACACACACACACACATGCATAAGCCATAGCAATGCTGATTTACACTGATTTCACAAGTAGCAATACATTGTGCAATACTAGTAATGCCACACTAGATCTGTGGCTTATTTAGCAGTTATCAAACAGCAGGGGTAAGTCACTTTTCTTCATCTCATTGAGGGGTAATGCATACCTATCATTGTTCCTGATTTTACAGAGCATCCCTGATTTTGCTTCATATTTTTGCCATGTTCCTTATGAATAGTTTGATTTGCTGGTAAATCATTTAGGATTACACAGAGTCAAGAAATGTTATTTTCTAAAAAAAGATGCATCTTGATAGAAAACATGCTATTTTATTAACTTTTTAAGTGAATCAGAGTAATATTTAAAACATGTTCTTTATTTTGAACCTTTATTCTGACATTATTTTGTTGCTCTGCCCTGAATTCTTGAGCAAAGTTGATAAAAGCTATAGTATCTTGTGTCCTGCCAGTATTTATAAAACTCCCTGAAAGAGAAAATGATTCATGGAAATTGGGTAGCTCATCTCTTTTTAATATTCAAGATAAGTACTGAGATTGGTCACTCTGGGCTGACAATATATAGCACTTCCACTATCAGCTTTATCATATCAGGGACATATCACATCCGTGTTTTGGATAAAGAATGTAATCATGAAATGAATAATCTTTTATTTTCGCATTTCCCCCAGCCAGCAGCAGCTTTTGTGGGTCCCCCATACAATCAAGATGATTAAGAAGCCCCCTGTAGCTGTGGGTATTGCAAGTGCCTAAAGTGGATTATGATGTCATTTTAGTGGATGGAAGATTTAGCTAAGTCATGGGTGCATTATCAGTGACAAAACATTAAGTGATCTTGAGCAATATTTAAAACTTGACTTTGATTTTTGGACCTTTGCCTCAACCCCCCCCATTTGTTTTTACTTATTTCTTAATTATTTGGCAAATTAATTGAGAGCTATCTCACACACACACACACACACACACACACACACACACACACACACACACACACACACACACACACACACACACATTATAACAAATATATAAGAATAATGAACAGAAAATGAAAGAAAAGAATGTGGCTACCCAGGCAATGTGCTTTTAGGATATATGACTAGCACATAACAATGGAGTGCAAGTGCAATGTCAACATTCATTTAGGAAGCTCTGAGAATATTGAGGCATCATTAATGATTGCCAGGACTGCACTAGCAGTTGAGGCTGCAGTTAAAACAGAAGTGGTACTAACTGTATAATCTGCATGTCACAGTTGCAGCTATTTTTTTGGTCACCAATTTTGAGGGGACATCATTCTGGGTATACTAAGAACACCAGATGACCAAGAAATAGCTCTGGGAGCAATGCCAGTGATAAAAGAGCACACCACAACTTGGAGGCAAGTATCTGAAATCCTGAGTTACAATTAAACGAGCGTATTAGGATTTACACATAAGAATTATAAGGTATTGTTTTCTGATAAAAAAAAGATTTTAGTCTCTAGTTTGGAGGAAGGTTCACATGTTTTAACAATTCTGCCCTTTTAAAATGTTTAATGCCACAAATTGCTTCTGTACAGTACAATATTTATTAGCATATGTATATGTTTCTTAAGCAAATGTATTGCATATTTACACGTAGTTTATTTTGTTCCTCTTAGCTGGAAAAGTAGGGTACTTCCTATGTCCACACTAATTAAAATGTTGTAGACAGTTCAGTTTATAACTTATAATACACTTTATTGTCATGATGTAGCTGTAGCAGAAGTTATTGTTTCACCTGCATCATCCATGCAGCTTTTTTCAATTGCCTAAATTTTTGCTTGATAGTGATATATTAGATAAAAATGTAATATCTATAAGCTTTGAGTCCTGTCTTCCACGCATACCTCTCAACTGTACACATTTTCGCAGAATGTCCAGATTTTTGCCTCACATTTTTGGTCTGTTCCTCACAAAATTAGTTTTTTTTTTGACAAATCAGTAGGATGATCTAAGGATTTAAGACACTAAACAATGACGTGCATTTGAGATTCAGACTTCATATCCTTCAGAAAATACATAACACAGATCCTGTTATTCTAGCAATGTTCTAAGTTTATAGGAGCAATATTTAAAATATGTCTGTATTTTTGGGCCTCTGTCCCCCCATTTTGTTAGGCTTTGTCCAGATTTCTTGTGCTAAGAGTTTGAGAGGCATGTACAGTATTAGCTCATGTGTAGTATATAGCAGTGTAGCAAAAGCATTTTATTTATACAATAATATATATATAAAATATATATACACATCCATCACATGTACAAACACACACACACACACAAACACACACACACATCACACGTACAAACACACACACACATCACACACACACTCCCTCTTATGCAAAATCAGGCTGGTATGTTCGTATTCAACTAGATGGCCAGCTTCCTAATGATAAATGCACAGTTCTTGCAAAAATATATATTTTTTGTATTTTTAGACTTATTATTCCATCTTTATATGTATAAACACTTTAGCTGAGAAATTCAAACCCTCACACAAATGCTGTACTGGTAAAATATGAACATATTAAAGAACACGATTTATAATCCTGAGAAATGAAAAAGTATATGGCATCTCTGCAACAGTAATGGATTCTTTGAAATTCAGCATACAGAGACAAACATTAGATCAATGCTACACCTATCAAAAGTCAGCGGAGAAGATAAAGGCCAGCATGCTTTTTCCCTTTTCTTTCAGCACTATATACACACTTTCATCTAATGGATTTTCAGTACCTGCTATAAAGAAGGAAAATACCAGAATCAGGTCAGAGTTGCTTCACCCACTGTGCAAGAAACAAAAGAAAGGAAAAGTGACTGATTTATGAAGCAAGCTACCCTATGTGTTTCTCTGTGTAGTCTCTTTGATCCATCAATGTAGTGATTCCCAGAGACTGTGAAAAAATATAAATTAACATGTTTTGCATTATTTTTAGATGAAAACACCAATTTTAAATTTTTCTTAAGCTGAGGTCATATAATCCTTTTAGGCTGATAATGAGCACAGATCAACAGCAGCAGGCTGTCTGTTTGGTAGCCTGCCTTGCAGAAAATGCTAGGCTTTAGAAAAAGAATCCTGTAATGAGTGATTAGAAGAGCAATACATTATTATAACATAAAAGGGTGACCAATAATGCAACAAAATCTATACTGAGATATTGACTGAATATTTAATTCAAGGCAACACATTTCTAGCAGAGTCATATGAATGCATTTCTAAAAATGAGTTTCATCTTTAATACTATATTACTTCTCTTTTAAGGAAAGTAAAAATAAACATGATTATAATATTTGCATTCAATTCAGTTTTCCATAAGAAACATTTAAGTTCTTCCTTCACCAGCAAATCCAACTTTCTCAAACAAATAAACTCCATCTACATCAGTATGATGTTTACTGTAAATTGTGTTTTGAAATATCATTAAAGCTGTTTATAAAGCAAAGGGAAATGCATCACAGGTGTCCTCAGACTTTTTCACAGAATATAAAGATATAGTACCTGTTAAAAAGAACAGTTGCTCATATTAGAGAGGGAAAGGTAATATAATGGGAAGAGGCCAAGAATTTATTTGGACTGCAGGCTATTGATGGCCTCCCCTATCAAGGACTGATATCAGAGTATAGGCAAAGATAAAGAAATAGGAGAATCCAAAGTGAAAGACCAACACTGGTAGAGTTTTGAGTAGAATCTAGAACAGATGCTCCTGGTACAAAAATGGATGATTAGTAGAGCATAGAAAATATTGCATGATAGCTATAAGAATTAATCAGTGGAGGTTGGAAAGGATTGGGAAAAGAGACTGGATATACAATTCACAAAGAAACAGTGGGGGATATATGTTTGTCTCCCAAATATGTAAAAACATCTAGAAAATTTCAGGTCTTTACTTAGAAGTATTTACATAGGTATTTTTATATCCCAAGTGCACTCCAAAAGAATTTTTCCTCAGGTAGATAGCAAATGTTGGAGGTGCGATGGAGAAGAAAGCGATAACTGGTAACATATTTTTGGGGAGTGTAATCAGTTGGCAGACTTCAAAAATTCCTTGCACACTGCTCTGTCAGAAATACTGGGTGTGCAAATGGATAGATCTGAACACCTTGGTTCTGGGTGATTTTACTTACCCATCCATTGACTGGGTAAATTATTTGTGCTCATACTCACTTGCCCAAAGGTTCCTTGAGTTCGTTAAATCCAACATCCTGGACCAGCTGGTGGACACCCAATTAGGGATGCCAACATCTTGGATCTGGAGCTTACCAATATGGGGGACTGCTGTAGCACCCCCTCTGTGAGGTCTTTCCTTGTCAGATCTGACCACAAATCAGTCTCATTCGAAGTAACTATCACACCAGACCCCCCCTCCACCCAGCAGCAACTAAACTAAAAAAATTCTCCAAAGCAGATTATATCCTTCTAAGGGATGGTATGAATAGCTTGACTGCACCTGCTCCCTCGGATAGAACTGGCAACTATGTCAAGTCCTACACCAATGCTTTTTACAAACACCTGTATAACTGCATTGACATAGCCATACCTGATAGGACTGAGAAAGCTCTTCAAGGAAGAGCAAACCTACATGGTGGACAACTGCCATTGACATGCTTTAAAATAATAGAAAGAAAATTGTTGCTGAAAAGTTGGAGGGAGAATGCCCTAAACTAGAAACACTCCCTCATCAGCATAAACCAGCAAATAAGATTTCTTCTGAAGTCCTCCAATGCAAACTATGAATCCAAATTAGTGTCCTCAACTAAAGACAGCCATAAGGCATTCATAAATTACATCCGTAGCCTAAAAGGTAAGACCCAGATATGTGCCAAACTGGTAGTTAATGATACTACATACACTGAGCCTGTTGACATAGCAAACCTGCTAACTAATAGTTTATGTGAAAACTTAACTCGCCTGTCCCAACCACACATACCCCTTGACATTCCTTCCATCTGTCCCCCACCTTGTATCTCTAGAGAGAAGGTCATAAATGCCCCTCTCTAGGGCCAAAAACATGGACCTGATAACATCCCAGGCTGTGTCTAACATGGGCTCCAGTTAGAATTAGTAACACTAGTGGGTACATTTTCACTCATGGTCTAAGCAGAGTCTTCATCCCAGCTGGATGGAAAATGGCCACCATTATCCCCTTGTACAAATGTGGTGTTTCTACTGACCCTGGGAACTACAGACCTATTAGCCTGACTAGTCTTATCTGCAAGGCCATAGAGTGAATCATCATGGACCTTATCAACAAAGCTATAGGTAATCTACAAACACTTGACCTTACTCAGTTTGGATTTGTCAAAGGGAGATTATGCCTGTTAAACCTGGTGGACATCTTCAAGACAGTCACCAGTGCTCTGTACAAGGGGAAAACTGTGCATACAGCCTACCTGGACTTGGCCAAGGCTTTTGACACTAGTCCCCATTCAGGCATTATTGACAAACTCAACCGACTAGGTATCAACCCTTATGCCATTAGGTGGTTCACAAACTGGTTCACCAGTAGAACCCATACAGTCAAAATAGGGGAATCCACCTCCAACAGCAGACCTGTAACCTGTGGTGTTCCACAGGGAACAGTCCTGGGACCTCTACTGTTCAGAATCTATTTATCGGAAGTACAAGCAAAAACTAAAGGTCTGTGGCTGACAAAGTTGCTGATGACTGCAAACTGTGAGAGATAATAGAATCCCAAATGATGTCAACATCCAACAAGATGGTCTTATTCAAACAAATGATTATTGCCATAGTCATGGCCTTAAACTCAATGCAAAAAAGGTATTATCATCCCTTTCGGTAAGAGTGATATTCTGGCTAATTAGCACATCAATAGAAACATCCTAAACATGCACTCAGTGGTGAGAAAACTGGGCACACAGGTTGCCAGCAACCTTACCTTTGATCACCATTCCTCTACAGAGGTAAGAAGGCCATTCTATATTGCTCATCTCATAAGTAAGGGCATTGGCTCCAGAAAAAATGAAGTTATAGCCTCCCTGTACTCTTCCCTCATCAAGCCAATAACTGAGTACAATGCCCCTTTTCATGTGTACCTTTCCAGTGACCTGATGCAGCTGGAGAGACCACAAAAGTTCCTCACAAGGAGAATTCAAGGTTTTCAGCATCTGTCCTATGTGGATCAAAGGAAATCCTTATCACTTTACTTTGTTTCATACAGACTACTCAAAGGCAATCGCTCCCTTGCATATAAGGCATCTCTGTCTCTGCTTTATTGAAAATGCTGCATATCCATAAGTCCAATGGCTCATGGGTTTCTTGCTCTATAGACCTCAACCTGGTATGTGATACTAATAGAACATGCTGTAGGGTCATGGCCTTTAATTCATGTCAAGCAGAGCATCTCTTTGGTACTCTTCAAGTGCAATCTGGACAATTGGATGGGTAACAGTAAATTCATCCCAGGAGTTCCACCTGTGTCCAAGTGCAATAGGTGTTGATCATAGAAACAAGGGCAGAACGTGGCTAGGCTTATAAGGGCCCTAGGGCCATTAACCTAGTAACGTCTTATGATTTTATGATCCTATAATCCTATGTATAGCTAAGGAAATTTTTTTTGAGCTATGATACAATTGGAATTGCCTACACATAGCAAGGCCTTGCTGTGTCTATTTATGGTGGCTAACAAAAAACAATTACTAGAAAGTGGAAATCAAATTCTAAACCAACTGTACTAGAAGTAGTGAATATAGTAACAGAGATAAAGCAACTGGAATGGGATATTTAGAAAAGGGTAGGGGTAAATTACATAGAATAAAATGGAATTATGGGAACAGTACATGAACAATAACACTGTGGAAGAGGAATGAGGTCTAAAAGAAGGCAGGATTTGAATGAGCTATGCACTGCTTGACTGGCAATGACTAAATAGATCATAAGCGATATATAATGTTTGCAACTAAAAATATGTCAATGTGGTTTGTTTTCTTTTATGCAAATGTATGATTGCCTATTTCATAAGTGATAATCTGATGTTTCTTGCTTAAAAAAACAGAAGAATTACTCATTTTCTAAGCAATTAACTTTTTTCTTCAGTGCCCCCAGACATGCCCAGAGAAATAACATGAGACCCTATCAACCCACACCTGGAACAATTTTGCTGTAAAACTTGTTTCATTTATGATTTGAATACATTTCTACATTGCACAACTGTAATAATGCAGGCTTGAAATCACCAGATTGTCAGACAAGTCATATAAGCACTGTGGTACTTGTGAATTGGCAGAAATAATGTGCTGGTAGAATACAGTGACCAGAATAAAATATGTTACTGTACAAATGCACGGTATAAAGGAGGAGTAGCTACTAATCTGAATTAAATGTTTAGAAAGATACAAAACATGAGCAGCATTGCTTTGCAATCTTATTCTGATTGTAGAAATATTCAAAAAGTGAAATTTGAAAGTCATATGTAATATTCTATACTTACTTGGTAACTCTTTGTCTTTACAGACTTGGAAACTGTGTAAGATGTTTCTTTTTTATTTTTATTCTGTATTTATAGATTTGACATTGGTAAAATACACTTAGCATGTCTTATATAATTGTTTTAGTCTTATGATTTGTGACTGTTTACTCAATATGTATACTGCTTTGCCTGAAGTGTGGACCATGCCTGAGAATGATCAGTGGACCAGTATGCCAGTCTGGTTATCTAACCAACTAACTAACTAACTAACTAACTAACTAACTAACTAACTAACTAATAGATCAACAAGCGCAGTAAATGGAAAAACATCACCTTTCACACATTGCTTGTTCAAACTGACTAAAGGAAACATATGTAATAATTTTTATTTTTATATTCCCATACTTATATAATGTTGTCATCCTCTGTGTCAACTTCATTAGTAAAGTATTCATTTCTTAGCATTCATTATTTCATACAGTTATAAATAATAATAAACAACAGCAAACAAACAAGTTATTGAGGTAAGTAAAAAACAGTTTATATTTACCAAAAACTGGAAAGAACATTTACAGCAACAGATTTTTTTAACATTATGAACAACAGTTTCCTTGTTTTGTAAACTGTTAGAAAAGAATGTAGACTAACATGGTGGATATTTACTTAACACATGCATATTAGTAAAATCAACACTACATAAATGACATGTTTTAGACAAACGCAATTAAAGAAAGGTAGGTATTCTGAAAGCTAACATATCTGTGGTTATCAGAATATAGACATCATATATAACATTGTATAATTAAGGCTACTTCACTGAACAAAATTCATAAATAGCATTGTTGCATCTAATGCTGCTACTCTCATTTATGTTTTCTTATGTTTTCATCATCTATATTTGGCTTCCATTACCTCCTGCCTGTGATTGCTGGCCATATGCCAATTAACCCATTGCTGCTCTCTCCTTCTCATATAATTTGCTGACATGCAGGTGAAGATAACTGTTCTCTGTAGAATTTTGTTGTGGCACTGTGAATGGGCCCTCCTTTTTGAATGATAGAATGACCTTACAGTTTATGACTTCTAAGAATTGCCATTATTCTTAAACAGAGGCAAGAGCAAGAGCAGCATGTACCATGTATGTGACTAGGACAATGATGTAGGATTTGGGAAAAGGAAACCCTTGATGGGTGAAGCAAGTGTGATGATGCAGGTATCTCGATCCACACTATTAGAATGTCCATGTCCCTCCTGCTACTGTATTTGCCTGCCTGCAACTAGGAATCTATATCCAAGTCTCCATCACATCATGGCATGACAACATACACATTTTCATTCCTTGTACCTGGGATAGGCAAGCTAACATAGAGCACTCATTGCCACATCCTGCAATGACTGTTCCTAAACCATTAAATAACCTCAGGTTATGTGGGACGGTCAGCATACCTTCCATCTACACCATGGAGCTGCAGCCGATACTGCTTATTTTAGGAACATAGAATCATTTTATTACAATTTCCCCTACAAGGAAAGAGAATATTCCCCTCCCCTTGGATTTACATTCTTCTGTCAAGATATCTCTTTACTCATAAATCTTAGTTCATTTTTGTCTGACATCAGAATTTCTTCGACTTTGTAAGATTCATGTAAAATGAGCTTTACATGATGGAGTTTTAAGCTATTTTTCTGATTTCCACCTTTTGGTTATTATGTTTTTTTCAACTATTATTAAATTAAATAGAGATAAAGCCATCTCACACCATCATCAATTTCAAAAAAAGCTTAAAACGCGTAACATTTTTGATGATAGCAGTAGCATCTTAGGCAAGAGATTATAAATAAATCACTCTGGTACTGCTTTGCAAGTTCCCATTTCTCACATTCCCAGAATATATAATATCGGTAATGACATGAGTTAGTTCTCCACCACCAACCTTCCTGTAAATAACCTAGAAAGACAGTTTGCAGATTGCTTGTGGTATAAAAGTATTTGTGCGAACAGTCAGCTTAAAATTCTGAATCTATGTGACTTTGCTGCCACCTTCAGCATCAGGCATATGCATTTCCACATTACTTAATCGAGCTTCATTAGCTGGATTTGCTTCCATTTCCCCTTAGAATGATTATAACTGTTGAAAGTGACACTCCGAACCCATATGCAAAAATGGGAAAACGGGGTTGAGGATAGATGGATGGATGTATAGTTGCTTGACTTCTTACCTCTTGTTATCAAAGTCAAAAACTGAATCCAGCTGAGGTACTGTTCATCACTGGACTATGTAGCATTTTAAAGCCCATCTCTTCTATTAAGCTACCTGTATCTGTAATAGTCTTGCTGAGGTACAAAGTATCTCATTTTAACAAATGTCTGGCTATAAACACCAGGCAGGTTTTAAATTTATCCAAACATACCTCTCAACTGTTCAGATTTTCGCAAAATGTCCAGATATTTGCCCCATATTTTTGGTCTGTTCCTCATGAAGTTTGTGGTTTTCTGACAAATCAGTAATGATTGAAGCCACTAAATGTCAGACATTCTAGTTTCAAACTTCATATCCTTCAGATAATGCATGGAAATGCAAAACCTATTAGTCTAGCAACTTTATAAGTTTATAAAAGCATTGTTGAAAATCTGTCCCTATTTTGGGAGCCTTTGATACCCCATTATTTTAAGCTGTGTCCAGATTTTTTTCTTAAAGAGGTTGAGAGGTATGTAACTATATATACATAAATATATATATATATATATATATATATATATATATATATATATATTTTTTTTTTTTTACTTTACCCAAGGACATTTCCTGATAGCTCCTCTATCTTTTCCCAGTAGGCCTTTTCATTTTACCGCAATATGAACCAGGTATTTTCCTGGGCTAGTGCAGAACCCTACAGCATGATTGTTCCTGCTTGGGAATCCATATCCACCCTCTTCTCCTAGAAAGAGTTAGATGGCAGGAGAGGGCCAGCTTGCTCATTCTAGAGGGGAAGCCTACCCTGTTTATTTGAAACATTCATGTTCCTCCAAACCCACAATCCCTGCCTCCCAATGGGAAATGTGCCTCTATACACCAGTTTTCTTTTCGCTGCTTAGTATAAATACCACAATGACAGCAAAGGTCTAACTGTCTCACAACTCCATTAAGTGAACACCTTCTGTTCCCACTGTCAATCACATGACAAGCTGGAGCCATTCTCCTCCTTCTATGCAGCAACAGCTCAATCTCATCCTCTCTGACCAGCTCCGACAGATGCTAATCAAATTTATGTTGTCTGTGCCATAGTGAAGATTTTCTCCCAAGATTTAGGAACCATTGATGCACAAGAACTATTTATGCTGAATAATGTAAAACATGATTAGGTCATATGTCTGAAAAGTGAAACAAACTAAATGGGTGCAGGTCCCCAAAAGTTCAAATCTATAACAGCTCATAGCTCTTTTGCTCCCAATGCCTGTCTTATTTAATTAATACATATAATGCAATGAATGGCTTACAGAAGCAAACACACAGTCCTGTTTCTGCTTTACCTTATTGGTCAGTAGTCAGAATTTTTTAATGAAAGAAGTCCTGCCAGTTGTTGGTTATATGCATTCTTTTAACTGCATTATCTTTTAACAGACTGAAGATTTCAATTGCAAGCATTTTAGGACATAAGTAATGACAGATCATTGTTTGCTGAAGTGAAAAGCATACTGGAGGAAAAAAATATATATATACAATTATCATAGCAGGTGGTCCTCTGACAGTACAATAATACCTCTGCAAAATGATGACAATTGCAGTGATTGTAAATAGTAAATGGCTTACCTACTGCTAACATAGCCTTCCTGTGGAGTGTTACTGAGAAATGGTAAATCAGCATGGGCATATATCATGACCAAACTCATCTTCATTGTTCTTAAAGGAATAATATAAGCAAATCTTTCTGTAGACTGTAGACGTTCGTGAGGCATGCTTTGAATCATAATCAATATTTCCAGTGTCAATGCATTATGCAAAGTTTTACACAAAGTGCTTAGGTAACAACTTTAGTCTCTTCTTTCAGAGTCTTCTTCCTTTTTCTCTATTTTGTTTAAATAGCTGAACAAATTTTGAGACAGTTAGTGAAATATTTTCTTTGCCCTGATCACAAAAATTAATATGCACAGTTGTTGTTGTCTTTTCCCAGTTAGGGGTCACCACAGCGGAACTTTGGTCTGCTAATGATTGGCAGTAGATTTTGATGAACGCCGAGGTGCCAACTTGACATTCAAGCAAGGCACACCCATTTACGCATGTCTTTTGAACGCCCACCCAACCACGGGGAGGACATGCAGACTCCACACAGAAGGCACTCCCCACACTCCAGCCGAGAATCAAACAGGAGAACCTCTTGCTGTGAGGCAACAACGCTACCGCTGCACCACCATGGCTTAGTATGCACAGTAAGAAGTCTAAAACAAGGTAACTGTATCACCTGTTTATGCAATTTCTTGCATTCAGTACAGGCAGCAGAGAAGAAAAAACATTACATAAATAATACAAGAAAGTCTGCATTTCTGTTTGGGTAGCTTGTGCTAAATGTATGCCAAAAAAATTTGCCTCATACCTCTCAACTTCTCAGCACAAGAAATCTGGACAAAGCCAGGAACAATGGGGACAAAGGTCCAAAAATAGGGACATATTTTAAATATTGCTCCTATAAACTTAGAACATTGCTAGAATAACAGATTTTGCATTATTATGTATTTTCTGAAGGATATGAAATCTGAAACTGAAATGTCTATCATTAAGTATTAGTAACTTCAATCGTTATTGATTTGTCAGAAGACCACCGATCTTATGAGGAACAGACCAAAAATATGAATCAAAAATCTGGACATTTGAGCAGTATGACAGGCCGAACTTGGGAAGAAAAAAATCTTTCCTATTTCTGTCTCGACCTGGGAGACCCTGATGTGCTGTGCATGATGTTGTTAATTATGTGTCTATTTATTTTTTGGTTAATGGGATATTACCATTAAACATTACCTATTTCCAGCTTAGAAAACCTATTAATCATAGTCAAGGGTAATTTCTCTAGACACTTCGGAAGGCCTGTTTTTTTTTCATAAACCTTGGGATGTTTTACCTACAGCTCTCCTAATATCAGTTAAGCAGATAGCTCAGTCTAGTGGAAATATACCTCTCAACCTCTTAGAGCAAGAAATTTGGACAAAGACATAAAAAAGTGGGACAAAGGTTCAAAATAGGGACACTTTTTAAATATTGCTCTTACAAACTTAGAAAGTTGATAGTATAACAGGTTTTGCATTAGCATGAATTTTCTGAAGGGTATAAAGTCAGAAACTCAAATCTCTGTCATTATTTTCTAACTTCAGTCTTTAATGATTTATAACTAATTTGCCAGAAAACCACAATTTTTTTGAAAAACAAATAAAAAATATGAGGCAAAAGTCTGGAAATTCTATGAAAATCTGTGTAGATGAGAATTATGAGTGGAATCACTTACTACAGCTACAGATACAACTGTTGACTTTTGGCAGATTACAGCAGCCATGTGATTAAACAAAAGAGTAAAGGAGGAGATACTCCATTGAGTGTCTTATCCAAAGCAAAATGCTTTAGCAGTATACTACAGCTCCCATGGTGCCACATGGCATGCTTTGTCACAATACACTACACTACACTCCCCAAACAGCTAAGATTTCTTGGTAGCAATCCAAGTTTCTGAACTCAGGAACATAGTATTTGGCATTCTGTGCTAGCTTCTGACATCATTTCTACTGTGAGTCAGGCATAAATTGGCTAACATATAACTGAGAGAGGAAATGAAATTAATTATACAATGACTGTCCATTAATATTCAAAAACAAGCACGCTGATTGGCCAGCCCAAACCAGTGTGCCCATTGTAAATCTGAGGATATACTAACAGAAAAAGGTCCAGTCGCCCGGACTTTTTCCCATTATATTATATATTTCCTATTTTTTTTTACTTTTCTTTTTTTGCCCCAAAAAAGAAAATGGAAGGCATGAAATGAATGAAGTAGGTGGAACAGAAAAAATTAAGAGGATAATCAGGTACATTCTGTAAAATTAAACAAACTTACCCGATTGTCCTTTTATTTTGTCTGTCCCATCTCTCCCAAACATAAAACGTCTCCATTTGAATTGCCTGACAGTAACAGAAAGAGACTTGTACTTATGATTCAAATTCTCATTATATTAAATGTTCAAAAGTCATAAATATTTATAGTCTAGATGTAAGCAATAATAACATAGAAGCTAATAACTTTATATTACTAAGGTGTTACTGAATTCCTAGTATAAATATACTGTTAACTAAAGCAGTCAAGAACAGAGAAAGGAAACATTAGACAATAGTACCATTGTTTGCTAATATTATAAGGGAAATAATGTTTCATAAGGAGGGGACAGAATATAAATATATGATATATAGCCAAATATCTTTTCTTATTGTTACATACAAATAAAGGGAGAAACAACTTACCTTTTAAAGTATGATTGTGTACAATGCTCCATTATGTTTTGGTAATAGTATAATTAAAGTTGGAGTTTAAACTGTCTTATTGGTCTCTAGATTTCCTATTACTTTTTTCCTTTGGTGTTAGAGCTGTTTCCTATAGCTTGTCTTTTAAGGCTAGGAAGGGAAATTTCCATATCTTCAATTTTGTTTAGTAGCTTTTTGTTATTAACAAACCCCAGGATTCATGAAGCTTACGCCAGGCGCACGCATAGCGTAGGCATTATAACACCAAATATGGCTGCTGAGCGATTCACGTATGATCCAATTTCACGTGCACTACCGGCGTACGCCAGATCTGCGCAGCCCCCGGTGTAGGTATGCAAATCACCCCATGTGCAGTGTCGCACCATGCAAATGAAGGCATATAGCCATTCATGAAGTGGTGCAGGCATAGCGTAAGCCCACGGAAATGTAAACCAAAAAACACGGTTTACATTTTCCCAAACAGAACATCGGAGCTATGGAAGAAGGCCAGACCCAGGTATCACAACGTTAACATATGCCAATGGTGAAATACACAGCCAATGGCATAAGAAAAGATGCACAACATGTAAATAACAACATTTAATGTCATGTCCACAGTAACGCACAGCAGAACCGCAGGGCATGTGTGCGGAAGCTGTAACATAAAGAAATATTATAAAAATCTCATAAAATCGCAACGTAATAGAAATCAGGTTTACAGCATAACACACAATGGTAGGCATGGAACACCACAACCAAGGTGCAAGGATTGCTAAGGGCTTGTGATAGTGTTCGGCACGGTAACTATGAATTAGTAGTCAATGCCATGCAAATGAGGTAGATAATACTGAATCGCAAATGTCCCGCCGGAGGAAGGTTGTACCATACGGCGCAGCGGTATAACACCTAGGAGTGGCTCAAAGGAGATACATGACATCAGCAGAGGGGTGTGCCACCGTAGCATTAAGCACATTGGAGCATTGCAAATCTGGCCTGTCCGTTGCTAAGCAAAGCTGCAGGATAGGGGTGGGAAGGAATCGTTTAGCTGAGAGCACACATGGTGGCCAAAAGCACATGTGTACAAGGATGAAAACGTGCCCGAAACCCAGTAATCAGATGCACGCGCCACAAACAATAGCAGAAACAGGAAGGTCAGGGGAAGAAAAGAAGGAACTGTGGAAGTAGGGTAATTGGAGTACTAATGAGCAAGCAACACCAATCAACCCACGAAGGCCAGTCGAAGGCAGTTGACAAGTCCGCTTGCAGAAACCTGCAAAACAGGATAGGGGAGGCATGTGAATGCAAAGAAAGGAAGGGAGGTATTGGATTGCAAAGATGGGAGACCTGACACAGCAGAGCAAAGCAAACCAACAGGAGACCGGCAGTAGCACACATAACACAAGATACACCAGGTCCAGGAAAGTACAAATGAAAGTAAGCTGCAGGATGCACGCCAGAAAATGGTAGGTGCAACGTGCAGAAATGTAAAGGGAAGGTCAAGAGGTAATCCACGGCAGGCAAATGTAATTCAACACCAAAGGCACCACAATAGTAGTTCCGGCAGTAAAACACATAAGATAACCTGTAGCTACGATCGTACATACACACCCTATGACATCATCGGTGTTCACAGCACAATAGTATAAAGTGTGAAAGCACCCAACACACACCTATGTATTCCCAAACACCACACCATAGGTGTAAACACATGGGGAACTTTTAAAATGTACATGTTGGGAGCTGCCATAGCTGTGATTCATCAGCATGTGTTAGAGACTGACGGTGTTGTGGATGGTGATGCCGACAACCACCGCAGGCCTCGGAGGAGAAGGAGAGTGTTCAGACCAAGGGTAACCTACCAGGGGCTACATGACCTGGAGATAATAGAGTGTTACAGGGTGGACAGGGACATCTTACAGCAAATAGTGAAGCTGTGCCGGCCACGCCTGAGAACCAGAAACAACAGAGGGGAACCCATACCAGTGGACACGAAGGTATGTGTAAGCCTGTGAATACTGGCCACAGGTACCTTTCAAAGGCCAACTGGAGATATAATGGGTATCTCACAGGCATCAGCATCCAGGGTACTACACCAGTTCCTGGATACCATGTTACCACATGCCAATGAGCAGATATACTTCCCCAGAACTCAGGAAGAGTTGGCCAGCAATATGCACCACTTCCACCGTGTGGCACAATACCAGGAGGTACTGGGTGCGATAGACTGCACGCACATACAAATCAAGTCACCACCCGGTGAGCAGGGTAGGCGCTACATAAACCACAAGGGATTCCACTCCATCAACTGTCAGGTTGTGTGCAATGCCCAGGGCATTATCATTGATGTGTGTGCTGGCAGCCTTGGAAGCTACCATGACTCCCATATCTGGCATGCCTCACAGCTGTATCAGGTATTTGTAGGGGGACATCCCACATGGCCATCTCGTGGGGGATGCTGGCTATGCACTGGAGCCGTGGATGATGACTCCCATCAGAAATGCACACACAGCCATGCAAGAATGCCATAATGAGGCACACGCACAAACCAGAATAATCATAGAGCGTGTGTTCGGGATGCTGAAATCACGGTTCTGGTGCTTGGATACATCTGGTGGAGCCTTGCAGTACTCTCCAGGCACGTGTGCCCACATTGTCATAGTATGTGCCATGCTACATAATATGATCCTGCAGAAGCAGCTGCAGCAGGGACAAAATGGTGAAAGCCCTCATAGCCCACCGCAATTGCCAAGGCCATTACAGGCACAAAGGGATTCAGACCATGAACACACTGTGCCAGCCCCAGTAGGCATACAGAGGCATGCCCAATATGCCTACTCCTTGGCAAAGAGGGAACGTATAGCACATACTCTGACCATGTAGGCCCCTACGGACTGACACCTCTCCACCTGCACACACAGTAAAATGGATGGCACACAAACATGACCACCTGTAAATTGTAATGTATAGGTGGCCCAATGTGTGAGTCCTACATAGGCATCCCTCAAACATTGTAAACACAACAGCCAGTGGAACACGAAATGCAAACACCTGAACAGTACATGAGTCTTACAGCATATGGTGGTGCTGTGTTCCTAACACAAGCCCTCGCACGTACGGCTGCCCGGCCAACCAACCTTGTAGAAAACACAAAAAGCCAGCAAGATAGTTTCACCATTTAATCAGAGGCAAAAAAAGCGGACAAAAATGTCCGAATTCAAAAACTCATACTAGTTTCGGCACCAGCCTTCATCAGTGAGTGAAAATAATCAAGAAATCCATAGTCAACGTCAGTTTAAATATTTTGATAAACCAATAGAAAGAAGGACATTTACATATGGCTCCTGAGTTAGATTTAAAGCAACATCACACAATTGGTTCAGATATATATCCCCATACAATAGAGATACAAATAATGTATAGTTCTTATTATGAACTGAAATAACCTAAAACAAATTGTGACATATTGTTTATACACATAATAGTAATATAATCTTATATTACATATGAAAATGTATGTCTAAAATGCCATATAATGAACAAATGTGTCAAAAATGTAAATATGGATTATAAATGGTCGTTAAGACCTGGAGGAAAAAGGGCTCCTAAATGTGTGATCCAGTATCTTTCTTTATGGCTTAGAATGCCTTGCCATCCTGTCTGATTTTGCCTATTTCCTGTAATTTTGTCTATGATGGTAAACATAAACTGGGCACTGGGATGTTTGACTGTATGTAGGTATAGTGCATTAGATGTCTTATGGTTGCGAATATCACTACGATGTTCCCCAATTCTAATACGTAGTGAACGTGAAGTCTTGCCAACATAGAATGATTTACATTGGCATGTAGCCAAATATATAACCCAGCTAGTGGAACAATTGCCAAAAACCTTGATATCATACACTTTGCTGGTGTTAGAGCTCGTAAATTGTTTTAGCTGATTGACATGAGCACAAGATACACAATGTCCACATCTGAATGTTCCCAATAATTCATCCCCCATTATAGTAAGTTGTTTGTATTTAGCTGCCCCACTTTCTTTATGTTTATAGTGGGAAAACAGGGTGCCTAACGTTTTACCACGTCTAAATGAGAATGAACACTGGTTATCTAAAATCCCCCTCAAAAAGTCATTTGCTAATAAGATGTTCCAATTTTAATTCACCGCTTGCCTAACAGTTTGATGATTTTTGCCTAGTGTAGTGATCAATCTAACTTTAGAGCTATTAGTATTTTTGCTCTTATCCCTATATTCCAACAATGTCTTCCTTTCTTGGTTATCCGAATAGGTCTTGGCTAGTTCAATATCAGAAATACAATAGCCCCGGTCCAGGAATCTAGTTTGTAAATCGGCTTTGGCTGTAGAATAATCCTGTAAACATGAATTGATTCTCCGAATTCTCAGATATTGAGATTTGGGGATGTTCCGGATGGTGTGGCGTGGATGCATGCTGTTAGCATGTAACAAGGTGTTAAACTGGGGATATTTCGTAAATTTTGTATTGAGTGTGTTGTCACTGTTACGATATACTGTAACATCCAAAAGGTTATAATCTCTGTGAAATGTAATAGAGAATTCAATCCCCAAATATTGTTATTTAAATGTTCCAGAAACTCATGAAGATAATCCG
This sequence comes from Protopterus annectens, assembly GCF_019279795.1. NCBI lineage: Eukaryota > Metazoa > Chordata > Ceratodontiformes > Protopteridae > Protopterus > Protopterus annectens. The sequence continues at coordinate 1,598,434,732 of NC_056728.1, forward strand.
TATCCGCCACACCATCCAACAATCATCTAAATATCTTCTCCATATGTCTATTTCACAAGGTATAAATTGTGTAAAGGGTTGTAAATCAGGCATTCCTCAAGGTAGGCCATGAAAGATCCGCATAGATGGGGCAAAAGAAGCCCCCATCGCCGTACTGTAGTTGCCAATAGCAATCACCCTGGAAATAGAACACATTTTTGTAAAAACATGTTCGGTAAGACAAATAAGCAAAGTATTGAAACCGAGAATACAGTTCTGCTTTGGCAAGCCAATATTCAACAGCCTGAAGCCCAGCCAATGCGGAATACTGGTATAGAGGATTTTACATCCAACGACACATTATCCAATGGGGTTCTAGTTGACAATCCTCAATGATTTGCAAAAATTGCGTGGTATCCTGAATTCTTGCTCTGACCAGGGACAATAGTGGTTTGAGAAATTGGGTGAGAAAAGCAGACAATGGTTCTGTAAGAGAACCATGACCAGAGACTATGGGCCTACCTGGTGGATGTGTAAGAGATTTGTGTATTTTAGGTAATAGGTACAGAATTTGTCTATCCGGTTCCTTCACCTGTAAATGTTGAACCGTTTTGATCGTGAGTATACCCTCCTCCAATGCAGATTGTAAAAACAAATCGATGTCTTTTTTAAATTTCATTGTTGGATCAATATCCATTTTCATATAGCAATGTCTGTCAGATAATTGTCGTAAACCCTCATTTATATAGAAGTCCATGTTCAAGATCACCACTGCACCCCCCTTGTCAGCTTGCAGTATTGCTATATTTTGGTTACTCCTAAGTTCTGACAAAGCCACTCTTTCGGTGGAAGTGATGTTATCCCTACCGGTAGCAACTTCAAAAAGAGGAAAATGTAAGTCCTTTAACACTGCTTGTTGAAATATCGCTACATTCTTATTCATAGGTGGCTGAAATGATGATTTGTGGAAGGTGAAATCAGTAGATCTTTGAGCATTGGAACTATCCTGTTCTAAAAAAAACAATTTAAGGTTGAGTCTACGACAAAAATCAATGACGTCTAGTGAGGTTTGGTATTCATCACAAAAAAAGCTGGGAACAAAGTTTAACCCTTTATTGAGAACTTGTTTTTGTTCTAATGTTAATACATGATCAGATAGATTCAACACATTTTCAAAAACTTGTGTATTTACTTGAGTAATGCCTGAATAAGTCCCGTCATGGAATCTGTAGATATGTTTGTTTCTATGTTTCCTCCCCGCTCTGGATTTCCTACCATGTCTAAAGGGTAATGAGTGTTGGTTTTCTTCTTAAGTGGAGAATTGACAGTGTTGGCATATTCACCGTCGGTGTTAGATGACTCCTCACCTGAGGTACTGGTTTGAAAATGATCCATGTTCTTTAATATGGATCTGGGCCTTTTTCTGGTCCTGCCCCTGCCCATGGTAGGGACATTATCTTGAAACCTCACAGATCGTTGTACTTGAAATGGGTGTCCCCTTTCATAATCATTGTTATCTCTGTTGAATTTCTTTATTTTTCTGTCTCTGATGATTTTATCATAAGATGTTAGCTCCTTGGACAACCTGTCTAAATACTCCAAATATTTGGGACTCGATTCATGTTTTTTACATGTATTTGCTAAATCCTTAACTTCTGAAAGACATATATCTATTGTTCTTTCATAATATGAAGCTAGGATCTTTACAAAAACCATGGAACCTTCTCTAAGTGCTGCATCCCATTCATCATTAAGCCTCTTCAGATCTGCTTACAAGTGGGTGCAATTTTATCCGTAGTCCTCTAGGTGCAATATTTTTGTGGAGATAGGCTTTAAATAGCCGAAGATGCCAAATGTTGGCTCTTAATCCTTTCAAACCCTTTTCCAAATCCCGAAAACAGAACTCACAATTATCTGCGGGATTTAGCTTGGATGGGGTTGCTGCTTGGGGCTTGGTTAACACCAAAAATAGCCAAGTCTTCCCTATCAGCACACAGCCCCTCCAAGATCTTATCTAGATCCATACTATCAAACAGATGTCCAAGAAGCCAACTAAGAAAAATCCAATAATACAAAAAATTATGAAAAATAATAGGCAGGGACAGGGCCAGAACTACCCAGAAAAAAATGTCAAAAAAACCTCAATATTTGAATACCACCAAGGTCAGTTTCAAATCAATAAACCCCCAGTATATTTGAATGAGGAATCACCAAAGGACAAGTAGGTTAATAATATCTAGCCAATGAGATGTCTGTCAAAAAATAACACCAATATAATATTGTCAATCTCTGAATATGTATGAAAGCACTACTCTGGACATAAGTCAAATATTATCCTGTAAACAGTGATAGAGAAACAGAAATGTATATAGAGTTAGTTGCTAACAAGTCCTATTAGAATACCTGCACTCTCAAACTATGTGAAACTAACTTGATACCGAAAAAAATCGGTTCAAACCCATGACATAGATTATATATAGAGTGTGTAGATGTAAAATTCGGACAATATGGTGACCAAGACACCAGTTTGACTCAACCTGTGTACACCAAAAATTCTAATACATTTCTGTAGAAAAACATGCTTGACTATAATAAACACGAAAATGAAATGTGTTGTTATCTAAGAACATTTCAAAATCATAAAACAACTTGTTGTAGAAAAAATATTGAGTACACATAACATAGTTATGACCTCTAACCAAAACCTGTCCTAAACCTTACATGCACTAGACTTTATAAACCAACACAATGCATACTGCTCAAGACAAAATATACATGATGTTGGACCCACATGGATCCATGAGCCAGACCACTGTTAATAGACAAGATTACTGATAATATACTAAGGTATAGAACCAAAATGTTTAGAAAAAAATAGTATAGCCACCAGTAACATGCACAAATGTAAGGTATGGTTGTTATAAAAAGGACAAAATTCAGTCCGTAAAGTAAGTGTGAGAAATTCAAATCACTAAAATGGGAAATTGGTACTGATATAGTTCCAAGCAAAATTTCTTGATATAAGTATATTCGCAATAATAACCAAAGATGGTATATGAGTAGATAAAGAGTATAAGGTCCTTATAATATGATCAAACTCCAGGTTATAAACCCACTCATACCAAAATATCAAAATCCAAAACAGTGGATTTCAATATATGTATACCAAAAAACAATGTTGTTCTGAAACAACAACCAAATCCAAATCCCGACCCCCTGACAGTTAAATATCTAAATAACTGCAAAAAGATTTTTGTCAAACAAAATATGTAAACGACCAAAGGATATTAAAGAACTGAATCCTTGACAAGACCAGATTAAATTTAGGATCAGGTCAGATTATCAATATGTTGGACATTCATGCAACCAAGCGTTGTAGCCCCAACATTCAGCTGAAAGCATACAAAACATTGTCTAGATGTAGTTTAACTAAATAGTGACTAATATAAATGACCGATAACAATGGTCGCTTAGTGGTCATGAAATGAAAACAGAAAAACACGATGTCCAAAAATCCTAAATAGGAAATAAAGTATTTAACAATACTGCATAAATATTATATATGTCAAGTTATCAGAAAAAGCAAACCATATAGATTGAGTCCAAAACGATCAGTAAATAAAGTTCCACATAAACTGCGATTCCTTCTAGCTTGTTCTATTGTTGACAAGTCCAGAAACTGTGAAAAAATAAGGAAAACAGCCTTGATGTCAAGCCCAAAAATGAAGTCAAGCCCAAAAAATAGGGTTTAGTGTTGCGAAAGCAAATCCAAAACCTATAAACCAAATGTAACAAAGGCAAAAGGTTTCAAAGTCAGACCCAGAATGGAGTGTTTGCACTGCGATTCCTTTTCGGCTTGTCTAAATGTGGACAAATCCACAAAATTGTAGTGAACAAAAGACAAACGGCTTGAGAATGAAGCCAAAATAAAATTTTAAAGATGGCGGAGCCTTAAGTCGGAGCCCGATATCCTCGGCCGCAAAGGCAGAATGCAAGCAGGCAAGCTAACCTGGGCATAAGCCCAAAGTTATAATGGTCGTCTCGTCTCCAGCAGTGCACAAAATATTGATATATATATATATATATATATATATATATATATATATATATATAGATATAGATATATATATATATATATATATATATATATATATATATATATATATATATAAATATATATATATATATATATATATGTGCACATATGCGTATATATAATACAGATAGAAAGGGCAATAGAGGGATATATGGTGATATAGATGGATTCAGTGATATCTGCAAATATAATAGATAGTTCAACGACATTCATAACATCTTGGAGGTACAAATAAATAGGATACTGCCAACCATGGAATGTGTAGCATACCGACATGCGTAACCACGAGGCTGAAAGACCGATAGAACACAGTACCGGAACAGTACATCCGCGAGTAATAATATGATGATATGAAGGGACAGTTAGTCACCGCTGCCGGTGTCGTGGTCCATGTAGGTACTGTGTTCAACTGTGCCTGTGAGTGCCATAGTCTGTGTAAGTGTGCGTTGAGGGTGCTGTGTGCATTTCTGTGTGACTGTAATGTGTGTGTGTATCCACAACATGTGTATGTTGGTGCCAAGTCAGAGGCAGATCAGTATGGTAGGTGTGGGTATAGCTAGCCGTAGGCATACGGTTACTACCTGTACCACAGTAAGAGGGACAGCCCCACGCTGGGCAGGTGTGTCCTGACATAAAACAGTACAAAGGGCAAATGTCTGAGATGGTAGGACATAAATATGTCCCATATATAATGTAACAGTCGTATTTAATAGTTATGCCTGTATGTAAGAAACTTAAATGTTACATGCAATATGATAAGTAGCCAAAGTCACACAACAATAGGTATGTAGTGAGGACAAAAGTATGTGCTACCTGTGTACTGTCCGTGGCTACGTGTTGGCCTGTAAACACCGCTTTGTGTCCCGCAAGTGTCCAACAATGACCATATGAAAAGGTGGCAACCCATGGCAAACAGGCTCTTTTAACAACACAACCACAATGACTGCAAATATCTGGGACAGAAATACAAGGGATAGCTGTCACTTACACATATCCCCTGATATATCGCTGCAATTACGGAGGTATACAAGTAGCAAGCTCACCTGCAGACGATATAGAAACCAGTTAACAATGGCCCAACGTGCAATCCCGTAACATAAGTCTACTAACTGTTAGCTCTCTAATTAGGGACGGAGCCCACACACATATATATGGATTATGTAGAAATGCAAGGCCCACAAACCGTATATGTTACGTGCAACCACCAACATCCCCCACACTAGAAACTAAAGCAATACAACCTGTAATAGCAGCACAAACATCCAGTCAGTCAATTACATCTGCAGAACCCTCAACATACCATGTGAGAGACACAATTAAAGGCGACATGCAAAATTGCAAGCGTTGTATAATGGAACAAACAGCCATGTTACAGGTTTTGATTGCAATACTCCATTATCAGACGTCGGGATGACAGGTACACCCACATGTTGAACCAAATACTCTACCTGTCACACACAATCCACGGGGGACATGAATCCAAACTATACTTGTCTCCATGCATAGCAGTTGCAGTTACACATAACAAAACACAATACAGATCATCTCCCCGAAGGTAGGGCAAATAGGCAACGCACAAGTGGAGAATACAATTATACCCCACTGTCGCCGCGTAATTGGGGAATGGAGTAGCTGCACAGCTGATGTGCAAGTAATTAGTCCCTCAGGAACACCAATCAGCATGAAGAATCCACATGTTTCAGGTATCGATGTATATAAGGATGACTTGCCAGACATTCAAACCATATGCTCATACCGAATAACAGTTGAAACACTGTGAGAGAGATAGAAACGAAATGCCGTAATGACAACAAGGTATGTAGAACATATCTACCTCTTTTTCCTTGGACTCCAAGGTATGTAGAACGCCCGATATGTAAGGTTATGTATAGCATGATCTGTATTAATTAGTTTTACTGTATGTATAGCCTGGTTTGCAATAATTAAATGTGTCCGCAATGCATAAAGTGGGGAAAGGTATTTATGTAGTGATGTCTTGCTGTGCATACTAACGTTTGTAGAATCTGTGTGTCCAGCAGTGGGATACAAGGTACACAGCACAGACACCACAAGGGATGCTACATGAGGCCATTAAACAGAACAATGCCATACAACCCGCCGTCAGTGGTAGGGTATGTCCAACAAGGACGTGCCATAGCAGGGGATAGTATATGTTGATATACTGTCACAGCATGCATGTGTATGGGCATATAACATTAATGACATATGTAAGGTGATCCCGCTGAGCAAGTATGCTTTACATTATGGGATACTATGTGAAATATGTGTAATGTATAGTATTATAGGTAGATATGACAGATATTCTACACAGCATAACAGGCATATCATGCATACCACAGGTATTGTATATTGGTATGTACAATAACAGGATACATATGGCCTGTAGGTATGGGACATAGTAATAGCATGATAGCTAATCTAAATGGAAGGGCTACCAAGTAACCATGCACAAAGGACATGTAATAGCTGCACAGGTGCATAGTGGGGTACTATGCAGTCTGGCAATGCCATGTGTAAGCACAACTACAGTGTTCACACTAGTGGCACCTCTCCAGGGTAGTGTCCTGTGAAGAGCAGAGCCAGGTGTCACTTGCACCACTGCACAGTACAGCCACTGCAGTGATCCCAGGCCTACATGTTTCTCCCAACCACCAAGGGAGGTATCACATGAACAGTGCTACTGAGTGCCCCTGCGTGATATACATATGACTTATGTTCCACAGCATGGTGAGTGTCCGGTTTGGGAATGTAACCCAGAAGCACATCCCACTCATTGTGGCATGTGTGCACATATCCATGAGCATGTTGCTCACAGTGGCCTCTGCTTATGTTGCGTATGAGGAGTATATCCATCAATAATGTTGTGGACATGGGCCCTGTCTGATCAGCAGAGGTCACCCCTGAGTATGTAGTATGCAAATGTGTACAGATGTGGTGTCCGTAGTGCAGCCGCATATTTAAACTGTCGGAGCTCAGTAAACGTCATGGCGTGTTAATGTTATGGCATGTAAAGCTGTAGCTGTTGTGTAAGGTACACCCTAAATGGGGTGGTGTACCCTTGAATGTGTGTGGATGTCTTGAGTTCAGAGGTACAATGGGTGCCTATGTACCAGTTACACACCCAGTACAGATAGGTGTGGCCACGTAGGAGGATATCCATGCCACAGTGGCAATATGGTAACCACAGGAGTGGGTGCGACATATGTGTGTACTGCAAACATGTACAACGTGATATGTATGTAGGGGACTACCATCCATGTTATAGTCAGTGGGTGAATGGTGTAATGCAAAGGTGATGTGCATGCACCTTGTGTCATGCAGCTTGATGCCATGATAGTCATATTATGTATCTGTCACAGCGACACCCATATGGTTGGAGTCAGTATCAGCTGGTGGAGCAATCAGAGCAATCATGGCACTTGGTATGTAGGGGTTTGAAAGCTAGGCAGGGAAAGTCCCCTGTGCCAGCCTGTTCCACAGGGAAGCATATACTGAACATGAGGGGCCCTATGACTGAGGACCGTGGTATGCCAAATGTACCTGACATGTAGTAGGTACTATGGTATGCTGGCCTCACTGTGTGTCCTGTCCATGAGACACATAGCATAACATCCTGAGACACAGGGTACAATGTGTAGGTGGATGTGTATGTTGTCAATACCAGAATGGGGAATGGTGCTGAAAGGCAATGAGAGGACAATTTAGGATGTGTGGACTCCCGTACCATCAGCAACTGCCCTGGTAACTGTATGAAAGTATCCCACCATGTGTAGGGGCCATGCTCTGGCCTTAACAAGCCCAACCCGGGTGGCAGCAGAGGACGGGAGCCCAACAATGTCTCTGAGAATGACATCCTTGATGATGTGCCCCATAGCCATGCAGAGCAGTCCAGTCAGGTGTGTAGGACTATAGTCCCACTCGTGCAATGCGGTGCCACCTGTGTGTAGTGTGATAAATGCTGCTGTGTGCCATTCAGGGTCTACAATGTCTGAAACAAGGCTATTACTGAATATGGTGGCCTAGTGGGGAGACATGTTATTCAGAGGTTGGTGGACATCATAGTCTGGGACGTTGGAAGGTGACATGGGGCCAGTGTCCCAGGACATATAGAGTGTACGTTAGTACTGTGTAGGTGTGACCACAGGGACACCACAATGTTCATGTATGGATTGCGGCCCTGTAGTGAGTGAAAGTGTGTACTGTCAGCATTGAATCCATCCTCCAGCATATTGCCAACAATACCTGGGTCTGCAATGTTCCTGAGTGACTGTTGTATGTGACAGCAGATGTGGGTGTTGCCATCGAATACTGACATACCACCATAATGCCTGGTGGTACACCCCAGAATATGTGGCAGTCATATTTACGTAGCTAGTCTTGGAGTATGTGATGAGGGACCCTGTGGCCCCACCACAGCTGACCAGTTAGCCACCCCACACATGGGAATGTACACCACTGTACAACAGCCTACACCTGTTGTTGTACATCATATGTCCGTGGAACATGACCACCAGAGTGGCGTCTGTTATCTGGTGTGTACCATCATGGCTCTGTGTGGAATAGCATGACCATGCAGTTGTGTACATGCTAATTAAGTGCACTGGGGTATGTGTCAGCATTTGTATGTGCATTGTCCATCTGCACGGGTGTCATGATGTTGACAACCGCTGTCAGCAGACGTCTGTAGTAGGTGTTGCAGTACACATGTACTGTGTATGCTGTGATGGGTGTGTTGCCGGGATGTGCCTAACAAGGTAGATTAGCATATGTTCAGAATCCACCAAATTGGGGATAACCCCAGGTGTGTAACACCAGTCACATGGTGGTAGTTTTCATGCCAAGGGTAATGTAGGTCTTGGAGGTGGTGTGTATGGGTTGATCCAGCAGACTGGAGGGTATGACTCATGGATGTGTCGGTACATGAGTGGCTATCCCAGTGAAGTGTGGGGTAGTGTCAGTCACACATCAGTAGTAGCTGAGGCCCACTGTCCACTATACCACCATAGAAGGTATGTTACCCGTGGGGTATGATGTTGACTCTGTCGCTTGTTACAATGTGTATAGTGGTCCCGGGCACAGTTAGTTGCACGTGGAGCACCTCTGATGCATTGTGCTAAGCAACTTGCCAGGATGTGTGCAAAACATAGTGGGATATGGGAACCCCTCAGCTGTGGGTGTGCCGGTACAGGTATGTCCCTGAAAGGTATGGTCTGTCTATAACCTGTCATTGCAGGTGTGCTCTGCAGAGCCTAGAGGCAGGTCCCAGTCACTGCAGAGATGTTTGAGTGGTGCATTATAAGGTGTGCCTTGCCTGCGTGCATCACAGAGGAAGATGCAAGCAATGTGTCACATGACCCCATGTCGCGCATGCCAGTTACCGCCCTGCTGGTGACAATTATTGGAAACTGTGCAAGACAGGCAGTATAGAAGCAGCAAGAGCCTTACATGTGAGCTGTACTCCCAGGGCCGACAGGTGCAAGTCATCTGTGCCACAGCATTGTGTTTGACCAGGACAGTCATAGCGGACAGATACCACATGCCTGTGGAATGACAATAGGAGCATAGGCAACTGTTGAAGTGACACAGTCTGTCATTGTACAGTGGTATCGTGTCCGGATGAATGCAAAATGCTCCCCAGGGCTATGCCCACACCCTCAGGGCTATAAGACTGGTGAGCTATTGCATGTCCCTGCACATGTAGTCTGTGAAGTGGCATCACAGGCAGTCACACTAACATGGTGAATGACAGACATATCATACCTGATGAGGTGTGGCATGGGTGCATAGGTTATGTTGCAGAAGCAGTTACCCAACAGCAAGATGTAAGTGACTAACGCCTTGTGTAGCCTGCTGTGTGGAACTGCAGTGTGACACCCTACAGAGTCAGCTATGACTGGGGTGTTGTGAATGTTATAACTCACTATTGGCTGTATGTGGTGGGCACACATGAGTCTGTGGGCTATAAGCTGGTGATGTTGTCTTCCATGATGGGGGCTACCTCTGGTGCCTACAGTGAGTATGGAGACGTACTGCACAGGTTGTCCACGTAGGTGTGGCCAGTGGTGTAGATCATGTGAGACTATGTGATGGGTGGGGTGTGTTGCGAATGTTACACATCCCCAAATGACTGTCAGGTGCAGTCAGGGTTGGCAACAGCATTACCCCCAGCCATAGCTGTCAGCCTCTGTCCCCAAAATGAGGAACATTAGCCCTCATACCGTGTGACAAATGGGCAAAATGTGGAACACTTACAACTGGCTTACTAACAGCGTCAACTAGGAAGGGCATATGATGGCTAAAATAGGCTGCTATTACGTATAAAACAGATATTCCAACAAATTAATATGGTTTCATCTATTTAGCCATGGCTAGCAGGTAAACTATGTACAACAATGAATGTGTGACAGACCCTTCCAATGTGGAACCTTGAGGAACATGCACCTTTTAGAACCCCAAATGAGGTACGTTCCCCGTAATGACGTACACCTGAGAGCTATGGGCCCAGCGCGGCTGCAGATGTGCATCCCCCACAGGCTGTAGTGCCGCATGTTGGGAGGTGAGCATTGAATGTGTACATGAGACAATTGCTCTATTGCCACATGTACAACATATCCCTCATATAGACAGGCAGTAGCACTGGTACGTGACAGTTGGACATGCCTGGTGTAAGGGGTGGTGCTGTGCAGTGCACCCCCTGACATGGTGACGTCTCCAGGCCCTTAGGTAGTCATATGAGGTACCCATGTCATGTCAGGGTGCCATCCATGAGCACGGAGATCACTGGCCAGGCATATACAGCACTGTGGTGACCAATATTGGATCACATACCATCTGTAAGGGGTAATGGCTATGCATGGATGTGTGATACCAGCCTTCCCAATCCACACCTCCACTATGCAGCATGCTGTCTACCTTGCAGAAGGACATTTGCTACACCATGATGATGGACATGCTACATGTCCATATCCTGATCTATATGACATATGTCATGGACAGCCACCGTCCTAATACTAGGATCGCCACAGGCTGGCCAGATCCCTGTGCCATATATGTAACATACTCCTGCCATACCATGCAACCCTGTCCTTCAAAGCTGCAGATGTCATCCCAGTCATACATGGTGTGATGGCCACATGGTAGATGTACTATCAACTGACTGGATCAGTAATGTGGCACTGATGCAGCTTGCGGTGGCACAATGGCCATCTGTAACAGTGTGGAAACCATGCCCGCACATGCTATGGTTGATGACCATCCCTGCGAATGTCGTCTGACTATCCATTGTCCCATGTCTATCACATGTGTAATACAGACGATCTGTGTCAGGATGTTGAACAGTTGTACAGTGCTGTGTAGATGTATATGGCAAAACACATGCATGTACAGGTGTCCATGCGTATGTGTGCATTGTCACTGCTCAAGTCCATTACGGCTGTGTCTGTGTTGATATGTGACATATACACAGCATCCAGGTCGTCAGTAGTACCGTGGACACATCGAGGCACGCGCAGATAGGTAAGAACACAAGTGCAGGCAAATAGACATGCCCACAGCAAGACAGCATTTACATGGAGTATGAACACTGTAATGAGGTGACACACATATATGGTGATGATATCCAATGCATAATGGGTGTGACATGTGTGACACAAACATGTCAGTCGTGTCAGTGTTATGATGCTTTGCAAAGATAACTGTGCAGCTGCAGTAGATGTCATAGAAATGTATGTGCAGTAGTATCTCTGTACATCTCTGAAACTGTGACCTGTCACCATCATAATTTTTTACAGATAATGCCCCGTACACGCCTCCCAGCATACACCCGCCAGGAGGATGATATTTTCATCCCACAGCTCCATGACAACTATGACTTGTTGTTCAGTCATGTGCCACAGCATGCCCAGCAGCGGGATGACCTGTGGCAGGATCTACGCAGGAGGCTGAACGATGTGGGTGGCCATAACTGCACCTACCAGCAGGTGCGCAGACACTGCACGGACCTGATGCGACATGCAAAACAGCGTGCCACTGCAATCGCCAGGGAACAAGGTGGAACAGGTGGTGGGCCACCAACCCAGCCCCCACTTACACACACCAAGGAGCTATTGGCCTGTCTGGGGACACCCAGGGAACAGCATCCAGAAACACTAGCAACCATCGCGGAGGTGGGTGTCTCCCAACCAATGAGCCTGGAGTTGCCTGGTAAGTCAGTAATGCACATATGGCTATTATATCCCATGTAGTTGCATGTGTCACTGTACATTATGTAAAGTAACAACATATGCCAGGTATGTGGACACACATGCTGTATACTACAGTATGCTACGTTGTGTATGCACACATGTGCATACTATATGCTATTACACAGGTAAATGTGTTCACATGCACAGTGCAACCTGTGGCTGTCATACAGTCATGGATAATGTTCATACTGGTGTGTCACCCCTATACAGGTACCTCTGGCGTGCCGCACAGACATGGGTACATTGCAGGTGAGACTGTCATCAGTATCAGGCATGTTACAGTGTAGATCTATTTGCCATGTGGCCAGTTAACACTTGCACACCTGATGTTTGTTCCAGTCATGATATGCAGGTCGCATCACCATGCATTCACACACACCACCCATGTGCAATACATACAAACGTAATGATACACAGACTTGAAACCACAGTACTTGTCATTGCGACATGTGTGGTCAGCTGTGCATACAACGGTGGAGGTGTTCTACAATGGAGGCATATGTAGTATGCATTGGAACAACATGTGTGGTACGCACACAGTACCACACAGTGGGCTGTGATATGGGCAGCCCACAAGTGTCACCATTGTGTCATATGCCCCTGCATTGGGTGCACACATTGTGATGTGCCACCTGACATGTCCCAGACATGTAGTGTTCTGTCTGCAATATTGTCACACTATCGCATGACCTATACCCCACATACCAAACATACAACCCGTTGTCTGCATAGCCCTGTGGATTGTGACATATCTGTCATGTATGAGTGTATGTCATATGGGACCACACAGACATGTGGAGAAGATGCCCATCACAAACAATTGGCCAACACATGTGCACACATGGCCATGGGGATGGCCAGAGACATGTAGCCACACAGTACTTGGGATGTGTATACACCCTGTTGCACATTGTCCACACATGGTCCAATTATAGCCTTAGTTGACTTATTATACAGTTTATGTGGTACACTGGACAACCTAAAAGCCTGTGCACAGCTACTGGAGGTGTCAGTGAAGTCTACCATATACGATCTGTCAAACATCACGACTGTGTTGCAGTTATGGCTATGCAATGTGTACATATTATGCATTCTACAGCAACATCCATGCCTCATGTTGCCATGCAATGGCACAGTGTCTGTACTTCACACTGTATAGCAATGTAGACGGCTCACACTACCCTCCCATGCTCATGCACATTTGCTAAACCTGCATTCTATCTGTAGGGCATACACACAACACTGAAATGTGAAGCCCATTATGATGCTGTACATGTGTCAGGACACCATTGTGTCAAACATGTATGCATGTTAATGCACATGTCAGTAGATTACATGTCAAGGTCACGTCAGCCATGTGTACTGTTATCCTGTTCTGGGCCACATGGTGTATCACGGGGATGCATGCATACTACCATGATTGTGTGAATTGCATGGCTACTGATATGACACCTGCTTGCTGTAGTGTGCACCCCAGGGAGGTATGCTTACTAACACTATTAATGTCTGAGCTGCATGCCCTCTGCTGTATCGCAGGCATGCTGCATGCCATCTAACAAATCACATGCATGGTGTGTCTGTGTGTGTGTGTGTGTGTGTCTGTGTGTGTGTCTGTGTGTGTGTGTCTGTGTGTGTGTGTGTGTGTGTGTGTGTGTGTGTGTGTGTGTGTGTGTGTGTGTGTGTGTGTGTGTGTGTGTGTGTGTGTGTGTGTGTGTGTGTGTGTCTGTGTGTGTGTCTGTGTGTGTGTGTGTGTGTGTGTGTCTCTGTGTGTGTGTGTGTGTCTATGTGTGTGTGTGTGTGTCTGTGTCTATTGTACTTTACAGTATTTCTTTGCATTCACAGTTGATGTAGGTGCGTTACCCTCCTGCGGTCCATCTGATGTTAGTGTCCCCACAGATACTAGCGGTGATGAACATATGCATGAGGTACAGGCAGGGTTGTCAGGGGCTGAATCTGTGCCAAAGGTTACCATCCGAGCTATGTCCCCCTCTTCCCTGCACACAGTTCTGCTGACAACACATACCGCATCACCGGTGGCCATAGAGGAAGGACAGTCAGCGTCTGTTGGCGTGGAACAGGAATGTGTGGTGGCTACAGAAGGTGTGTCTACACACCATGGTGTCAGTGTAATGACTGCAGATGTGCCACACAGGCATGTGGCCGGTGCTGCTCGTAGGAGGACCTCTGGCAGACATGCACCTGCAGGATAGAGGGCAGCAGCTGGTATCACCAGACGCATGTTCCAGGCTGTAATGGCAGCACAGGCATGTGCTGAATGGCAGAACATAGAAGGGCAGAGGCTGCAGAGGGCTGCTATCCATACCCTAAATGACAACATCCAGGCATTGGCAAATGCTCAACAGCAGATTGCTAATGTTCTGGATAGGCGACTAGGTGAAATGGTCGGAATCCTTGACCGAGGCATGGCAATCTGCGAGCGGGAGCTGTCTGTGCTGGAACACCTGGTAGGAGTGAGGCATAGGCCACGTGGACGTAGGCCAGCAACACCACCTAGTGTAGGTTGATGTGAGCATGCCACCTCACATGCTTGCTCCCATAGTGCCGGTAGCAGTAGCAGTGCAGCTGGTGATGCGCTGTCAACACCAGGACACAGCAGGCCACATGGACGTGGTCCTGGATGGTCTCAGCGGGGACACAGTTCCAGCGGACATGTGTCATCGGACAGTAGCCACTCTGTACCTCCACCTGGTAGTGCCCGTGCAACCCCAGGCAGGCACAGGTCACGTGGCCATGGACGGACACAGTGAGCTGTACAACCTGCACTGTACAATCTGGGGCTGTCAATTATACCCTGTGTAGGCATCACAAATGGCACAACTGTGTACACACATACACGCACACAGCAAACACAACTGTAGAGCTCCACAACATCCACATGCATTCTGCACAGACATGTCCAGTCAACTCACCGGCCCTTACACACACACATGATGTTATCCATTGGTGCAGCCTATGCCCCTGGCAAACATATCACCCTGTGCATATGATGAAGCCTGTGCCGCATCCCTGTCATCCACACCATCGGTGCAGGGTTATGCACAAATATTCTGATGCACAGGGTGAACAGCATAGTGAGAGGTGTATGTAATACCTATGTATTCATAGTGAAGGATGTGTATGTTGCAGTGGTTGTGTGTGAATACTGAGTTGTGTATGTGACATAGGTTGTGTACTGTCGACATGCACCAGTCATACCATGTAGTGCAGGTGCAGCATGCATTGTGATGTGTTCACGGTATGTGTCTCGGTTACATCTGTAGCACCATGTTGGTTGTGATACCCTGGTTCCCTCCTATGGTGTACTTGCATGTGCCTACAGGTAGCAGTGTTTGCAGTCCCCCACGTGTAACTGTGGATTACACACAGGCATGTCTGGCAATATCAGCATGCTACATGTACCCTCAACCTGACTGTTGGACACACCAACATGACACAATGTCCGCACATATACTGCACCTGACGCATGTGGTCAGTGCCACAGGCTACACTGGACAGAGACGTGACATACATAGCAGGACACATTACAGGTATGGTGACATGGTGCAGGGGTTGTACACAGCGCCCTGGCCAATGGTGATGTGAGGTGTCACTTGGTAGCTGAAGGCCACATTGTGCAGCAGTAGGACCCTGTAACAGTATGGGAACATGGCCACATTTCGGGGTCTACAACACTATAAAGCACACCCCATAGTGTGCAGCTGGGGACCCTTGCCTGTGCAGTCATCACCCTCACAGTACTATGCACCCACACGGCGTGTCACAGAGAAGGGACATGCACAGGTAGCCAGTATGGCTGGGACCTATGGCATCAACAGGGTTGTGCAATGCATCACCATTACAGGTTAGTCACCACGTGGGGCTAGTTATCATTTCCCACCGTATATTAGCATATACACTCACGCCAAGCACCAGACATACATACAGACATGCACACACTGTGGTGACCACACATGTGTATACGGACAGCCGACATGTGTGATGCACCTCACCGGCGAACGTCATGCTTCCCACACTGACGTATGTACAGATCTCTACAATGGTGTACAGGGATGTGTAGCAACTGGGACATATTCCCCACGATATGTGGCATCCCTGGTCACACATTCGGACACACATGGCAGTGCTGGGAATGATGCACCTGCCATATGATGACACGTTTGTTGGACATTTAGCGGTATTGATTGCATTATGTGTACCAACGCTATATCTGGCAAATATGCTGCTATATGCACACGGGAGGTTGTAGGTGTTACAGGTGCCATGTGACATATAGTTGTTAACACCTGACCACTGTGTATGCATTATGTCAGCACCGTCACGTAACAGCGACATAGCGTACTGTTTGCACATGGCATGATAGGATGGTGTGTGACACAACTGTGAGCCACCCCCTGCACACATACGTCTAGATAGGTGGCTCACCATGTTATGTACACACACATCCCTCCATACGTGCTGTTTGAATGTCACCGTATACAGATGTCAATGATGGGTCTGCATTGCGTCTGCATGTCGAAGGTAGGTGCAACTATGTTACGGACATCGGCCACTGCACATGCATGTTTGCTGCATGCACAGTACAGATGTCACATGTGTCTCCTGTTGCCATGTTTGTATGCATTGCTATTGTTGGACATGTGTGTTGACATACATAACACATGGACTGCGGTATGATATCACGGGTGTCACAGGCGACCAGTACAAGGGTATGTGTCCCGGTCAACACTGCTACCCCCTGTAGTGTGAGCATTCAACAGACATGGGCCCACCTTCAATTTGCGTGTGTAGCATTGATTAGGCCAGTGTTATGCACAAGGTACATCAAAGGCTATGTATGTATATGTTGTGTGTGCAGTCCATGCACGCATCCACACAATCACATGTATGACATACCCAGACGTGTGTTCATTGGTGTACAGCAACAGTCAGGTGTCACAGCTGTGTAAGGGCCATGGTATGTCTTGAGCCGACCTGTTCATGTATACTGGTATCATTGCAATGCATAACACCTGTTGGATTTCTGTTGGTACGTGTGTACTCTGCACAGCTGGTGTACACCACTGTACAGCCCAGTGGTCATGTGTCACATGGTGTTGTGGGACCGTAAGGCTGTGTAGTGCTGCACCAATGACATGGTGCTGACTTGAGAGCTACAGTGTACACTGCAGTGCGTATGTGTGTGACCTGCACCTGTGACAGCTGTGATGGCAGCTGTGTGTGTACAGGTCACTGCATGTGTGACCGCCCTGTGCGTGAGGGCAGTTATACCTTATTGTGCCCTTCTGTGTGTACACTCCATCTGCATGCAAGATTGCCCTTTGCAACTGCTAAGTGTGTGAGCATGCCCAGTACGCCGTTGTGTAGATGGACACACAGTACATTCCACACTGCGTCCTTCCGTGATTAGACTCTGTGTGCATGCAAGATGGCCCTTTGCAACTGCTAAGTGTGTGAGCATGCCCAGAATGCCATTGTGTAGATGGACACACAGTACATTCCACATGCGCCCTTCCGTGATTAGACTCTGTGTGCATGCAAGATGACCCTTTGCAACTGCTAAGTGTGTGAGCATGCCCAGTACGCCATTGTGTAGATGGACACACAGTACATTCCAAACAGACGTGTGATACTAAGCATGTGGGCATGGCCATTGACATCCTGTATAGCCATGGTGGTCATCCAGGCACCAGATGTCCAATTTCAATGTCATGATGGATGCCTACATTGAACACACTGGTTGCTCTCTCGAAGGGTGTACTGTCTGTGGTGCATCCCATATCTATTTAGTGTTGTTGTGCTCCGTAGATATTTAGTTGGCCCGATGACAGCACTGCCGTGTTTGTGTATGTCTGCCTTGGGACAGTAGTATGCTTTCAGACCGCTCACTCTCTAAACATTCCCTATCGGCATCTTTGCCTTTGCGGATGATGTCACCCACCTAGAAGTATGCCTCTGGGAGTGCTGTGTTCAGTAATCTCGGTAGCGCATTCTGTAAATGCGTAATGCTGTAGTGTGTTAGAGTAGGTAGGTGTATGTTCAACTCCCGGCCTTTCCAAGTGTGTGTGTGTGTGTGTGTGTGTGTGTGTGTGTGTGTGTGTGTGTGTGTGTGTGTGTTTCCAGCTGCCTGGGGACACAGTAATGCTTTTAGATGCCTCACAACACATACATTCCCTATCGGCGTCTTTGCCTTTGCGGAGGATGTCACCCACCTAGACGTATGCCTCTGGGAGTGCTGTGTTCAGTAATCTCAGTAGCGCGTTCTGTAAATGCGTAATGCTGTAGTGTGTTAGAGTAGGTAGGTGTATGTTCAACTCCTGGCCCTTCCAAGTGTGTGTGTGTGTGTGTGTGTGTGTGTGTGTGTGTGTGTGTGTGTGTGTGTATCTACATATATATATATATATATATATATATATATATATATATATATATCTTTGTAATATGTATGTGGATATTATCACTATTGAATGTGCTGCATTGTCTGTACATGTTCACCTTGGATGTATCTGAATGTGCTATGGCTCTGTGATAGTGCACATACTGTGTGCTGTAGTGATCCTGGGTTATAGTTGTGTAGTGACCAGTTATTTTGTTGCTGGGTATTACCAGAGACATTGAAAACAATGATAGTACAGCACCTTTTAACGGTCATGTGCACATCTCAGCAGCAGTCAGCAGTGGTTATTACTTTGGAGGATGACTATGGCTCATATACCTATGTATTACATGGCAATACTATGCAAATCAGGTTAACATTACTGACACCCGTTTATCCACAGGTTGTGATACAGATCCCATGTATGTATGTGTATACATTAACAGGTGCAGGACTGGACTATGGTTGAATGCATGGAGGGGTGTCCATGGCCAGGAATGGCGATCTGTACAGCCTGGCAGGTACAGTATGTGACTGTCCCACAACCAACAGTATATGGCTGACACATGCTGTAACAGTGTACATGCAGACACACACATAAAACAAACAGCTAGGGATAACACATAACACACACACACACATTGCATTAACATTGGGCCATGCAAAACCTGTTGCCCCTTACACACACACAAATGCATACATGTTGATTGGCTGGTTCACTGACAGGCTCTGGAAAAGGAACTACATACCCTGTGCATATGATGACACCTGTGCCACCTCTTGTAATGTGTAACATTGATGCAGGTATGGACTAACATGGTGCTGATGCACAGGGTGGCTTCATAGCACTGTAATAATGTTACAATGTTGTTAACACAAAGTGTGATTTCCTTCTAGGTGTATGTAAGCAGGCATGATACATTCCAGCTATGATCATCAATGTAGTATAGTGTAGAGTACTATAAATTCTGAAGATGTATTATCCGTCCATGTGCCATTTGACTGACGTGTGTAGTATTGGCAGCATGTGTTACAGAGTGTGCAGTACGTGTGAGATGTGTGTAGTACAGATTCACATGTATCTATATGTCAACATGGTGAGGTTGCACTGTCTGCATCTACATGTATAGTGGACACATTGGAATGGTGACATGCCCTGTATTTCACACTGTTAACACTTCATACTTTCTATTGGTGGCCAGTATGCATTATACTACCCATATTGTTGTACTTGTCTACACATGTGTGATTGCTATGGTTTTACACGGTGCTGTGGGTGATACTGTTACTATCTGTCATAGTTTTCCATTATGGTAGTGAACACGACCTCAACAGTCCGAATTACCAATTGTTATATGATATCTTCACAACTGTCCCACACATGTAGGACACACAGTAGCATGTGGATCCTACATGTACTATACTATACCAGTTCACACTGGTATTGACCGCCACACATTGCTGGGACCATTACTGTTTGACATGTAGCCATGTTAGTTACAAGCAAAGACAATAGGGATATTCCTGTCCACATCTGGGAATTCATACTGTGGCTTAGAATGCATTCTGCACATGACACAGTTAGTCTACACAAAGGTATCATACAGACAGATACATGTTATCCAACCCATGCTGTACACCTATAAGGCTAAACAGAGTCAGTTATCCACATTTACTACACATACTTTACCAACAGTAACACATAGGTATTACACCCCAATATGTATAATGGGTAACAATGTTTACATATAGATATGTGCTATGTCATTTGTCATTTAATATTTGCATTTACAATGGTATTGTGAAGTACATCACTGTATCACATATGCAATGAGAGTTCTGCATGCATATCCTCCAAGGTGGTTGTACAACTATGATGAATGTCCATTATTGACATACTTTGCTGTGTTTGAACTGTTCTGCAGTATTACACATACATGAGCAGTCACTCGCACTATGTATATAAACTGTCATGTGTGTGTGTGTGTGTGTGTGTGTGTGTGTGACACAGATGACCTAGGCCACAGACAATTCTGATACATGTAGTTGACAAGTGCGGTAATGCTCCACCAGATGTGTCCAGGCACCAGAACTGTGACTTGGCGACACATACACATGCTAGAGTAAGGTTTCTGTATGTGCGTGTGCCTCATTATGGCATTCCTGTTCATGTGTGTGTGCATTTCTGATGTGTGTCATCAGCCACAGTTGAACTGCACATCCGACATCCTCCACTAGGTGACCATGAGGGTTGTCCCCATTGCCAAATGTTTTGTACAGCTGCGTCAGATGCCACATATCAGAAGCATTGCAGCTTCCAGGGCATCCAGCACACACATTCATTATTACGGGCTGGCCATCACACACAAACTGCCACTTCATGGAGGGGAAGCCCTTGTGGATGATGTAGGCCCTGCCACACTCACTGGCTGGTGCTTTGATGCATATGTGCGTGCAGTGTATTGCACATAGTACTTAGGGTATTCCACTATTGTGTGGAAACGACACATATTGCTGCCCAATACCTTACGGGAATTGGGGATATATACATCATCACTGACATGTGCTGACATGGCATTCATGACCTGGTGGAGTACCCTGGATGCTGATGTTTGTAAAATCCACATCATATCACCAGTTGATCTCTGGAAGGTACCTGTTGCTGGTATCCTTAGGGCAACACAGACCTTGGTTTCCACTGGGATAGGTTTCCCTCTGTTGGGCCTGTGTGTGAGACATGGCCTGCACAGATCCACAATCTTCTGCAGGAGGTCTCTGTCCACTCTATAGTGCTCTACTATCTCCAGCTCATGTAGCCCCTGGTAGTTTACCCTGTGCCTGCACACTCCTCTCCATCTACTCACTGTGTGATGCTGAGCGGCATTCACATTGGCACAACCCTCCACATGTTGCATATGTTGACGTATAATAGCAATGGCAGCCCCTAACATTATCTTGTCTCAGTTAAGCTTTTACAGTTTGCACTTCTCTTACTATACTACAGTGTTGCAGTGTGTCTGAGAATAACATGGTGGACTACTGTTTGTAGAGTTGTACGTGCTGTGCTGTGCTGGCCTACTGTACTGGCTGTGTAATATACTCAGTCTGATTGTTTCCACCTGCTAGCTGTGGTAGTTCTCCTTGGTTAACTTACTGCTATTTGTTTACCTTCCTTTTCACTGTTTGTGTCCACAGTGAGCGGTGCCGCGCATAGCAGCACAGTGAAGTGCATATCCACTTCCACGTGCGCACACAGGCTTATACATGCGTACAAACTCTTACACTGGCTTACACAACATTACACGGGCTTCAACAATCTTACAGTAGCTTACTCGTTCTTCAAGTCATGCACACAGGCTGACACACATGCACACATGCTTACTCGGGCTTACAGGCTTGCACGGGCGCAAACACACTTCACCAGGTTTGCAAGGAACTTCAGTGATATCCATGGCGTACACCGTCAGTTTACTGACTTTACCTAGGATAAATCATAACACACCTCTTCCACTGATGAGTCACTGACAGCAGACATGTGACACACTGCTCCAATAAGATTACAGTGTTTTATACATACACACTCATGATGTCACCTATCTTCTACGCTGATAGTCCCCTTCACCTATTCTTACACTGTAGGGGCTTGGCCCATATGGCATGACAAATTGTGCTTCACTATCCTCAGCCTCAATTGCATAGGATTGCCCACTAATGCTTGGTTACATCTCTGAGTGTGCGCTTCCACACATAGCAACCACTACTCAGTAGCCATGTTGTCTTCAGCTTGCCATTCCCCTGCATGGCCTTAATAACTTTTAACTGACATTACAATTTGTATGTATATTTTACATATTTGTCTTGTTTTGTATGCACAGCGCGTACTCGGAGATCGGGGGAGGACAACTAGAGTTGTATTAATTTCCAATGGGAATACATGCCACTGGCATTATATTTGGCCATTGGCATGCTTCTTCAACTAAACCATCCTTTATTTGCAGATGACATTGCTCCGTTTAGCTACTTGCAGAATGTTACTCGGTTAACATCCGTGTATATTTCTGCACATACCTCTACTCTTGCACGGACAGCTTACTGTTTCATGTATCGCATATTTTACATCATTTGCATAGCTTTCACCTACAAATGGGGTAATTTGCATATCCTAACATTGTCCGTGCAATGTTCGTTTGATGGGCTGTGTTACACACCCCTACAGGATATTGCTGAATAGCTCGGCGGACATCTTGCCTTGCTCTACTCTTACTCTACTCGTACACCGACCAAAGCTTCATGAATCCTGGCCTAAGCTTTGATGTGTGCTAATATGTCTATTTGTGGAGTAGGCATGGCTGTAGGTATGCTTTGACCTGCTACGTCTGTCATTTATACAGAGCACCTGCCACTTTCATCATTTGTAGAGGTGACAGCCCTATAGGGACTATATGTACAGCTGTGACATTTGACAAGTCCACACATACCTGCGGTCAATACTAAACTGACTACTTCAGCACTTTTCATACCTTCAGATTTGTCTTGTAGTGGTATAGTCGATGATACTGTTTCCTATAACATGTATCTGTTTCTGATACAAGATATGTCATTTTATTACACCACTGCACACAATATATGGAGAACTCACAGGCCAGACGCCATTACATTCCTTTTGTAGGACACACCCGCCCAGCATGTTGTGTTCCTCACAAAAGCCAACAGGTGCTGATCAAAACATATTCTGCTATCATCTACCTTATGTGTTCGCCGATATTTGCGCTTTCCATCAGTGGCAGAACTCACATGCGTGTGTGGGAGACTGAACATTGTCTCGGAGACACTGCATAGCACCCTGAGGGACACATTTATGTTGTTTCTATTAACCTTCCACATTGACTATCACAGGGCATTAGTATTCATCCAGATTTGTCGAGGTACATGCTTTTGACTTATACATGTTTTGTCATTTGTCATCACGTCTTTCTTCACACCTGTCTACCTAATCGCACTAGTTCTGTACATTTATTTAGGTCAGGGTTACCTTCATACCTCTCAACTGTACACATTTTGGGTAAATGTCCCTAACTTAGATGTCTGATTTTGTTCCTTTTTTAATAATATTGTGCAATGCCTTTCTGGTAATTTAGTGGGAAGTCATTTGGGACTGTGGGGTTAGACAATAATGACAGACATTTGTTATTTACAATTAATAACCCTCAAAACATTCATACTATTGACTGATCCATTATTCTATCCACGTTCTGACTTTGTATGAGGAATATTTGAGATATTCCCTATTTGTACTTATTTTAAAATGCCTTTGTCCAGATGTCTTATTTTGATTGAGAGATATGGTTACCATCTTATTTGTACGCATGTACGTCCATGATAATCGCTTACACGACACTAATATAACTCCCTACGTCTTCCCCCAATAGTTTACACGATATCCGGTAGATGGGTTCTTCATTTTTGGAAGTTAGAGGCGTTTGCTATACCCACATAGGTATATTAATCACTCCCATGGGGCGGACCTCATAAATCTGTGCCAACCAACACCTAGACACCTAGGCCCATTATTGCATACCCATGATTCCCAGACCTGACACCCCTACACAGTAGTCATAACTCATATTTAATGTGAGCGATAATAAATTATGACAACACTTCTAAGCACTATCCTCTCTCCGCATGTCGGTACATATGTCTTACATTCTGCCAACCCATGTGTTATTACACTTGCACAAGCTACTGTTGCATGTACAGCTATATTGTAGTTGCGGATGACACTTCTTTGCAGCAATCATTACAGGGCTGTGCGTTTATAGATTCGCTTTTTTTGGAGTCCTGCAAAGGACACCTATATCCATGTTTAAAGAGTAGGACTTACAGATCTGGCACACTGATACTTTCCGGGCAGTAGTTTTGAGAGCAGCAGTGTATTTACCTTACTTGCATGTCTGTTATGTGTATCCATATTAGCTATGGTGTAACCTATTTATGTACATGTTTTATATCTATGAGGACATTTGTTTATATGTTTGTTAGGTATATATCAATTGATGTTGTATGTGTTTGAGTGTATGTATGTATATATATATATATATATATATATATATATATATATATATATATATATATATATATAAATATATATATATATATCTGTACATTCTTTATTTCATATATTTATTTACTTTAAGTCTGTGGATATATATATCTATTCACAAATGTATATATCCATATATAGACATTACGTGTAGAAACCAGCATTCATTTGCTATGCTGTGAGCAGATTACAAATGCACAGGCGCACTTGCATTTCCTTATTGTGGGTTCTGGCGCACATGCATATCCTTATTGTGGGTTACATATGTTTACTAAGTCTTTGTGCTTACATGGGCTTTATTACTTGTGACAGTACCAGAAAAATATCTCTAATCCGGTTAACGGACATATCTGACACACGTTCACCTTTACATATTTAAATGTCTGTACAGCACAGACGCATTCATTACACTTTAACATTATATGTGCTGTAGTCGTAGTTGAACCGGGACTGCATTCACGTTGGCCGGATGCTGTAACCACTATACGTTTGGTGTTCTGACTCATTTATATGCATACCCATAGTACATAGCTACATTAACATATGCCTCACCGCTTCCCTTACGACACAGGCATCCATTCTCCTGGTGGTAAAAATGCGGTACTACATGTTACACATTCCCTATTCTCTACTGCTCTGGACCCAAACTGCATATTTAATCACTGCAGGGATATTCAGAACCCCAAGGCTTATAGTCCTGACACATACAAGTCTTTAATTGTCAGGGTGTTTATGTGGTGATATGGGTTTAGGCTTGTCTGCCTGGTGAACGGAACTGTCCTGACCGTGTTCAAATGTCAGACAAAGCACATGGACAGGGTTTGTCCATTTTAAACATTTTATCTGTATTTACAGACACAGGTGTTTGGGCACCTGTCAGCAGCTTATGATTTTGGCAATACATAATATGGGTGGGGGTGGTTACAATACATAATCCACGGTGAGTGGTGTTCCCATTCACATTTAACTATTTCCTGTATTCATTCTTATGAGGGTTATTATTTTGCACATGACTTAACTATGAATTAACTATAATTATGCAGTAGTACAGTCAACATATGTGACGGTTTGTTACAGTATAAATGTACGGACATCTGTAATACTGGGGACTACCCCACATCCTTCACAACATTTCATGCTTATGTACATACTGTTATTCAGTGAACTTTCGAAGTTTGTGAGAGCAGTAATTACATCTGTCCCTATTTGTCCACCCATCCTTTTAGGCTTTGTCCAGGTTTTGTTGCTGTAATAGGTTGGGAGGTGGTGTCAGTATGTGATTGAGTTGAATATATACTGTCGATAATTCAGTGGGGAGTAGGGTTACCACTTGTTCCTCTTTGCGAGGGGAGGTCCCACTTTGGACAGTTGTGTCCTGCGACGACACCTAAGACATGGCAAATGTCCTGAGATTTTAAGACAATAATATATTTCTTATTTTCTTTACTAGTTGCATGATACAGATATTTTGTATCTGGTACACATAACTATTATTTGGGATAGCATAAGCTATTCAAATGCTATGGAATAAGCTTTTATCTTGGCATATACATGTAATTCTGTCCTTTGCACTGGCCGGGGGTATGTTTTATCCTGCAACTTCTCACATTTCTACAAGGGATGTCCCACCTTGGCCATCTGAACAGGTGGCAACCCTAGTGGGGTGACCTGCATGGTGGACAGCTGTTCCATCCTGCGTAGTATGTTTTGCATGTCTGTGTAGAAACTGAACAGTACCGTGACTACACATACATGTTTTGTCCAGATGTGTACAGTAATGGACACCGTGGTGTGTAAACAACTCTGAGGTTTCAACAGGTTACTTATCCCACACAGGATGTACACACATTTTGCCGAAACATTAACGCGCGGGCATTTGGATTTACGTACCTGTGATGGGATGTTTACAAATGTGGGATACATATTTGCAATCCTGACACTGCCTAGGACGATACTTCCTACTACATATGGGGAATACTCGCTATGTGTAGGTGTACGGATGCGCAAGGCTGGTAGCTGGATTTGGTGGACATTCGGACATGGGTGTGGGTTATGTGCTATACAGGGGTTGTTGCATATTGCATTTGCATGCATGGGTTCTGCTTTTGGATATCCCGGTTCCGCATATGGCATCCTATGTGTATGCGACGATTACGTTCCTGTTCATGTGTATAGCACATTTTAATATACATATGTTTGTGTGTGTTTGGTATACAATTTGGACTGTCAGGTTTCTTCACGGTTGATATATAGCCACAACTGCCCAGCTGTTTACTATCACTACCACTGTGGGACTGCTGGTGACCATGCCCATGGGGCTAGACGTGTGTATTGGCAGCGCGCTGACATGATGTGCTTCACTTCTACTGGGTATAACTACTGACAGTGCAGTACATTACGGACACATGATTTTAAATATAATTTGTTCCATGGATGGAAACTCATATTGTGTTGCATGCATTTCTGTTTGGTTCTCCATTTTGTGTGGCCGGGAACTGTCTTGCATGCTTTGCATACATTTCATTATCCACGGACACTGATAGGTGCGATTACTATTGCAGGCAGGCTATAATATTCAGCAGTTTAGGTTGCTCATCGCCAGCCGACATTGAAACGCCTCCGGGCGCAACTTAGTAACGCTCCAGCAGTTGAACTCCAGGAAGCAACCAGAAAAAACAGGTAAATGAAAAAACCACGAATTTTGACCTAGGTTTCGTCTTTAATCTGACTTCATCAGAACACTACTTAATACTAGTAAAAAGAACACCTTATATACACACTTAAAAATGACATCATCACCAGTCAACTGAATAATGACAATTAACACCATCAACATAGTGGAATCAATTAAAAGGCCAGCATACATAATAAAAAGCACAACCCCAAACTTTAAACAACATAAAAACTTTGTTAAAAAACTTTTTTAAAAATTAAAATCAAAAATTATACATTGATTTACCATATAGGACTAAAGTGCTGCATTCCAAACAAAAAATATTCATGGAAACACAAGCTTATACTATTGTTAAGCATATACATACTGTGTTTTAGTGTGTCCAATATGAATATAAGCTGGTTCACCCCAATATATTTTTTAATTTTAAGATGGGCATAATAGAAATGCAGTCATTAATGCCTGGAAATTCCAGTGCATTAAGTAACAACTGCCATTTCATCTCAGCTATATCTAAGTGCACGTCCAGTTTCCTTCCAAATTTGTCCACCATAATCTGCTGTATCACACAAAACTAAAAATGATGCCCACTATTGGTATCAATATGCCTATACAGGGCATTGGTCTTTTTCTTTAACCTAATATCCGACTGATGTTCAATAATGCGATCTCTTAATGCCCTGCAGGTCTTCCCAATGTAAAAGGCTGGGCATTGTGTGCACATAGCCGCATACACGACATTTGTGGTATAGCAATCAAAATGGGCACCAACCCTAACTGTGATTCCAGCTAACTTAAATACAGCACCCGTCACATTAATCAGGTGACAAACACTACATCTACCGCACTTAAAATTACCCTTATTCCTATAAGTTACAGTTTGTGTAGTGTCACTCTTTTCCAATAGTTGCTTAAAGGAAATTCCTTTCCTATAAACACATTTTGGTGGTCTCCCCAATTTTCCACTAACTATATGATCCATTTTCAAAACTTTCCAATTGTTGATAATAATGTCAACAATATAGGGGGCATCAAAGGAAAAGGTGGTAATGAAGTATAATGGCTGGTCACCACCAACCCGTGCACCAGTGTCATCATTCCTAAGACTGATTTCACGCATGGGAACAGTGTTGCCCTCAACATGCTCGTACCTAATACCATGCTTTCCATACAATAAAGCCCAATAAACACCATTAGCCCTTTTGGATTTAACTTCATCAGCTATGCAATCACACAGTGCCAGTGGATACCCGCGCCTAATGAACATTGACTTTATGAAATCAAGCTCTTTGATGAAATCGTCCTCCAAACTTGTCATTCTCGCCGCCCTGACCATCTGCCCTTTAACTATTGCCTTCTTCTGATGGTCAGGATGACAACTTGTGTAACTCAAATATGAGTTGGAGAATGTGTTTTTTCTATGAATAGTGGATGTCAATCTAGAAACAACCAAGTTAAAGGCCAAATGTACAGCCAAATAATCAATTTCAACTTGGCTCATGTTGTGGGTGAATTTCAGGAAATCAACAGAATTGTTGACAAATTCAATAAATTCTCCAAACTGATCATTCCCACCTTCCCAAATGATAAACAAATCATCCAGGAAGCGGGTATAAAAGCTAATGTGGGGCATAAATCTACTAGTAAAAAGAAATTCCTTAAACTTTAAAGGTATTTAATTACATCTCAAAGGATTTGTGGTCTTTTTTGGAGAGGTTAAATGGTGTCAAACTTACTAATAACACCATTATGGCAACAGATGATGTTGTAAACTTGTTTTCAGTCATCCCTACAACAACAGGATTAGAATGGTTGGAGGTTCAACTATTGAAAACTGGTTTATTTGATCAGGATAGAATCAACTTGTTGGTGGGTTTAATGGAAGTCGTGTTGACAAATAATTTTATTCAGTTTGATGGTAGTTATTTCAAGCAGACAACTGGGGTAGCGATGGGGCGTAGCTTCCAGTATATGCCAACTATGTAATGGCATATTGGGAGCAGGAATTTCTTTTTACTAGTAGATTTATGCCCCACATTAGCTTTTATACCCGCTTCCTGGATGATTTGTTTATCATTTGGGAAGGTGGGAATGATCAGTTTGGAGAATTTATTGAATTTGTCAACAATTCTGTTGATTTCCTGAAATTCACCTACAACATGAGCAAAGTTGAAATTGATTATTTGGATGTACATTTGGCCTTTAACTTGGTTGATTCTAGATTGACATCCACTATTCATAGAAAAACCACATTCTCCAACTCATATTTGAGTTACACAAGTTGTCATCCTGACCATCAGAAGAAGGCAATAGTTAAAGGGCAGATGGTCAGGGCGGTGAGAATGACAAGTTTGGAGGATGATTTCATCAAAGAGCTTGATTTCATAAAGTCAATGTTCATTAGACGCGGGTATCCACTGGCGCTGTGTGATTGCATAGATGATGAAGTTAAATCCAAAAGGGCTAATGGTGTTTATTGGACTTTATTGCATGGAAAGCATGGTATTAGGTACGAGCATGTTGAGGGCAACACTGTTCCCATGCGTGAAATCAATCTTAGGAATGATGACACTGGTGCACGGGTTGGTGGTGACCAGCCATTATACTTCATTACCACCTTTTCCTTTGATGCCCCCTATATTGTTGACATTATTATCAACAATTGGAAAGTTTTGAAAATGGATCATATAGTTAGTGGAAAATTGGGGAGACCACCAAAATGTGTTTATAGGAAAGGAATTTCCTTTAAGCAACTATTGGAAAAGAGTGACACTACACAAACTGTAACTTATAGGAATAAGGGTAATTTTAAGTGAGGTAGATGTAGTGTTTGTCATCTGATTAATGTGACGGGTGCTGTATTTAAGTTAGCTGGAATCACAGTTAGGGTTGGTGCCCATTTTGATTGCTACACCACAAATGTCGTGTATGCGGCTATGTGCACACAATGTCCAGCTTTTTACATTGGGAAGACTTGCAGGGCATTAAGAGATCGCATTATTGAACATCAGTCGGATATTAGGCTAAATAAAAAGACCAATGCCCTGTATAGGCATATTGATACCAATAGTGGGCATCATTTCAAGTTTTGTGTGATACAGCAGATTATGGTGGACAAATTTGGAAGGAAACTGGACGTGCACTTAGATATAGCTGAGATGAAATGGCAGTTGTTACTTAATGCACTGGAATTTCCAGGCATTAATGACTGCATTTCTATTATGCCCATCTTAAAATTAAAAAATATATTGGGGTGAACCAGCTTATATTCATATTGGACACGCTAAAACACAGTATGTATATGCTTAACAATTGTATAAGTTTGTGTTTCCATGAATATTTTTTGTTTGGAATGCAGCACTTTAGTCCTATATGGTAAATCAATGTATAATTTTTGATTTTAATTTTTTTAAAAAGTTTTTATGTTGTTTAAAGTTTGGGGTTGTGCCTTTTATTATGTATGCTGGCCTTTTAATTGATTCCACTATGTTGATGGTGTTAATTAAGTCATTATTCAGTTGACTGGTGATGATGTAATTTTTTTAGCATGTATATAAGGTGTTCTTTTTACAAGTATTAAGTTGTGTTCTGATGAAGTCGGATTAAAGACGAAACCTAGGTCAAAATTCGTGGTTCTTTTCATTTACCTGGTTTTTCTGGTTGCTTCCTGGAGTTCAACTGCTGGTGCATTTATCTTTTCTTGGTTCGGTGTTTTGGTAGTATGCAGCTTAGTAACGCCCCATGCACTCGTGCACGTGTCCTATGCACGTGGATGTGGTAGCGGCGCACCTTCATTACTATGCATATGGCGCTACTACACCATTTATATGCCGCACGGCCGGTGCAGGCCTTACACCGGCCTTGCGCCAAGCTTCATGAATCCCGGGAAAGTCTATTGCTTCTTCAAGTGAATTAAAGATTCTTTGACCTTCTTGCAGAAACATTTTATTTCTTGCTGGGAAAATGATTTGTGCCTTAATGCCAATTTTCTTCAGGTTCTTGATAAGGGGAATGCAAGCTTTCCTTTTAGTCATAACTGATGTAGTGTAATCATTATCAAATCTTACATTCTTCCCATTAATTTGAACTTGAGTACCTGGCCATGCAGCTCTAAGGATTAAATCCTTGTCTTGAGTTGACAGAAATTTAACAATAATGGATCTTGAAGCTGAAGGATATTTTAAAACAGAGACCTCTGAAAGGGATCTGGGAGCTCTTTCGATACCAAAAGATAAGGTTTCAGGCAAGTTCAGAGATCTGGGGAACCAGTCATTTAGGAACTGAATCAAGTTGCTGCCCTCCATTTCTTCTGGTATACCATATATCCTTATGTTGCTCCTTCATGATCTAGTCTCTAAATCTTCTATCTTCTCTGGCAGTTTATTATTTTGTTTTAGTAGGGAGTCTATTTGGTTCTCATTTTCTGTTTGCCTTCTTTCTGGTTCAGTAACTTATTCCTCTATTGCTGTAATTTGATCTGTGTGCTTTGTTCGAAGTTCTATTTGTTTTTTATTTATTTCGTGTTATCCATAACATGCTCCAAGTTGTCCATTTTTGTAGAACGATCCTGGATACTAGAAATAATTGTCTGTAGTTCTTTTTTCATAGAGTTGTGTTGGAGAGAAGCCTTTGAGTGACTCATAGTTTAGACTGTCTATATAACCTCTGACAGGAACATTTCTAAAATAAGACTCTAAAAAGAAATAATCCTTCACTTCTCATATATTGGAACAATATGAGAGTCAGTATGACAGGAATATTTGAAGTGCTTAGTATGAAAATGAAAAAAAATCCTGTCAAAAAATATTTAAAGGCAGAGCAAGAGATTTGTGCTGCTATCTGCTCAGCATGCTAGCTATGCCCCCATTCTTTTGATTTAAGCCCAGTATATGTTCTTTCCCTTCATATATTGCCATGAACTGAATTGTGCAAGGAAAGCTACAGTACACGAGGCTCCAAACATCTAGTGGAAAAAGTACTTCTTCTTCAACCCTACAGCAGTCAACAAGAAAACATTTTTAGGTAATCACAAAAGCCATCATAAAGGCTATGCTAACAAGTTTAAGAAATCCACTTTCTGCCATGAATCATACACCTTGATGTATGAGATTAGCTGCTCTGGAAAAAGATTAGTTGGATTCTTCTTTCCATGTGAACTTCTGTGGCTGTTACTGATTGTACCACTAAATTGCTATAGTAGCCATTTCTCTTGGCTAGTGGGCCTCCATTACAGCAAATGAGCATTTATTACAGGATTGTAAAGGTATCACACAATGAAAATGTTAGCTTTTCTGAGTTTTTCTTACAGTTTTTGGTAACGGCATTTCTTGTAAGCCCTTATACTATTTACCAGTCATGGGATAATTTCTATTACCATGGAAGAATCAATGTAAATCAGTTTTATACAGCAGATGGTCTTGGTTATTACGTTATAGGGTTGTTCATTTTGTGATGCATTGTTGATTAGTCTTTTAAGCTTCAATGCAGGTTTTTTATGATTTTAATTGTTTTCAATGTCTGATATGGTAGTTTTCTCCTGTTTCATTGAGCAAAGTATTTCACAATCTGTGCTAGCTCTACTATGTTAGCTCTCATAGCCCTTGATTACAGGCTATATAGGAGTTTAAAAGACATTTTGTCCAAAGAGCATGCACACCTCACCAATACCCCCCATCCCTCATACGTCATCTCTTTTCTCAAGAAGAAGAGACCAGCTAGCCCTGAGGAAATATCAGGCCATCCATTAAGTCATCTAGGTTTAACATGAAGAAAAACATTGATATTTAATCATGTTGTTTAACCTGCAGAGGAAGGGGTAGGTGCTAGGTGATAAATCTATCTCTCTGTTATGTACTGTTTATCTACTGATGAAAGTTTAGATCTCTGCTTCTAGTGTGAGCTGTGCTGTTTGGTCTTTGCAAAATAGGAGGTCAAGGACTACTGGATGCATAATGGTGCAATAAACCAATAAAGATTGCTCCAGGAGTCTGTTAGACACAAGTATAGAGACAGGGCTTCTACTTTCTTAGTTACTAAGGTTCTTAAGACCAGAAATCCTTTTTGTTAGAAACTTTTGGGGCTTTTCAAGTTTGTTGATATGTCAAGTGAGATACTAAATGGAAAACTGAAGTCTGCTTAGTAAAGGAAAATATAATCTTTTTGGATATGGATGAAATATTTGCGTTATGCAGAAGGATTTCCTGACTACAATTGTTACATGATGATAGAAGGAAAAGAAAGTTTCATCCCAAGTGCCCAGATCCCTAACTACATTGCTTATTCAGGACATGCTTTCCGTAATGTACATTGTTGGAAATGTTAAGCTTTTTCTGAAGCATGCAGATATCTAAAGGAGGGAGTTAAAAATTGCAGCCAATTTGCAGTCCTCTACAAATTTGGTTAACCAGAGGTCCTGGTTTCCATTTCTGAAACTCAAGAAGGAGATGCAAAACAGGAGAGAACCCGGAACATATCCCTGGGAGACTCTATTGATTACCTCAGCACTATTTGTAGAAGCACCTGCCACATAAACTATGTTAGTCCTGTCTTTCAGCTAGTTGGCTGTACATCTTAACATGTAAGGATCTATGTTTAAGGATATCTCTTTCCTTTTAATTCTAGCATGAGGCATTTTATTGAATGATTTGTTGCCATATCAAGATAAAGCTGGGTGAGATATGTATACACTTTTCTGAATTGTCTCTAAAAAATCTAAGATACACACACACACACACACACACACACACACACACACACACACACACACACACACACACACACGCACACACACACACACACACACACACACACGCATGCATGCATGCACGCACTCACGCACACACACACACACACACACACACACACACACACACACACACACACACACACACACACACCTAACTCTGAAGTCAAGTGACAAGTAACAAGCCCAGCAGGAAGACCATTCCCTAATATTCTGTGATGGAAAATCATATAGATCAATGGAGTTCCTCAGACTTTAAGAAAGAAGGTTTGCAGCAGGACTTCACCAGTCATTGTTTTAGGGGTACCAAAGCCCCTAAAAAGTATTGCAAAACCACTGGTGCAAGGCAGTTTCCATTTTCCCAATGAAACTACATCATTTTGTGACACTTAAGATAATCATCATGTACTGAATGATCTATAGTGAAGATGTATCAGATACCACCCAGGTTAACACAATTAGCATATATAAACAGAATGAGAACATAAATGAAATACATCTGTACTATAAAGAAGTGTTGTAATGTTTGCACAAATATACAGTATAATATTCCTGGCACAGTGAAATCCATAAAAAATTATGTTCACTAAACTGCATGTGTAAGTCATAAAAATATGATTAACAGAAGCCAGCAATACACATTATTATATCTTGTTGAAATGCACTGCCGGTTTGAGCTCTGGCTTTTCCTTTGAAGTCTGATGCTGCTATAACCTTTTATTCTTGATATAACTTGTGCCTTGTGCTGGGCAGAGAGGGTGTAGCAGAGTGTTTGACAAGAACGTGGTGGCAGGAAGGGTTATTGGGCCTTTTGAAGTTCTCCATTTCTCATCCATCAAAGTTTTTCCACCTGGGCCTATACCCTGCCCCCAACCCCCAAAAGGGAGAAGCAATTCAGGCTTATTCATCATCACTCTTTTCCCTGGGAACCTTAGACAATGATGGGAATCAGCCTTCTGGATACCCAAGTCCAGTAAGCTTCCATTGATGATGTTATCACTATTAAGAAATTCCCAGACCTTTGGATGACAAAGTGAGATATCAAATGCATATTTTGTTTGCTGCCCATGCAGCACAAGAATTAAACACTACTTGGCATCTGCTTACAAGGTCTGTATTTTCAGGACAGCCCTGACTATGGGGTGTGTGGTAGCATTTTCACATTTGAGAAATTCAGCTTCACCCTGCAGTGGCCCTAGTAGCAGAAGTCTCCCATCCACGTGGCCTTTCACTACTTGGATTAATTTTAAGGGGGGGGGGTGATTGAGGCCAGGAGACAATTACACCAGATTAGTACACTTACAGAAAAAAAGATTGAGAGCCTGGCCAAGTCCTTGGTCTTTCAAGGGCTGGAAATGACACAAGGTCATCAACTATTAAGTTTCCCATGAATATGCTAACCTGTTTTAATGAGGGCATTCCCATCTTCATTTCAGCTAAGATGGACAAGATTGGGGAGGCCATGTAGCTGCTAGGACCATTCACCTTTTCCTGTAGAGCAATGAATCAAAGAAAAATATTTACCAGATCTCTGGTAACTTGCTGTAGGGTAGCAAGCTTAAATACCACAGAGGTAGGGTTTCAGGCAGGGATAAATACAGAGTTTTTCTTTCCCAGTACAATGGCACCTCTTTGGGAAGATGATGAGGTTTGTATTTGAGATCTTCATTTGTTTACAGATGCTGACAATAGTGGGGAGTGGACATGGGAACATATTACCAAGGTAAGTGTTTTCTTTTGGCTTCATGCACTTCTTACTGGTCAGTGAACCTCACGTGAGACATCATATTTCCTTAGCTCAGGACTATTTGGGTTGCCACTATAGTGTGGCAAGAGCAAATCTGCAATAAAAAAGTCATCTTCCTTCCTGAAAATCATGGCCTGGTACAAATCTTAAACAGGAAGACATCAACATCTGTTTGTGTTCAGTCACTGTTAATGTTGCAAGTTTTGCACTGCTTGCAGATTAACTTTTCTTTTTTTTTTTTTTTTTTTTAGGTAAGCACATTGTGGGGGCTCATAATGACATAAATGACAGACTCAGGTTCCACAGATTGCCACTGGAAGAGCAGGAACAATCCACAGCCATTCCTTTTAAAAATAGATGATTGGAGAAGAGTACTTCATGATCTGATTACCAGCTCAAGGTCATCAGCACCAAGAAAGCTTATGAGGCAGCCATCATTTGTTTCCTTTAGTTTTTCAAGGATTTACCACTAGGTGACAGGGTCTGATCTTCACTCCTGGTCAGTAAGTATTTGATTTCATGTTTTGCATTCAACAAGGCCAGCAAGAAACTATGGGTCCATCTAGCAATCATCAGCCTTTGGGCACAGTCAGTGGGGTTGCTGGATGTCTCCAAATCATGGATTGTGTATCTAGACTGCTACTGGGCTGGGAGAAGGAGAAAGAAACTTCCTTTGACTGCAGGAGACCAATTCGTAAGGAGCTCTTAGGCAGCATGTTCAAAGGTGTTCACTGCATAATACATAACTATCAGTCTTATGCAATGTATAAGAAGTAACTGCTCTAGTTTTCTATTAACTCTGATGAAACCCGTGTTTTACCAATAAAAGGAATTGTTCCTGGATCCAGTTGGCGTCTTGCTTGTATCAGTCTTATGCAATCTGGGCTTCATTGTTATGTTAGACGTACTGCAATGTTTACAAAGTCAGTGCACTGCTTACTTCTCTAATTTGTGGAGACATGTCACTGTCACAGGACTAAATGGTTATTTGGTTCTCAAAAGCCAAGGGTGACCATGTAGGCAGAGATCAGCAAACTGTGCTGCAAAGATCTTCTTCTGGTTTGCTTTGCCTGGTGCATTTGACACTTACTATTTGTAGCATATAGGTTAAGGCTGGCCTCAAAAATTTGTATTTTCAGCTCACAGGAGACAGGCATATTTCACC
Source organism: Protopterus annectens (assembly GCF_019279795.1). Lineage (NCBI taxonomy): Eukaryota > Metazoa > Chordata > Ceratodontiformes > Protopteridae > Protopterus > Protopterus annectens. The sequence goes on from NC_056728.1 coordinate 1,598,471,893, forward strand.
AAAGTAGCTTGATAGCCTCCTTCATGGAATGCTGACTTTCCACGGGCATAGAGCTGCGGTGGTACAGCGGTGGTGCTGTTGCCTCACAGCAAGAGGTTCCCCTGTTCGATTCTCGGCTGGAGTGCCTTCTGTGTGGAGTCTGCATGTCCCCCCCGCAGTCGAGTGACCTCCAAAAGGCATGTGTGAATGGGTGTGCCTTTGCTGAAGGTTGGGCATTGGGCTGGCAACTCGGCAGCATAAAAATCGACTGCCAATCATTAGCAGACCAGAGTTCCACTGTGGTGACCCCTAATGCGGAAAAGACAAACAACATGTCCTGTGCAATCTATCTACATGGGGAGAGCTTCAGACTTACCACGAGAAGGCAGATATGTTGAAAAAGGCATGGTGGTGGGCATCTTCTGAGTTTCTTCATAATATTAGGTAAATATTGTTAATTCTCATGTTTTTCAGTTTCGTTATGTTTTGAGTGTTATTCTCTTTATTGATCTGGGCATTTGTTTGTTTGCCTAGTGGCAAATAGGGTGACAGTTTGTCTGAATTGGGCTAACATAGGCTGGGTTGGACCCAGCTTCAATGGAGGTGGTTTGGAAAGGGAGTCCCAGGTATTCAGTGGGCCCAGCTGATGTTTACTCTTAATGAATTGTTTATGATTGGACATACTCAGGTTCTGTTGCACCATCAAGACATTAATGACATAGGTGAAATTCCCAAACATTGTCTATTAGCAACCATAGTCAACAGTCTCAAGTCAGTTCAGCAGATGTTACTGAATACATCCTTGATGCAGTCAGCTGTTATTTCTCACCTCCACTGTCATGGTATTGAATTTTCCCAAGATGGATGAATTGATGCACAAGTTTATGAACAGAAGACTGACAAGGGAGGCTTCTATTATAGGATGTTTTTTCTTTGAACCATGAGAATTTTATGACAAGAACTCGATTTGTTTCCACAAGGATGGGGTCCACCTTTCAACTGTTAGCATATACTTGTTTAAGCTGAATTTAGCAGTGGATATTCAGCATATGTTGGTTTTTCCAATACTTCTCTATGTTGTGATTTATTAATCTGAAGTTCCTTCGTTCCTAACAGGTTTTAGTCATAGGGCTGTTTCATGGCTAAGAAAGGGCATGGGCAAAGTGTGGGCAGCCTAGTGGGCATCTCTAGTGTGGATTGGTACTATTTACACTGCTGGTGGGAGAGAGTATTTTTGTGCTGTTCCACTGATAATGTGATGGTGCTGAAGAACATTTGGCTAAACTTGACTGCCAGAGGTCTGTTGGCATTCCACTTGGCCTTGCTTCGTAGAAGTTCAGCTTAATGTTATTTTCTATGGTTTGCGCATTTTCTGATGTACATTTTATGATGAATAAATGATTACAATGGCTCTTTGTGTTTATTTCTGTTCACAAGCCACAAGGATAAACTTTCAGAGATTGCAGGCTCTGACTGAAATATTTTAATTCAGTTTCTATCTACCATTCAAATCTTCACACATTAAGTCTTACCACTTACGGTTCTTTTAATAGCCCATGGTTAATAACATTTTCAGTAGCCACTGCTATATGCCAAGATAGCCAAATGGTTATTTGAATAAGAGAGTCTGGAATTTATTGAACCTTAATGTTTATTATGTAAGCATCTACATAGAATTATATCAAATATTACATGGTTAACGTTACATATTTGTCACATTTCTAATTCAGCATTTGCAGTACTTTCAGACTTTGCAACTTAAGGAAATTATATACAAATACAACAAATTATATACAAAAACAACATTAAACTGCACACACACGGAAGTACTTAGCTTCAGTAATTTTACAGACAAAAAACATGACATGCACAATACATTAATCAATACACAACCCATCAGAAAAAAATTCCAAAAATACTAAAGCTTCCCATGTTTTCGATATACTCATTGACCGTCTTTTCCCAACAGGTATAACACCACATCTGAAACATACTTGAAATCTGTTTTGACACAATGCATTTTTCAGTTGTTACTAATGTCTATGTTGCTATACAGGAAGAACTTTTTAGTACACTGGAGGCAATGTGATCATATTTTGTAAATTGTACTTTTCCACTTCTTTATAAGCAATGCAGTAAATGTTTTTGGTCTTGATAGCATGTTGTCAATATAGAGTTCACCTTAATTAAGAGGGCATGATATGCATATAACATAACATGGCAATGTGATAAAGAGTAACTTGAAGAAATGACTCACAATATAACAGAAAAAGGATCAATACATATTTTCACTGAAAAATCTTGAATTCATTTTAATTCACTTAGCAGTCTGTGGTGTTGAAAAGCAGACACCAAATCAAGTAAGTGTAACGTGCTTTCTAGAATGCTCTACTGCATTGATTTCACTGTTTTATTTTGTGGTCCTTCGCAGTGCATTGTGTTTCTTTCAAGAAGGCATAACGGCTACTGTAAATAAAAGTAGATCTGGATACATAGAGCAATGGAGTACCTGGAAAGGTAAGACACCACAACTGATACTGTTTTTATTTCTGTCATTTTTAATGATAATTTATTCTGTTAGTTCTAGCAGAATATTATCAATGCTCAAAAAAAGAGTAAGTATAATGCAAGCTCATGGTCCATCTCCTGCCAGTTCCTATACCACAACCACAACAATTACTAAATACCTAACTGTTGTATCACTGCTATTAATTTAAGGACTGGGGGAGCACCAGAATGCTTTGTCCATGTGTGCAAAGAGTGCCATGATAGTGTTGTTTAATATGACAGAGGTATGTTACATAATGATATATGAATAACAAATATTAATAATTGCCAGTCATATCTTATGTCTAAGCACTGGATTTCTCTCATCTTGGTTGATTTGCCCCCCCCCCCCAAAAAAAAAAAAAAAAACAGCAGTTAGCATTAAATTTTATGCTGGTACTATTAGCTGCTTGTTTGTTTGTTTGTTTGTTATTTGTGTTCATTGTGAGTGTGACTTGGACCCCATGTTTTGTTTTAATTAATCTACTTTCTGACTTGTCAATAACTGATTGCCTTCAATGGAATGGATTTATAAAATAATAAGATATCAGGATGATGAGTTAAATCTGAACAATCATGATACTGATATGCCCAAGTTACCCTGATAATGAAAACTGAAATCAAAGGAAAGGGTCACTTTGATGCAACACAACATTTACTGCCGCACTTTTTTTGTGTTACAAGTTTTTTCCTCTTCTGCTTCTATCCTTCTGCCTACCTAACTGTCCCTGCCCATTACTGGGTCTCCCAGCCTGTCCTACTATCCCACATCTATCCATGTTGTAGGGCTATGGCCAGCACAGAACCTAAGGACATCTTGGGTGGTCATGTCAATGGCTACTTCCACCAGGAGGGATTATTTAATTTGTGACCTACCATTTGGTATTCCCCGTCCCCTACATTCACCTGTTACATCCATAATCTACTCCCTGTTATGGAGCATGCCTCCCTACATGGACAATCTAAATGAACACCCCCCCCCCCCCCAGGATTCCTCCAATGTCCCATCTGCTAATTGTACTCAGGTCATATGATCATAGTTAGGGCTTTATTCTTCTAAGCCACAATGCTGGCTGTTGTTAACAGCTTTCTGGTTACCACCTTATGCCCATGGTGCTTTTAACATTACAACAACCTCCTTGGGCAATCCTTTGCAGAGCAGTATAACTACTCCAGTTCTACAGTTGTGTTGCTGACAGATTATTACAAGAAATAGTATTCTGTTTCATTGCAGACCAGCTATCATGATAAGAGTTTGCTGAGGATGATATTTTATGAGATTACTGAAAATGAGGGAATGGTGCTATACAAAATCCAAAGATGGCTGTTTAAATAGATGCATTGCCCTGCTATCAGCCTCTACTGCAAGAGATAAATGGTCAGTTAAAATGAAATAAAAAGGTTGGTCTAAGTTTGGAGGAACTGATTAGGTGATTTTATTGCACAATATGATTTGTGAAAAAAGTCATAAATATAGAGGCAAAAATGAATGAAATTTAAACACCTGCAGGACTTGATCATTTGATGGTGGCAGTCAGAGTAGACTTGGGAGAGGACAGGTGTGAGGCTAATATATTACAGTAAGACGTAATGGCGGTGGCAGAGTATGCAGACCATTTAAAACAGGTTTCTCAACAGGTAGAGAGTGAACTAGAGGAGCTTAAACAAAGTACAAGGGTGTTACTACCCATGTGTGATGATCAAGAGAGTTGCAGTAAATGTAACAACACAATGGTTATTTGTTTTACAGAAGGAACAGAATATCAAGAACCCTTTTTGTTCATGAAGAGATGAATTAAGCATATTATGATGATGCTCCTGGTTTGGATAGCCACATGTCTAGATCTCTCTGGGCACTGGTAGGTCAAGACATCTTACTTTTGAGATTCATAAGTATAAAAACTGTCTGGTATGGCAGATTACTCAAGAAGGGGTTTATGGCAGCTAGGGAGTATGCAAAAATACTTAAAGACTTTGTGTCTATTGTATACACTAAGTAGAAAAAATGATACCAGCATTATGGAATTTGAATAAGTAGAGCATTGTAGTGCAAATATTTACTCCGCATCAATTTAATTTATTTGGAAGGTACAGGTATATTAAGCTGTCACAGTACTAAAAGCAATATTTATATATGCATGCCCATATATATATCTATCTATATCTATATAAATAATATATATATATATATATATATATATATATATATATATATATATATATATACACACACATATATATATATACACACACACATATATATATATATATATATATATATATACATATATATATATATATATATATATATATATATATAAATATATATATATATATATATATATACATATACAACCAAGTATAAAACAAAAGTCTCACACACACACACACACACACACACACACACACACACACACACACACACATGATTATTTCATCATTGGTAGAACATAGTGATGTAAGACACACAAATGAGTGACTACAAAAGAGCAAAAACGCAAATGAGTAACATGAAAAATGAGACAATATCAACATATTGACTATAATTAAACACTATCTACAAAAGAGAGATCCCATATCATGTGAATAGTGGTACTGTTAGGGAACAGGTTGTTAGTAATATAATGAGTAGTGCTAGGGTTAGGGTTAGGGAAAGCACACATGAGTAAGGAAGGCATGGGGTTTTGCACCCTATACCTCTTTACTCATGTGTAATACCTTCACCCCTTCCCCAACCCTAACACTACACATTAAATTACTACCAACCCCTTCCCTAACAGTACCACTAATCAAGATGAAAGGACACAGAATACCCACAGAACCATTCGCACACAGCACTAAATCTATCCCTTACCTAACCATAAGTGTAACCCTCTCCCTAACCCTAATCAGTGAGCACTCAAACATTCACACTACTTACACTAATGCAGACTTGCACATCTTCAAAACCACCACCTTTTCAGTCAGTCATTCCGTTGCTTGCATACTCCTAAACATCTATGCTATGCAAAACTTGAATTTAACCAAATGTGATTCTTACAAATGTATAGTCACTCATTTGTCTATTCGGTCTTTTATGGTCATTCATTTGTATTTTTCTCATATGCATTTTCTATTAATCAATTGACAACCACACACACACACACACACACACACACACACACACACACACACACACACACACTATTAGGATTTTCATTTTAACCATTTTTGAATCAACAGGAGAGTGGTCAGTTCTGGAATGTAAAAAGATAAGCAGAAACTATTGACAAGTTCGCAAGATAGAATGTTATGGATCTAGCCAATGCAAAATCAGTTAATGGGGAGATTATTGGTAGTCCTTAATTGGAGGTTCTGAGATAAGCTAGATAAAGAAATCCCAACATCAAAGTACCAACTGCGATGAGTAGTTAGCAGAAAGTTGACAATGTGATGATGTTGCCAATAGAGAGAAGAAGACTGGACCATCAGCTGATTGAAGAGTATGGAAGGATGACAGTCTGGGGGGGGGGTGACAGAGAATGATCTCCCCTGAATGATATGGCTCAGTTAAAGAGAACATGTTATGATCTTGAAATTGTGGAGAAATGTTAAGTGAACACAAAGAAGGGTTTTAGATAAAGAAGGAAAGGTTCTTTTGGGAAATGGTAAAAAAAAAAAAATGAACTAAAGAAGCAGATCAGTAAGGAGAGAAGAAGCTTCAATGTGTCTGGTGGGCTACAGTGACTGAGAAAGGACCCTACCCAGAGAAAAGCTGGACAGCACTTGTTATCATTTTTTTTTTAGACTGGGAAGGTAGAAATGTTAGTTAGAGCACAGCAGTCATGTTTTTCATCTCTGTGTTTTGTCAGTTGCATGTGCGCTACCATCTGATGGTTAACAGAGACTTGATGGATTAAGATTCATAGCATGAAGCGGTCATCTTCTGGAAACTGGAGATTACTGTGAGAGAAGCAGAATGCTGACAGGAAATTTGAGCAGTGTATTGTGACAGGAAAAGAGAAGGAGGAAATGCCAAGTTATATGAAACTGGCTGGGTAAATATCCAGTGACCAAAGGTAATGGGGTTATGGATAGGTTAGGAGTTGGAAACTACAGATAGTTTTTTTTTTTTAAATGTTATTTATAATAAAGTATAGCTATGTTATAATGCATTGCTTTCTGCTAATGGAGGGGTAAAAAAAGGAACAGTGGTTTCAAACATGTGATCTGCTGGGGATTTCGGCACATATACCTAAAAGAGCAATTAGAACAATGGAATAATGGGTGGACATTGTTGGACAAACTATGACAAATGTAATAAGGGCAGGTTTATTGCCCTGTTAAATGTATTAATTTTGCTTTGTTTTACTATTAAGATTAAGTATGTATGTAACATGGTGGGGAAACCGTTAAAATTGTTTGTGCTATCCTAGGGGATTTAGGTTTTGCTTCCATATACAGGGATTATAAATATAATTTGAAAATAATGGCAATGTAAAATAATGGGGCTAAAGCTCTGCAAAGTGTTTTTTTTCTAATTGGGGGAGATTTTAATTTGGCTGGTCTGTAAATAATGTTGAAATGGTTGCATTCTGACCAGCATATGGTTACTCTACTCTGATGTCTGTAATCTGCTACTGCTTTTCCAGGATACCTGTGGCAGTGGAACTGAATTGTTATACTGATAACATTTAAGGATATAGTTGATTTAGACCATTTTGGAAATCTGGTGTTAAAATGGTTTTAAGAGAACTGGGAGTGACTTTCAACTGCCCTGTAACTAAGATATATATTTATTTTGAATGTAATGGAGGTGAAAATATATTTACAGAAAAGGTTATTAAGTGTGTTGGCAATCATGCCAATTAGTAACTGATGGTTGTACTATGTTGCCTTTTATATGTAATAAGAAAACTGAGGACTATGTTTAGAGGGCTATGGTGGACTATGTTAAGAGGGGTATGGTGGTTATGTTATTCAAATGGGTAATGAGGGACCAGTCGTAGAATAAGTAGGAGTTCAGGTAAGGGGACAATAAAATGAGGTAGTGTGTGTGAAATTAAGCTATATGGAACAATAGTAGGCAGATTATTTTCAAAGAAGGCTAATAGGATTTGGCATTCTCCTGAACTGGTGAACTTAGATGGAGATTTTATCTGTACTCAACAGTCCTTTATTTCAAGGCACAGTAGAGTGGTGTGAGACTGCACTCTTTGGGTGGGGAGGTGTTTAAGACAAGTCCTTGAAATGAGAGGAATAAAACATTCATTAAAGAGGGAAAGAATTATTGAGTAAATTTGTAAATGATGGATATGTATTGCTTTGCTGTAGGAATTACATTTAAAAACATAATAAAAAAACCCAGTTTAATGGTTCCTAATCTGCATCCCTCTATAGAAGTTTTTTATAAAGCTGTTGAAAAAGATTTATACGCTATAAATAGTCAAACAGACAAAATTAAAAGAGGTAATCTTACTTTAAAGCAATCAAGAGCCTTGAAGAACTTAATACATGATAGAAATATTAGCATAAGACCAGCTGATAAAGGAGGCCCTATAGTGATTTTTGACACCAGTGACTATATCAAAAGGATGGAAGATATGTTAAGTGACTAAATATTACACTGAAATCCTTCAAAATGATGCACTACGAATCATTAGTAGTGTGCATAACAATTTGGAGGAACTTTATAAAATGGGTATCATAGATTATCAGTTATATGATTATTTATTTATGGAAGAACCTGTAATACCTATTATCAAGGGTCTACCAAAAATTCATAAAGACCCAACCGACCCCCCCCCCCCCGAGACCCATTGTCTCAGGGAGAAGTTGGGTAACAGAAAATGTTTCTTATTACTTGGAAAAGATGTTGAAACCTTCAGTTTATAAACAGAAACACATACTTAAAGATACAAAAGAATTTTTATTAGATTTTTATGAAGCAGTTAAATTGCTTAGTAATACAAAGCACTTGATACTTGTCACTATGGATGTCAAGTCATTATTTACGAATATTCCAAATGATAGGGGCCTAGAATATACTCATATGTATATGCAAAGGCATTCTGATTTTTCTGAAAAGCGTTTAGATTTATTATGTAGTTTGTTGGAATTAGTGCTAGAAAGTAATATATTCATTTTTAATGGGCAGTATTACTTACAGAGGGATGGCGTAGCTATGGGCACGTCCTGTGCCAATAGCTACGCCAACCTGGTTATGGCCTCATGGGAAGAGGAAAGGATGTTTAAACATAAAGCATATAAAAATCATGTGTTATTCTACAAACGTTTTGTAGATGACCTTTTCTTCCTATGGCAGGGACAGCTGGAAGAGCTCATTGCCTTCCATGATGAAGTCAATGAGTTGACAGACTTTTTGAAGTTTACTTTAGCCCATTCTAATGATAAGATTTCGTTTTTGGATGTTAACATTACACGGTTACCTGATGGACACTTTAACACAGGGGTACATAGAAAAATTTGTCACAAGAACAGTCTCTTAAATAGAGACAGTATGCATCCCCCCATGTGTTCAGAAATGTATTAAAAGGTCAATGTATGAGAGTCTCAAGATTAAATGCTTTAAATAATATGTTCAATCAGGAGATAATGGAGCTGGAGAATAGATTCTGCCAGAGATCCTACACACCAATAGAAGTGGCTGGTGCCACTGCAATTGTAAGAGAGCAACGCAGAGGTCGGGCCTGCCCATTCTTTTCAGAAATAGGGAAGGATGTATATGGTCCAGAGGATGGTAAAGGGATTGCACAAGGTAACAATAGTTTGAGGTATACTTTATTTTACACACAAGATGTGAGTCACATAAGAAACAGTGTTTACAAACATTGGGACTTACTGAATTTGGATCCGGAAGTTTCCAAATTTGTACAGGAAGTACCCAGGTTTGCATATAAAAATAAAAATAATCTACATAGATTGCTATGTGGCACTGTTTCCAATAAGGACATGAATGTAATTGACTATGAAGGAACTACAGTTTGCAACCAATGCAATTATTGCCAGCATATATCCAACATTGGTGCCTTTGTACATCCATTAACTGGAGATTATATTAATGTCAAGGTGAATGCGTGTTGTAACACCAAACATGTGGTTTACCTGGCTAGATGCCAATTGTGCCCATCTTATTATGTGGGCAAAACAGACAGAATGTTCAAAGAAAGAATTAGAGAGCATCTGTACCAAATACGCATCCAGTCAGAAGTCAATGCCTTATCCAAACATATCATTAATGCAGGCACTGAGCATAGTTTCACATTCTCTGCACTGCAAGTGACGGAAACTAATATAAGAGGTGGTGATATTAGAAATCTGACAGAATCTATAGAATCTGAATGGATTATAAAAACTAAAGCACATCGTTTTCCTGGTCTTAATGACAGGGTGCCATTAAAACCAGCTCTTAAGAAAAGGAGATTAAGAATTTAATTTATTATTAGCTATTAATAGCTGACATAGTATATAACATTATTCAACTTTCTATTATTATTTCTTTGTAGCTCCTCACATTGACCTAACTTAATGGGTTTTAGAAGTGCCTAGGGTTATTTTAATAGATATATTAATTTAGAAGATGCATATAAAATATATATATTTGCGTTTTCTATTTTATTTTATATAAGATGGTATTCATGCATTCTTGATGCAAAGATGATTTTTTAAAAAAGTTTTATAGGACAGTGTTGTTGTACATATATTTTTTAAACACTTGTCATTGGAATGTTAGTTGTTTTTGAATATAAGTTTCACTTTAGAGTTGTATAAGCGTTCTATAAGCACAATGTAATTGTTTCAGTGTTGTATATTCCTCTACAACTCACAGTCTGATTGGGGAAAGAATGTATACCTTTAAATGCATTCAGTGTTCTTAATTAACTAATTGATATCTAATTAATATAAATATGAGTTTTTAGTTGTTGGTATTTGTGGTTTGTCAAAGCTTTTAGCGAAAGCGCTTACCCAATAAATCTACATTTTCTACGCTTTTTTTGGGACTGAACAGTCATTGTCTATAGATTGTTTTTATATGTTGGAGTTTTTGCTATCTCGTATAGTATTGGTGTTTTGGCGCCAGTAAGGACATTTACGCTTTGAATTGTTTGATTGTTTTATCTAAAGCATTCGCAACCGCTTGGAGAGAAATTACGACAGGGGACATTGATATTTATATTTTACTGGCGTTTGAACATCCCCTGTTGATTTTCCTGAGTCTGCCAGGGACACTTGTACTAATACTCTTTATTATATTTACAGAAAAGGTTATTAAGTGTGTTGGCAATCATGCCAATTAGTAACTGATGGTTGTACTATGTTGCCTTTTATATGTAATAAGAAAACTGAGGACTATGTTTAGAGGGCTATGGTGGACTATGTTAAGAGGGGTATGGTGGTTATGTTATTCAAATGGGTAATGAGGGACCAGTGTTAGAATAAGTAGGAGTTCAGGTAAGGGGACAATAAAATGAGGTAGTGTGTGTGAAATTAAGCTATATGGAACAATAGTAGGCAGATTATTTTCAAAGAAGGCTCATAGGATTTGGCATTCTCCTGAACTGGTGAACTTAGATGGAGATTTTATCTGTACTCAACAGTCCTTTATTTCAAGGCACAGTAGAGTGGTGTGAGACTGCACTCTTTGGGTGGGGAGGTGTTTAAGACAAGTCCTTGAAATGAGAGGAATAAAACATTCAATAAAGAGGGAAAGAATTATTGAGTAAATTTGTAAATGATGGATATTTATTGCTTTGCTGTAGGAATTACATTTCAAATAATCTGAAGTAAAGAAACTGAAAAGGAGAGTTTGTACAGTTTGTATGGTTAGGGAAGAGTGACTTTAAAAGTAGAAGGAACAGTTTTATGGATCCTACTGATACTAGTAAATAGACAACAAAAGCAGACATGGTCACAGGAGTGCCTCTCAATTCATACCTTTATAGCTATGAGCAAAATAAAAAATAATTAAAGTAAAAGGTTCCAAATTAGGGACACATTTTAAATGGTGGTACTGTTAACTTAGAACTTCTCAAAATAATGTCCAGTTTTTGGGTGGATGGAGCAAAATTAAAAGAACAAATGAAGGGAATGGCTCCAAAATCTGAACAATTGAGAGGCATTAAAGGAAAATGGTTGGTAGGCAGATGGGAAAGAGATGAATGTGAAGTTGTTGTGACAGTCTTTTGCACATCTAATGAGGATAGGAATTAAATGACAGAGAATGGATAGTATCTGGACATTGAAAGAGGAAGAACATAGAATAGTGCTGGGGAATTTTAAGGTAGTCTTATAGCCAAGTAAAGAAAGATTGTCTGGTAGACATGAATTTCATAAAAGGTATCAGGTAGCATTTGGTGCAGGTATGGAGAGGATAGCATTAAGGAAAGTGTTGAAACTGCTGCAAAAAGAAGGAGGATATACTTTTTCAAGAGATGAGTGGTGACAGACCAGTAGATTCAATAGAAATGTGATCAACAGGATGACTGAGGGTGACATATAGGATGTTAGGTTGACACAAATGGGTCTATCAGACCATTGCATGGTACTTATGGATTGAAAAGCTGTTTTTGATGTTGGAAATAAAATGGAGGTAAGATCTTGGGTACTGTGGAATGTAGCACAGGTTCAATGCTTGCTGTCAATGGTAGAACAGATGTTACAGGATAATTAAAGTGCAATAGATGGTATGTAAATCATGACAGGGGTAGTATAAAGGCACCATTAAGTGGAAAAAAATGGCAAGATGACAAAATGAGAAATTAAGCAGAAGGTCAGGTCATGGAGATGGAAAATAGGTTATGCATTTTGCAGTAAAAGGGGTAATGAAGCTGAAGATGACATTGGGGATGATATTGATCAATTGAAGATCTTGTTGAAGGTGATGAAAGCTTTAAAAATATAGATGGGAGTGGCCAGAACAGGAGCAAAATAGTGAGGATAAAGGAAATGGATATAAATTACAAACTGAGAAATCAGGGAAGACAGAATATAGAGGTAGCCCCTAGGGCAAGTGAAATAATGGAAGAACTATGAAACGTTAAGAAAATGTATTTCATATTTAGAGAAGATTAGCATTGCTTCGAAGTTTGGAAAATGAACTGAGATAATGTACCAAAACTGTAACTGAGAGGATTCAAAATGAGATGTTGGGGTAGAAAAAGGTAAGACAGGAGGCATGGATGGATTCTCCACAGAGTTTTATAATAAAGTTGATGGAGATAAAGTTAAGGGGAGCAGAAGTGTTTAGCAATATTCTGAATAAGGGAGAGATGCATGAATCCGTGTATGATTCCACAGTAATATGTTTATACAGCAGTAATGGCAAGGATAATGATTGAGGTCATTGTATATCAATGTATTTTGGTAAAACAGATGCTAAAATATTTACTAGACTTTTGACAAAATGTTTTCAACCACACTTACTAAGTGTACTTGTAGAGGAACAAGTTGGTTCTGCTAAGGTTTCATGTTCTGCTGACTTCTGAATAATACTGTCAATTTTGTTAGGTAGGATTAAATTCAGCAGAAGGGGGCTGGGTGATTTTGATGGTTATTCAGAGGGCATTTGATAGTGATAGACTGGAATATTTGATCCAGTTGTTGATGCAAGTAGTGGGAGAATTAAAATGCTTGAGTAGTGTGAAGGCACATACAGGAATCCTTGGGTCAGGATTTAAGTTAATCAGGGATGACCCGAAAAGCTGAAGAAGTATACTTTTTTCATTGAATGAGACTGTTGAAAGTGGATAGAACCTCAATTCGAGCACATGTAATGTTGATGGGAAGACATATGCACAGTAGTAGTAAAGATATGTTTATAGCACACATGCACTGTGTTTGTAATAGAAGTATTTGGAGAGGGAATAGAGGAAAATATCTGAGGAAAGAATTAAGTGGTTTAATAGGATGAAGGATGAATTTTGTCAGTTCTTGCATGGTGTGCAACTGCTATTACTTAGTAGAAAAATCTAAGACATAGTATGAGTTCAGATATTTGAATATGTCATAATAACTTAAACATTCAAACCTATGGATTTTTTGATATATTTCGACTGAACTATTTCTAATTTATACAAGCTGATCCTCTTATAAAATTTCCGTATTCTAATTGGGGTCTAATATAACTGACATATAGTGATTCTATCATTTCTGATTTCCTAGACTTTATTAATCTCTTTTTTATACCACATACAGTTTCTGTAATTAAACAATTGGTGGATATGATAATGACCCCCAAAGCTGGGTCTAGCCATATATCCAGGTTCTTAAATGAAACCAGAGTTTCAGTCATTTTGTGGTATATTACATATTCATCTTTCAAGTGGCATCTTTCAAAACACATATTCTTCATTTTTAATGTATTCATAAGCATACTATTCTCCTGTATCCAAATGGTCAATTTAGTCAAGTTTTCTTTGCAGACATTTCCTAGCTCTAAAGATATAATCAGTTTTCCCATTCTCAAGTAATCTGCATACAATCTATAAAGCAACTTAGATGAAAAAGATAAATCAGAAAGATACTCCCTAAATAAGTATTGTCCTGGGACAGAGTCCTATGGGATACCCTGACTGTAACGTACAATTTCTCCTATCAAATTTCCGTATATCGGTTGCCACATCCTGTTTGTAAACCATGTAGCTATTCATCTTCTCAACAATACACTAATTACTGGTTGTTCTAAGTTCTAGATCAGTGTTTTAGGAATCATGGGAAGTTTAAGGATATGGAGTCTTACATTATGTCTTCCTGGTTCTTATCCTAGACTGTACCTCCCATCTCGTGAAGGGATAAGCCGGTAAAGATCAGGGTAAGTTTATGAATACCCATCCAATTATCCAGGTCCCATTTGAAGAAAGAGCATCACACTGCTTTAATTGCAAGTGGGAGTCTATTCTAGAGGTGAGGGGGAATTCTGAATAATTAATCTGTCCCTTCACCTTATTTTATTGATCTGCTGAATCAGATTTAGTTATCTTGTTCTGTTTTTTTTTTGTTAACTGTTTCATTTGTGAAGGTACAAAAGACTACTAGACTCCTGTTTATTTGGAAGACAAGGCAAGACACTGGTCTCCTCTGAGGAGCCTATAATATACAGAAAAGAGGGAGAGTGTTTCTAGTTTTTTTCCAGTTTGCTTAGGGATTTTAACCTGTGATCCTCTTTGGTAAGAACGTCTGTTTTTCTTCCAGATGTTTGGCATGTCTGGTGAGCTACATTCTAAATGGAGCATTGCACTATATAACTGGTCTGGTTTGTGTTGAATGCAAGGGGGAAATTCCATCTTTACATCTGGATGATATTTCCTTGGACATCAGACTCACAAAGTAGAAGGACTTCCTGACAACTCCTGCTACATGGTGATCAAACGAGATAGAATTATCAACTCAGATTCCTAGGTACTTAACTACATTTTCCTTTTAAAGTGGGATATTGTGCATTATGCTGAGAGATATATTTTCTAACAAATGTCACAAATGTGCATCTTTAGCATTTAATTTAAGCCCATTTTCAATACACTAGGCACTTATAAGTGCAAGTTTCTATTGGAGGGCTTCTGCATCAGAGGGGGATTTGACAAAGTTTTCCAGGTTGCAGTCATCTCAGACTTGTGTTTTAGTCTGTACCAAACAACTGCAGTCTCAGCACTGAGCTCAGTGGCCCACCATTGGTCACCTTCATGCTCTCCAATGCTGCACTTGCTACCCATCCCATGTGAGTTCTGACTTTTAGCCAGTTTGCTATCCATCTGACCATATAGAGATCTATTTGTATTACATTTAGTTTGTTAAACCTGCTAGCATGGGAGATGGTGTCTAATGCCTTGGTTAGATTTGATGAGGTGTGCATGCAGTGTGACTGATGTTAACAGCTTGTGCTGCCTTTTCAAAGACGTTTACCAGGTTTTTAAACAGGATTTACCTTTCTCAAACCAAATTCTCTGGATCTAGCCTGATGAGGTTTTTAATATGTACATTGATCATCTCTGTTATAATATGTGCCATGCCCTTACAAGTGAAACTCATCCAGCTGCTGGACTTATAGTTTCTAGGGTTGGCAACAGGGCTACCTTTATGGGATGGCATCACCCTTGTTATACACCATACACAGGTTCATAGGAGTATACTAGGCTAACGACCACTAGAGCCCTTAAAATCCTAACCGTGCAACCCAAATGTGACCCTCAGCTTTGATTTATATTTGATTTATAGGGAGTGATTTACTGACTGCCTTTGTCCATCAAAAATATAAGAGCTAGATTAGGGGTGAATTTCCAATTACCCATTCACTTGTCCAAGTTGTGTTTAAATAGGAATAGGGAGGAACTGTACTTGTTCTTCAAATGGGTAGGGAACCTGTTTCACAGAAAGGGAATTCTCTAAGAAACATATCTGTCTCTCCAACATGTCCTATTTATGTTGCAAGCAAAATTCAGGTCTTTTAATTTAGTAGTTCTGATGTTGTTTGTTTTACGGCTGTGCAAAAGATTCATCAAAACAGGGTCCAGGGATGCCTTGTATGCCAGACAAAGATCACCTTTCAGAAGTGTTTATGACACTGAGTGAAGAGACAGGGCTTTGAGATGAACAGCATTGGACATTGTACTTACTCTCTGAACCTTTGTGGACATTCCAGTTGTTGCATGTGTCTGCTCAGGTACATACCAAAGGGGGCATTATACTCTATTATGTGTGTGATAAGGGCTGAGTACAGTTGCGTGATGACCTCTCTGGACCTAGATGCCAAGTCTTTGCTTATAATTTGAGCAATACAGAACAATTTTCTTTCTACCTTGGACACATGTTGGTCAAAGTCTAGGTTACTATCTACATGAAGTCACAAATCCCTCACTAGTGAATCAACTGTTAAGGGTGTTTAATTGATGACACAGTTACCTGTAGTGGCAGATTTCCCAAACGTTACTATAATGCATTTGTTGTTGCTGAGTTTTAAGCCATGGTTTTGGCAACAAGCGTTTCTCTGTATTGGACCTTCCTGAAGGATGTTCTCATCTTGGGGGATACAATGACTGCTCCCGGTTTACAATCATCTGCAAACTTGATTTGCCAGAGGCTTTTAACATTGGCTTTGGCATCCAAGAAGTAGATGTCAAAGAGGAATCGGCCTAGCACAGTGCTCTGGAGGATTCCATTAGTTGCTGACTTCTTTGTGAAGGGTGCCTCACTGATTCTAACCTCCTGGGATTTATCAATGAGCCAGCTAGCTATCCAGTGTGTTATAAAGGGGTTTATACCTAGCTCTGTAAGTTTGTTTCTAATGCTCAAGTGAGGTTACTGTATAAAATGTATAAAATGTCTTAGCCACATCTAGGTAAGCAGTATGCAGTTTCCCCTTCATCTATTGCCTTAGTGACCTTTTCAAAGAAGTCCACCAGATTCAGTAAGCATGACCTTCCTTTGTCAAGGACAAACTGGGATGGATGCAGTGTCTGTAGGTCACCTATGTCTTTGATAGTTATTAATTCTATGATAATTCTTTCCTTAGCTTTGCAAATAAGACTCATCAGACTAATGGGTCTGTTGTTTCCAGGATCTGTTGAAGGTCGCAGTAGGATTTCATCATAGTTCAGCTGGATGTAAATGACCTGGGATGGATCTCCCTGATCTACTTGAATAGTGACATTATGGAGGTTTTAGACTATGACTCTCAGGCTGGCATAAGCCTGGCAATGAGCAGCAATTACCATTACAGAGGATGGTAAGAATCAAGAATGTAGATATCTGTGCAGCCACCAAGGCATGGTTTAAAGTGCCAGAGAGTACCCCACCATTGCAAGGTTTCAGTGCCTTCCACACTTTTAGACAAGTAGCTGCACTGACAGGAACTAAAGGTGGAGGTATCTCAGTATACATAAGTAAAAGTGTACCTCCAAGGTGGTTAAAGAGAATGATATGCTGGAGTTCCTCCATGTGCAGATCACTATGGACAAAATCCCGTACCCTATCCATGTACCAAGTACCTAACAATACATACTTGAACCTCCTGGAGACACTAACCATCCAACCTAACACCCTACTCATGAGAGACTTTACTTACTCTGCTAGAGATTAGGAATCCTACCTGACCTCATATCTACAGGCACAGAGATTCCTGGACTTCATAAATACAAACACCATTAATCATGTAGTGAATACAATGACTAGAGGCTCCAACATACCGGACCATATGCTGACAAATATGGAAGAATGCTGCACCCCCCCCCCCCCACATTATTTCATCCTTCATGGAAAGGTGCAACCATAAAGCTGTCTCATTCAAAATCAAAATCAACTATGTAATCCCATTAAAACCAGCAAGAGTTAGGAACTATTCCAAGGCAAATTATCTGTTATCAAGTGATGGTTTGTCAAAATTCAATGCCCCTCTAAACACTGAGAACACACCAGCCTATGCTGTACAACCATGTCAATGGCTGCATAGAGACTGCTGTACCTACCAGAAGTAAACCCAGAACTAGCCCTAAAAAAGATGTCCTGGTAACATCCCAAATTAAACAGGATATGCAACAAAAAGAAAAAAAATTATGTCAAAAATCAGAAAGGGTAATTCCTGTAGAGATAATAATAATAATAATAATAATACTAATAATAATAATAATAATAATAGCCTGTAGCCAAGCTCAGGTCAAACAGCACAATGTGCATTTTCATTTAAATCTGACATTATATTTTTATAGAATAACATGCTACAGGTAGTTATAGGTCTATTTTTTAACATATGAACGCTGATTTATGGTCTTAAGTCACAACATTTCCAGTTCTGACAATTGTTTATCCAAAATAACCTTCTCCATTATTTGTCCATTAAAAGAAAGTAAACTTATACTTCTGTATGACTGAGTTTGCCCTATCATGAGAGATTTTACTCTTTTCTTTAAGATATGTTTAACTACTGCATCTGTCCAAACTTGAGGAATTTTCCCATACTTAAAAGACCTAGTGAATAACAAATGTAATAGTACTTTAATTTCATGTTGAAAAGCTATTAGGTCATTATTACTAATCCACTGACTTCACTGTGCTTTGCTTGGGTCTAGTTTGCACAGTTCTTTTTTAAAAATAATCCAATTTCATGTCAGAATGTGAAGTTAGATAAAGCAGTTCAAGGAGCACAATCTACTTCATGGGGTATAGGGACGATCCCTGTGTATGAAAGGGAAAAGAAAGAAAGAAAGAAAGAAAGAAAGACAGAAAGAAAGAAAGAAAGAAAGAAAGAAAGAAAGAAAGAAAGAAAGAAAGAAAGAAAGAAAGACAGAAAGAAAGAAAGAGAGGAAGAAAGGAAGGGAGGAACAAAGGGAGGATTTTTCTGGTGAACACTCTTGTGGACAAACCCTTATCAAATCCTGCTCTCCAAAAGTCCGCCAAGTATTCAGAACACTACGTCTGGACAATTTCCACCAGTTTCTTCTGCCAGCCTGGTCAACATGGGTGTACTGAGATAGTATGTTCATGATCCTCATGTTAATGGACAGCCCTCTTTTCCTAGCACATAATTCTTCTACTTGCGAGAAATGCATCTACATCAGTAAGACGGAATCCATGCTCTCTTGTGACACAGTCAGTACTCCTGACAAAGAGGAGATTGCCAGCACAAACACCACACCACCCACATCACAGAGCCAAGCACAACACACACCCACCTATGCAGGAGTCCTCAATAAAAATGTACCTAAACAACAGAGACCCTCAAAACACACCCACAAACATTCCACACACAACACCAATCACAGGGCACACAGCAGACAACACACCAGTGTCTCACAAATACAGCCCATTAGGCATAACAATAAAGGGTGGCCATGGTGATGCAGCAGTTAGTGTTGCCATCTCACAGCAAGAGGTTCTCTGGTTCAATCCTTGGCTGGGGTGCCTTCTGTGCGGAGTCTGCATGTGCTCCCTGTGGTTGTGTGGGTTTCCTCCTGGTGCTTCGGTTTCCTCCCACATCCCAAAGACATGCTGTAGGTGGATTGGACACTCTAAATTGGCCCTAGGTGTGCATGCATGTGTGTTCCTTCTGTGGAAGGCTGGGCACTGGGCTGGCAACTCGACGCCGTAAAACTCCACTGCCAATCATGAGTGTCCAGGTGATCCGCTGTGGCAACCTCTAACTGGAAAAAGCCGAAAAAAGAAGAAGACATAACAATAAACCAACACAGCCCATAAGGCATAACAATAAACCAAACATATTAGTCACTGGCGACTCAATAGTGAGACACACTGATGTCCCCCTTACCAGGCTCAACAAGGAGAAGGTCATGGTCAGCTATATGTGAGGTGCCAGAATCAGCCACATCATGCACGTACTTAAGTCTCTCTACAACAGGTACAAGTATGACTCCATCATTGTCCATGTTGATGTGAATGACTTGAGACATGCCTCCCTGGACTATATGAAGAGAGACATGACTGAGCTCTCAGAGTATGTGTCCAAGGCAAGTATGACCCTACCCCAAAGCAGCATCCTACATTCACCAAGAATGATACCATAATACAAAGAAAAAATAATTGACTTCAACAATTGGCTTAGTTTCTGGTGTCTTTCCAAGGGAATCCAGTATCTGTCTGCCTGGGATGACATGGTTGACAGGCCTTCATTCTTTACTAGAGATGGCCTCCACCTGTCACCCTGGGGTTCCAGATTTTGGCCAAGGCTCTTGCCTCCCCCATTGTGCCTTTTTTAGGCAATGTCCCAAAGACAAATCTTCCAACATAAAAGATCCATCAAAAAACAAACTGAAGGTCATGCTGTTCAATACTAGGAACTTAACCTGAAAATGCACTCACTAGAGGCTCTCCTCACACTGGAAGATGCCAATGCCTGTTTGGTCATGGAAACTCTGTTAAGGGCTGCAGAGAGCACCTCTGCCTTATTAGGCTATACCTCATTCCACACTGTCCAATCGCAAAACAAGGTCGGAAAGACTAAGGGTGATGGAGTCTCTATCTTCATTAAGGACAGGCAAACCTCCAGACTTGTTTGCCAGGATGATGCACTGGAATTACACCAGGTGCAACTGAAAGTTGCCAAGAAACCCTTTAAAGTTATAGCCAGATATAGACCCCCCTCCATGACTCAGGCAACCACTCTTCCTACCTAGATGTACTTGACTCCATGTAGATATCCCCTAACACCCTGATCCTTGGTGACCTCAACAACCACACCATAGACTGGGTGAACTATTCCTGCACTAATGCACTCACCCAATGATTCCTTCACTTCATCAATTCTAACACACTAGACCAGCTCATCTCATCTCTGACAAGGGGAGATAATATTCTGGACTTGGTTCTAACCAACATGGTTAACTGCTGCATCACTCCGTTAGTATGTTCTTCCATGCTGAGATGAGATCATTGGTCTGTCTCATTTGTAGTGTATGTCCTACCCAAACCCTCCTCAGCTGTAACCAGGCTAAAAAACTTCTCAAAAGCTGACTACAACCTCCTAAGGGAGGGTATCAGTAGCTTCACACCACTACCCCCTCACAGGATGCAGACAACTATGCTGTATGGTACACCAATGCAGTATACAAGCACCTGTACAACTGCATGGACTCAGCCATACCCAAAAGAACTAAAACCTGCTCCTCAAGGAAACACAGACCTATATGGTGGACATTCTCTATCAACAGGTTTTACAACAAAAGGAAGAAACTGTTGCCAAAGTGTAAAAAGGAAAAAATTCCAAATTGGAAAAACTCTCCCCTCAGCCTCAACAAGCAAATTAGATCACTAGTGAAAACCTCCAAAGCCAATTATGAATTGAAACTAGCCTCCAAAACAAAGGGAAGTCACAAGTCCTTCTTCAGTTACATCAGGAACCTCCATGGCAAAGCACAGTTTTTTTCCAAACTAGTATTTAATGGTACCACTGACACTGATCCTGTTAACTTAGCCAACCTGCTAGCTGATAGGTTTAGTGCAACCTTCACCCCCCATCCCCCCATAGGCCCATTCAACATCCCAATACTTGTCCCACACCTCACATCTCAGTAGATCAAGTCGCTATCTAAGGCAAAGAGCATAGCTTCCATGAGACCTGATATTAACCCAGGATATATTCTGCACCATATCCAGCAAGAACTAGCTTCACCATTGAGTGTGCTATTCAACCATGGCCTAATTACAGCCTTCATTCTTGCAGAGTGGAGAAATGCCATTGTCATCTCCTTGCACAAAGGCGGTGCCACTACTGACCCAGGAAACTGTCATGCCATTAACTTGACAAGTCTGATCTGCAAAGCCATGAAGCGTATTATTATGGATCTCATAAACAAGGACATAAGCACTCTCTAAGCTCTTGACCCCACCCAATTCAGATTTATTAGGGGCAGATATTGACTATTGAACCTGGTTGACTTCTTTGAGACTGTCACCAAGGCCCTGGATGAGGGAATGTCAGTACATCCAACTTACCTTGAATTTTTCAAGGCCTTTGAAGCAATCCTCCACTCAGGCATCATTGAAAACTTAACACAACCTGGAGTAAATCCCTATCTTGTCAGGTGGGTGGCAAACTGGTTCTCCATAGAACCCACAAGGTCAAAATAGGTGCCACCACCTCCGACATCCAACCTGTCACTTGTGGTGTTCCCCAGGGATCCGTCCTAGGACACTTTTGTTTGGCATCTACTTCTTAGAGGTCCAGGCAAAGACAAAGGGCCTGTGGCTGACCAGGTTTGTGGATGAGTGTAATTTGGATGTTGTCATTGACTCCCCAAATGATGTTAACATACTGCAAGAGGGTCTCATAGCTACAAATAACTGGTGCCAAAGTCATGGCCTTAAGTTAAATGCAAAAAAATGTATTATCATAGAATTTGGCAAAATCATGATTCCTACTGATTACCACATCAATGACAAACTTCTAAGCACACAGCCCATAGTGAGAGACCTGGGTACTCAGGTTGACAACAATCTCACATTTGATCATCATGTGGCGGCAGTGGTCAGGAAAGCTTTTTACTTGATTTATCTCATAAGTAAAGGGATTGCATCCAGAAAAAAGAGGTTATTACCTCTCTGTACTCCTCCCTCATTAGGCCTATAATTGAGTATAATACCCCATTTGATATGTATCTCTCCAAACACCTGCACAAAGAAATGTTTCACAAAGAGAATCCATGGCCTCCAACACCTGTCCTATGTGGACAGGCTCACATCACTATCACTCTACTCAGTATCATACAGATTGCTCAGAGGTGATCCGTGTCTCACCTACAAGGCAACATTGGACCCCGCCCTAGTAGAGATGCTCCATATTCGTAACTCTAACTCCTCACACATTACCGGCTCATTAGGCCTAAATCTAATATGTTACATCAACAGAACCTGTGGAGAGATAGGTTTGTCTCCCAGAGGCTGCCCTGTCTCAGGAATCGACTTCCCATACATGTCAAACAGAGTACCTCGCTGACTCTCTTCAAGCACAACCTTGATGAGTGGATGGGAAACCACAAATATGTCCCAGGGGTTCCACCTTTGTCCCTCAGTGACAGGGGAGACAGGTGCTAACGGAAGGTTCTTTTTTGGGGGGATAAACTCTTAGCTAGGCTTGTAAGGGCCCCAAGACCATTAGCCTAGTAACCTCCTATGATCCTGTGATCCTATGAGCCGATGAAGGAAGGAAGGAAGGGAGGAAGAAAGGAAGGAAGGAAGGAAGGAAGGTCCAATATAATTTCAAGAGGAAATGGATCTTCCTCACTTTTAAAAAGCCAAAGATCACAAGTTTCTGTAAATTTTTTGGACACTATATAAAACATTAAAGTAGGGGTGAGCCATGTCCTAGGATTTTGATATAGAAAAACTGACCTCTGATGGAAAGGTCTGGCTAGGAAAAAAGGATGTAAGTTATTCAAAATGTTTCTGACATTTTTGAGACTGTTTTTAATTTGTTTTGATTTTACCATGATATTTCTGGGGCACAGGGAAAAGAGGGCACATTGTAGTTAATATATATGGAAGTAATAGACAAAAGAACATATACATAAATCCAGAAAATGTTCAATTTTGGAGTGACTTCCACTTGTGAACAGTATGTATACACTTCATTCCTGCAGGAAAGTTAAAAGAAATGTGAAAGCTCCATTCCCTGTTGTGAATCTGCCCGAAGAAGAATAAAAGTCCCATTTTCATATGATAAATATAATATATTTTGTCTGAAGTTTAGGATATACAGCTATTAGAAGATAGTTACACTCAGGACAGGAATACACTTATATTTGATTTTTTTCTGTAAACCAACTCATTGTCAGACATGTTAGTGATTACGCAATAAATAGTTTAATCAAAAATACTTTAAGGCAATGCACAGATGAGAATGTATATTCCATTCAGCCAGATTTGCAGTGCTTTCACATAGAGCCCTTACTAAACCCCAGATGGTATACCAGGATTTCAGGGGTGGGACAAATGTCCTTGTCAGCTCACTCGCTTCAGAAGGGAGTGCGATGAGACATGCCATAGTTGCTAATAAAATTGCAGTATCTGAGAAGGGCAAGTGTAGACTGACATTGTGTGTGGTAATGTGTGCGATGTCATACAAAAATCCGCTTCCTCAGTGTGCAAGTCCAGCATATCTGATGCTGCAAGCTGCTCTATTCCACTTCCCCTGCCCTACCTACATGAGTGCTGCCCCATCCCCAGGGAATAGTATCAGGGACACTTAAGGATAAATGACCCAACCCACATGAGTGCTGCCCCATCCCCAGGGAATAGTATCAGGGACACTTAAGGATAAATGATACAGCCAGGTAGCTGAAGATCGGCTAGGGGCATGCAAATAAGAGGCAATAAATAAATAAATAAATAAATAAATAAAATAAAATTATATTACATTCCAGCCTAAATTTGTCTGACTTCATAGAGATTCCATGTTTCATGGCCTACACAGTCAAGACAGAATAAAATACACAAAAAACTAGCTTTTGTATAATAATGCAGTCATAAAGGCTGTGCTCAGCACTGTATAAAAATGCTACAGTACAATGTATTTATTATTTGGCACTGCATACAAATGTCAATACCTAATTTTAATAATTTTAATTAATTTGTACGTTTGCAGTATAGCCCCTTAATTTTTCAATGGAGATCTTTTCAGAGCTGATTTCAGAATCACACAAAGTGACATGAGAAAACAAATCATTAGTTTAAAAGTAGCATATACAAATGTGATACGTCTGGCAGTGGATACATTATGACTCATGCTTTGCTATTTTTATAAGATTCAGATATCATTATCTTTTTCATTTTTGTTGTTCTACAGGTAGCAACATTTTGTATATAAGACTGATCACACACACACACACACACACACACACACACACACACACACACACACACACACACACACACACACACACACATCAAACATTTTAGTTCAAATTCAGTAACTGTATAAGTGGTCCACAGATTCTACCACAAGTGACAGAATTTAGCATTTTTTGTTCATTTCTACTGTAAGTAGGATCTTTCCAGAATGTTCATTATGTTGTTAATGGTTGTGCTATAAAACCTCTCAGGTTGAATGCTGAGGAATCATAACATTGAAATAATGTCTGAAACACACAAGGGTAAACATTTAAACTGCAATTGATTTTTGCAGTAGGAGACGCCCTCCCCCTTGCATACCCAGATGTGGGGTGCACACATCCCCGGACCCCCAAACATTTAGATCCCAGCTCCATAGCTGCATCAACTTGAAGGAAGGAGAAATCCCCAAAACAAAGTCTTCAGTGATGGCCCACACTTAAAAATCTAACTGGCAGTGATTTCCTATGGAAACCAGTTACCAGCATCACATTCCTTAGTGTCTTGTGCTTCTGGCAGGTGATGCTTTGTAAATGTTTTCTTGCTCACTTGTAAATATACCAGTTGTGGTTGTAAGAATAAAAATGTAAGAAGTGGCAGAAAAAAAGGCCAATAAACTATTTAAAGATATAGAAATAAATATACATTGTAGCCATTTGTTATGCCTATTAAATTTGTATATTAGTGCAGAGCTGTATAAATATATTTACATTGCTGTCTTATTTTATCAAAGTCTGATATTTGAGAAACATAATAACTGCTCTGTTAATATATCATTGTTTGTGCACTGAGTTGCTTAACATATTCAGTTAGTCTATAAAGTGGGGCTATAGTTAAAAAAAAAGCCATTTCAGTTCTTTGAAACTGAAAATCCCTATTCTCTATCATAAGTGACAGAAATAATTATTTTGGCATTAACTTGTCAGATGGTATGTTATTACAGAACACATCATTCAATCTAGAATGCATTCTGCTTGGTTTTACTCTGTTAACCACAATCATAAACTGCCAGTTCACTGAAATTACACCGTCTCTACCTATATATTTTTTTCTCACATATCTGCCTCAGAAGTGTGACTGCATCCAACAGTAAGTACAACAGCTTTTAACATGTTATATTTCTCTTCTATAATCAATGTTGGAAATTATTCACTATATACTGCTGTGATGCAATTTTACCAATGTCCTTTAGGTGAGAGGGCATTTTTTGACTTCTATTATGCCTCTTATTATTTAAGTTGATTGAAAAATTGGAAATGTGAGCTTGGTCAAACCCAGGCCTTTACATGACTTCCCCATTCATTTCCACAGCAACAAATCCCAGTCCTGTCATATCCTTTCCACCATGTTCCCTTGTACACTGCTCTCGCATAGGGCTGGAAGCAGAGAAAAAGCCGTAGACGCCGAGACAGACTGCAGTAGATTGCCATTGCTACAACGATGAGCGGTGACATAATGACAAAGCCAAGTATGATGAGCGCTGAGGAACTGTTGTCATCAAGGATGTCCTTGCAGTAGTAGGCGTTGGAGTGAAGAACCTAAAAATGAACACAAGAAGCATACAAGATAAGATAACGCCCAACACTATGCAACACTGTTAGTTGTCTAAACTTGGAATGATATCTGAATGAACCATCTCTAGACAGGCCTTAATTCAATTGTATTGAAAACTTACCTTAAGAATATAGAAAAAAATGCTTTCCCAGATAAAAAGCTACAGAAAATATTTACATAGGCCATTTTAAGCCATGTCTAAATTTGTAGAAATGAATGAATGTACTTCAGATTGTACTAAATGCATGTGCAGTAGTAATATTTCTCAGGAGATATATTCACAGCTGAGAATCAAGTGTGTGTTTGCCATTAGTGCAAATGAATGCACTGCACAATGAAATGGTATACAACTAGTTCAATATGAATTGCTAAGAGGTGGTTTCATCTTCAGTCATATAGAATGTACAGATTTAAAACAAACAAATATGATTTAAATTTGTGCTGCATCACAGAGTTAGTGTGAAATTTCACATTAGGCATTAGAGATACAGCCAGCATTATTTATTTTCTTTACATAATTGTTTCATTCATTATTAGCCCTTTTGTATTTTGTCTAATGCAAATTCTACTAACTAAACAATACTGTAATACAAAAATATTCACTTTTCTCAAAAATGAACTTGTAACAATATTCAAACACATGCACCAATGGAAACATAAAGATAGAAAACCTGTTACCACATTTTACTGACTAGTTAACCAACGTATACATTTATTACAGGTAGAAGGATATCATTCATTCATTCATTCATTCATTCATTCATGTATTCATTCATTTGTGATAGCTGCTTCATTGTATTGATGGTAATAGAGGGATTGGAGACTGTTCTGACAATCATTGAGTGCAATGTACTGAACCATTCCTAGATGACATGCTAATTCCATCACAGGACTGCTTACCCCGTGTATATGGGGGACACCAGTCTACTTATTAGCATGTACTTGGGATACGGAAGAAATCCAGAGATCCTAGTGAAAATACACATGGACATTGACAGGACATGCAGACTATAAAGAGATTCCACTCTATTTGGGACCAGAGAATTAAGTAGTGGGATGCATCAGTATGAATTGATTCATAAGCATGCTGCCCCAGACATATATCAAACTGAAATAAAGATCTGCTGCAGCATAAAAACTTTCTGTTACACCCAATAAAGCTTTATTAACCAAGATTAACAACTGGTATAATTCTGATACAGTAGGTGTGCAATTCTCTGTCAGAGTTAACTGCCAATGGATAAAGTTTTTAAGACATGCAAATGATGTCTGAGTAAACTTTGTTTTCATGCTAAGATGTCCCCTGGTGCATTGATAACATTGATAACAATGACTCAGGCTTAATTAATGGTCTATATGCAAAACTATTTGATTCATAGTCTATATGGTTTAAAGGGTGGGGGGTTGTTGGGAAATGAATTGCTAACTGATTGCTTTTTCTAGAGGGATGATGCAAAGCTACAGTACTTCTCTCCTAGTGTAACACAATGCGGGTACCATCAAAAGTATTCATTTACCAGGTAATGTGGAACACATATCAAGTGTGAGTTTGTACAAGTATATTCTTTAATCACCCTAAGATCTAATGCATTTTGTCAAGGGGAGAAATGATTGGAGCTGGGAATGCAATAAATAAAATCTAATGCACAGTGTGACATATGCTGTCCAAGATTCATTTCTATAATGAATGAATGGACAGAGTGAATAAGTATTATGCCACAACACTGAAGCCACTGGATTGGTAAGAAAACAGATAAATTCATAATAAACCAAGATGACATGCAATTATTATAACTGGTACTATTTATTATGTCAGCTTGTTAATATTATCAATTATCAATATACATTCATTAGGCTCCAGTGGTTTTTAAAATCTTGTAAAGAAGCAATGAACAGATTTTTGATAATTTAAGTTTTTGTTTATAAAGAATATTGTTACTATCGCTAGAAGACCACTCTGTATGGTTTCCATGGAACATGTGCACCTTGAGCGCACAGTTCTATGTGGAGTACACATTTGGCAAGCCCAGGGAAAAGCAATCGTATGAAAACACACAGATATCCATGGGATTATGCAGCCATAGTTGAGCTCAAGGTAATTGTCTAAGGGGTTACAAACTCATATAGAATTAATATGAGGTCTGTCTGACTGACTAGGCTACTCCCTGTCCTCCCTGACCCTTTCTTCCTGGAGTGGTCATGATTAATGAGCTCAACAGAAGGAATGCATGACTGAGCTAAGCAACCCTTACCTTAGTGAGGGAATGGGTTCATTTTCCATCTTGGCTGAGACAGAAACATTCAAAGGACCCCCTGAGACAACTAGCAGCCTAGTGTGGATAGAAATGGAGGTGGACTTTATGTCTTTACCCCAGTGGTCCAAACTTCCCCTCCTCATCACTCATGAGGAATGAATGGGTCAGTTGGGTGAAGGTAGGGGAACCATTATGTCTAATGAATGTATGAATAACTATTAGACACAAAAGAATATTCCAGAAGAAGTGTGGCAAAAATAGTTTTGTTAACAAAACTCATAAATTAAAATTGAAATTGCAATAATTTATTTTACATATAAGAATGTGTAAGAGTAGTTTTGAAATATTCAATATACAGGTAGTGTTGCAGCCAGTATAGCAGAAAAGTCCACAAATCTAGGCCAAACATGCAAAGCATGACAAACTTGTTCCCAAATCCATGAATACCCAACAGATCCACAGTAATAAACAGAAAGGACACGTCATGAACTTGTCACCTGTCACCTAACTCTGTTAGACTTTAGACATGTGAAAGAAACAACCCATGGAGAAGAATTATAAATAAAGGAAATCCAGTGCAGTTCCAGCTATATACAGTATGCTAATGGATGAAAAAGGTGAATTACTGATTGAAGAAGATGTGTTCAGAAAAAGAGTACTCCATGTTGCATTAAGTGGAGACTACATAATTTAATTCTAGGTAGTCCATTATATAAAATATATATACCTAAGGACAGACACAGAAAACTATGGAGCAGGATAGTAGAGATCAAGGTGTCTCACACATGAACTACCACATAGCTGGAACATATGCAAAGTTCCAGAGACAACAGTGCCAAACACACAAAGAACCAAATAGCAATTGCCCCTATTTTAAAATTAAGAGCAACTAGATTATAAGTACAAACAGCTTTATATAAAACGTAAGTGGTTTGATATTACTTGATTTGGGTTTGATATGAAGCATTGATGGTTTAGCTATGACTTCAAATGAAATGTAATACTTTTTACAATATTTTATGTCACATTGGCCACTAGATGGAGTATTGTATTTGCTTCTATTGGGAATGTAGGACATTTTATTAATGAAGTTTTAACTTTTAAACAAAAGTGGGTTTGGAATTAATTATATTTACTAACTTAAACTGTATAAGTAAGCTTAGAGAATTTTAAAAATGGTAGGATTTATTTAATTTTTGTGAGTAGTTTTATTAATTAATGAATGTATTTGAAGTGATTGGTTAATTAATTTATGTGAGGGTATATTAGGTTAATTGGGATTGTGACTTTAGTATCTGATGAAGTCTGTTAACATAAGACGAAAACACAGTGCGGAGTGTGCATAGAACATTAATAAACATTTATTTTCGTGTTTCTGTCTTTGGTGGTCCGTTTTTACAGTGCCTGTTTTGATAGCTGGAATATATGTTTTTGCAATGATTACTAAGTGATAAATGACTAAAGCCCATTGTTCAGAATACTATTTAGCTCACCATACCTGGACATGTTCTACATAGCTGTAACATGTATCTTATTACTAAGAAGATATGGCAGAATGATGTCTTGAAGCATGTGATTCTTTTAGTGAGGTATTTCTGTGGCCTTTCTAGCTGTTGCAGATGTCTTGGTATCTACCTCACAAGACATCTGCAACAGCTGGAAAGATCACAGAAATATCTCACTAAAAGAATCACAGGTCTAAAGCAGATGCCATATGCTTACCGTCTAAAAAAACTCCAGCTATATTCTGTGGCATATCATCTACTCAGAGGCGATCTCTGCTTAACATACAAGGCCATGTCAAACCCTGAGCTGTTGGACATGTTCCACTTAAAGAAATCCCAATCCCTCAGAGCCACACACTCCAGGGATCTAAACCTTGTCATCACAATTAACAAAACATGCTGGAGGGATAGGTTCCTGACCCAGAGACTCCCCATACTCTGGAATAAACTGCCCATACATATCAAGGAGAGCGCCTCCTTGGCCGTCTTCAAAAGGAACCTTGATGATTGGATGGGAGATAGGAAATTCACCCCGGGGATCATTTCAGTCGCCCTGCTAGACAGGGATCCAGAGAAGTAAATATTGTGGGAAGAATTATCCAGGGAATTGTTATGGCTAGGCTTGTATAGGCCCTAGGGCTGATAGCCTAGTACCAACCTATGAACCTATGAACCTATGAACAGATTTGCTCTATCCAGGAATGTTTGTAAGCTTCTGAGCCCCCAAGCCTTTCTGTGTTGGAGGGAAGCCTTCTAGCTTAATTTTGTTTTTTTAGAACTAGCCAGTTTTCTAGTTTTAGCACTCAAATCTGTTTCTTTGAGCTCAACACTTGTTCAGAACTCATTGTAAGCACTAAATAAGCTACAAATTACTACAGCACTACACTTTCCTCACTTGTCTAGAGGAAAACAGTTTTTAGTACTTAATAAATAAGCACCTATCCAGGCATGTCTAAGGGTCAGCTCCTGGTGTTTTCTCCTGTCTACCTGATGAATCTGGGCATCTTGGGGCAATGCAGCAATTGCCTCATGTGCACAGACAACCCTCTCCTCCTATCGCCCAACACTACAACCTGTGAGAGATGCACTTATATAGCCAAACTGGAAGCAAAGCTCTCTTCACCCAAGACTGGACTAGACAGTCAAGAGGAGAAGGTAAACACTTGCATCACACCACACTCATCACATAGTCCCTCAAAACCTACACCACCAAAGCACACACATAGAAACACAAAACACACACCTACATTTGCAGTGGCTCTCAAAAAAAAAAAAAAATCTACCCAAGCAACAGGGACCTCCAAAGCAGAAACACAAGTAACATCCACCCACCAACACAACCCAAATGACACATAGCCCACAACCTCAGTGTGCCACTCAATTACAGCCCATAAGACATAGCAACGTACCCAACACTCTAGTCATAGGTGACTCTATAGTCAGGCATACTGATGTTCCACTCACCAGGCTAAACAAGGAGAAAGTTACTGTCAGCTGACTGTCAGGAGCCAGGATCCACCACATAATGCATGCACTCAGGTCACACCACAACAAGTACAAATATGACTGTGTCATTGTCCATGTTGGTGTGAATGACCTGACACATACCTCCCTGGACTACATGAAAAGAGACATGGAGGAGCTGTCCTTTTTTGTAGCCCAGGCAGGTAGGACCCTAGCTCTGAGTAGCATCCTGCCATCATCCAGAATGATACCACAGTACAAAATTATTGACTTTGACAATTGGTTAAGCTTCTGGTGTCATTCTAAGGGGATCCAGTATCTGTCTGCCTGGGATGACATGATCAACAAACCATGATGCTTTGCCAGAGATGGCCTGCACCTGTTGCACTTGGGATTACGGATACTGGCTAAGGCTCGGGCCACCCCTATAGTGCCTTTTTTAGGCAAGCTTCAAATGACAAATTCAGCACTGTAACAGCTACAAGCAAGAAAAATTGGAGGGCAATGCTACTTAATGCTAGAAGTCTAAATCTCAAAATGCACTAATTCGAGGCATTCCTTAAAATGGAGAACATCGACATCTGTGCAGTGACAGAGACCTAGTTCAAGGCTCCAGAGAGCACCCCTGCATTACCAGGCTATAATTCATACCACACCTTTTGGCTACCTAACCTGGACTGAAGCACTAAAGGCGGAGGCGTGTCCATATTCATTAAAGATATCCACCCCTCCAGGCTAGTTGCTCAGCATAATGCATCTGAGATTATCCAAGTGCAACTAACTCTGGGCAAGATCGCAATCCAAATTGTAGCTTGCTACAGATCCCCCACCATGCACCAGGATTCCCACTCCTCATTTCTTGATACACTGGAAAATATTAGGGTACAACCTAACACCCTAATAATGGGTGATTTCAACTATCTCACCATTAACTGGGAAAACTGCTCATGTACCAACTCTTGTGCTCAAAGTTTTCTGGAATTCAAAAATTCCAACTCCTTGGATCAACTTATCCACACCTCCACCATGGGCAGCAATATCCTAGACCTGGTCATTACCAACATGGGCAACCGGTGTTCCACACCAGAGGTCAATTCCTTGTTGGTCAGATCCAACCACAAGCAAATCACACTAGACATCCAGATTCCACCCCTACCCCCATTAGGGAAACCACAGTAAAACATTTCTCCAAAGCCAACTTCACACTTCTTAAGAAAGAAGTGGCAAACTTCATGACACCCATGCTGATGGACAATAGAGGTACAACTGCTGAATCCTATACAAATGCACTTTATAAGCACTTACACGAGTGCATGGATCATGCAATCCCTAACAGAGCCAACATACTATCTTCCAAAAAAAGGAAGCCAATCTGGTGGTCCCTTGCCATAAACAAACTCTACAACAGAAGAAAGAAACTGTTGCAAAAAAGAGTAAAATCCCATGATTGGAGGAACTCCGTGGTCAGCCTCAGTAAGAAGATGAGATCCCTCATAAAATCCTCCAAAGCTAGTTACGAAAACAAAATTGTCACTGATTCTAAAGACAACCTCAAAGCATTCTATAGCTCTGTCAAGAATCTCAATGGCAACACTCAGATCTGCTCTGAGTTACAGCACAATGGCACTAAATATACAGAACCAACTGATATTGCCAACATCCTGACAGATAGATTCAGTGCTAACTTTATCCCTCTCTCACCCCCTAAAGGGTCCATCTCTATACTGGAAGAATGCAAAGTTCGTGTAATCATGGCTGCACAGCTAAAAACCACACTCTCCAAAGCCAAGAACACAGCATCCATGGGACCTGACAACATCCTAAGCTGCGTTCTACATGAACTACAGAACGAACTGGCACCCCACCTAAGTACCACGTTCAGTCATAGCCTCACCTCAGGTTTTGTGCCCACTAAATGGTGCACAGCAATGGTTATCCCACTCCACAAAGGAGGAGCCTCCACGGACCCCAGGAACTACCACCCCATTAGCCTGACAAGCCTGGTCTGCAAGGCTCTGGAACATACCATCACGGAACTTATAAACAATGACATTGGTAATCTTCAAACTCTGGACCCTACCCAGTTCGGGTTTCTAAAAGGCAGATCATATCTCCTAAACCTGAGACACGTCTTTGAAGCAGTCACCAAAGTCATAGATGAGGGTAAGGTGGTTCACACAGCCTATCTAGATCTCGCCAAGGATTTTGACACCATCCCCCACTCTGGAATTATAGATAAAATCACTAAACTATGTATAAATCCCTATGTCACAAGATGGGTTGCCAACTGGCTCACTGAAAAACCAACACTGTGAAAGTAGCAGACTCTAAATCCAACTTCAGACCAGTGACAAGTGGAGTACCACAGGGTTCAGTCCTAGGTCCTCTCCTGTTTGGTATCTACTTCTCTGAAGTACAGACTACACAGAAGGTCTTTGGCTATCAAAATTTGCAGATGACTGCAAACTAGGAGCCATAATCAAAACTCCTAATGATGTGGACATCCTACAAAAGGGCCTCACTGGGAAAGATGCCTGGTGTCAAAGCCATGGCCTCAAGTTCAATGCCAAAAAGTGGATTGTCATCACTTTTGGTAAAAACTCTGTACCCATGAACTACCACATAGGCGGTAGTCTACTTAACATCGAAAGTGTGATAAGAGACCTTGGGACACAGGTTGACAGTAGACTCTCCTTTGATAATCACATTGCCACAGTAGTCTGGAAATCTTTCTGCATGGCACACCTCATTACAAAAGGTTTCTCATCCAGGAAAAAAGAGGTCATTGTTCCCCCCTACTCATCACTCATTAGACCCATCATAGAGTACAATGCCTCTTTTGATGTTTACCTCACAAGACATCTACAACAACTGGAAAGGCCACAGAAATACCTCACAAAGAAGATTACCGGCCTCAAACTCATGCCTTACGCAGACCGTCTCAAAAAAACTCCAGCTTTACTCTGTCGCAAATCGCCTACTCAGAGGCGATCTCTGCCTAACATACAAAGCTATATCAAACCCAGAGCTGTTGGACATGCTCCACTTAAAGAAATCCCAATCCCTCCAAGCTACAAGCTCTAGGGACCTAAAGCTTGCCACCACAATAAACAGAACATGCTGGAGGGATAGATTCCTGTCCCAGACACCTCCCATTGTCTAGAACAAACTACCTATCTATATCAAACAAAGGTCCTCATTAGCACTCTTCTAGAAAAATCTTGATGATTGGATGGGAGATAGGAAATTCACTCCGGGAATCACTGCTGTGGTGGTGCTTGACAGGGCCACAGGAAAATAATTTTCTTGGGTGGCAAAAGCCAGGGTACCGTTTGGCTAGGCTTATATAGGCCCTCGGGCCAATAGCCTAG
This sequence comes from Protopterus annectens, assembly GCF_019279795.1. Classification (NCBI taxonomy): domain Eukaryota; kingdom Metazoa; phylum Chordata; order Ceratodontiformes; family Protopteridae; genus Protopterus; species Protopterus annectens. The sequence goes on from NC_056728.1 coordinate 1,598,506,894, forward strand.
TACCTATCTATGAACCTATGAACCTATGTTTGTTCAACTGAGGATTAGCATTCTAGATTCTTCATTATGTCTCTCTTTTAACAGAAATGGTAGAATGCTGATATATCATCACTTTGCTTGCTATTAATGGATATTTACAGCTGCACAGTAGCTACACAGCATTTATAATGAAGTTTGCAATGCTCACTGATCTCCTCCTGTGGCAGCACATACCACAATGACCAAGAAAAACAAACCATGTAATTTATATGGATAAAGGAAGTGCAATCAGGGGAATGACTTCTAAGATGTCTTTCTAAGATCTGTATGTTGTTATCAGCACCCCAACAGTTTAATCTCCTCATTCAGATGAAAATTAATGTGGTCATCTGCAGACCACTACCCATCCAGGCTGGAAAGTTCATTCATGCTCTAAAAAGTTCACATGCCATTCATGCTCTAAAAGCTTGAAGAAAGGTGAAAGCTGAACTGTATATTTTATTTATTATTTTTATTTATTTATTTATTTAAATTTGTTGACCGGGAGTGTCCGACTGGACGTGGGTCCATTTTCAGCGGAGGCCCGGGGAGAAAAGCTCCACAGTAAAATAAACAGACAGTAGTTACATTGGATTACATAGTGATTAACAGTTTAACATAGAAATTACTTACAACATATTTACAGATGAAGAACATAGTACATCAGTAGACAACTAGAATCTTTATCTGTGAAGTACATAACAGGCTTTAACAAATGTAACAATGAGAAGTTCCTGCTGTATAATAAGTACTAGGCTTATGAGCATCTGAGCTTGCTATCATCAAGGTAGTTAGTGGAGGTGAAAGAAAGGTAGTAGTTGGATGGGGTGGATGATATTAGAGTGGGAGTTGCAAGGGCATAGCCAGCATGTTTTTAGGTGCGCTTTTAATAAAGTTTTGAAGTTGGTGCATGATGGTACGGAGGTAATTGTGGGTGGGAGTGAGTTCCATAATTTGGCTATGGCGCAAGAGAATAGTGCTTCACCAGCAGAGTTATTGGCTTTAGCAATCTGCAAGTGATTTTTGTTGCTGGATCTTAGTGGTCTGGTGGTGTGATAGGGTTGGAGTAGATTCTGGAGGGATGGGACATTTAGTGGATGGTTTACTAGTTTGTGGGTGAGTGAGAGTTGATACCACTGAAGGAGGTGAGGGAGTTCAAGCCAGCCCAGTTCAGCAAGTGAGAGACAGTGGTGACTACGGTAGGATGCCCCTGTGGAGAATTTTGCGATTTTGTTGTAGCAGGTCTCTAGCTTGTTTAGATCACATTGCCTTAGGTTGGTATATACTGGAGAGGCATAAAGTAGGGTGGAGATAAGGTGGGAATTTGCTATTGAAATCTTTGCTGCTTTGGTGAGAAATTGTTTATTTCTGTATAATGCTACTAGTTTTTTGTGGACTTTTTTTATGGTCATGGATATGTGAATGTCAAATTTTAGTTTATTGTCTATTTCCACTCCTAGCAATTTGGTGTGTTCAGTTGGGTATATAGTGGTGTTGTCTTTTGCTGTGATGTTAAAGTGAGAGTTGTTTTGAGTATGTTTGTTGGGTTGGAAGATGAGTAGTTTAGTTTTGTTTGGGTTGAGTATTAATTGGGCATCGGATAACCATGTTTCAACAGAGGAAAAGGCTTCCTGTGTGACTTTTTGCAGTTTGGGTAGGGACTGGGCTGAGCAGATGATGGTGGAGTCATCTGCGTATTGGATGAGTGTGCCATGTTTGGTGGCAGAGGCTAGATTATTGGTGTAAACAGAGAAAAGTAGGGGTCCAAGGATGGATCCTTGGGGAACCCCTATGGAGACAGGTAGTTGGGGAGATATGTCATTCTGCCATACAACGGATTGTTGGCGGTCAGACAGGTAACTCTGAAACCAGTTGGTGACTGATTGTGAGAAGGATAGGTTATTGAGGACAGAGATAAGTTGTTTGTGTGGGACCATGTCAAATGCTTTAGATAGGTCTAGGAAAGTAGCAGAGGAGAGATAGCCATTGTTTTTATGCTGAAGGATAGTGTTTGTAAAGGAGAGTAAGGCAGTGGTGGTGCTATGGTTTGGTCGGAAACCATGCTGAGTACTGGAAAGGAGGTTGTTAGTAAGGAGGTAGTGTGAGACCTGAGAGTGTATGCATCTCTCTAGTATTTTGGAGAGTGGAGAGAGAATAGCTATGGGTTAGTTCTGCAGAGGGTCCGCCTTTGTGGAGGGGAATTATATGTGAGACCTTCCACAATGTGGGAACGTAACTTTCTGACAAAGATCGGTTAATCAAGATGGATACTGGGTAGGCCAGAGCATCAGCTATTTGTAGGTATTCACTTGGGAGGTTGTCTGCTGCTAATTTGGTGGGCTTAAGTTTAGTTAAGAGTTGTTTTTATGTTTGAGGTAGGTACAGGAGAAAAGGCAGTGGGGGGATTACTAGTTGAAGGTGTGGGTTGGAGGGGAGGAGAGTTGTGTTTAGCTAGTGATAGTATGGTTTGGGTGAAGTGTGTGTTGAATGAGGTAGCAATATTTTCTGAGGAGTGAGGGATGTTAGGAGGAGGGGTACTGACTTTACCTGGGTGGAGGATGGAGTTTATGGAGGACCAGAATTGTTTGGGGCTGTGTTGTGAGGAGTCTAGGGCAGACTGGTAGTATTGGAATTTGTCCATTAGCTTTTTAGTTCTAGGAATTTCTGTCTAGCTGCAGGGGTTTTGGTTTCGCCAGTGCTCCCAGGCTTTATCCCTGTTTTTCATTTCTGACTTAGTGGTTTTCTGTAGCCATGGGGAGGGTTGTGCTTTGGTTCTGGAAAATCTTATGGGGGCATGGTAATTAAGGATGTTCAGGAAGGTAGTATTAAAAGATTCAACATCTAGACTGAGGTACTTTAGAGCATGCCAGTTACATTCTTTGAGGGATGAGATGAATGTGAGTGGGTTAAAGTTTATTTTTTATGTATTTGACGATAGATGACAGGTTTAGCTTGGTACAGGTATTTTTTGAGTAGGAATGTTGGGGAGTGATCACTGAGGCTATCTGATAAGCAGCCTGTTATATATGACTGGGGGTTCTTCCTGACTAGTATCCAATCCAGGGTAGAGTGCTTGCTGGAGTTTTTATTTATCCTTGTTGGTGACTGGACTAGTTGGGTGAAGCCATGAAGGTGTACATGATGGGTTGGATTGTTGCCAGAACAGGATTGCCAGTCAATATTGAAATCACCTAAGATGATAGTTTCTTGGGGGAGATGGTGGGTAGACCAGCTGAGGAGGTTTTCTAGTGGAGGGGTGTTTTGGCTAGTTGGGAAGTAGCATCCAATTATGTTGACGGTTTTGTTTCGGTTAATTTTGAGGTTGGTATATATTATTTCTTCATTGCCTATTTGTGGAGCTGATGATTTTAAGATCTGGATGTTTAGATGTTGTTTAAATATTATAGCTACACCACCTCCTTTTTTGTTTAGCCGGTCTACTCTTAGTATGCCGTAACCTGTAGGGAGTATTTGCTCACTGGTAATGTGAGGTTTTAGCCAGGTTTCTGTCAGGACGACTATATCTGGGGAGTATAAGTCTATGGTGGCATGGAGTTCATGGACTTTGTTGGATATACTTCTAATATTTAGGCTTAGTAGAAGGAAGTCACTTGGCTTTCTATTGGCTGTAATATGGGAGAAGTTGTGATGTCTAGTCTGATTATGAGGATTGATTGGGGTTGGAGATGGTAGGGCCAGGGTTGGGGTGGATGTCTCCACTTAGGGCTAGTTTTGATATGCATGAGATTATTATTTTTCTCAGTTTTTGAATGTGTTTGTTTATAAGGGAAATTTTATGATTGTTCTCTGTGGGTAATAGGTATGGTGGGAGGGTTACTATGTTAAGTTGTAGGGATGCTTTACGTTTGAGTAATATAGTTGGTAGAATATGTGGCGGGTGCATAGGGATGGTTCTTGAGCTGGTGGGACGCAAGCTGAGTATGGGTGAGACATGGGTGGTGGTGTGAGTAGTAGTACAGTGGTAGTGGTTGAGTGGGGGAATGATGGAGCTTTGGTAGGATGTAAGATATGCAAGGAGAGTGCATGCAGTGAGCAAAGGAAAGGTATGCTTGTACATGTCAGTTGAGGAGGTGTGATAGTAGAGGGAATATGGAGGAGGTAGTGTTGGGTGTGGTTGGCTATTGGAAAGATGGGAGGGGTTTGAGTGCAATAAAGGTGGGACCACTGAGGGTGGGAGGGAATAGGGGGCAGGGCAGGGAGCGAAGCGGGTAGAGACCCTGTTAGGTTCTTGTATGAGGGGCTGGAAACAATCACAAAGCAAGACAAGTATGTGTTAAGAACAATCACAATTGACCAAGGACTGCTCTGAAACTGTAAGTCTTGTCTTAATTTCTCAGGTGGAAAACCAGGATAACCTTGTATCAGTAGGCTACTGGGGTATAGTTTAAATAAACAAACACACAGTATCGATCAGTTATGGAAACTATTTGCTAACAGAAGGGAATAAGAGAAAGTGGAAGATGTGTGTGGTGGTGGGGGGCTGCTTACAGCCAAAGCACAGTGCTCTCCAGGGGAAAATGAAGAGTGGCTCAAACAGTTAGACACATACTCAAATTTAACTGTAGCTGTTTGCAGACAGTTCAGACCCGGACTGCACTTTTCTTATAGGAATGTTAAAGGTGGTACCGCAGTTGAATACTTAAGAATGGTGTTAGGTCTAAAAAAGAAGAGTACAGAGAGGAATAAGCACTTTTGAGATGGTAAATATATATTATAAAGATTATAAAAAACACAGATAAAAATATAGCGAGCAGCAATCTGTCGTGGTTCTCTAATGTGATTCTATCCACCAGTAACAGCACAAACTTATAGAAATAATTTAGACACTAGTATGAGCTGTCTACACACAACACAATTACATGAATAACATTAGTGAACAAGGTGCAGCTATGCAAATAGACCCTACATACTATTATACTAGTAACAACTCATATGATTACATGATGCTCACTTGAAAAATGCTGATCAGCAGCCTCAGATGAATTAAAATAATAATCTGCCTTACGAATTCGATAGAAACAGTGTTATGGAGACTATTAAAACTATGAATAAGCATATGATACACTGAATCATGTGATGACTAGGACTATGCACGTTGTTCTGCTGGGGGGTATAATGATGCAAGATCCCCCAGCAACACTTGTTTTTTTTAGTTTGGTTATTACCACGGGTTCTTTCTTTGTGGAGTCTGCACATCCTGCCTATGATTCCATGGGTTTTCACAAGATACTCCATTTTTCTCTCACATCTCAGTTATAATTCTATAAACAGTTCATGGGTACGCATGCTGTGTGTGCACACATGTGCGTGTTATGTATGTGAATGTGGTCTTTTGACGATCTATTAAGAGTGAGCTTCCATGCCCGATAACTACAAGAAAGGCTGCGGATGCCTCAGACCTGCATTGGATTCCGTGAGTAATCAGAAAAAAATGAATGAATGAATGAATACTGTTCAGATGCATATTAATGCCGGCAAATTCTACCAGTGTAGGTGCTAGTTGTCATACAATTAACCAATGCAGGCTATTATACTAGATTGATAGAGAATGATATAGTATTCTGCATTCTTAGGTGGTTCTTCTGTAAAAACTAAGCTATTTAACTGTTAGGGTTACTACCCCATATAATAATTTTCTGGTTTGACTAAGTGAAGTTGGTATTAGTCTGGTAAATTAATACAATTTATCTGAGTTATGAGAAAAACATATGTATCCACGCTGAAAGAATAATATTTATCTTGACTGACAAAATAGTCTATTAACAATGAATCAGCTCACTCACTTCTGACTTTATTTAGTTAGTGAAAACTTAAATAACATCATTACTTCCTCAAGATGTCAAGGTCAAATTGCAGCTTCTATAAAAAAAAAACATTTTGATGACTTCTTTTAGTGGTTCAGGAAAAAGTCTACATAAAGTTAATAGCTGAGAAATCAATGAACATTTATCAGCTACAAAAGAGACATTTTATGGATACAGTTGCTTTCTTTTTAACTCCAACAGTCTTACATTTCATTTATTCTTTTCATCAAGCAGTCAGACTCAAGATAAGATTCAGAATGTTATGTCATAACTTATTAAAACTCACCAAAGAAATTCTAAGGAAAAATGTGCCCTACTGAGTGAACTCTTTATTTAAATGCCATCAAATACTTTGAAGCACATTAGTAGTTACCATGCATGTTGCCCGGAAGACCACTGAGGAGCCTAGTTCCAATGTCCAAAGTGTTCCAGAGTGCTGTTTGTTTAAGAGACTTGGCCAGAGTCACAAAATTGGCAAGTGGAGGTTGAGGGACTCAAACTATGGGCTACAGAAAGTAGTTCAATAACAGCACATAGCCTGAATCCAGTTTGTTAACCACCAAACATTACATGTAAAATGGTGTAGGAAATGATTTGGCCTAGTAAGGAGAACTGAGCAGACTGGCATTCATACTGGGGATTTTAGGCAAAGAGAAATGGAACTAACATAAAAATATAGTATTTAGTCTAATAATGCTACAGCGGAAAAGTCCATGACTCTTAAGTGGAAACAGTGGGGAAACACCTATACTAGATGATATAGTATAGATAGTCTAGAAAATGGCCAAACATGATGGGATAATTCAACAAGCAAAAAAAAAAACAGGAAAATATAGAAGGGAATTGGAAGTTTGGTGGAAGACAGCAAGGGGCAATTGAGCAATAAAAATGAAAGAGCAGTGAAATGGAACCTTAGATAGGAAGACAGAGATGGATGCAAACAAAGATGTATAATGAAGGAAGGCATTGAGAAAAACAGAACATAAAGCAAGAAGAAGGGTGATGTTGACTGAGAATACATTTTGTTAATAATGAAGAGTTAGGGAATGAAGAGCTAAATGAGGTAGTAGGATTACTGATGCTTTTTTTAAATCAAGAGTAAAGATTTGAAGTTCTGAATGTTATAGTTACAAAGCAATTAAAAGGAAGAAAAAAAGACCAATAAAACAACCAAACAATGTGCCAAAGGAAAAATGGCTCAAATCATTTTAAGGATAAGCGCTATCATCCGGTTTAATGCCAAACTTCATCAGAACAAAGGTTTTACTGACAATCCACACTTATTTAAACACACAATAACCAATCATTCATTGACACATCACAAAACAGGTGACTATTAAATTAACATAATAACACTTTTATGATTTGAACCGTGTTAAAGAATAAAATGCACTTTTTAGGCATTCCAAGGGATGCCCTAATAGGGTTGGAGGTTGGCGTAATGGTTAAGGTGCTTACCTTAGAAACACAAGGTGTGGCGTTTGATTCTGACATGGGGTAATTGGCTAGGCTTAAAATGGCCTGTAAGGGCAGTTAGCCTAGTACTAACCTATGAACCCCTAAGTATAATCTTCTTGTAATAGAGCAAGTTGTACAAAACCCCAGTGGTGGTTACTGGGAGGCTTTGTTGGAATACTGAGAGCTGTTCTGGCAAATTAAAATGGATGTAGGCAGAGACCCTGGGTTGAATGACAATATTAGTATATCTAGTGTGTTGAAATTGAGGGCTGCAAAATTATAAACTATCCCTGTGTTTTATAAAGTTTTAATTTCATTATTTTCTTGCTGTTATTTTATTATTGATTATACTTTCATTTTGTTTAAAATAAAAAACATGCTTTAAGTTTAAACGGTTTTAATTAATTTTATTAAAAATTTTAGATAGGTGG